>NW_026775579.1:71260445-72467945 GCF_030987335.1 Cornus florida | reverse complement strand
CTTTTTTTTGCAAGGGGTGCTAGGCAATCATGGTGTTTTTCAAGAGTTTCAAGCCTCATACTATCACCATTTTGGAGCGAGAATAGACTCTGAGAGGTTATGTCACCAGCACAGACAGTGTCGTCAGCAACCACGAATCAACTCGGAGAGCAATGAGATATGTAGATACAGGGAGGCTTTACCAACAGCTCAGACAACGTTATCAATACCCGTTGCCAGAGCGTCTTTATCAGCCTTGGATAATCCAGCATCCATTGATAGAGCAAAAATAGACTCCGAGAGGTCATGCCACCAGCACAGACAGTGTTGTCAGTAACCATGAATCAATCCAGAGAGCAACGACAGATGTAGACTTCATTAGCCACAGATCAGACATCAACCATTCAAAGAGTAAGAACAAAACTCCAAAAGGTCATACCACCAGCATTGCTAGCCATCGTCACAGCGTCTTCATCAGCCATAGATCATCCATAGAGCGAGACAAGACTCCAAAAGGTTATATGACCAAACACAAATAGTGTCGTCAGCAACCATGAATCAATTCGGAGAGCAACGAGATATGTAGATGCAGGGAGGCTTTACCAACAGCTCAGACAACGTTATCAACACCCGTTGCCAAAGCGTCTACATCAGCCTTGGATCATCCAGCATCCATTGATAGAGCAAAAATAGACTCCAAGAGATCATGCCACCAACACAGACAGTGTTGTCAGCAACCATAAATCAATCCAGAGAGCAACGACAGATGCAGACTTCATTAGCTACAGATCAGACATCAACCATTCAGAGAGTAAGAACAAAACTCCAATAGGTCATACCACCAACATTACTAGCCATCGTCAGAGCGTCTTCATCAGCCATGGATCATCCATAGAGCGAGACAAGACTCTGAAAGGTTATACGACCAAGCACAGACAGTGTCGTCAGCAGCCACGAATCAATTCGGAGAGCCAAATTTCTATTTCAGCAACACCTCGGCGGCAAGCAGATTTTTTTATTATTATTATTTTTTAGCAACACCTTGGCAGCGAGCATAATTTTTTTCCTTTCAGCAATACCTCGACGAAAAGCCAAATTTCTCTTTCAGCAACACTTCAGCGGCGAGCAAAATTTTTTTAGCAATGCCTCAACGGATTTTTCTTTTTCTTTTTTTTTTTTTGTCAACCACACTTCAATGGTGAGTCAAAATTTTATTGCAACAACACCTTGGTGATGAACCATATTCTTCAGCTACGCCTTGGCGGCAAGTCAATTTTATTTATTTCTTCCAACCACACCTCGACGATGAACCAACCTCTGCAATGACACTCTAGTGGCGAGCAAAATTATTATTTTATTTTATTTTATTTTATTTTTTTCCATATCGTGACAAATCGGATTATTCAGCAACGTCTTGGGGGCAAGTCATTTTTTTTTTAGCGACACCTTGACGTCGAACCGAAAATATTTTCCTTTGCAACGACATTCTGGTGATGAAGCAAAATTATTCTTTGCAACTAGATTTTGCCGATGGATCAAATTTTCCTTGGCATCTACGATTCTGGTGAAGAACCAAAATTGTTGTTTGCAACTACACTTTGGCGGTGGGCTTAATTTCTTTCTTGCAGCTATAATTTGGCGATAGGCCAAAATTCATTTACAGCTACAATTTGGTGGCGTGCCAAGTTGACAGGGTGCGACGAGCACTTTTGATGTCGCATGATGAATGACAACAACTTGACAGTAAGCCAAGTTGACAAATTACGACGAGCCTTTTTGATATCTTGTGACGAGCAGCAGTAACATCTTGATAGCAAGCCAAGTTGATTAAAGCGGCGAACACCTTTGATATCATGTGATGAGCACCCTTTGCCTTTTTTTTTAGGTTGACTGAACATGGAACAAACTTCCAAGATGCCTACATACCCTAAACAGGGATCAAGTCATCATGTAGTTCCCAATTTTTTTTTTTTTTTAAACTCGTGTCAATGAGTGTCATTTTTTTTTTGGGAGATAGTTTAAACTCGTATCAAGGAGTTCTTGATTTTTTTTTTTAGGTAGGCAGTTTAAACTCGTGTCAAGGAGTGTCATTTTTTTTGAAGTTGACAGTTTTTACTCGTGTTAGGGAGTATCGTCGACAGTTTAGGCTCGTATCTGAGAGCACTTCAAATTTAATTAATTTTTAACTTTGCATGAATCAAACGACAATCCAAGCTCATACTAGAGGGCACGGACTATCTCGTCATCACTTTGAGGAATTTCTTCTTGGTTTTCTTGACTTAATGCCTCTTGTGATTTTGCACTTTCGGTTGAAGTCATTGTTGTAACATGGTGCGTTTCTTGATGCAAGTCTTTCGAGATGATGCTTATAATGAAAGATGAAGCTATTTCGTCATCCGAGTTAGGAAGTATATTGTCTTATTCTTCGGACTCACTTTTCTCATCTTCTTGAAGGTTGTCGGTTATATTAGGAACATTTTCTCTAGCACCATGATTTTTCATGCTAAGCTCCATGTCATGGGCTCGAGTAACAAGCTCTTCAAATGTGCGAGGCTTAATCCCTTGTAGGATGTAAAGAAGCTCCCAGCGCATGCCTTGCATACATGCTTCAACTGTAGAAATTTCAGACAAACGATCCTTGCAGTCAAGACTTAGAGCTCGCCAACGGTTGATGTAGTTAACCACGGGTTCACTCTTCATCTGTTTTGTATTTGTAAGCTCCGGCATACTTACAATACGACGAGTGCTATAGAAACGGTTGAGAAATTCTCGTTCCATCTGCTCCCAACTGTCAATACCTCTAGCTTTGAGGTCTGTGTACCAATCAAATACATTCCCTTTAAGGGAACGAACAAATTACTTGACAAGGAGATCTCCATTTGTACCAGCATTGCCGCAAGTTTCTACAAAGTGTGCGACATGTTGCTTGGGATTTCTTTTTCCGTCAAACTGTTGAAGCTTTGGAGGTTGATACCCAACCGGCATTTTTAAGATGTCAATTCTTTCTGTATAAGGCTTTGAGTACATGCGGGCACTTTGAGGAACGTCACTATATTGTTCTCTTATGCAATTCACTATCATGTCTTGAAGTTGTTGGATAGAAAGTGAGGTGACGGAGGCAGCATCAATTGTTGGATTGGTGGACACGTCATTTTGATTATCAATTGGAGTATTCTCTGGCATGGACTTAGAATGAGGAATTAGGCCTTTGCTTGACTCAGCATTGTCGTCACGCAATTTTAACTTTTCTGTTAGCGAGGTAATTTTCAGATCTTGCTCCTTGAAAAAGTGTTGTAATCTTTCAATTGCATGGGCCATAGTCGTCAAGCTCTTCGTACGAGGTAATACTCGTCATCATGACTGGCACAGTGATGGAGTCAGAAAAAATCTTTGGCCTTGGGTGGACCAGCCTTGTCCTTGAACTTGTGACTGGAGCAACCTTTGAGGTTGTAGGAACCTTCCTCCTTGCCCCCAGCGGGGTGGAACTTGAACTTGTGACTGGAGCAACCTTTGAGGTTGTAGAAACCTTCCTTCTTGCCCCCAGCGAGGTGAAGGCGGTATGAGTTTGAGTTGTTACTTTGACAGATTTGGCAGAATTGACTCTCATCGCATCGTGTTGTCTTTTGGCAGGAACGGATGATCTGACCATGCTCCACATCATTGAACTTGCAGAGGTGTTTGTACCACTTGACGAAGTTGCAACCTTCTTGTCACCTTTTGTGATGGTATTGATGTTGTCTATAATGACCGTGATGTCTTTGGTGGTATTCTTGCTCTTCGTCTGAATCTTTTTGGAAGTCATAGAATCTGATGATGAATTTGTTGAGGATTTGATGTAGGAGAAAGAAATGAGGGGCAGATAATGTCCTACTGGACGTGTCAGAAATTTGTACACACAAATTTTGTACTCTGCAATAAGGACAAAATATGGGCAAAATAGTAATTTATTAATTTAGAAAATTTGAGTACAATCCTTTGTAATAATATTCTTTACAAAAAGAATGGTCCTCTGATTCGATCTCCTTTTTTGTTGTTGGTTGGATCCAAGGGCTGTACGAGCTTGTTCTTGAATCACCGTGGAATTTGATGAAGAACGGCATGTCGTTGGATGTGCTTGTTGTTGATCACCGTGGGATTTGATGAAGAACGGCACGTTGTTGGATGTGCTTGATGTTCTTCGCTTTTGAGTTTGGATTCTGAATTTGTGTCTCTGACTTCTGAGTCTCTGGATTTCTGAGTCTCTGAACTTCTGAATTCTGAATTTGTGTACCTTTATTAAATTTGAGGAAGAACAACACGTCTTTGAATGTGTTTGTCGTTCTTCGTTTTCAGAGAGGAGAGCATTTGTTGAATTTAGTGAAGAACGGCACGACTCTGGATGTGCTTGATGTTCTTCGCCTTCAGGTTTGCCCTTAGGATTTCTGGCCCTTTAGATTTTTGATTCTCTCAATTTCTGGACCTTCTGAATTCTGAATTTGTCCCCCTTCTCCCTTCCTCCAGATCTCTATTTATAGGCTTCTTAGATTGATAGGATGATGACACATGTCATCTCCTTATAAGGATAAAATTATAATTAAACCGGACCGGTTATATTATGATAATTATCCTTAAAAATAATTTAATAATTTAAGACCATGTATTGAATAATTTAAGTGTACCAAACTTGGGCCAGTTAAATAACTTAATTAAACAGTATGGCCATATTTAAAGGATCCATTTGTCAACACCAAAGCTCACTAAAATTTTAGTGTCTACTTATGTACATAGATATAAGAGGCAAATCAAATATTCATAGAGAGAGTGAGATGGTAAAATAAAGACATTTACAGTTGTACATCCGTCTTTTAAGTTTTCCAAGTCGATTTCTGCTCGAGAAAGCAAAGGGCATCTCTGCCACAGTATATAAGGCCATTATACCCCTGCCAAGCCCACCAGACGCCAATTCCGGATTGACTTCCAGCATGTTCAGAACAAAACCTATGGATGAAACAGTCAGTTAGAGGTGTCTGTTGAATGCGCACAATCCCAGAAATGCATCAGGATAGCAGCTGTATATATATGGTGTCATCTAAGGTAGGTCATCCCAATGCAATGTTCGGATGATATTAATGCATAAATGAACTTGTTTGATACATCAACATAACTTTTTACTAGAGTCCAGATACTTACCATAGTTCTCACCCTTAATGGAATCAATGAACATAGCATATACCCTGTAATCTGCAAATCAAACAATTAGAGACCAATCAATAATATATCATCGTTGACTATGAGAAAAGAAAAAAATGATTCTTCATAATCATATATAATAATAATAGAAAAAAATTAAGAAGCTCACTAAGGTAATCAAAGTACGGCCGGTGGATATTAACAATTCTAGGGATTATATCCTGTTGTGAAGTCACTGAATGTAGGTAATTAAACATCTCTGTGTTACCAAAAATTGCAGCCAGGGTGACTGGGACATGTCCATTTTGATCTGTGATTTTTACCAATTCGCCATTGCTTTCCACCAATGATTTCGCTATTGTTGTGTTTGCACCTCTAGCAGCAATATGAAGTGCTGTGTCACCATCATCTTGTGTAAATTCGAGAAATACAGGGTTAATCATCGTCACGAGTTCCTCCACCAACTGCACGTGCTCCTCCGCAACAGCAATATGGATAGCTCTTTCCCCTATCGTCGAAATCGGAACTGATATTGCATTTGGATCTCTCTCCAGAAAAGCTTTCACACTTTCCAAGTCACCCTTCACCAAGGCCTTATGTAGGGGTGAATATTTAGTTGTATCTCTATAAATCTCTGATGACCTGAAATTGGATGCACATGAATACCGTTACTTACCGGATCCTGGACCTACATTCTAATGTATCTCAACTACAATTATGCTATAATTATCAAATTTTACAACAGAATTTTACAAACAGACAGAAAGACAAAAATTCTAAAATAATACAGTATATTCACTATTCTCAAACAATTATTGGCATCTGTAACATTTAGGGGATCCAGAAAATAATTTAATACTTGAATAGAATACATGGGTAAATAAACCTGAATGAGAGGTGGGAATAATATATATATATATATATATATATATATATAGATTTACAAACAAAATTACAAAATAATGAAAAATAAAGCACAAAAACATCCAACACACAACTTCTAGCACCGAAGGAAGACCTGTATACTTTGAAAATATTACACAAAAAAACAGAAGATATTTCACTACAAAATCACATACCTTGTTTGCTTCAGAACATAGCAGAACTCCAATTAATTCAGTAATTACTAGCCTTAAACATTGATAGGCAATTCCAATAAATCTGATTGTTCAAACAATTCTACAGTGTCAGATTTTTACCAAACTAATATTAATAAGATATCAGAGCTACTATTATCCACTATCAATTATACGACAATCAAAGGGTTCACACAAAATTGAACTGTGTCGTCCTAAAATTATTTCAGAAAGTGTTTTTTTTTTTTTTTTTTCTCCAGGTTCTCACCCATAATAGCATGTTATATGCCAATGCCAAAGCTCTCTGTTTTCTATCTGAGTTTGAAAATTGTGTAAAGTATCATATTTTCTTTTATTTCTTAGGATTTGAAACAACTCTGACCATCACCATTTGCAGAAAATTAAATGAACCAAAAACCAAAATGGTTACAACTCTCATTAAATACCATAAAAATATATGGAGTAGTAAAGATAAAGACAAAAAAATAAAAATCTAACAATTAAATCAACAATGTAATATATATTTATAAACTTAAAAGAAAAATATCTTACATGGTTACTGAAAACAAAAGTGGCCGCTCTTCCACTTTCGTCCTCTTTTGAAATAAAATGAGAATTCTGATGCTGCTTGGTCTATTTTTCTTCCTAGAGAACCTGCCAATACCCATGTCTTGATCTACCTGAGTGTGATTTTTAGTTGTTTAGTTACTGTTGATATTCGAGATATATATATATATATATATAATATACCCATTCAAGACACTTGTTCAAATTCTCTGGCTTGACTTTGACAGCTACTAATAAAAGTCGCATGTGATAACCTAGATATATAATACTAGAACCCCATATTTTTACACGTGAGTTACTGGTGTCGTGTCAATAATAAATACATATACTTCTACTTTTTAAAAAATATTCAGAGTATACTCTATTTTTAAATTCTAACACGGAGTGGAGGATACTTCAACCACATATATGTTGTTGACCATTAAAAAGTAACTTTTTAAATAATATTATAATATACTGTAATTATAAAGAAAATTTAAAAATTTATTTAAACAGGGACTATAGAAATTTAATATAAAATTTATTCATGCAAAATATGCAAGAGACCGGAAAGAAGAAAATGAACAGGGGTAGAGGGAAAACTTTATGCAGAAAATGACTCCATATGCGTTCAAAAGTCAACAACGTTCACATCACCTATACTTTTTGTCACATGTTTTTTTAAAATTTTTTTTTTACAAAATTATATAACTTAACAGTGAACGGCGAGGGTTTAAAGTCAACAGCCGTCACATGATCTATTGACCCAGGGCAAACGCGACCTTAACTTAAGGACACTTCAGGATAGTGATAGCAACTTCAGAGGATGCTTGCTTGTTTTATGATTTGTGATTCTTGTGAAACCAACTCCTGTTTTATTTCATTGATTCCTTGTTTAGAACATATTACTGATTGTATTTAAATTCATAATCTTATAAAAAGAAAAAGACAGATTAAAAGTTCACTGATAAAGAAAGAAGCCATGGGACTTTATTTGAGTCAAAAAGTTGAGTCACGGGAGCTACAAGTTCACTGGAAAAGGAAGCTATAGAACTGATCAACGGTCACGGGAGCTGAAAATATGAACTCAATTCCTTGGTTTTAGAGTTCAAGCCATCATTGTGACATATCATATGGAAATTTTAGGGCTATAACAAATGGTAAAAAGTAAGTGTGTAAGCGTGTGTTTCTTCTTGTTAAGGGTAATAAAAGCAGTTGTGTGTAAATAATTTAGCGTCCACTAATTCATTTCCCTATCTTCCCACTCTGCTATTATTTTCTAATGATTTGTGGGTGTTTATTTCAATTTGTTGCAGTTGTGGAATCTACCATTGATAAACAAACATCAATCAATCAATCAATTTCGCCTAATGATGGGTTGGTAACTTGGTGGGCCACGATTCTGCCTAGTCCAATTGATTGCTTGGTAGGCCAGTAATTATTACCCCTAAGTCCATTGAATTTAATTTAATGCAACTTCATCCTCCCAGAGCAGGCTTTGAGAGTGCAATTTGAACGAAGTTAGATTCTCTTTTTGGCCAAGATCTAGAGAAATTGATCAATACAATTTTCTGTTATTTTAGTGACACGTATTGGTGGCCCAAAAATAGAAAAATAGAAGGTAAGACAAGTAGACAAAGAAAGGAAGAATTACTCAGCGCCAGATAGAATCCAGCAAAGGATACATCGTAAGGATAACAAGAACACTGTCTTAAGAAGTCAAAAACTCAAATATCATTCAAATTCATCAAAAATTGCCTTTTAATACATCAATAGCAGCTTAAATATAGATGACAAGGAATAATCCTTCAACAATAGATGATTTTCAAAACAAACTATGAAGAAAATGAAAAGACATAAAATTTCTTTGACTCACACCTAACTAGACTTAAGGACTTAAAAGTCCATCAAAAGAAGGCCTAAAAATCAGCAAAATAAACTTGAAAACTGATAAAGTACAGTGGGGGAATCGGCCACAATTGGGCTTACTCCTCCGTGCTTGCATACAGTATCTCCTCATTCTAAATTTTGTAGTTGGTATCTCCAAATTGTTCTCCAAACATAATATTGAGAACCACAAAAATATAAGTGGAATAACAAATTTTGGATTATAGTAGATCCGTGTGTATACATAAACTTATTAATGAATCGGATTTTGATCTAAATTTCATTCCAGTTCGATCTGATTAGCCAGATATGAATTGAACAAAAAATAGGATAAATAGATTACGATCCGAATCCAATACCCTATTAACTTAACAAATCGAATATAAATTATATTAATCCGATCCGATAAATATTGAATCCAAATAAAATTATATATTTTATTATATATATATCAATCCTCCTATTAGATTTGTATTAGAGGTAACCAATATATATATATATATATATATATATATATATATATATATATATAATATCATAATGTTATATGTACAATAGTGTAAGTAATCTCACCCACGTACTAATAAATTTCATAATATACATACTAATAATGTCATAATATTTATTCATTAACAAAGAGTAAAAAAATTTTTCCTTCTATATTTTATTTATCTTTTGTTTTCTATAATTTTTTTTTCTAATGAATATTTTTTATTCTCTTTTGACATTAATTTATTTTATTTTCTTTTTCTTTAATAAAAAAACTACACATTTATCGGATTGGATTGGATATCCGTTTTTTAACAAATCGGATATGAATTCACTTACAAAAAATCCATCGGATTATCGGATCGAGTAAAATGCTTATCGGATTCGGATCGTGTGATGCCCCTCGGATCCGAGACACGGGTTGATCAGGCCCAAGCCCAAATCCGAGGGATATCAGACAATTAATATTTTAAAAACGAACACGGAATACAAAGTGATTAAAGAAATAATATAATGAGCGGAAAGAAACTAAAATAAATTCTCAAATATAAATATTTAAATCTTGACAATCCAAACTCCATAAGTTTAACAACTCGGGAATCCATCTCTAGTGGACCCCTAATAAAATCCCAAACTGCATGGAAGAAAACTGAAGATAAAATTCAAATCTAATATCTGGAAAGAAGTCCTACGTTATCGGTAGAATAGAAGTCTGTATCTGCTCTGCACGATCAAACTCTAACCCTGGAACTGACGAGTACCTGAAAAATATAAGGGTGGGTCAGGCCCACATGCAAGTCCTGATCTATTACAATCCAAACAGGAATCCGATACGCAGATACATACTAGAAAGACTTAACAATATCTAGAGTAGTCCATATATGTACAAGTACACACTATAGGACGCTCACTAGTCCAAAAAGGTCTGTCTCAGCCTGAATAGAGATACCATGCAAATCGCACATACTGTGGTCATGTGTATCTAGACCTACCATGGAACAACACCTCTGTCCAGCTATCCATCCTAGGCAGTATACGCACCCTAACCATGGTCCTGAGACTCAAGCTCATACCATGGCACATATAATAAATATATAAAATCCGTGTCCTCCTATTACAAAATATCAACCATCTGAAAAGTGGTTTGATAAATGTAAAGCAAATCCATCCTGAAACCATATTAAGTCATTCAATTATTTGATTGATATGACACCAGTAGGTGATGGACTTAACTCATAGGGTTAATCCATACCTTAATCCAAATTAGATAGGATTTAGTGTTTGACTAATCCATACCTAGTATGTCACCATCCCATACCGATACACACAATCCTCCATTATAACATAGTTATTAAAATAACACTATATAATCAACAACCATCCTCCAGTATATGCATTTGTATAAATTCATACATATACCAACATTAGGTATTCACTACAGAACCTAAATATCATGCTCCAATCATTTAAGTAGCTAGAATAAGACATAGCGTTTAAATCCTCCAAAACAGCCAATAAATTGATATAAATTAAATATCAATTTAAATCCAAGCTAAATATAGTTAAATGTAATTAATTTACCGTACTCATAACACTGTAAAAATATATGATTATTGTAATACCCCTAATTTTCAAAAGGATAAAATGGGGATTTAATTTTGATTTTTATTGCATTTTTTTTTTATTTTAATTATGTGACTTATGTGTTTTGTTTTCTTAATTGTTATATAGTGAATTGGTTTGTTTAATTGATTAAATGTGAATTATTTGTTTTAGATTAATTAATTTATTTTAATTGTTTATTGGTTTTAAATTAATTGTTTAATTGAATTGGTGTTTTAAATTAATTATTTATTTATTTTAATTTAATTGGTTTTAACTGACGTGTCTTGTTTATGGCTTATATGGTTTATATTTTAGGGTTATTTTAATTTAAGTTAGGGTTTCATTTATTCATGGTGTAGCCGACTTGTAAATTTAATTGAATTAAACATAGGTTAAATAATAGCCTATATATATAAAACTGTATGGTCTGCTAGGGTTGGAGAAACAAAAACAAAATCCTATTCACGAAATAGTATTTTGAGAGGAAAACAGAGAGGGTTCTTGAGAGAATCTGTGAGGCTAATGGAGGAAGGATAGAGGACGAGTAGAGGAGTTGCTCGTGGGTAAGTCAAGAAGCAACAAAGGAATAGAAGGTTTATCAAAGGAGGAAAACAATCTGGGGAATTCTGAAACGTAGAGACGGTGTAGAGGTTTTAATTCAAAATCTCATAGGCAAGTTTCATTCTATCTCCTTCCTGTAAACTTGTGTTCTGTGCATTCTAAATAGTCTCCAGGGGATTAATTAAAGTTTTAAAACTAATAATTGATGCATGTTTGCCGGACTGTAATTGAGGAACCTTTGAAATAACTGAAGCTTGTTTCTTTGCATAAACGGTGAGGATTATGTGTTAAACTCTTGTAAATTAATTCATAATGGAATGTGAGGAGTTGCTAGGATGGTTAAGAAGTTGAGTAAACTTTAAAACAGATGTGTATGCATGACAAACTAAATTGTAATCTGTGTATAATTGTTTCACATTCTGTAACTGAAGTTACTTCGTATGTATAAACTGTTGTGAGCTGGAGTTAAACCTCTGTAAATTAATTTGGAATGGAATGTAAAGAGTTTCTAGGATGGTTAGGAAGTTAATTAAACTTTTAAAATGGATTGTATGCAGGTTAGAGTATTTCTGTAATTAGTTCTGCGTTTTTGAAATTGGAACGGTGGGTGTTTCTGCATAAACTGCCCTGTAATTGTTTGGATTTTTATAGAACAATTGGTAGTAGAATCAAGGGAGTTATAGGAGTATTAAGGCTTAAATTGAACCTTTAAAAAATCCTTAAGAAACTTAGGACAGACAGTTGGAACTTCTGGCGGAAGCAAAGACGAAGCAGTGAAGCAGAGAGGGGCTCTCAGGGGTGAGAGCCGGCTCCTAAATGGTGGGAGCCGGCTCCCATGAAGAGAGAGCCGGCTCTCCATGAGGGAGAGCCGGCTCTAGAAGCCTAGGAGCCGGCTCCAATAAAGGGGAGCCGGCTCCCATGGGAAAAAACCCCTACGGATGTTTTCTGCAATTTTTCTGAAGTTCAGGGGTTTAAAGGTAATTACTGGAAAGTGATGGGGGGTTTTAAATGATTAAAATTAACTTGTTAAAGCCTTCAAATAGTTGGTTTATGCTAAGGTGCTAAACCTAAATGCATATCATAAAACATAAGCTTATAATAGGCCTACTGTCAAGGAAGGAAGAATGCTTGTTTTGCTAAGTTGTTTTGACAACTTAATTTGGACTGACATTGTAATTATTATTAGAATTTATATCAATGATATATTTAGCATAGTTCAGTTCCAGGAATGTTGGTTATGACGTCATGTACTCGTATCTAATAAGTTGTATATTGTCGGGAGTAGTGGAAAGTTAGTTGCTAGTTTCGTGTTAGCAAATTAAATGAAACTGGTATAAAATACTTTTGAAGTTTCATATGATGTACTTAAACTTTGGAGTGTCATTATATCCGACATAGAATTTATAATGGGGAATTACATAGATGCCATGAGTTTTAATTATAGATTTACACGCCGTAAAGGATTTGGGATGATGTAAATGCTAGTTATCATTTTAACATTTAAAACGAACTAGTATGGATGTGTTGATTTGGAATTCTAGTATAATGTGCAGTTTAAAATTCTGATATTCATTATATTATGTTATGGAGGATAATTGCTGAACTGTCTTAATTTTGGTTCTGTCAATTACATGGAAATGGATGGTTTAAATTGTTTATTTTAACAATTTAAAAGGAGGATCTATGATTATAAACATATACTGGATGCAGGATAGGATCTTATCAATATCTGATTTCTATTGTGTTGGTTTCCGGAAGGATTTGATGTTCAAACATGTGTGCATCATTGATGGATCTTTTGCATTATATGTACCGGTATGGGACGGTGACATATTAGGGATGGATTAGATCAAAAAAAGCTAAGTCCTACCCCTTTCATACATATGGAATAGATTAACTCAAACAGTTAACTCCTACATGGATCCATGTCCTGTCAACTAAAACAGTTGAACGACATAATGGATGGTTGCTTTACTTTTCTGTATTCTGGAAGAGATTTAAATATATACTTAAGTGCCGTGATACGAGCTTGAGTCTCCTGATCATGGTTAGGGTGCGTATATCGCCTAGGATTGATAACCAGGCCTGATGATGTTTCCTTGGTTGTTCTACTCGGGTTGAGACGGATTATGTGGGCTGGTGAACGTCCTATAGTGTGTACTTATATCTATATGGACTATCTTAGCTATTGTTGAGCTATCTAGGATGTATCTGTGTATCGGGTTTATGTATGGATTGTAGTGGCATGGAACTTGCATGTGGGCCTGACCCACCCTTATTTTTCAGGTGATCGTCTATAACAGGTTTAGAGCTTGTTCGTGGTGATGCAGATACAGTCATTCACTCTTCCAACTAAATAGGATTTTTCTTTTTGGTTTTAGTTTTAGATTTTATTCTGTAAAGTTTTGTCAGTTGAGATTATTAGGGGTCCACTAGTTGGATTCCTAAGTTGTACGGATTGGAAAGTTAATTTATATTAAAACTTTTATTTTTGGATGTTTTACAATTTGAATTCTTTTCAGCATATCATTATTTTATTCTTAATTCAGTTTTATTCCTGCTTGTTTATATATTGATTGTCTGGTATCCTTCGGATCTGTGCCCGGACTTGATCACCCGTGGTTCTAGAATCGAGGGGTATCACAATTATATATAATTAAATTATATAAAATATCTTTGCCAAGTTACAGTAATTAAAACCAACTAGACAGTGTGCAAGCTACCCGTTTCCTCTTAGGTTCTCCTTGCTCTATCCTTCAATCCAATTATGAATTTATATTTTTCCATCATAATACCAGTCTTATACAGTTCCATACATCACCTAAAACAATTTAAATGAAGTGCAGAACCCAGAAAACCCAAACAGCCCCTTAAAACACTACTGTGCGAGGCACGAATAGAGCAGGCTCAACAAAAACATTGAGCCTGCTCTAAAATTCACTTAGAGCCGGCTCCTTCAACATTGAGCCGGCTCCTTCAACATTGAGCCGGCTCCAAGTCCTTTATAGAGCCGGTTCCATCCACTTTGAGCCGGTTCTATTGGTAATTTAGAGCCTGCTCCTTTCCCCTTTGCAATCGTTGCCTGATCCAGCTTCGTCTGCTCCAACTCCGGTGATTACAGAGTCTCTGAGATGTTTTTAAATCTTTGTTCAAGTTCAAACTCAGTCCTAGGCATATATTAAACCACTGATATTCAACTAAAACATGCATGGAACACAAGCTTAAAAGCTATGATTACAAAACCTCTGTTGTCCAATTCTAAGCAAGTTCCAACAGAATTTACTTCAGTTTAATTTAGTGCAATTAAATATTGTTCTAAGCACTTGTTTTAGAGTTCAAACTCAGTCTTAGAGTGATTACAAGACATCTAATCACATCACTAATCCCAACTGCAACAAAACTGAAACATCCACCATACATGATACAAATAGCAGAACATCAAAAATTATTCAAAGCAGATAATTCACGATGTTAATTCAAAGATTAAACTAAATTCATGTATGCATAAAACATGTTACTATGTTGGTTTAAATCTGTTTTAACCTTTATTTAACCCCTGGAGTCCAACTAGTCATGCACAGAACACGAATTAACGGGAGAGAGAAGAACAGAACTTGCCTTTGAATTTCATATTTGAAATTCTAATTCACCGTCTCTGTGTGATATGTTCGTGTCCTACCCTGTAGTTCCACCCTACCCCGCTCCTTCCTCCTTGAGATGCTTTGCTAACCACCCAAGTTCACTCTGTGTTTCCCTTCAATCTTTCGCTCTGTTTTCCCCCTATCTCACTGTATACGTGACTATGGTGAATAGGGTTTTATTTGTAACCCTAAACCAACGTATACACACATATATATAAACACTACAGAAACCCTAAGTCCATAAAGATATAACTCGGCCCATAGATAAACCTAGGTTATAATCAACGTCGGCTACCCATGTAAATTTAAACCTAAACTTGTAAACCTAACTTACGATAAGTAAGTAAATTAAAAAAAAAATAATTAATTAATAACAATTTTATCAGGTAATTAAATCAAATAATACAATTTAATGAAAATTAAAGCCAAATAAATAATTAAAACAATTAACTCAATTAATCACAATTAATGCAAATAATGCAAATAATTAATTAAAGCAAATAAGTCAATTAATTCAAGTAATCCATTAAATAAAAAAAAATGTAATAAAAATCATAAATTAAATACCAGAAATAGCCTTTTTAAAATTAGGGGTATTACAGATCGGATCAGGCTAGATCCGGTCTGAATCTGATTCGTTGATAGGTCTATATGTAGGGGATATTAAACTCCCTCTAACTCACTCAACTGTCGGCTGCTGTTGAGAGTTAAATCCCCCATTCATCACACACACAAACATATATGGAGATAATAATCATACACATCCATGCACAACACAATATTTTACATGATTCACTAAACTTTAGGGTTACCTCTATGAAGAGAAAGATTTCATTATCATGAATCAAAGAATAGAAAATATATACAAGCAGATGTCAAAACCACACACTTTTTCACTCTTTTCTTTTTTCACTTTTATGTTCTTTTCCAGGCTAAGAACACCAGAACCCCCTCTTTCTTCTCAATGCTACATCCACAAGTATTACATATATTCTCCCATCTTCTCACAACACTCACCACCCCTTACATCTTTCTTCTATATCTCTAAATATCTCACACCCATATCTATTTATAGAGTCTTCAAACCCAATTTTCTGTTGGACAAGTATTTCCCAACTTGCCTACAAGTACTTATCATATCAGTTTTAACTCTAAAATAGTAGTTTTCTGGCTTTCACGTCCAATTGAATCAACTTTTCTTGAACTGGTTTAATTGGAGTTACGATCACGTCCAACTAGTTCAAGAGAAAGTTGAACTGGCAGTTCCAAATAACTTAAACCTATCTTATGTCATAATGCTACTGGTATACCGAATTCGAGCCACAAAACCTAATAATCTCCACATTGACTTGAATTTGGTCTTCATGTGCTTCTTCATAACTTCACCGCAAACAAAGATGTCCCATAACTCCATCTCAATTAAACACTATTATGAAAATTAAGAAATCCTCTACCAATCTGCACTTTAAGAGCATTTAAAAGCTAGCTATAAGCAATGGAGCACTTGAGCATTTCAGATCACATGCAATAATTTAATATTAAGCACACTATTCTATTCGGCTGATCATTTCAGTTGTTTTGTGTCCTCGGGCCTATATATGCACTTTCCTTTGGGCCCGTTGGGTTTTGTTGCTCTAGGCCAAGCTAAAGCCCGTTGTAATTACTTTTACTTATATATAATAGGAATAATTCCATAAAAATAGAGTTTTGGGAGTCAAAAGGGCATAAGAATGGAGTCAAAATCAAAATTTCCAAATTAATGGAATTTTCTTAAAATCTAATGTGGACATGAAAATTTACTGTACAACATATTTTTATTTCCAAAATACACTTCTATTGTTGTTATGAAATTATGTTACTACCCCTCATATCTAGAGAGAGATACCCATCTATGGCAACCCTTCTTCCCAAACGAACAACCAACAAACCTGAGAAATTCATCCAAAACTTCTAGTCATTTGTACTTTTCTAATGATTAAATGGATTTGCTGTTTTTTTTTTTTTTAAAATGGGTATACTAGTTAGGTGGGTGAAAGAGAGAGATGTCCAATAAAAAAGAATGAATTGTTTTTGCCATTGCAGATGAACACATTCAGAAGGGGCTGGTTTAGGGGTGTGAGATAGATTGATGATGAAATGGGTTTACTGTGCGTCAAATGCAGAGGCAGAAAGAGATCCATAACAGAAAGGTATTTTGGGAATAAAAAGATGATGTATAATAAATTTTCATGTCCACCTCAGACTTTGAGAAAATTCCATTAATTTGGAGAACTTAATTTTGACGACTCCATTCTTTTGTCCTTTGACCCACAAAACTCCATTTTTATGGAATTATCCCAATATAATACTTGTTTAAGCTTCCAAATATATATATATATATATAAGTATAATTGTTTTGCATAAATGTTATTATAAACTCATATGTGATTCCCTCTTATATTCCTAGCAGAATTATAAAATGAAAAGGATCCCATATTTATTAAAGGCTGGCTTGAGTTATTGGTTGTGAAGAAATGAAGAATCTTTTGGAATTATAAGCAACAATATAATTTTCCTAGTGAAATTAATTCCTCTCTTGATTATGGAGGCAGACTTGAATTCATACCACATATATATCCTTTATTTATTTTTCTTTTGCTTGTTTATTTCAATGTCTTTTATCTGTTTGTTTTAAACTCTGTCCTAAATTAATGAGGCAACATAATTCATTTTCATGACATCAAAATATATTATCAAAGCCATTTCTCTATAGGTAATACCGTAGTTGTTCTAGCACAAAAGATCCCCCCCCCCCCCCCCCCCAACTCTATCTCTCTCTCTTACTTCTTTCTATCGTAAACAACAATACCATGCCAATGCCTCTGAATCATCCAAACTAGGACTGAGACGGGATCAAAACCATTTTTTGAATTTTTGCATTGCATTGGAGTTCTCAAGAAATCTCAACTTGGTAGCTATAAACTCCTCAAATTAAACAATCTAGTATCACCACAACATACCTCAGAGTTTTTCAGGAAAGAAGCATTATTCACCTAGACAATAAATTTTTTTTTTTTTAACAACTAAGTAAATAATTGAGAAATTAAAAATTAGCCATTTCATAATTCAGAAATATATAAGCATACTCTTATTCTGCTTGAAGCATATATCATCCATATAATTACAAGTACAAATAACAATTTATTGAATCACACCACACCACACCACACCACACCACACCACAAGCATTAATTGCATAATAATATTTAATTATACCTACGGCTCATTGGGTTTAATTTGAAGGATCATGTAGGTTGTGGTAGAAGGAACATTTTGTTTTACGGTTGAAGAGATCTTGTGTAATACCCCTAATTTTACAAAGGATAGTCCTGAAATTTTCATTAATTATAAATTGCAGTTTTTAAATGATTAATTGTTTAATTGCTTTGATGGTTGTTACTTTATGTACTTGTTTTAATTATTGATTTGGTTGTCGTTAATTTGTTTATTTGCGTTACTATTTTCCTTATTAATTTAATTGTATTAATTATTTAATTGTTATTTAATTATTTTGTGGTACTTTGTTGTTTTAATTATTGCTTCAATATTATGTTTTAATTATTTTTAATCAGTTATCGTGACTGTAGGATTGGTTGTATATAGGTTAGCCGACATTGAATTTAACGTAGTTTTCTATGGGTCGAGTAATTTCAATTAGGGTTTAAAGGAGCCTAGGATTAGTGTGGCCTATAAATATTCACCTAAGTTGTTTACCCAGGGTTTTTAGAATAAACTTACGACATTGTAAGGTTGAGAGAAGTTTTGGAGACGGTTGGGAAAGAACAGAGAGCAAACGGAGGATTCGCCGGAAATTTGAGACGAACGTCGGTGTAAGACAAGTTCTGTCTTAACTCTCTCCCTTAGGCTTCATGTTCTTTGCATACGTAAATAGTTCCAGGAATGAGTTACATGTTTTAAAACAAAAACGTTGTCTGTTTACATCTTTGAAATTTAAATTGTAGCAGTGCGTGTTATACTTGTTTAACTGGTTAAATTGTAAACTTTCTTACATTGTTTTCTATTTGAATCCCTGTTAGTAATTGTAATAAGGACTAAAACAAGGGTTGGAATCTACTGGGACTAAGTTAAAATCTCTGGGAACCTAAACTGTGAAGTGCCGGAGGTGTAGACGACGATTGAAGAAGAAAACGAGGCAGATGAGGGAGAGAGCCGGCTCCTCTTTGGATTGGCGCCGACTCTTCTTGGTTTGGAGGCGGCTCCAACACCTTTGGAGCCGGCTCCAAGGCCAATGGAGGCAGCTCCATGTTTTTGGAGCCTGCTCCATTTTTGTTTTTCTCAGTTTTCTGCGTTCTATTGGTTTTCTTTGGTTTTCGTTGAGACAGGTGCTTGGTTATGGAATTTCTAAGTGTTCTAAGAGAATTAAACACTGTAATGGATGGTTTAACAGTGGTTTGGAGTGGGATTAAAGTTCCAAAGGATTGAATAATACAGATTTAAATACCGAGTTTTAATCGTTAAAACTGTATGGATTTTCTTATGTGCTTTGCAGACCTATTTGTTTTCGGGCATTTATATTTCTTAATTATAATAAGAATTTCTGTGAGAGCTTGTCCATTGCTAATTACGTATTCGTGGAATGGAAATACATGCTAGAAATCTATAGTTTGCTAAGGATTAATTGATGGTCAAATTGTAAAATTTAATGCATCATTTTGTTGAACAGGAGGTTAAAGGTATGATAAATTGCCTAAATTTATTATACAGGTTAAGGAATTAAGTAACCTAATATTTATTTAGGCTCTGTTAATTATGAATACTGGGAAGTAAATTTATACTTACAAACACAGCTTCACGGGGTTAAGTATTAGTTCCTATGATGTGTTTCTATGAGATGGTTTCTATGTAACGGTGTTATATAAGCATGTAAATATTATATTTATTATGTTCTCATGCTTATCATGGAATGGTTGAAATTGATATTTATGTTGTCAATGTTCCATCAACTGCTGGATTTATTTAATCATATGTGATAATGTATTCTAAAATGCTTAGCATGGAATTGTTGATATCGTTATTTAACTGTTAATGCCTTATCAACTGTTGGATGGATGGAATTGTATGCATCGGTATGGGACGATGTCATACTAGGTTTGGAATAGCATAAGTTGTTAAAGTCCTACCTATTTTGGAATAAAGGTACGGGTTATTAAATAAAATCCTCCTTATATATATGAGTCAATGCGGTTGAATACGCCGTACGACTTACTGGATTTCTTGTGGATGGTTAGGAACGGAATTTAAATATATTTTTATGTTACCGTCACATGAGCTTGAGTCACAAAGTCGACGGTTAGGGGGCGTATATGCAGTTGGATGTATAGCTGGCTGTGAGGGTTGAGGTATACTCTGTTTAGGTTTAGGTACTCATGCCCACTCAGGTGCGTTTTGTGTGATGCCTTCTATTCAGGTTGAGACCCTCTTCATAGTCTAGCGAAAGTCCAGTAGTGTGAATATATTTATGTACGGATTATTAGATATTGTTGAACTATTTAGTATGTACATACGTATCGAGTCTCTGCTTGGATTGTAGTAGGATAGAACTTGTTCATGGGCTTGACCCACTCCTATTTTTCAGGTGTACGTCAGTTCCAAGCTTGAACTTGTGCGTGCTGAGCAGAGACGATCTTCCACTCTACCGACGATGTAGGACTTCTTTCCAGATAATAGCTTTGGATTTTATCTTCAGTTTTACGTTCATTTCAGTTTGGGATTTTTATTAGGGGTCCACTGGAGATGGATTCCCGAGTTGTTTAACTTATGGAGGTTTTGGATTAGTGGGATTTAAGTATATTTAATATTAAGGGATTTTATATTTTAGTTTCTTTCAGCTCTTAAAATTTTAATTCTTATTTCATTTTATAATCTGTGTTCGTTATAACATATTAATTGTTCGATATCCCTCGGGTTTGGCCCTAGGCCTGATCAACCCGTGTCTCAGATCCGAGGGGTATCACACCTTGTCTATAGGTATATAAGACTAGGTTTACAAACAGCGGAAGTTGCAACAAACCAAACATGACTGCTGGGACACTAGCTGCCCCAGCAAACAAAGTGATTGAAGTAGTAAACCAACTAATTCGTTCGCCAAGCTCCATAATAAGAGTGGCACCAAAAGCTACCATCATGGTTGCAATAGAAATGAAAAAGGTGGCCAAACCAATTATCAGTCTCGTGTGTAATGACCATCAGAAACTTTGTTAGACATATGGTGAAGTGATAATGCTCAAGAACATTAGCAATGAAGTGGTTGATGTCAATAGAGAGATTGCGTCTGCTATAACGTACACCATAAATGAGGTATACTTTAGGAACTCCGGATTCCCCGATTCATCGATGCCACCAGGTAATGTGAAGGTTGCTGCAAACATAACAGTGACAATGAGAGCCGTAACGATTGTAAATGATCCTGTTGTATCTCTCATCCATTGTTCTCCTTCTTTCATTAATTCATTGTGATAGCTTGCATGCAAATCCAAAGAAGTTTCTCCATGATTGTTAGCTTTAAGTTTGGTTGAGAACCTAGGCCACAGAAGGTGTTTGACGAAATTATGAAAGTCTTTCGATTAGATCTGTCCTTTGGAAGAGAAGCCAGAGGATACAAAGGATGCAGATTGGGAATTACTTCATAGGAAGGCTCTTGGCACCGTCAGATTGACGTTATCAAAGTCAGTCGCCTTTAATATCAAGAATGAGAAAACGACGAAGTCTCTCATAGCAGTTTTTTCTAGTATATATAAACAGCCTTCTACAATGAACAAGGTGCACTTGATCAAGAAGTTGTTCAACATGAAGATGGTCGAAGGTGATAAGTTCAACGAACATCTAAATACACTCAACGAGATAGTTGGGCAATTAGAGTATGTTAATATCGACTTTAAAGACGAGGTCCGAGCACTGCTAATTCTAGAGCAGTTACCCGAGAGTTGGAGTGGCACAGTTTCAGCGATCAGTAGCTCTGTAGGGAAGACCAAGTTGAAGTTTGATGAAATTATGAGCATGATTCTGACTGAAGAAATCAGAAGGCAAACAGTAGGTGTTTCCACCAGTGGTTCGGCGTTGAATGTTGAAAGCAAAGGCAAGGGTTCAAACAAGAAGAAGGGCAACAATAATAAAAACAGAGGCAGATCCAAGTCAAGGAATGGAAGGACACAGTCTCAAAATTTCAGGAATTTTACAGATCTCAGTGACGTTGAATGTTGAAATTGTGGAAAGAAGGGACATTACCGTGTTGATTGCAGATTTCTAAAGAAGGAACCAAAAGAAAAACTGAAGCAAACATTGTCTCAGAAGAATCATATGATGCATTGATATGCTCTTTGGAGAGCAAGACGGAGTCATGGGTTTTAGATTCCGGTACATCGTTTCATGGCACCATAAGCAAAGAGCTATTTAATAGCTATGAACCGAGTAACCTTGGCAAGGTGTATTTTAGTAATGATCAGCCTTGCAGCGTCATTGGTAAGGGTGAAGTGCAAATCGAGTTGAATGGGTCAGCTTGAAAGTTAAAGGATGTGAGACACATCCCTAACTTGAGGAAGAATCTGATTTCGGTGGGACAATTGTCAGATGAAGGTTTTGTTACAACCTTCAATGGAGACTCGTGGAAAGTTTCCAGACGGGCTATGACCATTGCAAGTGGTAAGAAATCTAGCACTCTCTACACAACTACTAGTGTTTATGGGTCTATAGTAGTTACAGAAAACAGAGAATATTATAACCTTTGGCACTAAAAACTAAGTCACATAAGTGAAAGGGGGCTCAAGATTAAGCACTCAAAGGGGAAACTACCAGGCATACAGGCAATTGATATTGACTTCTGTGAGAGTTGCTTGATGGGCAAGAAGAAGAGGGTCAGTTTCAATAAGAGTGACAGAGATCTCAGAAAGGAGAAACTTGGGCTAGTTCACACAGATGTTTGGGGGCTAGCCACTGTTTCATCCATTGGCAGAAAATCCTACTTCGTGACTTTCATTGATAATCACACGAAGAAGGTATGGGTTTATTTTTTAAAGCACAAATTTGATATATTTGATATGTTCAAGAAGTGGAAGGCCATGGTAGAGAATGAGACATGTTTGAAGATCAAGAGGTTGAGGTCAGACAATGGTGGTAAGTATGAAGACACCGGATTCAAGAAGTTCTGTTTTGATAATGGGATCAAATTAGAGAGGACTGTGCAAGAAACCCCACAACAGAATGGGGTGGCAGAATGGATGAACAGAATATTGACAGAGAGAGCCAGAAACATGCGCATACATTCAGGTCTACCCAAATAGCTTTGGCCAGAAGCAATCAATACAGCATCCTACCTAATTAATCGTGGATCATCGGTGCCTTTGGAGTATCGAATACCAGAAGAGGTATGGAGTGACAAAGAGGTAAATCTTTCATGGTTGAAAGTTTTTGGTTGTATTGCATATGCGCATATTAGTGACCATGTTAGGGGAAAGCTCGACCTCAAGTCACTAAAATGCATCTTCGTTGGGTATGGCAGAGATGAGTTTGGTTATCGACTCTGGGATAATCAGAACAAAAAAATCATCAGAAGTAGAGATGTGATTTTCAATGAGAAGGTGATGTACAAGGATAGAGATGCAGTTAACTAGTCCTGTTACAGAGTAAGCCTGAGTTTGTTGAGTTGGATGATGATCCAGAAAGTATTGACGCGGAACAGACAGATAAGGATTCTTGGCCAGAACTCACAAAGCATAGTTCACTGCAGATTCCAACTCCTAAGCCTGAACCCAAAAGGTCTACGCGACCTCATGTACCAAATAGAAAATATTTAGATTATATGTTGCTCATAGATGATGGTAAGCCTGAATGCTATGATGAAGCATGTCAGGTTGAAGATGTTAGCAAGTGGGAGCTTGCAATGGAAGATAAGATGAAATCCCTTATCTCCAACAAAACATGGGAACTAGCCAAGTCGCCCATGGGGAAGAAAGTTCTTCACAACAAATGGATGTACATGGTGAAAGAGGAACATGATGGTTCCAAGAGGTACAAGGCGAGAATGGTGGTCAAAGGTTTTCAATAAAAGTAAGGCATTGACTACGCATATATTTTTTCCTCGATTGTGAAACTAAGCACCATTCGTTCAGTTCTTAGCATTATTGCAGCAGAGGGGTTGCACCTTGAGCAGTTATATATCAAAACTGTTTTCCTTTATGGTGACGTAGAGGAGGAGATTTACATGTAACAACCGGAGGGTTTCTCAGTCAAAGGGAAAGAGAAACTAGTGTGTAAGTTGAAGAAAAACTTATATAGTTTAAAGCAAGCCCTGAGGCAATGGTATAAGAAGTTAGCGACATGGCTACAACAAGTGCAACGCTGACCATTGCTGCTACTTTAAGAGGTTTAAGTCAAGTTTCATTATCCTTCTACTTTATGTTGATGACATGTTAGTGGCAGGTTCTAATTTTGAAGAAATCAGCAAATTGAAGAAGCAGTTGTCTAGTGAATTCGAGATGAAGGATTATAGTGCAGCGAAGCAGATTCTTAGGATGAGGATTAGCAGAGACAAACAGAAAGGTACTTTGCAGTTGTCTTAGGCTGAGTATGTTGAACGGGTTCTGAAGAGGTTCACCATGAATAATGCTAAGGCGATAAGTACTTCCTTAGCTAATCACTTCCGATTATCTCAAGATCAATGTCCGAAGACAGAAGATGAGAAAAACTTCATGGCTAAAATTCCATATGCCTCAGCCATTGGAAGTTTGATGTATGGCATGGTGTGCATAAGACCAGACATTGCATATACAGTTGGAGCAGTAAGCCGGTTCATGAAGAATCCGGGCAAACTACACTGGAAAGCAGTAAAGTGGATATTGAGATATCTACAGGGTACCAGAGACAGATGCTTATGTTTCAGAAGGGGTGAAGTGAAGCTACATGGTTATGTAGATTCAGACTTTGCTGGTGAGGTGGACCACAGAAAAGTACTACTGGGTATGTGTTTATGGCGGGTACAACTGTAATTAGTTGGGTTTCGTAAATACAGAGGATTGTAGCATTATCTACTACAGAGGCAGAGTATATGGTGATGACAGAGGCCAGCAAGGAGATGATTTGGTTACAAGGTTTGTTAACAGAGTTGGGATTCGAACAGGTGAAGAATGTTTTGCACAGTGATAGTCAGAGTGCGACACATCTGGTAAAGAATTCAGCATTTCATTCAAGGACCAAGTATATAGGACTTCGATATCACTTTATCAGATTTTTGTTAGAAGATGGGATGTTGACACTTGAGAAAATATTTGGCACCAAAAATCCGGCTGATATGTTGACCAAGACAGTGACCATAGAGAAACTGAAGTTGTGGGCAACTTCAGTCGGTCTTCTAGCTTGAAGACAGAGACAAGCACATCGACATGTATGGGACATGTATGAGAAAAAGATAGAATGGGTTTACAAGTGCTCCAGCCTCCAAGTGGGAGATTGTTGTGGTTTTGTGGAGCTGATTAGGTAATTGGTTTTTTTGGAAGATTAAATTATATGGAAACTCCAAGAGTACTGAATTTTAGGGTAAATTTAGTTTCCTGATCTGGTTTAGCTTCCTTATTGGTTTAAGGAAAATTCAGTTTCTTGATCTGATTTAACTTCCTTATTGGTTTAAAGAAAATTCAGTTTCCTGATCTGATTTAACTTCCTTATTGGTTTTGGATTCTATAAAAGACAAGTTCTTGTATGACAAGTTTGGGATCTATAAATATCAACTCTAATAAGATTTCAGAGTGTGAAAAATCAGAGATAAATTTGTACCAATACAAGATAGAGCAATTGAGAGAGATTGAGAGAGAATTCTCTATTATAGTTCTTTATCTTTTTCATAGTGAATTTGTTTGGTGTGCTCCATGGATATAGCCCTAAGATTTAGGTGAACCATGTACATCTTGTGTTCTTGTGTGTGATTTTTTTATTCTTCATGATTGCTTGTTTATTCCTTGAACAGTGTTATTTATTTTGCTTTTCCGCCATAACAACTGGTATCAAATCTAGTTGATTGTGCAGTGCAACTCCAACAACTAGTATTAGAGCCAAAGGTGAAGGAGATCTAAAAAACACAAGAAGTCTCAACATGTGCTACAACGGGCTTCAGTTGTAGGTGGAGTCAATCGGCTTGGTTACATGGCATGGAGCTTGAGTAGTCAAGGTAGAGTCTTGGGCTTTTGACTGATTGAGCAACGTATAGTGGGGATAATCCGAGTTCTGCAATAAGATCGAGAAGATTGAAGTGGCAGAGAATTGTCCAGATTCAATTGCCATGAGAAGTGATGATTGACATAATAGAATTTGATCCAAGGTGGAGATTGTTTGAAATTATGTCTCAAATTCCCATTATTAGTTTCTATTTTAGAGTGTATTTTTATGATAATTTCTTATAGAGATGTGAATTGGGTTATAAGAAATTGTAATCCTTGTCCACAAAGGAATTGGGTATGTGACTCTATAAATGGATACTTAGGCTATTGTTAAGAGTGATTCGTTGAGAGAGATGTAGTCTTATGAGGGAGTACGTTGATGGTAGGGGGAGTTACGGGTTTAATAGAGTGAACACGGATGGTGAGAGAGAGTCTCGTGGAGTACACGGAGAACTCGATCAAGAGTTTGTGTGCATGGTCCGGTGTTAAAATTCTCTACTATTGTAATATCTCTACATATATAGTGAATTTCTTCTTATCCGTGGATGGAACCCTGATTTTGGGTGAACCACGTATATATCTTGTGTTATGGTTTGAATTGTTATTTTCTTTCTTTCTTTTGCTTCCATTGTGCCCCAACTGTTTCTCTATGATTGTTAACTTTAAGTTTGTATGAAGATGGTATCATCCTCTTCACCTCATATCATGCACAGTTAATAAGAAAGAACAAATTAAATTAACAATTAATGGTCCCATCACTACTACTTTCAATATATATTCTAGCTATAACTAAAAGCTTAATTATTAATTTCCACAATTGAATTATATATATGGGTCAACAGAAGGCCTCAAAGATATTAAATACTTGTCAAAATATTTAGATATTAAAGTTTATTACACTCTTTCTAGCCGCCTAAGCTTTTGACATAAATATATGATATGTGATTAACATCATATATATATGGAGCAAAACTTTGTCTAGTTGCAAAAATCTTTAATATCTAAAATGCATTATAAGCATGCATATATATATATTGCAAAATAATTTGTACAGTTTTTATGTATATTAATACATATACCATGTACATGCCTTATACCATTGTAGTTCTCTCTGCATTTTCATTGCTGCATCTTTAGCTTTGCTGAATACCTTGGGCTGGGACTGTTGGTTCTCCTTGATTTTTTGAATCTTCCTTTGAAAGTAGTCCTCCCCCATATGTATTGATCATCTGTTACTAGTGGGCATGCAGCTACATGTAAAATGGTGTTTGATTTTACCAGTCTTCCAACAATTTTGTTTCTCTGTTGAGTATTTAAATCATAAATAAGGTTCCATATTTTCTCCTCACGCCAAGCAACTGCAATGTGAAATATACTTCCACTATCCTCATCCGCCATAACAAAGCAGGATTTGACCTCAGCATTTCCTCAATAAATTAATTCAACATTTCCACATTTAATGGCCCCAAAGTATACTCCAACATGATTAGGATCAAAAGTCCACCTTGGGGAACACATCTTGCTCAGTAGTTCTTGGGCTTCCTTGTTTTTTTTCTTCATTTTCCGTACTTCAGCCACAATATCTGCAATTCTTATTCGAGTAGAAATATTATTAAAAAATAAAATTAATTTAAAAGTAGTGGGAAATTAAGCAGAAACCATATGAATAGTTGTACCCTTGTATGTACTTATAACAACCTTTAATTCTTTTACAAAATGGACCACTGTTATACATCAGAAAAAAAGGGATATTGCTGAGCAAAACATATCTAATTACATTAAAAAGTGAAGAATAACAAAACTTTGGCTCATTTCGCACAGTAAAAATAATTAAATCACAAACAAACGAGATTGAATGACAAAACAAATAATAATAATAATAACACAATGCTTAACGTGATTCGACCCTACCTTGCTATGTCAACATAAAGAAGAAATCTACTATAGGAAAGAGAATACTATTTTATTTATTTATTTATTTATTTTTATTTTTTCAATGAAGATGTACAATTATAGAGATTACCCACTCAATCATTATCTTATGAAAAATCACATTAGTAGAGTCATTGCACACCGGATCATGTATACACTCTTTACTCGAGTAAGTGACAGTGTAATGGTTTACCCCTTTTCAAATTTTATCTTATATATATATATATATTTATGTCAATTGTTTATTTTAAGAGAGGTATTGTGGACTTTTTCTATGCAAGAGGCATGGAGGGAATTTGGTAGTAGTTGGAGGGTGTTTTAGACATTGCACAAGGTTTTATGTAAGACTATCATGTGCGCCTGACACATAGGCTTGGCACTTGTCCACATTTGGCTTGTGATAGATATAATTCTATATGCATATGTGTGAGGAGAAGTTCGGCAGAAGTCAGTTTCGTTCCTTTTGCTTCTTTTTCATAGTCATTTTCTTAGAATGCATTTTTGGTGCCTTCGTATTGAGAATTTGATGTAACTTGGTGAATGAAAAATGTTTCTGGGGTTGTAAGCTTCCTTCTATTATCAAGTTTGTATACGTTTCCTCACTTTTGGATTACAAGAGCTATCTTGGAAGAAGAGGGTCGGGTTATATTTTAAAGGAATAGTGTTCATCATTTTTCTCCATTTTGTGGCTTTAATCCTTCCTTTGTGTGGCTTTTGGATTATTCTAGCAAAGATTCAAGCTTCTTTTGAAATTTAAAGGTTTAATTGAGATTTCTCTATGTGGGAAGGTGTATTTGAATGCTAGAATTATTATTGAGCACTATTATTATTATTATAATATAAATGCGAGGAAGAAAACATGTTTTATGTGTTATGTTCATTAACAACGCAATTTAGAACATAATGTGATTATATGATGTTATTTTGTTAATGAGCATGCTAGTATGTTAAGAGAATTGTAATAACCATGTTTATTGTATATGGAACTGAGATTGGATAGTTGGTTTTAAAATGTTGTACATTATATCATTACAAATGTACATTCATTTTGCATGATTTTGGAATGAGTTTGGGAATGAAGACATCTCCTTAAATGGTTTTTGAGAAAATAATTAGAAAAGAATGTGAATTGGGGTAAACCGGACGGCAAGGTGATGACTTGTGTCTGTGTAGTTAGTGGAATCTAGAGGAGACGTAGGGAAATACTCTACGGGTGGTTGAGTCGTTAGGGCCCAAATGGCGCTAAGGGGATAACCTAGGCCAGTGATAGATGACAAATTTTCTCTTCGAGGTGCCAGGGGGATGACTAGGACCGGGTTACACTAACTATGTGATTGTAGGGTTGTTGGATGAGGTTTCAGGAAGTGGAAAGTGTCTTTGGTATTGGCATTAGCATTGTATTGCACTTCACTTTATTATCTCACATGATATTATGTTTTCCCGAGCCTGTATGATTCATTTATCTTGTATTTGTTCTATGTTTGGATTTATCGAGGTGTTAAGGAGTGCGCTTTAGGCAACTCCCGTTGAGTTGTGGTTGCTCATTCCTATTTTATACATATCTTTTCAGGTCGTGGCAAGCATGTCGTGGAGGATGTTCCTCTTCAGCTATAGATAGAGTCAGGGCTTGTGGTTGTGGTATTTCTTCTGTATAACAGACAATGTATAATAGTGAGACAATATGTTGTATAAATTTAGTTCAGTACATTCATGTTGTGTAATAAACTTTATTACAGACTTTGAGACCTTACAGTTGTAAATGATGTATCTTATTTGTATACTTTCTTGCATGGAATTGTAATAGAAAAAGGATAGGTGGATGGTGTATATGTGAGACAGGTTACAGGGATGTTGGTATTTGAGATTGTGGTTATTTGTGGGGGTAATTTACACAGACCTCCCCTATGGTTTACCATAATTACATGCAACACCCTTCTTGTTTTGAAAATTACGCGGACCTCCCCTACTTTTGAAAATATCCTACACGGACCTCCCTTATGTGTGACGGACCGTTAAATACACTAACGGACTTGTCAAAATTACTGAAATACCCTCTCGTTGATATTTGAAATTACTAAACTACCCATAAGTTATTGAGTAAGCATGACATCAGCTTGTCTTCTCCAAAAGCGCTGCACTAGCAAACCCTTCTCAAAGTTAGGGTTTACATACAAATCCAAGAAACTAGAAGTTTATTATCCAAATCAAAGTTACCAAAATCACAATTACCAAAAATAAAAATCATCACCAAAATCAGTGCTTTCCAACGAAAAATTCTGATAATTAAATCAAAGTTACCAAAATCACAATTACCAAAATCAAAATCACAAATCCAAGAAACTAGAAATTAATAATCCAAATCAAAGTTACCAAAATCATAATTACCAAAATCAAAATCAAAATCATCACCAAAACCAGTGCCTTCTAACGAAAAATTCTGATAATTCTGGTCAGAAGCCAAGAAACTGGAAGGCGGCATTACCATCTGATCCACAGCCGCTTGATTCATGATCAAATTATTTGCTTCCATTGCCATCTGATCCACAGCCAATTGATTCATGATGGGTATTTTGGATGAATTTTGCAGTAGAGGTGGTGTTTATGGGCGGCGGCGGTGAAGAGAAAAGGTTAGTTTAGAGAGAAAAAGAGAGGAAAGAGAGTAAAGGTTGAGAGGAGAGAGACAGTAAAGGCCGTCTAAAAAAAGAAAAAACAACAAAATTAAAGTGCTTGGGATCTCAGTGATCCTTCTTATCCAAAATGTGAAATTATTAAATTTTCTTTCTCGCATAGGGACCTGGAGAAGACCTCGAGCTGTCGTCGCTCTGGCGTCCTACAAAAATGCACCGCCATCATCGGCGTCCTACAAAAATGCCACGGAGGACTACGTGGCACCGAAGATCATACTAGGGAAGGGCCACGACTTCGCCGTGGACTGAAAAAGTCACCGAAGCTCACCACCGTTGAGGGACTTGAACGGTTATATATGTGTGTGTGCGTGTATATATATATATATAGACAAAGGTGTTTTAGGAATTTTAAAAAAAATAGTAGATGACATCATTAATTCCCGTCGTTGACTGGCGGTGACCGTAACGAAAGGGAGGTCCGCGTAATTTTCGAAACAGGAAGGGTGCTGCCTGTAATTATAGCAAACCATAGGAGAGGTCTGTGTAAATTACTCTTATTTGTGTGGTGTTCACAATCCGGGTTCGGTCTTGGGGCGTGACAGACAGATACCTAAATCTTTCACGATCTAATTCGCCATGAGAGCCCTCATCGTCATCCCACTTCTACCAACTCATGTTAGGTTGTGTCTCAAGTTATTGAAGATTGCTAAATGCTGAAGAGGTTCCATCTGTTCAACTTGTTGTACATTAATGAATATATGTACGTGTTTACTTTTTTAAATATATTCATAGTATACCGTATTTTTTAATTCGCAGTGGAACCACATATATGTTGTTATAATTTAAAAAGTAACTTTTCAAATAATAATATTATAATATAATTATTAAGAAAATTTAAAAGTTTATTTAAACAAGGGACTATAGAAATATATATATATCATGATTTAAAATAAATTTATTAATGCAAAATATGCAATATGTCACTTTTTTTTTTTTTTTTTGGTTAATCATGATATTTTTTAATAAAATATATTAATAACAATATATAGAACATATATAATAATTATTTAAATTAATCCATACATTATACATACATACATATTAATTTTTATATATATATATATATATATATATATATATATATTAAGCATTGTGGTTTCGTATTGTCCATATCCATGTTTCATAGAGGAAGATGAATTTGTATTGGGTAACTGCGTCTTTTTAAGGTCCGGGTTTTTATCAACCGTGAATAATGGAAGGTGAACAACAAGAAGAGAAAAAATGGAAGAAGAAATTGAGGAAATAATGGTGGAATAAGAGGGACCGGAATGAGAAGAAAATGAACAGTCTTTTTAAGGTCGGGGTTTTCATCAAGTGGGAGAAAAAATGGAAGAAGAAATTGGAGAAACAATGGTGAAATGAGAGGGACAGGGGAGAAGAAAATGATCGAACAGGGGTAGAGAGAAAACTTTCTGCAGAAAATGACTGGTTTAAAAGTCAACAAGGCTCACATCCTATCTGCCACATCTTACTTTTTATCCCCAACTTAGCGTTTAAAGTAAACAGCAATCACATGATCTATTGACCCAGCCCAAACGCGACCTTAACTTCAGGACATTTACAGGGATAGCAACTTCAGAGGATGCTCGCCGGCTTGTTTTATGATTTGTGATTCTTGTGAAACCAACTCCTGTTTTATTTTTTTGCTTCCTTATATATCACTGATTGTATTTAAATTCATAATATAGTACTCTAAAGTTCACTGATAAAGAAAGAAGGCAAGCATGGGACTTTATTTGAGTCAAAAATTTGAGTCACGGGAGCTAAAAGTTCACTGATAAAGGAAGCTCCTATAGAACTGAACACGGTCACGGGAGCTGAAAATATGAACTCAATACCTTGGTTTTAGAGTTCAAGCAATCATTGTGACATATCATATGGAAATTTTAGGGTCATTCTAGCTTCAAGTGGTACTACTTTTTCATCCTCAAGGATGAAGGGTTCGAACGTAAATTTAATTAAAAATAAGTATTTGAGGGTGAACAATTATGTGTAATAATTTAGTGTCCAATTAATAATTCACTAATTCATTTCCCTATCTTCATACCTTGCCATTATTTTGTGATGATTTGTATGCGTTTATTTTACTTTCTTGCAGTTCTTGAATCTAAAACCATTGATAGTCAAACATCAATCAATTTTGCCTAGTCTAATTGATGATGGGTTGGTAACTTGGTAGGCCCACGATTCAGCCTAGTCCAATTGATGATGGGTTGGTAGGCCAGTGATTATTACCCCCAAGTCCACTTAAATTTAATTCAGTGCAACTTGATCCCTCCTAAAGCAAGTCCACTTAAATTTCTTGTTTGAGAGTGAAACTTGAACATTGTTGGCATTCTCTTTTTGGCAAAGATCTCACAGAAATTGATCAATACAATTTTCTATTATTTTAGTGACACGTAAGACAAGTGGACCAAAAAAAAAAAAAAAAAAAAAAAAAAGAATTACTGACCACTGTATAGAATCTACCAAGAGATACAAAGTAAGGATAACAAGAAGAATTCTTTTTTAAGAATTCAAAAGCTTAAGTATCATTCAAATTCATCAAAAATTGCCTTTTAATACATCAATAATAGCTTAAATAGATATGGCAAGGAAGGATCCTCCAACAATAGGTAGATTTTTAAAACAAACTATATAAAACCAAAGCAAAGAAAATGAAAAGACATAAAATTTCATTTTCATAAATTAAGGAAGAGAATATACAACTAGATGTCAAAATCACACACTTTTTCACTCTTTTCTCCTCACTTTTTTGTTCTTTTCTGGATTAAGAACAAACACCAGGACCCCTTTCTTCTTAAGGCTGCATTAACAGGAATTACATATACTCTCTCCTCTTTTCACAACACTTACCGCCCTTACATTTTTCTTCTCTCTCTAAACATCTCACACTCATCTCTATTCATAGTCTTCAAACCCAATTTCTTGTTGGACAAGTATTTCCCAATTTGCCTACAAAGAGTGATCATGTCAGTTTTTTACTCTAAAATAACAATCTTCTAGCTTCCACGTCTAATTGGTTCAAATTTTCTTGAACTAGTTCAATTGGGGTTACAATTACGTTTAACTAGTTTAAGAAAAAGATGAAGGGGTCAGTTCTAAATAAACATATTCACTTATGTCATAATGTTACTCGTACATCAAATTCGAGCCACAAAACCCAACAATCTCCACATTGACTTGAATTCGGTCTTTATGTGCTTGAATTCAATTTTCACGTGCTCCTCCATAACTCCACCTCAAACAAAGATATCTTAATAGCTCCATCTCAACTAAAGACCTCTCCACCTCAAAACAAATACTCAAACCAGATACTATGATGGAAATTGAGAAATTCTCTAACAATCTGCCTACCTTACCACTTCAAGAGCATTTAAAAGCTAGCTATAAGCAATTGAGCACTTGAGCATTTCAGATCACATGCAATAATTCAATATTAAGCACACTGTTCTATTCGGCCGATCATTTCTGTTATTTTGTGGCCTTGGGCTTTTCCTTTGGGCCCGTTGGGCTTTGTAGCTACAGTCCAAGGTTGAGCCCATTGTAATTACTCCTACTTATTTATAATACTTGTTTAACCTTTCAAATATATTTATATATACAAGGTAGAAGTGTTATTATAAACTTATATGTGATTCCTTCCTTATATTCCTAGCACAAAGACCCCACATTTATTAAAGGGTGGTTTGAGTTCTTGGTTTTTATTTTTTTATTTATGAAAAGTTAAGCAACTGATATAAATAAATAATAATTACAAGCGAGGCTTAGGCCAAACAAGTGACTAAGCCCAAAAAAGGAAGCAACCCAAAGGTACAATCCATCTTTTGAATATATATCGTTTATTTTTTTTTTTTTTCTTTTGCTTGTTTATTTTAGTGTCTTTATCTGTTTGTTTCAAACTCTGTCCTGAATTAATGAGGCAACATAATTCGTTTTCATGACATTAACATAATCTGTTTATTCTCAAAGCCATTTCTTAGTGTAGGTAATTGTTCTCGCACAAAAGATCTTTCTCTCTCTCTCTCTCTTTTTCTTTTTTATTTTTTAATTTTTTTTATCGTAAACAGTAATACCAAACACAAATTTTCTGCTAATTTCACCATGCCAATTCCTTTGAATCATCCCAAACTAGGACTGAGACGGCGATCAAAACCATATTGGAATTTTCACATTGCATTGGAGTTCTCAAAAAATCTCAACTTATTAACTATAAACTCCTCAAATTAAACAAGTATCACCACAACATACCTCTTGAGATTAAGAACTGCTCATATATAACTAGAATTTGTTCCCATAAATATGTTTGGTTCCAACCACACACACATATGACATATATATATATATATCTTCCTTCGTTTTATTTTCAGGAGAGATGCATTAAATAATTGATAAATTAAGAATTAGCCATTGCATATTTCAGAAATATATAAGCACACTCTTATTCTGCTTGAAGCATATATCATCCATATAATTACAAGTACAAAGAGCAATTTATTGAACCACACCACATCACAAGCATTAATTGCATAATAATATTTAATTATACCTACAGGCTCATTCGAGTTTTGGAGGATCATGTAGGTTGTGGAATAAGGGACATTTTGTTTTCTGTTTGAAGAGACCTTGTCCATAGGTAGATAAGACTAGGTTTACAAACAGTGGAAGTTGCAACCAACCAAATATGATTGCTGGGACACTAGCTGCCCCAGCAAACAAAGTGATTGGAGTAGTAGACCAACTAATTCGTTTACCAAGCTCCATAATAAGAGTGACACCAAAAGCTACCATCATGGTTGCAATAGAGATGAAAAGGGTGGCCAAACCAATTATCAGTCTCGTGTGTAATGACCATCGGAAACTTTGTTGGATATAACGTGAAGTGATAATGCTCAAGAACATTAGCAATGAAGTGGTTGAAGTCAATAGAGAGATTGCGTCTGCTATAGCGTACACTATAAATAAGGTATACTTTAGGAACACCGGATTCCCCGATTCATCGGTGCCACCAGGTAATGTGAAGGCTGCTGCAAACATGACAGTGACAATGAGAGCCGCAACGATTGTAAATGATCCTGCTGTATCTCTCATCCATTGTTCTCCTTCTTTCAATAATTCATTGTGATAGCTTGCGTGCAAATCTGAAGGAGTTTCTCCATGATTGTTAGCTTTAAGTTTGTATGAAGATGGTACCATCCTCTTCACCTCCTATCATGCATAGTTAATAAGAAAGAACAAATTAAATTAACAATTAATGGAAGTTCCCATCTCTACTACTTTCAATATATATATATTCTAGTTATAACAAGAAGCTTAATTATTAATTTCCACAATTGAATTATATATATGGGTTCAAAAGATCGAAGGCCTCAAAGACATTAAATACTTGTCAAAATATTTAGATATTAACGTTTATTACACTCTTTCTAGCCGTCTAAGCTTTTGACGTAGATCATATATGATTAATATCATATATATGTGGAGCAAAACATTGTCTAGTTGCAAAAATCTTTAATGTCTAAAATGCACTATAAGCATGCATATATATATATATATATTGCAAAATAATTTGTACATTTTTTATGTATATTAATACATATATAATTATATTTATGTATATTACCACCTACCTCGTACCATTGTAGTTCTCTCTGCATTTTCATAGCTGCATCTCGAGCTTTGCTGAATACCTTCGGTTGGGACTGTTGTTCTCCTTGATTTTTTGAATCTTCCTTTGAAAGTAGTCCTCCCCCTATGTATCGATCATCTGTTACTAGTGGGCATGCAGCTATATGTAATATGGTGTTTGATTTTACCAGTCTTCCATCAATTTTGTTTCTTTGTTGAGTATTTAAACCATAAATGAGGTTCCATATTTTCTCCTCACGCCAAGCAACTGCAATGTGAAATATACTTCCACTATCTTCATCCCCCCACAACAAAGCAGGATTCGACCTCAGCACTTCCTCAACAAATTCAACATTCCCACATTTGATGGCCTTTTTTATGGCCTCAAAGTATACTCCAACATATTTAGAGTCAAAAGTCCACCTTGGGGAACACATCTTGCTCAATAGTTCATGGGCTTCCATGTTTTTTTTCTTCATTTTCCGTGCTTTAGCCACAATATCTACAATTTTTATTCGAGTAGATATATTATTAAAAAATAAAATTAATTTAAAAGTAGTGGGAAATTAAGCAGTAGCCATATGAATAGTAGTACCCTCGTACGTACTTATAACAACCTTTAATTCTTTTACAAAATCGACCACTGTTATACATCAGAAAAAGGATATTGCTGAGCAGAACATATCTAATTACATTAAAAAGTGAAGAATAACAAAACTTTGGCGGTTCCATTTCGGCACAGCAGAAATAATTAAATCACAAACAAACGAGATTGAATGACAAAACAAATAATAATAATAATAATAATAATAATAATAACACAATACTTAACGTAATTCACCCTATCCTGCCTATGTCCACATAAAGAAGAAATTCTACTGTGGGGAAGAGAATACTTTTTTTTTTTTGTTTTTTTTTCCCCTTATTTAGTGAAGACGTACAATTATAGAGATTACCCACTCAATCATTATCTCATGAAAAATCATATTAGTAAAGTCATTGGACACCGGATCATGTACACACTCTTTACTCGGGTAAGTGACAGATACCTGAACCTTTCACGATCTAATTCGCCATGAGAACCCTCATCGTCATCCCTTTTCTAACAACTCATGTTGGGTTGTGTCTCAAATTATTGAAGATTGCTGAATGCTGAAGAGGTTCCATCTGTTCAACTTGTAGTACCAGTCGCATTTAACTCGAATTGGTCACACTTGCTTGACATGTGCGAGAATAATTTTTGTATCTGAGAAATTGTTTTCCTATAGACTATAGACTTGTAGGGCAAGTTGTTTCTTTTTTTTTAAAAGAAAGGAATTTGATTATAAGAAGATAAGTAATGACAACCGAGGAATTGTAATCCTTCTCCAACATTTCCACATTTGATGGCTTTTTTTATGGCCTCAAAGTATACTCCAACATGTTTAGGGTCAAAAGTCCACCTTAGGGAACACATCTTGCTCAGTAGTCCATGGGCTTCCATGTTTTTTTTCTTCATTTTCCGTACTTCAGCCATAATATCTGTAATTCTTATTCGAGTAGAAATATTATTAAAAAATAAAATTAATTTAAAAGTAGTGGGAAATTAAGCAGTAACCATATGAATATTAGTACCCTCGTATGTACTTATAACCACCTTTAATTCTTTCACAAAATGGACCACTGTTATACATCAGAAAAAAGGATATTGCTGAGCAGAACACATCTAATTACATTAAAAAGTGAAGAATAACAAAACTTTGGCCCATTTCGGCACAACAAAAACAATTAAATCACAAACAAACGAGATTGAAAATAATAATAACACAATGCTTAACGTGATTCGGCCCTACCCTGCCTATGTCCACATAAAGAAGAAATTCTACTATGGGGAAAAGAATACAATTTTTTTTTTTTTCTTCTTTAGTGAAGACGTACAATTATAGAGATTACCCACTCAGTCATTATCTCAAATTATTAAAGATTACTGAATGTTGAAGAGGTTTCATTTGTTCAACTTGTTTTAGTACTGGCCGCATATGATATGGAATTGTGTGTTGGAAACGGGGGCATTAAAAATATAAACTTTGGATGAGATTTGAAATAGATTTCACTAATAATTTTTTACGGATTTCTAGACAAGCGCGTTTCTCTCCGCAAGGAGATGAACGTAGTATATTTACTTTCTGAAATCCGTTTCCGGATGAATGAGAAATTAGCTCCAAAGTGTGGTGTTTTGATAAGCCTAAATGGGTATGCAAAATGTGGGAAGTGTTTGTCCCACATGGAAAAAATGTTGAAATAAATTGAAATTTAAATAAGCTGAGTTTAGGATTTTGGCTTGGGCTTGGGCTTGGGCCTACTTGTAAAGTCCAAATTATTCTTTTTTGGAATTTTAGATTGGGCCTAATTTTGGGCTGGGCTTATTTAAATGGGTTTCACAAATGAGTGAGTTTTTTGGGTGGTTGGTTTTTTGAATTAAAAAAACTACTTTTTAGTTTTTCTAAAAGGTTACACCTTTTAAATTAAAAAACCATATTTTAGTTTTTCTAAAGGGTTACACCTTTTAAATTAAAAAACCACTTTTTAGTTTTTTCAAAGGGTTACACCTTTTTCCGAACCATCATGACCCATGGTTGCACCCACTCGAAAAGGCACATTGCAACCTATTGGAATGGATGTGTCTATTGGTGAACAGACACCACGTGAACCATTGCAATCTATTGGAATAGATGTGTCTAGTGGTGAACAGACACCATGTGAACTATTGCAACCTATTGCAATGGTTGTGTCCAATAATGAAGAGATACACCTCATCCGAAAAGACATTTCTGTTTCTATAAATACCCCCCTTTGGATCATTTGCAAATTGTTCATTTTCATTTTCTTCTATCTCCCTCTCTAGACTTGAACTCAACCCAAGTGGGTTCAAACCATAGGTTAAGTGGTCCGAACCACTTAGACCCTAATCCAATTTCATCGAGCCATATTAAGATTGGTCCGAACCACTTGATTCGAATTGCACCCAATTCAGCATTTATATAGCATAGATGCATTTTTAAGTCAGAGAGAGTATTACACGGAGAAGGTTCGCCGTATCCATGAGTTTATAGTGCTGCTACTGGTGGATGTAGACCATTGTATCCTGGGAGATAGACGCCACTGAGTCCGTTAGCACCATAAAGGGGCGAATCTGTCTTAAGGACATAGTATCCAATACTAGCCTCGGTCCAGGTTCATTCCTTGCATATTATTATTATTTTATTGCTTTATTTTGCATATTTAATTAAATATAGAGTTGCATATTTAATTAATGATTTATTAGCATATTGTTAATTATCTCATGATATATTAGTATAAGGGTTATTATATCTTAAAAGTCACATTAAGCATATATTTTTCCAACAATCTTAAGACAGACTCCTTCCTTGCGTAGATTTTATTATATGTTTCTACTTAAGATATAAACAAGTAGATATTATACTAATAGTTGAGATATAATAAAATAATGTTATATACATTATTATATGATAATATGTTAAATATTAATGCATTCAATATTATGTGAAATTGAAGCATGTTATATAAGTAGATTATTGAATTATTCAATATTGGTTGAATTATTTAATTTTGTAATATGATATTATGAAGTATATGACATTACCTTAAACATGTACCAACTAGAGGTGGAAAAAAGTACTTCGTTACTTTTATCATTGGTTGCACAAGATACCGTTATGTGTATTTGCCACGAAGCAAAGATGAAACCTTAAAAATGTGACATCATATGAATTATGGAGAGGTTGAAAACCTTTCTATAAATTCTTAAAAGTGGGGGTGTCTATTTAAGGTTGCAGATCTTACTCTTATGAAAGGTTAAAGTGGTCTTAAAATGTGACAACCTTGTAGGTGAGTGTGTCATGGAAGGGTGCAAGAGGCACTAACAGGCTACCACACTAGGCGAGTTACAAGTGCACAGTCCCCACACTTAAAATCTTTGATAGGTTATGCTCATAACAGTATTGCATATCATTTCTTGTGTATAAATCATACAATGAAAATAAAGATGAGCTTAGAGGTAGTAAGAAGGTTAGAACGTATAAATCTTTTATTCCTGATTTTCTAGCATGTTTATTGGAGAATAAGCCACAAAACTTTAAGGAAGCAAATTCTTCTCTTGATTATTATTATTTCTTATATTAATTATGTGATATAATTAATCATGTGATATAATATGAAATTATATTGTTATGCAAGTTTAATATTATTTTTATAAATGTTTACTTTCAATTGATACTATAATATTGAACTATGTAGTTGAATTACTTAACGTGTATTGTAATTCAAATTTACAACATAATTTATTTAATATGTGATATTACTGAATTTTGTATGAATGGACTAGTCCAACTATGTCAACTCTTCTGATAGTCAAAGGAAAACGATCTATACTAGTGTTTAAGACACGTATAGCTATAAATGGGCTGAATCAGAGAAAATTTTCCAATAACTCGAAAGAATTTAATGGAAATGTTATGGATACACTAAGCAAATACACCTAGACAAGCTAAATCAAGCTAGTTAGCTCTAATATACAATTTAGCTAAAAGCTAAAATGTTATTGAATTACAAACTAGTTAGCTTAGGTATAAGCTAAAATGATTAATGAGGTGCACAAAACCTAAGAGGAAGATGAAAAACTCTCAGTTGGTTCTAGCTCTTAACTTGATAGTAAAAAAACATGAGGGTGATGAGTAGCCATTTTAGCCATAAGCTATTTGAGTTATTCATCATATCTGCTCATGTAGGAGGGAATAATACTACTTGTAAAGTAGTAATTTTTGAAGAACATTCTTCAAAACAAATTACTCTACTACCAAGATAGACCACTTACATAAGTGTGTACTAAAGTTATGAGCTACTAGAATTGCTAACTAAATAAACTTAACTTCAAGCTAGCGGTAATAACTGAAAAGTGGGTGCTCATCATAACTTAGTAGTGAGATATGAGAAGAGTGTGTAATAATACTTGAGAAATGAGTGCTCACTCTGTGGTGATTGTATCCAAAACTTAAATAATAAGATAATTATTTGCTTAAATGATTGAGTTATGTGATGTGTGACACATGAAAGGTTATGACATGTTAATATGACTAACTTAACATGAATAACTCAATTCATAAATACAAGAGATGTAGAAGCAAATATTAATTAAAGCCCATATCTCTAGCATTAATTCACAGCAACGTCAGTAACATATTATAAAAACAAGTTAGAGATAAAGTGAATACATATGCACTAGAGACTGTTAGACATGCTTGTTGAAAAACGAATATAGAATCTTGGAAAGGTAGATGGGGTGAAATATTTAATATATGGTATTTCAAGAGTTAGAAAAACATAAGAAATATATCATATAAAAAATTTCAGGATTATCTCAAAGTTGTGGGGGGATATTGTCCATAGATAAAATTTGCTATGAGTTACCTCACCAAATAAGAAATACTTATAAATGTAGGGTTCTTAATCCTAAGAAATTTTGGATAGAACCAAAAATCATTTATAGTATTATAACAATAGTGCATGTTGTTTCCTATGAGGAAAATATTATGGAACAACTAGAAAAGTTATTTTTTCAGCGGAAGAGCTGAGTTATTTGTTCTAGTTGAAGAGTAAAGTGTGTAAGCTTATAAGTCCTTGAGTGGATTAAAGCTAGTACCAAGACAATGATATAAATGTGTTGTATAAGTCATTGTGCAGGTGCAAAATTTCGCTCAACCAATAATGATTAAGAAAAATAAAATAACTCACTCAACAAATAATAAAAATAAACAAGAACCGTATAAAGATAAGCGTAGAATTGCTTGATCCCTTTATTGGAGGTCTAAGCCTCTATTTATATACAAAAGATTGTAAAATTATTGTAGGACTCGCGTTACTTGTCCTCTAATTCTTTCTATATAAACATTCTTTACTAATAGAGTTCTTTCCATTGTCTAATTTTCTATGCATAGAACTTGCTTTGTACAGAACTTTCTATCTCAGAATTTTCCTTCTATGGTAAATCCTTCAACTGGTAGGACTTGTGCATTCTTGAATAACTGGGCTGAACATACTTTGATCCGGCTGGGCTTGAATAACGGACCGGATGTTAAATATTAACAAGTTGGGCTGATGACCTTTTAATTCGGCCTTGATGGAGGTTGGAAGACAAATAACAGTGGTCTTGGGCTAAAAATACACTCAATTTGGGCTTGAGCATGACGGGCCTTTGGAAGATAGATTTACATCTGTGATGACGTGGAATATTCTTATTGGAGGGAGTTTTTTTCCCTCCACACTTTGCCCCAAATTTCATTTTTAATTGAGTGACGGCTCCCATTAAAGAGGGAATTGAAACCGGTTTTTTACTTTGCTTCAGAGACGGTTCGAGGACTTTCATTATTACTCCGTCGTACAAGATTCTACAAGAGTTATATTCGCCCTAGCTGCACTCCTGCGTTCTTCATTCCATCGCCTTGTCAGGTTAGTTTTTTTTCGCATCTTTCTCTTCAATCTTTCATTATGAGTACTTCATCTACTCTCGAACGTATAGACATTGGGGATTCTGAATCCACACCTTCATCTTCCCCCGTTCGCATTAGGGTTCCCCCTCTTAGGGTTTCTACAGATCGTCTTTCGTTGAATCAATTAAGTACTTCCCCCCTTCCATCCGAGACATCCACCTCAGGCTCTGATAATGTTCTTACTCATGAAGAGAGGAAAGCAATCATCTCTATTCGCCGCATCAAGTTCTCTGTTGCTTCGGTAATGGAAGAATTTGATATTCCTGAGGGAGTAGAAATTGTAGAATATCCCGAGGGTGCCGATTTTACCTCCGGCGAAGGAATTGAAGAGAGTGACTTGCTTCTTTCGGTCGGGCATCTTAGCGCCCTCCGGTTCCCTCTTCACCCCTTCTATCATTTAGTTTTCAACAAGTTAGGTCTTGCCCCTCTTCAGGTAAATCCTAATTTCTTTCACATCCTTTCGGCACTGTTGGTGCGCCGGAAATTAGAGGCTCTGGATTTGACCTTTGCCGACCTTCTGCTTACTTATAATATATCTAAGCATGGGACCGAGCCTGGTCGCTTCTTTTTTACCTCTACCCTTCATCAGAGGATATGCACGAACCTTTCTTCATCTGAGAAGAAGTGGAAAGAAATGATGGTTATAGTTAAAGGAAAATGGTTCGTGCCCCAATCAATTACGCTCCCCATCCTGCGCAAGTTCGGGAAGTTAGGTATAGAATACTTAACCTCCCTTCATACCAAGTGTTCTGGCTGTTTTCCTTACCAAGTCTTAATGTTTCGCCGTACTTATGAGTTTCTTGGTGTTTTTTCAGCTACATTCCCATCCTCCGCAGCAAGGAACAGACTTTCTTTTCTTGAGGAACGAGTCTGGAGTGACCCCTCGCCTATCGAGGACCTGCTAACTTCTTCAAACCTCAAGGATATTGCCTCCAGTGCTGTTGCTGCAGAACTCATGGATCTGTCTCTACCATCCTTTGATAGTTTTCCCATGACTGAGGAGGAGATACGGAGGGCTGAGGCTTTAAAAAAGAAAGCCGAAGATGCCCAACCCTTGGTCGTCATTAGGTCTACTGAGGGTGAGGTGGAGGCCGATGAACCACCAATGAAGAAATCTCGCCTCAACCCCCCATCCTCTAGCAAGGGCAAAGTCCCTTCTAAAAGCAGAGGGAAAAAGGCTAGAGAGGCCGAACCTGAAGATGAAGTCAGGGCATATGTTCTGGCTGAAACTGGGGCTCCTTGGACTCCTTCCTTCACCAGGGCTGACAAGTCAGTCCTGTATTCAGGGGATTCTGTGATCACAGACCCTTTAGCTGCACTGGCTGTGGCCCGAGGGATGTGGCTCCCAAAGGACGAGGAAGCCATCAGCCAAATGGGGTTGGAACAACTACTTCCCTCTGCCCCGGTCCGGGCCATAGAGGTTCGTATTGCTCCTTCAGAATTATGTTACTCTTGCTTACTTATGTTTCCATTTATGCTCATATTTGTTCCTCTGTTATCTTTTTATACAGAGTCTATACCACACCATGGCCCTCTGCGCCACTGCTGAAGCCCAATCCCTCTCCATCAAGAAGTTGGAGAAGGATCTTGACAATGCAGAGAAGAGAGCCACCACTGCCTCTACCAATCTGAAGATAGCTACTGAAGCCAAGGATGTGTATAAGAGGCAGTTGGCTGCCTCTGAGGCTAAGGTGGATTCTCTTCAGGCCGATATTCAACGCCTGACCGAGACTCTTACTACTTGCTTCAAGGCGGGGAAGCAAATGCAGAGGCGCTACTCCTGTCTGGCACACCTGGCTAGTGCTAAAGCGTTCCGGTCTGGCTATAATCAGGGCTCAGGCCCTAAGACAATGGATCCGGACGCTTTTGACAAGCAGGTGGGGGTGCACTTCCCATATGATGAAGGGCCACAGGCTTTGGAAGCTGAAATCCGCTTTGCCGAGATGGTGAAGGCACACCTGAAGGGTACTCCTAGCTCTTCTGCCCCTGCGGCTTCAATTCCTTCTACCCCAAGTCCTACTGTAGTGGATGCTTTTGAATCTACTCCCTTCGATCCAAAGAGGAAGTAGAACCATGTATTTTGTTTTTATTGACAGTATATTTGGGATAATAAATATAATTTTTGTTTTAGGCTTTTAATACCTGATTTGTTTTTGCTGTATGCTTTTGATATTGTTCATACTTTTCTGACTGGTAATGTTTTTATGACAAACAAAACACATTGTCTTCATGCTTCGGATTTATGCTATCCGAGAAAAAGTAAGGATGATGGGAAGAAGGAGATCCTTTTAACAGTTTAATTGACATCTCAGGATGATTCATATGGACAATGATCTAACTGTTAAGTGAACTCTTCTTGCCTTTGACTTGCCTGCAGTAGACGTATATATACTCTTTCTTTCTTGTGTGTTCCTGATGTGGGGTGGATCATGATGAACTTATGATATATCCACAGGGTATTAAAAACTTGGAGTCCGGAGGAAAAAGTTCTAATCCGGCCACCAGAGGTCTGAAGCGAATTGTTCCTCGGCACCGAGTCGTGGAGGAATATTGCTGAATAGGACACTTAGGGTCCGAAGCTGTCTCGGACACTTAGATCCGAGGCAAATTGTTCCTCGGCACTGAGTCGTGGAGGAATATTGCTGAATAGGACACTTAGGGTCCGAAGCTGTCTCGGACACTTAGGATCCGAGGCGAATTGTTCCTCGGCACTGAGTCGTGAAGGAATATTGCTGAATAGGATACTTAGGGTCCGAAGCTGTCTTGGATACTTAGGATCCTAAGCGAACTCGGACACTTAGGGTCCGAGGCGAATTGTGTGTTCGTTCTATCTTTAAACGATGTGGGACAATAGTAATACAAAAAATAAACCAACCACCCATAAAGAGCCACTTGGCATGATTGCTTTCTTTCGCCAATCAGTGTTTACCCTTTGCATAACAACAATGAAGTTGATCAAGGGAAATTTTGACAATCTCAAAGAGGGAAACTTGAATTTCATTAAACGAAATAAATTGAAATGAAAAACTTGTGATTGAAATTATTAAAATTCCCAACTGTAACTGTAATAATCAACTGTAATTGTAATAGCCGTACCACTATGGTAACATCACGGCATATAGGTATGGATCCCCCTTGTTATAAAAAGAGAAACATACATACGATATTGACAATGTTAGCTAGTAGTAATACCTTTTAAGGTGGATGGCATTCCATGGACGTGCAATAGGACGCCCATCAACTTCAGCCAACCGGTAAGCTCCCTTCCCTACCACTTCGGTAATCCTGTAAGGTCCTGTCCAGTTGGGTTCCAACTTTTTAACATACGCTGTCTCCTGCTTCATAACCCAATCGCCAACCACGAACCTACGGTACCGGACACGCTTGTTATAACTGTTACACACCTGCTGTTGGTATGCCGCGAGCCGAATTGCTGCGGCATCTCTCCTTTCGTCCACAAGATCAAGGCTATGTTCGAGTTGTTACTCATTGTTCCCTTCCAGTACTAAGGATGTCCGAAGGGTTGGGATTATTGACTCGGTAGGAATGACAGCTTCGGATCCATATGCCATAGCAATTCTCCCGTGGGTCGTCTTGGAGTGATTCGATAGGCCCAGAGCACTTGGGGGAGATTCTCGTACCATTTTGTCTTCAATTTCTCCAATTTTTTCTTTAAGCACCCAAATATCGTGCGATTAATTATTTCAGCTTGCCCATTGCCTTGTGGATGACTAACTGCAGCCAATTTTTGCAGGATTCCATGTTCGTTAAAGAACTTTCTTGTACTTCTGTTATCGAGGTTCTTACCATTGTCCATTACGATGACTTTTGGTACCCCAAACCGGCAAATAATGTTGCTCCAAATGAAATGCTTTACTTCTTCATGGGTGACGCTAGAGAAGGCTTCAGCTTCCACCCACTTGGTGAAGTAATCCATAGCCAGAAGCACATGCTCCTTTTTTTCCACGGTTTTGGGTAACGGTCCTACTACATCAATCGAAGCTACATTGGGCGAACGGCCATGGATTAGCCATGGCGTGCAAACCTTCGGCAGGTTGATGCTTTATTGGACCATGGCGCTGACACTTGTCACATCTTCTTGAGTATTCTTTGGCATTCCGAGCCAAGTATGGCCAAAAATAACCTTGGGTTAGAATTTTGTGTGCAAGGGATCTTCCTCCCGAGTGATTTCCACAATCTCCTTCATGAATTTGTTTTAGAATTGTGAGAGCCTCAATAGGGGTTAAACACTTGAAATAAGGACCGGAGAATGACCTTCGGTATAACTAGTTATTGATGATTAAGTATTTAGCCGCGGTAAGCCTAAGCTTCCTTGCCTCAGCTTTTTGATTTGGGAGAACTCCCTCCTTGAGGTAGGCCTCGATTGGATCAATCCAGCATGGCTCGCGTGGAACTTCCGGGATCACCATCACCTCTTTTCGGGGATTAATGCTAGGTTCTTCGAGGACATCGATTGGAACAAGCCGAATCAACTCTTCGTCTGAAGATGATGCTGCTGCGGCCAATCGATCTGCTTCGGCATTTTCATCTCGTGGTACCTGATGGAATTCGATTTGATCAAACTCCCGGATGGCACTCTCTACAGTATCTTTGTATGACTTCATACGTTCCTCCTTGGGATAATAATGCCCTGTCACTTGATTGATCACAAGCTGTGAGTCACTAAAAACTTTTAAACACCGTACCTGTAGCTGTTTAGCTAGCCGAAGTCCGGCAAACAACGCCTCATACTCGGTCTCGTTATTAGTAGTTGGGAAATCTAGCCAAATTGACTGCTGCGGCTTGGTACCCTCGGGTGTTGTGATGTTAATCCCGGCCCCTGCCCTTTTTTGGTTAGAAGAGCCATCAACCCGTAACTCCCAGTACGACTCTTGAAGTGTCGGCTCCTCAGATTGATCTTCATACTCTAGTAGGAAATCCGCTACTGACTGCCTTTTGTGAGATACGTTTGGTGCATAGGTGATATCAAAAGAGCTAAGTTCAATAGCCCATTTTGTAATTCGACCAGACAAGTCTGGTTTAGCTAGGATAGCCCGTATAGGGTGATTTGTAAGTACCACTATGCTGTGAGATTCGAAGTAATGTCGAAATTTCCTCTTGGCATAAATTAACGCTAGGATTATCTTTTCCGTCTTGCTGTACCGTGTCTCGGCATCCGTCATCATTTTGCTTGTGTAAAAGATTGGGTGCTGAATTTTGCCTCCTTCTTTGATCAACACTGCGCTTGTTGCTACAGCTGATACTGCCAAGTACAGGATGAGAGTGTCTCCGGGCGTTGGAGCAGAAAAGATTGGGGGTTTTGTCATGTAGCTTTTCAATTGATTGAGAGCTTCCTGCTGCTGAGGTCCCCACATATCTTTGTTTTTGGATCGAACAGCATCAAAGAAAGGTTTATACTTATCAGATAATCGGGATATGAACCGGCTGAGGGCCGCAACTCAGCCAGTTAGAACTTGCACTTCCCTGCGGGTTTTTGGCTCTTGGTTCTGTATGAGTGCTTTTGCCTGAGTTGGGCTTACTTCTATTCCTCTTTTATTTACAATGTGCCCGAGGAACTGTCCTAAAGAGACGGCGAAGGAGCACTTGGTGGGGTTCAGCTTCATATTGTATCTCTTGAGAGTATCAAAGACCTCATGGAGGTGCTTCGGGTGATCCTCTTTCCGTATACTTTTGACCACCATGTCATCGATATAGGCTTCAACTGTATTCCCCAGTAGATTATTGAAAATTTTATTGACAAGTCGCTGGTAGGTGGCTCCGGCATTCTTTAGACCGAAGGGCATCACTCTGTAGCAGTAAGGGCCCGTCTCTGTGATGAAAGCGATTTTCTCCTCATCTTCAGGATTCATGGGAATCTGATTATAGCCGGAGTATGCATCGAGGAATGTGAGCCTCTCATAACCTGTCGTAGCATCCACCATTTGATCAATCTTGGGTAGAGGGAAGCTATCTTTTGGGCAAGCTTTGTTAAGGTTGGTATAATCTACGCATACCCTCCATTTCCCATTCTTCTTCTGAATGACTACTACATTTGAGAGCCATTGTGGGTATTGCACCTCTCAAATGAATCCTACTTGTAATAGTTTATTTACTTCCTCGGCTATTATGCGATTCCGTTCAGGTGCGAACCGTCGGTGCCTCTGTTTGACTGGCCTGAATTCTGGGTTAACCCTCAAACTATGGCATGAGACCGTAGGATCGATCCCTACCATGTCCAAGTGATCCCAGGCAAAGACATCCGAATTGCACCGAATGACCCTGATCAATGCTTCCTTCTCTTCGGCTGTGCAAGATGAGCCAATGTAGGTGACCTTCTGAGGGTCTCCGAGGACTACCTCTATAGCTTCGAGGGACTCCTCGGTAGGTGCTTCAGCCTCGGCTTCTTCCTCTGCCTTGAGATACTTGGGCAGATGATACTGTAACTGCTATTTGATTGCGTCTTTGAGATTCGCCTCTGACTGAGGTGATTTCGACGCCTGCTTTGCTTCATATAGCGTTAGCATGTAACATTCTTTTGCAGCAACCTGGTCTCCCTAGAGGTCGATGACCTCTCTGCCATCTGGGGATAAACACCTCATTACTTGATGAAGGGTAGAGGGGACTCCGTTCATACGATGGATCTAACCTCTCCCCATAATGAGGTTATAAGATGGATGAATCTCCGTCACGACAAAGTTCTCCTTCAGAGTCCTCTTTGCTGCAGTAACGGATAGATCGATCACCCCAAGCGAATTCACCTTAGTACCATCAAACCCCATTAGGGGGCTGGAAGTTGGCCTGATGGACGATGGTGAAACCCCCAGCTGATTCAAGGCTGCTTTTGTAATGATGTTGGCGCTACTTCCCGGATCTATCAGCACCCTCCTAATCATATAATTCGCCACTAGGAGGCTGATGACCAAGGGGTCTTCATGCGGGCGCTGGACTCTAGACAGATCATTGTTATCGAATCCAATGTTGATGCTGCCTGGCGCAACCGTGTTTACTGAAGACAATCTCGTAACTTATGAGCCTCTCTCAGCCTGGATCTGTACAACTCTTCAGACTCTTCATCATCCTCTGGCCTTCCGTGTATGGCATGGATAACCTTTACCTGACCGCCCTCTACCCGTCGAGGGTTAACCTCCCGAGGTTTTACGTACTCCTTCGTGGCGAGATACTCCACCAACTCTCTTCTCGCTATCATGCTTTCTACCTGTCGCTGAAGGGACCTGCAGTCATTGGTGGTATGCCCATAGTCTCTATGGTAGGCACAATGTTTGCTTTTATCCCTCTGCTCTAAGGGTTGTTTCATGGGCTGAGGAGTTGCGAACCTCGTCTTATTCTCTTGGAACAGACGCGCTAAGGTAGTACGGAGAGGGGTAAGCCTGTCCTCTGTCCTTCACCTCTTCTCAGACGCTTGGGTGACTTGTGTGGCGGCATGAGGAACCTTCTGCATCCTTGTGCTTGCAGCTTTCTCTCGAGACTTGTTTTCCACTGTGACGAGGGTAGCGTGCTGTGCACGGTGGGCTACGTTTTCCTCCAACCGAATGTAGATTTGTGCCCTAGCGTTCAAAGTTTGCATATCCGGGGGGGAATATTTGATCAAGGATGTGTGAAACTTGGTTCCCTGGATCATTGCCAACTTAAATGTTTCGATTGCCGTGGCAGGGTGGCAATCTGCTATCTCCGAGGCTTCCATGTTAAACCTGGATAAGAAATCTTGCAGAGTTTCTCCCTTCCTTTGCCTTATGGTGAAAAGGCTGGCGATACTTTTCTTCTGCTTCTTATTTCCACAATACTGGGCTAAGAACATAGTGCACAAGGTCTCATAATCAGGGATAGACTTGTGTGGCCTATTCCTGAACCATTCTAACGCTGCTCCGGTTAAACTGGTAGGAAAAACCTTACACATCCACGGATCGTTATGATCGTCCAGTGCCATCTTTTGCGCATAATGATCGAGATGCCGAGAGGGATCTCCTGCCCCATCGAACTGGGTGAAGGATGGCATAGTGAACTTCCTTGGTCTCTCCACAAGGTACACATCGTCAGTAAAGGGGGTCTTGACCAAGGAGTTCTTGTGCTCTCTAGCCATCTCGGTTGGTGTCTGAATTTTTAATAGCTTCTTTTCGTCGAAGGCATCTTGTACGCGTGCACCATTTGGAACGCCATTGGACCATACCGTAAGCCTATGGCTGGACTCGGCCTGTTCGTCCTGTGTGCGATGCGGGAGATTATCCGAAGCAACCGCCTCGGACCTCGTCCCTTGCTGTTGCTGAACCTCATTAGGTCGAGCCCCGTTGGGTGGTGTCCCGTTGGCTGGAGGCTCGTGAACTGGAGGTAAATTCTGGGTGGGGGGTGGTGCTGCAGCATCGCCTGGTGGTGGTTGTGGCGTTAGCCTGGCCATTGCCGTGTGCAGCGTATGAGTTTGTTGCTGAAGCGCAGCTATCTGGGCGACACTCGTATCGTTTGCTTGCCGGAGTGTCTCAAATTGGTGCAAGAACTCCTCTCGCATCTTTTGCATCAATTCTATCTGTTGATTCATTGCTGACTCTCCGTTTTGACATTCCAGATACGATTAAGGATTTGATTTGAAGAACAAGTGGGAGTATATTTTTATACGATTCCCACAGACGGCGCCAAAGTGTAAGTGCAAAATTTCGCTCAACCAATAATGATTAAGAAAAATAAAACAACTCACTCAACAAATAATAAAAATAAACAAGAATCGCATAAAGATAAGCGTAGAATTGCTTGATCCCTTTATTGGAGGTCTAAGCCTCTATTTATATACAAAAGATTGTAAAATTATTGTAGGACTCGCGTTACTTGTCCTCCAATTCTTTCTATATAAACATTCTTTACTAATAGAGTTCTTTCCATTGTCTAATTTTCTATGCATAGAACTTGCTTTGTACAGAACTTTCTATCTCATAATTTTCCTTCTATGGTAAATCCTTCAACTGGTAGGACTTGTGCATTCTTGAATAACTGGGCTGAACATACTTTGATCCAGCTGGGCTTGAATAACGGACCGGATGTTAAATATTAACAAGTTGGGCTGATGACCTCTTGATTTGGCCTTGATGGAGGTTGGAAGACAAATAACAGTGGTCTTGGGCTAAAAATACACTCAATTTGGGCTTGAGCATAACGGACCTTTGGAAGATAGATTTACATCTGTGATGACGTAGAATATTCTTATTGGAGGGAGTTTTTTTCCCTCCACACATTGTATGCCTTAAAAAAGAAATTAATGATATACTAATTAGTATATTTGATATGAAAGATTTAACATCTAATAACATAGTATATTCTCAATAGAGTGAGATTGAGATAATACTAGTTATGATAATAAAAGCCTAGCTAACTTTTGTAGATGTAAATCTCAAATATAAATACTAGCCAAAGTATATCATTGGTTGAGATTGCAAGGCATCTTAATAACTGTGTTTAATTGCACATTTTCAATCCAGGATCGGATCACTGAAAAAACAATAAATTGGGTAGTTAAGATACACCCTAAATCCAATATTGCATAGATCGAGGTATATAACTAAATTGGAGGTGTAATAGTGATACAATCTAGATATGGGATATTAAAGACTTCAAATCCAATAGTGGATATGTCTTTTATAGTAAAGGTGTAGTTCTATATTCTTAATATAACTCAAAGTTAAAAACTTTGAATAAATCAAATAAGGAAGTCAATAGACTTCACCTAGAGGAAAATTCAAAGTAAGTCTACACCTGTGCCACTAAAGAAAATGATATTGCTAACAATAAGCAATTTTAGGGCACAAAGTATACAGTTGCTCTCACCTGGAGAAATCTCTGCAGAGTGTAATATTTCTAAACACAACCTTGTGGCCACATATAAAATTGAAGGTTGTACTAGAGAGCAATTGTACAGTTCATCGAGGGGAATGGGGTTTAAAGCCGAAAGCTAACGAGTCACCTTAATGGAAACCCAACCTAGCTGACTGGAGATCCCAAGATCTAGGTTCAAAGGGACAACAGAAATTCTGAGTGACTCACCAGAAGCACTGGGAAGATATAAATCTTCTACCCATTTCTATGATGAGACAGTGCTACCTACAACGATGATCAGGATAAGTTACGCTTTTAATGACTCTTATACCTTGAAAATTCAAGTGGGGTTTGGTAGGATACTCTTAATAAGAAGTCACCTATATAAGTGTGAAGTGGGGCCGTTTTTATGAGAACTATAAAGGCTAAGTTTTCTAGAGCACTCATTGAATACCAGGACTTGTTCAGGGCCAAAATGAACACAACAATGAGAACCAACTTTGTGAGGAAAGCTACTGTGTGTTTGTTATTGTCTTGGTTTACACAAACGGTTGAACAGTTCAAGACATTGTGTTCACTGGTTAGCCAGTAAATCCGATAGCAATACACTAGAGAAGGTTCAAAGCCAAAAGCCACCTATCCTGATGCTGTAACTTTTCGACTATACTCTCTCTAGTGTCTGCATGATCATCTTTTGCATTTTACGCGAATTTCCATTCATGTGGGGGATTGTTGAAAACGGGGGCATTAAAAACATAAACTTTGGATGAGAATTGAAATAGATTCCGCTAATAATTTTTTACGGATTTCTAGACAAGCGCGTTTCTCTCCGCAAGGAGATGAACGTGGTATATCTACTTTCCGAAATTCGTTTCCGGATGAATGAGAAATTAGCTCCAAAGTGTGGTGTTTTGATAAGCCTAAATGGGTATGCAAAATGTGAGAAGTGTTTGTCCCACATGGAAAAAATGTTAAAACAAATTGAAATTTAAATAAACTGAGTTTAGGATTTGGGCTTGGGTTTGGCCCTAATTGTAAAGTCCAAATTATTCTTTTTTGGAATTTTAGATTGGGCCTAATTTTGGGCTGGGCTTATTTAAATGGGTTTCACAAATGAGTGAGTTTTTTGGGTGGTTGGTTTTTTGAATTAAAAAAACTACTTTTTAGTTTTTCTAAAAGGTTACACCTTTTAAATTAAAAAACCATATTTTAGTTTTTTTAAAGGGTTACACCTTTTAAATTAAAAAACCACTTTTTAGTTTTTTCAAAGGGTTACACCTTTTTCCGAACCATCATGACCCATGGTTGCACCCACTCGAAAAGGCACATTGCAACCTATTGGAATGGATGTGTCTATTGGTGAACAGACACCACGTGAACCATTGCAATCTATTGGAATAAATGTGTCTAGTGGTGAACAGACACCATGTGAACTATTGCAACCTATTGCAATGGTTGTGTCCAATAATGAAGAGAAACACCTCATCCGAAAAGACATTTCTGTTTATATAAATACCCCCCTTTGGATCATTTGCAAATTGTTCATTTTCATTTTCTTCTATCTCCCTCTCTAGACTTGAACCCAACCCAAGTGGGTTCAAACCATAGGTTAAGTGGTCCGAACCACTTAGACCCTAATCCAATTTCATCGAGCCATATTAAGATTGGTCCGAACCACTTGATTCGAATTGCACCCAATTCAGCATTTATATAGCATAGATGCATTTTTAAGTCAGAAAGAGTATTACACGGAGAAGGTTCGCCGTATCCACGAGTTTGTAGTGCTGCTACTGGTGGATGTAGACCGTTGTACCCTAGGAGATAGACGCCACTGAGTCCGTTAGCACCATAGCGGGGCGAATCTGTCTTAAGGACATAGTATCCAATACTAGCCTCGGTCCAGGTTCATTCCTTACATATTATTATTATTTTATTGCTTTATTTTTCATATTTAATTAAATATAGAGTTGCATATTTAATTAATGATTTATTAGCATATTGTTAATTATCTCATGACATATTAGTATAAGGGTTATTATATCTTAAAAGTCACATTAAGCATATATTTTTTTAACATTGTGCACCCGTAACTCACCCAGTGTGATAACCTGCCAGTATCTCGCACCCACCCAAGGCATACCCGCCCACAGTGTCATCACAATCCATCCCCTTTGGAGGCCCGACGTTCCCGTCGGCACACTTCCGGCTGGGTTAGCTCTCATACCATTTATAACAGCCCACTCCACCACATGATATAAGCACATCACCTTTTCCTCACTCAGACGATGTGGGATTGTGCACCCGTAACTCGCTCAATGTGGTAGCCTGTCAGTGCCTCGCACCTGCCTACAGGGTCATCGCAATCCACCCCCCTTGAAGGCCCGACGTCTCCGTCGGCACACTTCTGGCTGGGTTAGCTCTGATACCATTTGTAGCGACCCATTCCATCACATGGTATAATATTATTTGCTTTGGACCTGAGCTTGCACGGTTTTGTTTTTGGACTTTACCTCAAAAGGCCTCATACCATTTGGAAATAACACCACCACATATGAGCACATTACCTATTCCTTACCCAGACGATGTGGGATTGTGCACTCGTAATTCGCGTAATGCGATAGCCCGTTAGTGCCTTGCGCCAGCCCACGGCACACCCACCTATAGGGTCATCACAGAAATGGTTAAAGACTTAATAAATAAATAGAGGTGGAGTTGGCTAGAAAAGGCAAAGAAGAAAATTGGTTGAAGGAGTGAGTATTGTGAAGAAAGGAAACGAGTGTGTAGAGATATAGTTCTTTCTCCGTGAACGTAGGCTTAAAAGTTGGTTGAACCACGTGAAAAAAAAAAAAAAAAAAAAATGTTGTGTGCTTAATTATATATGATTGTATCTCCATATTATGTATGATTGATCTGATGGTGATATGCTTACATATTACTTAAATGAAAGAGGAATTTAATTTCCGACAACTGGCATCAAACCTGGGAGCTGATATTCCTGACAACTCACTGACTCGTCATCTTTACCCACAAACTCACCCATATGTATGAGGCTACACTTACTCTTGTCTCATCTCACTCTTCTATTCTCTTTTCTTCTCTATTCTCTCAACGCATCTTCATCTCTATCTATAGAGCTTCTAACCCATTGCTAGGTGAACAAGTAACACAAATCCTTATTGGGTGAGGAAGACAACTACTTGAGGCTCAAATAATAACTTTGGGCCCATGTTAACAGAACATTTTCAAATAACTATAAATCAAAGCCCAACTCAATAAGAATTTGAGGCCTACATAACAAAAACTATTTAGAATAATTAATTGAATATACTTTTATAATTACATTTTCATATTATTACTTACTTGGAGCCCAAAATGAAATTTTCTGGTTGCTCTCTCCAGGTTCGGCTGCGTGAAAAAAGAAAAAAGTTATACATGATGATTACTTTAGAACATTATTGAAGCATAGAAGATATTTCACAAATCCTATATATACATCAATGGGAATATACTGTAAAGAGAACTATATATCAAACAGACATATATTTTTTATAATTTGATTTCATATTATTACTTACGTGGACCCACAGATGAAATTTTCAGGTCCTTCCCTCGATGTGGTAGTAATGCTACTGCTCCAAAAAAAAAAAAGAAAAAAAAAAAGAAAAGAAAAAAAAGAAGAAGCGCAAAAATTGTATATCATGATTATTAGAGAACATTATAAAAGAAATTGATGATGTTTCACAAATCCTATATATAAATCAATGAGAATATATATAGAGAGATTTATCATATATATATATATATATATATATATATATATATATATGTATGATGCAAGACATAATTTTAGTCAGTTCGAGGCTCTGTTTTAGAACTAAATGAGTGTTTTTAGGTAGAAATTGCCCATTGAGAAAAATTAATTAACTTTAGTTAATGGGTGTGACATAATTTTTCAAGTGAAAATCTTCGTTTATGGCTCTAAAAATATATATTTTTAGTCGAAGGGTGCAAAATATTTTATTTTTAGTTTCCTTGTGTTTTTATGTTTCTTTCTCATCGATTAAAAATATGCATTGTACTGAAAAGTAATGAACCATTCAACTATCTCTACAATATCGATATTCTCTTGCCACTTTGTTTCGTATGGTTGAACCTTAACCTTCTATTTTTGAGGACGAGGAAGTATCACTAAGGGCCTGTTTGGTTTATGTTTTGTTTTTACGTTCTCGTTTTAATTTGAAACAAAACAAGTGTTTTGTTCTTTGATGTTTTGAATAATAATTAGAAGCATGTTTGGTAATGTCTATTTGTTGTAAAAAAAATTTAAACAAAAACATAAAAATATGTTTGGTAAAAAAATATTGTAAACTTGAAAAATATTATGATTAGTTTAAAAAAATTATTTAAGAGATTTTTAATCTGTTTATTTATTATTGTTCATCGCTACCACACATATTGCTATAGTACAAAAATATGTAAAAACAGCAAACGACATTTCGGCACTGTGCAAAACAAAACATTTCTTACCAAACCCATTTTTTTTTCACTTCAATTTTTTTTTTTAATCATTATTCACTGCTACAGTACCTGGCAAAAATAAAAATAAAAATACAAAAAATAAAAAGCAAAACGCATACACCAAACCCGCCTTAAGCTAGTAGAACTTAAATTAGGCAGTATACCGAAAGTTGTAGCCTAATACTAAATATTCACATTTTAAACAAGAAGTTGAGAATTTATTAAAATTAATTTATTCAACTAAAACCAATATAGGAAAAAATATAATTAAATAAAAAAAAATTAAAACAAAAATAAAAAATCAAGGTTATGCATGCGAGAAAGCCTGTACCCACCATCACAACAAAAAAAAAAAAAAAAAAAAAAAAAAAAAAATAATAATAATAATAATAATAATAATAATAAAATAAATAATAATAAAAAAAATCTAATGATAGTCATGAGTATTGTCAATCTTCATTTTTTTCTTTTTTTCTTTTTTTCTAAAAAAAATTATTATTCACTGTTATAGGACCTGACAAAAATAAAAATACGAAAATAAAAAGCAAAACGCATACACCAAACCGGCCTTAAGTAGTAGAACTTAATTTAGGTAGTATACCGAAAGTTGTAGCCTAATATTAAATATACTAAATATTCACATTTTAAACAAGTAGTTGAGAGTTTATTAATATTAATTTATTCAACTAAAACCAATGTAGGAAAAAATATAATTAAAAAAAAAATTAAAACAAAAATAAAAAATCAAGGTTATGCATGCGAGAAAGCCTGTACCAACCATCACAAAAAAAAAAAATAATAATAATAAAAAAAATAAAATAAAAATAAAATAAAATTACCCAGCCTAATGGCAGCCATGAGTATTGTAAACTTTCGCCTAATTAAACATGAATGATGTGATTGATTGTGGACTTATTGGGGGCAGCAGGCTTTCCCATTCCGTTTCAGTTGTAAAAATTAAGATGTATGCAATTAATTAAGGAGAGCAGGTCAAAGTAATAGGAAATTAAGAAAAGAAAAGAAAGAGAAAATAAACAAATAAAGAGAGGATTATTATTTTTTTTTTCGGTAACTAACTATATAAAGAAAAATTAATTAAGTATATGAAGATGTATTTACAGTAATATATCAATCTTTTAAAATATCCCGGTGGAGAGAATACAGACACCATGTCTGCCATTGTATACAAGCCATCTTTAAAATCCATCGGTCCTGATCCCCACTTCAAGATATCCCCAATATCATTTGCCTCCTCTATGAGTTCATGTATCAATAAGACAGAGAGATTTCATTAGGTATTAAATACATATATTTATATTACTATATAAATTAATGAATTTTGCAGCTGGAGATAAGTATGCTCTCCAGCCCTCTATTTTATCAAGGGAGGAGATTGGACAAGTAAGTGAGCCTCACCTACAATTGTCCACTCTCAGGTGTTTTGTATATTGCGTGTGTGTGTATATATATATATTACATACCAAATATCTCGCAGTTAATAAATTCGCTGAACATACTCCAATTTGGAAAATTACCTGAAAGTCAACCAAACAATTTAGTTAATTATAGAGAGGGCACACACAATTAATAGTTTGTATATATATATGTGTGTGTGTGTATGTACGCACTTGTATCTAGTGGCCAAAGTATTCTTGAACAATTAACTAAACTAACTAACAAGTCCCAGTTATGGTAAATTGCAGAGAGGTTGAATGGCAATTCTTCATCCGCATCTGGATTTCCCGATAATGATACAATCCACTCGGGGTTATCGTTAACTAATGCTTCTGATATTGTTGTGTTTGCAGCTCTGGCGGCAATATGAAGTGGTGTGTCACCGTAACCATCTTTGACAAACAGCTTTCCAGCCTTTTCATCACCAGAAAGATCACTGATTGTCTCCATCCTTTTTAAAAGCTCTTCCACCAACTTCACGTTCCCGTGCGAAATGGCAATGTGCATAGGCGTCTCCCCTATTGTGGAAACCCTAGCGTATGCTGCAGCTGGATCTTTATCCAGAAACTCTTTCACTTTTTCCAACTCACCCTTCACCAACCCCATGTATAGGGGTATATATTTAATTATATCATAATCATCATCATATTTAATCTCTCTTTCATCCTCAATTGTAATTGCTACATATGGTGGTGCTGATGGCCTTAACCTGCATATATATGCACATTTAATTAATATATGTATCATCAGAATCAATAATCACTTACCACGAAATGCTTGGCTTCATCTTTCACATGCACTAGTCTGTTTGATGCAGTATTCTGATATATAATGCAAATGTTAGAAAAAAAATGATAAACATATAGAAAGGAATTAGGTCTTACATGATGAGAGGCAAAGGCTGACGCTCCTCTTCACTTTCGCCCACTTGTGGAAGTTTATAGTTATACATATAATCGGTTTACGTCCAACGCTTGCCTTTTATTGTAAAATTTATTATTCCTTCCTCCTCCTCCACGCAAATAAAAAGGTTATTCTTCATACAGGTTTTTTTTTTTTTTTTTTTTTTTTTTTTGTGTGTTTGTGTAAAATTATTAACTGTCACAGTGTTCTGTCACTTTTTATTCCTCTTAATGTCGGATTTTGATGCTAGAACTATAATTATTTCACGGGCACTGATCCTTTACAGTACAACACTCCGGTTGGATTGAACGGCCGTGATTGCATCACATAATAATTTGTAAAATGATCATATATATATGGTGTTTACAGAAAAATCTCAACGTACTCGATCTTTTTTCACAAGTATAATTCTCTACTTTGATTGATGAACTCCTTTTTCACAAGTATAATGCTTTACTTAGCACACAAACTATGATGTTGATACCCGCTTTAGTTATACATGTGATTTAGATGTCTGTTTAAACATGGAGTAAGAGTAAGACTTATAGTGATGAGGATGTCTTCAACAAACTCCCGCACTCATTATAGTATTTTTTTTAAATAATATTTATTCAGTAAGGTGTTTTCGAAATACATTGTTATGTACATCAGTACGTATTTTTTTCCCGGTAATTTGTACATCACAATGTTGTTAGAGCAGTCAATCTATATTTGTTATATGAAAAAAAAAGAAATTTGTTATTTGTTATTGGTATGAAATTAGTGGTGTTCATGATCAAAGGTTAACGCGTAACGAGCCCGACCTTGGAGTTTCCTCAAATTTCAAGCTTCACTTTTGAGGGGGAAAAAAAAACTTTCATTTCTCTTAAATATATGTACACTATGTGCCAATCGATGTCAATATATATATAAACTATTATCAAAAGTATTATTTTTTTAATAATATAAATATACTTTTTTCCTAATTCTATTCTATTTCTACCTCTTAAAAGAGTTGATATTAAACACCAATTCTTCTTTTCATTAAATTAAAACTCTTTAATTTTATTTTATTCAAAAATCTATATCTATAGCTATATATTATTATTATTATTATTATTATAGCTATAGATATATTAATAATATATTGAAACTATTTTGTACTATTATTAAAAGTACAAAAAAGTTTCAGTATATTATTTATATTTATATAATACATTTTTAATAATAAATATACCAATAAAATCCTAAACTCTACCAATTACTCCTAAGAATTAATATACGGAATTATTTTTATATTTAATTTTTTATAATGTACTTAGAATTTTGTATACTTAGAATTTTGTATAGTGTTATTTATTTCAATATATAATATATGCATGTTTATATATAACCAAAAAATAAGAATGCAAAATTATTCTTATATATGTTTTTTTTATCCTTTATAATTCTTTTTATTTTATGCATTTCCACTCAAGTGCAATGGACCTGCGTTTTACTAATATACTTAAATATCTATATTTATACTATTAAAAGTACAAACAGTTAAAGTATATTATTTATAATACATATTTAATGATATAAATTGACATTTTCTATTCTATTATCATTATAACTCTTTCCTTTACCTTTTTTCTAATTGTATTATCTTTCTAACTCTTTTTGCACGATCCGAAGATGGGGATCTTTCCTACAACAAAAGAAAACTGATGATCGACATGGTGTCAGCCGTTTGTCCCGTACCATTTGAGTTACCGACCTCTCCTTTTATATGAGAGTTAATGATAGTCGTATACATCTAAGGAATTGGTTCCCTTAACTTCTCTACCTAGGAGAGTGGAGTTGGGGAACTCCACTATCCATGTTACTCCATCTTTCCTATATTAGTTGTCTATTTTGAATAGCATAACTCTTTAAGGAGATATGCAATTATTATTGTATTGTTACATTTTAAAATTACTAAGTACGAGTAATCATTTTAACTTTAAATATATGTATTATTAAGTTAAGAGAATTTTGTAAAAGTTAAAGGGTAATTATGGAAAAATAGCCTTCAGTTTGTTTTGAAAAGAGAATGGAACGATTAATTTAAACCCCAAGGAGTTGGCCTAGTTAGAAAATACTTGAGCCCTGATCAAGGAAGTATCAGGTTTCAGAATCGATTCTCCTCTAATTGGGACATTCGTGAAAAAAAAAGTCGACTATTAATATGGGACAGTATCGTGCATTATTGGGTGGTAGTTTTTCCTTTTTTACATTCCTGTTGCTGTAAGAATTCATATTGAAAGGGAGCTAAAGAATTTTTTTGGGGGTCATAATGAAGGGGGAAAGAGAATTCATTACATGAAGTACTGGTCTATAGTTACTTCTTGTAAGAAAGGTGGGTTTAGCATTAGGAAGATCAAAGACATCGAGTATTCTACCAAATGTAAATTTCTTTAGGATATTCTACATAGAAAACCCAAGATATGGATAAAATGGTTAGAGAAGAAATATTTTTCGTAGGTTAATATTTGGAGATGTAGAACCCAATCCTATGCATCTTCTATTTGGAAACATAGACAGGGTCTTTTATGCAGCAGCACTTGTATGGTGTTTGATGTTGGAGAGGGCAGTAATTTTCTTTTATACAATTACCATTGGTGTGGTGGGAAATATTGTTGTTCAGAAGCAATAATTTAAAAAAAGTTTCAATAAAAAAATGAATTAAAAATGTGTGATTTCAAGCATATATATATTCTTTCATTTTCAGGGATGATGCATTCACCTAGTCTCCTAGATAAGAATAACGCATTTCATCTTTCAAAAATATATTATGCTTGAAGCATCATCCATACAACAAGAAGTACAAATAGCAGTTATATTGAACCACGATAATTAAGAATTATGTAAATGACATAATAATATCCACAATCATTGCATATTAATTATACATTAAAAGAATCTCTGCCTTCTCCGGGAACATAGTTATTTGGGTTGTTGAAGAAGGAACATTTTGTTTTTCTATTGAAGATACCACCATAGGTAGATGAGACCATGTCAACAAACAACGGAAATTGCAGTAAAGCAAATAAGGTTACTGGGACGCTAGCAAGCAAAGTGACTGGAGCAGCAGCCCAGCTTATCCGTTCGCCAAGCACAATAACAAGAGTGGAACCAAAAGCTACCATCATGGCGGCAATAGACACGAAAAGGGCGGCAAGACCAATTATCAATCTTTTGGGTAATGCCTTGAGGAAGTCTTTTTCCTCAAAGCGTGAAGTGAGGATGCTTAGGAACATTAACACTGCAGTAGCTGAAGAAAATAGAGATAATGCATCTGATATAATGAAAACCATAAAGGAGTTACGCCCTAGGAACTTGGGGTTCCCTGACTCATCATCAGTACCACCTGGTAATGTGAAGGCTGCAGCAAACATAACAGTGACAATGAGAGTGGCCACAATCGTACATGATGTTGCTGTATCTCTCAACCATTTTTCTCCTTCTTTGACTAATTCAGAATGCCATTTTGAGAACAAAACTGGAGGTGTTTCTCCCTTTTCGTTAGCAAGAATTCTGTATGAAGATGGTACCATCCTCTCTACATCCTATCACGATTAATGAAACAGACTAATTAAATTAATAATAAAAGTTTTGACTAATTAAGTACTCTCAATCTAGCTGTATAAAAGCTTGTTTAATTCCACTATTTATATTATGAGTCAACAGAAGGGCTCAAAGACATTACTAACATTGATTTAATATTTGAGGGATGATTCTGAAGTTAAAAAAAAGAAATTAATTAAGCTAGCTAGCTCCAAATGGGTTGGAGTGCATATACACTATATATCTAGAAGGTTGAAGAATATATCGATGGATGATATATATATATATATATATAGAAAGTTAAGAATAAATTACCACCTTGTACCATTGTAGTTCTCTCTGCACTTTCATAGCTGCACCTGGGGCCTTACTGAATACCTTCCAGAACGGTTGTTCTCCTTGTTGCAACATTTTTGAAGCTTCATCTGGAACTCCTATGATTTCAGAGGTTACCATCGGGCATGCAGCTATATGTAGTATGCTGTTCTTTTCTAACAGAGTTCCAAGGATTTTGTTTCTCTGTACAGATGTTAAACCATAAATGAGGTTCCATATTTTCTCCTGACGGTAAGCTACAGCAATGTGAAATATGCTTCCGCTTTTCCTATTCCCCCATAACAAAGCAGGATTCGACCTCAGGACTTCCTCGACAAATTCAACATTCCCACATTTGATGGCTCTTTTTATTGCCTCAAAGTATACTCCAACATGTTTAGAATCGAAAGTCCATACTGGGGAACACATATGGCTGAGTAGTTCACTGGCATGCATGTTTTCTTCCTTCTTTTTTGATATATCTTCCTTAGTCACTGAAATTCTTATCCAAGTATAAATATTTTTTAAAAAGAAAGAGAGAGAGAAAAAAAGAAGTTTAAATAGAAAAAGTAATGGGAATTGGGAAAGCATGCCGTACTCTGCGTACCTATTGCTTGAAGAGCAACTAGAACGCAGAACATTAATGCTTTCAGAAAACGGATCACTGTTATAGATAAGAAAAAAACAGCAATTGAATTGTCTTTGCAGAACATATCTAATTAAAAATTAATACCTAAAACATATATATAATATACAATATTGGTTTTGAACCCTGCAGATCTCCTCCTCATACCTCAAGCTACCAAATATTTAAGACACCGGGGCATAAATCGCAGGTCATTCCACATCGTTGAAATTTTAGATACGGGGATTTTAATTTACGAGGACAATGCATGGAAACTAACAGAGAGGTGCATTTAGATGACAAAAAAAATGTTTGGCCCAAGTAGTCCTGCATATAAGCTAGGAACATTAGAATTAAGGGACTGAATTGAAAACATTCCTAAATAATTTCAGTCAGAATTTGCATCAAGTGACTGCACTGCACTGCAACTAATATATTCTCATACTTGGTGGAATCAGCACTTTCATCTTATATGTATATTGCTACTATACCCCTAGTAAAACAAATAACCCCCTAAACTGTCAAAAAGTTGCAAATAAACCATTCCATATGAATTGACTTGTATACCTGTACAATGAAAAAACTATATAATAAATAATACATTTTGATAAATTTGATCTAAAAGAAAATTGTTAGGAGAGTAATAAACTTGTTAGAGTAAATTTGAAGAGATTTGAATTTTTTAATGACTTCTAATCAAAAGTCATAAAATGACGTTTATACCCTAGTGTGATGGGTTTTCATCCCTTTTTGTAATGGGTTAATTAACGGCAGGGGTAAGTTACAGGTTTCAGTAAAGATGAAGAATTTTTTATTTTATTTTTTATATTTTTTTTTTTTTAAAAAAAAAAACGATATTTTAGTCTTTAGAGGAGTTATCTGTATAAACATATTATACTGGAGGGGAGTTTTGTGCAATTTGGCCTTATACTTTTTACTTAATAAAATAATATTAGCTTTACTCTGCTATATTTTTGGTTATCGATCCTGTCATGTCCAATGATACACAGGGCAAAATTTCCTTTTCATAGAGGTTGCAAGAACAATACTACCCAATCAAATTGTTTCAATGAAAAATATTGGACAATATGGAAAAGAGATCAAGAGATACCCATTGAACAAATATATTCGAACCTTCGGAACTGGTAGGTGCAAATATAGCTTCATTATAATTATTTATACCTACAAGAAAGAAAAAGAATGATACTATCATTTAGTAGAAACACATTTGAGTGTTATAATATTATTATTATTTTTTTTTGCGAGATTTCATTAACTTTTTTTTATAATTAAAGAAACAAACTAATACCAGAGAATGAGTCTGTATGATATATAACAGTTCAACTATTTGAAAATTTATTATCATAATGAATGTTCCATTCCACTGACAACTAGCGTTTCATTTGAAGGAGAGGAGGTATCACTCGAGTTGAACTTTTCGTGTTGAAATTGCACTTTTATTCACTGAATTTATATCCAACATATATATTCGTTGAACTTCTCATGATAGCATTACACTTAATTAATTTAACTAAAATCAATGTCATGCACCGTAACTAAAGACAATTGAATGGTTTTAGGTGCGAAAATTGCATGGGGAGGATTGACTGGGCCGAGGCAACATATAATATGTCCCGGTCCTTTTCAGTTGTTAAAATTAAGATGTGCAATTAATACAATATTCGTGTAATTATTAAAGAAGAGTGAATCAAATTACTAATATTCATCCAAAGGAAAGGAAAGACGAGGATAAATAAATAAAGATAAAGTAGAACAGAGTAATTCATTTACAGTTGATTAGCCATCTCTCAAAATTTGTGAATTGATTTGCAGTCGAGAATACAGAGGCCATCTCTGCCATTCTATACAAGTCATCATCTTTAAAAGTCATCAATTCTGGTTTCTCCATGTTCCAGATCCCCAGTGCCAAACCTATGGATGTATGTATCAATCATATTCATATTCATATATATATATATATAATGAAATTTTGCATGTGTCAGCAGCTAGCATTTATAAGATTTCATTCAAGTATAAGATACATACTTGTTTGTGTGTATATTACATACCAAATTGCTCGCTCATAATAAATTCGGTGAACATCGTCCATTTCTTTTCTTCATAATAATCTGAAAGTCAAACAAACAATCTGGTTAATTAAAGAGCCCGATCCATCATTGTTGAGAATATTAGAGAAATTATAAAGAGTAAAAAATTAATTAATTAAACACAATGCTACACCACTTAAAATATTGGGTAGACGAGACAAGACAAGTGTGTAGTGTAGCATTGCGTTTAATTAATTAAATATTTACTCTTATACAATGTTTGGGAGCACCAAATCGGTCTCTTGAATTTGGAATCGGAGAAAATTTAGCTCAAAACTTAAACTGACAAAAAAAAAAAATAAAAAAAAAAAATACTGAACTTCCTCCAATTCCAATTTCAAGGTGTCAATTCGGTGCTCCCAAATGCAATACAAAAATTTTAACTCACTTACTGCGAGAATGTTGGGCAACAATCCAACCGCCCCACCCTAAAATATCCAAATTGCTGCGAGAAAAAGTGGGAGTTGTCCATCTGCATCTCCTACTCCTCTTCCTGTAGTAAATTGCAGCGAGAGTGAGTGGGAGTTGTCCATCTGCATCTCCCAGTGCCATGAGAGAAGGTGAGTGTTGAACTAATGCATATGTTATGGTTGTGTCAGAAGCACTCCTGGCAGCAATATGAAGGGGCGTGTCACCATATTCATCTATTATACTACTGATACTACTCACTATACGACCCATCCTGCCAAGAAGCTCCTCCACCAACTCCGCGTGGCAATGCGAAACAGCAATATGAAGAGGTGTTTCCCCTAATGTGGAGATCTTAGCAGATATTGCATCTGGATGTACATCAAGATATGCTTTCATACCTCCCAAATCACCCTTCACCAAGGCCCTATATAGGTGTATATATTTAATTATATCATCATCCCTACTTCCAGCTGCCTTTTCTTTTTCTGATGATGTCGACGCCCTTGACCTGCATATGCATGCTCTATTAATTTTTATGTATAATAATATACATACATATATATATTCACACACAAACACAACAATTACTAAGAATTGTTGTATAGAAATTAATACTTGCTGCAGTATTAATTATATAACCTCATGAAAAAGAATTTAAGTGCTAACCAAAAGCCAAATGCTGCTTAATTACAACTCCCACTTCAATATAAAAAATTTAAGCAAACATATAAGCCTTAATTAGAAAATGGTATACATATATATAGACAGTAATTAGGATCTAATAAGTCCACAAGTATATAATATATATATATATATCTTACATGATTAAGGAAAGTGGACGCTAGCTAGCTCCTCAGCCTCCTCTTCATTTCCTCCACTTCTGGAAGTTTATAGTAATATAATTGGTTTCCAACAGTTGCCTTTTATAGTAAAATATATTATTCCTTCCTCTTCCTCTCCCTCTTCCTCTTCCTCTTCCTCCAGGCATATTAAATAAAGGGTAGGTATGTTATTCTTCTCACAGTTAATTGATTCTGCTTTACTCTCAAATTGAGAGCATTATATTATTCAGTGGCATGTGATATACGTGTCCTTTTTCTTTTTCCTTTTAATGTGGGGTTTCTGATGCTTGGCCTCTCATCTTTTCACAAGTATAATTCTTTTTCTTCACACACACAACATATGGTACTGATGAGGATCTCTTCGACGAGCTCGTACTCTCTTTACAGTATTTTTTGTAAAATATATTCTTGGTAAGGTTTTCCCGAAATATATATACTGTTTTGTACATTTGACACAGTACTTTATGTTGTTACAGACTTAGAGCATTCAACATTGATATTTTTATGAAATTAATGGTGTTGATGATCAAAGGTAAAAGTAATGTGTCACACCTTAATTCTTGTAAATTATGTGTAATGTAATATGGAGGAAGTGGTGGTGGTGGTTTTTCATTTCTTTCCCTTTTCTACTTAAGGTAGATTTACTGGCTTCATTTAAACAAACATTAAAAAAATTACGGTCCGTTTAAGATTTGAGGCCATATAAAATTCAATTTATATATATATAGTATGGCATTCCATGCTTCTCATGAGCTAATTCAACAACTAAGTCTTCTAATGTTACACCGTTCTAATGTTATTCCTTTGTAATATGTTAATATACTCTTGTCGGTCTATTCTTCTCAATTAGATTGAACCGGACCACCACAATTAAACTGTAACCATATAAGAGGCAAATCATAATATATAGATACAGAGAGATGGTAAAATAGAGGCATTTACAGTTGTGCATCCATCTTGTAAGATTTCCAAGTTGATTTCTGCCTGAGAAAGTAGAGGGCATCTCTGCCACTGTATATAAGGCCATCGTATCCCTGCCAAGCCCGGATTGATTTCTATCATGTTCAGTGCAAAACCTATGGAAGTAACAGTCAGTTAGATATAACATTTACTGCAACTTAAATCCTAATTGAGAATAATATTTCCTTCAATATTCAATTTTTCACTTCAGAACAGAAGAAAACTCCTATTTATTTTGTAACCATTAGCTTTAAAAGTTGGCAAGATAGGCAATCCCAATAAACCTGATTGTTCAAGCAATTTTACATTATCGGATTTTTTTACCCCCAAGGAAATTTTCCCCTTTTGGTCTGACACTAGCAACATTGGAAAAAAATTAAATAAAAAAATAAATAATCACTATCATATACATGGTTACCATCGGATTCACCACAAAATCGTGAAATTATTTCAAAAAGGGTTTTCATCTCAGAGTCTCGGCCATAGTAACATAAATGTTACATGATGATGCCAAAAATCTCTGTTCTGCTCTCTGGGTTGAAAGTTGTGTAAAATATCATATGTTTTTTCTTTTAGGTTTTTATTTCATAGGAGTTGAAACAACTTTGACCATCACCATTTTGCAGCAAATTGAATGAACCAGAAAACAAATAAGGTTACAGTTCTCATTCCAAATTTCCCAGTTGCAGACATGCCATAAAAATGGTAAAGATAAAGATAAAGACAAAGAAAGAAATAAGAATCTAACAAATCAACAAACATAATATTTATAAGCTTACAATAAAACTAAAAGAGAGATGATGATGATCACTTACTGAAAAGAAAAGTGGCCACTCTTCTTCACTTCCTCTTTTTCTTGGCAAGGCTCTTCTTTTTCTGTCTCTCGCAACTTTGTAGTATTAAGTTCGTTTAGGTTAGGTCCAAATCCAACATTTGCCCTTTTTTATAGTAGGTAAAGTCCCATCTTTTTCAAAGCATAATTCTTTTCTTGAGAGATGACAATGTCGTGTCAATATCAATGTCTGTATACAACAAGATTGTGCTTTTAGTTTGTGTGGGTTTATATTATGGGAACAACTCGGACTGGTGGTTTGGATTAGAGCTATAATTTTAGTTCGAGGTTGAGATTTGTTTTAGGGCCGACCACCAATTACATCGGATTGGATTGGGCATTTACTAAATCCTATCCCTGTGATTCATGAAAATTGAATCTAATTTGTTTTGTCACATCACAGATTACATTGGATCGGATACAAGCGTTTTGGTTGTCTATACTTATTTTAAAATAGTTCAAAATTATTATTTTTTACCATTGACTAATAGATGAATTTTCAAACATTATTTAATCTTAAAAAGTTAAGTCCGCCTTTAGGTTAAAAGTTAGTATAACTGAAAATAATAAAAAATAAATAAAGAAAAAAGAAATGGTATATATATATATATATATATAAATTTAAATCGGATCAATTTTTTAAGACCTCAATCTGTTAACCGATTCATGGATCGACCGCTGAATCCGTATTTATCAATACATAAACGAAGCGTGAGATATATATATATAAATTTAAATCGGATCAATTTTTTAAGACCTCAATCTGTTAACCGATTCATGGATCGACCGCTGATTCCGTATTTATCAATACATAAACGAAGCGTGAGCATAAAAAATCATTCCAATTCACACTAATCGGATTGGATATGATCAATTTCATGGATTGACAGCTTAAATGAACACCCCTAGATTTTCAATAAAGGTCCAATTTGAATTGTAAGAATAGTTATCCAAGTCGACTCGAGTTGAGTTTAGATTAGATTGGCCAAGTTGCACTCTTTATTATATAAATACATATACTCTATACTCTTAACAATAAACATCCGTATAACTAACTAGAAGTGCAAATAGCAATCAAACCTTTGATTAAAAAAAAAAAAAAAAAAATTTGTCAACACATATATTTTTTTCCCGGAAAAGCAATGTATATAAATGAGAAAAACTGTACAGAGTCCAAAGATTGGGCCAACCCAAGAACAACAAGGGACATGGCCCAAAAGAAACAAAACAAGGGAGTTTATTAGAACAGCCGAACGACTAACAGGTAGAACTTGATAACATGGGAGACACATTTAAGCTTAATATTGTATGGTAGATTTGTTGGGAAACGTGCAAGTTTTAAAACTTTTCGAGGGATTTTGATTAATAGATCTTGATTCATCACATAGAGACAAGTTTTACGCAAAAATAAAAATATGATGTATCATTCAATTAACAGATTGAATACTTACATCAAAGGTCTGAGTAAACCTTTAAAACTTTCCTCTAAAGTGAATGTTCTCACTTATTGTAGATCCCTTTTGCTAGACACCTTTTCCATGGATCTCCATCTTCTTGGTAATTGTTTTGCCTTTAGGAATCACTCATAAGCCTCCATAAATGACCTTGAAAAACTAGACTTGTGGGAGCCTCCATTAGATGAGAACATAAACACTAATTTTCTAAAGAGAGAAAATAATTTTCTAAAATATACATAGACCATGTATATTTATAGGCAACATAAAAATAAAGAAAAGGAAATAACAAATCCTTCTCCATCTCTTATTCATATGTCTCAAATCTAATATGATTCCAATATCAAGTTGGGCTATGATTGAGAATCCATTGGGCCTATTATTTTATTGGCTACAATGAATTAATAATTGGCCCGGTCCATGGACCCAATTCAATTAATTCATAAATTAATTTCTACTCCACTAAAAGAAATTAATTGAACTCCAATTAAATAATAAATAACATCTAAGTCAATATTGCACTTTGACCCCTCTATGCATAATTAGTTATCGAATAAATAAAGCCATCAATCCGACTACTTAATTAATATATTTATTTTGGTACCTCTGATTATTTCTGGCTCGATCACAATAAAGCATTTGTTTGACAAAAATAATAATTTAAATAAATAAATATATAATAAATCATTCTGTCTAAAAACACACGAAGGCCTTCGAATTTACTTTGTGATCAACCATAATCAATACAAAATAAATACAAGTAGCAATGATGCAAATATTGAAAATATAACCCTCTAACTATTAATTACATAATTACCCAAAGTGTCGGTTTAAGAATCTCGAAGAATCCGCCGAACAAATCAAAGTAATTATTAATTAATAAAAGAGTCTATATTTTTCTCATGCTTAAGAGTCAAATGCCATGACGGTGATAGGGAGTAATTGCATACGACGGCTCTCGCAATATATCTCAACCTAACGCGAATCCAGTTCAAGTCTTAATTAATTATGAGTCCATCCATAATTACTGACTATGAACAATTTATAATTACTATTTATATATTATGCATTGATTGCCATCACATACATATATATAAATATTTCTTATAATTACATGGACACTATCAATTTCATAGTGAATCGAAACATAATACATTGAATTCACCAATTATATAAATCATAAATATTTCAGATATGTCAGGAACATATGTCACTATAATCCAGATAGGAATTTGCTATGTCAGGGCATATAAATCCCAACAGCTCCCACTTGCCCTCATAGCCAATTCAAATTGCACCTAACTCCAATGTTATCCAGATAATGATCAAAATTATTGATCAATGACACCTTTGATAATGGATCAACAAAGTTGTGTTCCAATGCAATGTTCTAACTACAAGTGCATTTTCTTGCCGGACAATATCATGTAGAACATGATACTTCCTCTCAGTGTATCTTGTTCCTCTATGGAACCTTGGGTCATTGGTTTGGACTACTTCTGCACTATTGTCACAACATAGCTTAATAGGCAGGCTAGTATACTCCACAACCTCTAAATCAGTGAGATCAAACTAATAGGCTTCCTTTGCCGCCTTTAAGGCTGCAATATATTCCACCTACAGGTTTGAGTCAGCAGTTGAAATCTGCTTAACAATCTACCAACTGATCTCCCTTCCATTAAGTGAACATACACTAAGTCATGAACCTCATAGTATCTACTTTTGATTGAAAATCAGAACTAGCATACCTGACTAGGACCGTATCATCATATCCATAAATGAATATGATATCATTGGTTCTCCTTAGGTACTTAATGATATTTTTCACAATAAACCAGTTGTCAAGTCCAGTATTGGACTGATCTCTACTGACTATCCCTACCCTGTAGCGGATGTCCTGTTTGGTATAGACCATGGCATATATGAGACTCTCATATGCCGAAACATATTGTTCCAGTCTCATTTGCTCAATCTCCTTTGATAGTCTTGAAAAACTACTTACTAGAGAGAGCTATCCATATCAATAAAGCAAGAACTCATTCTTTGAGTTATGCATACCAAACCTGGTCAAAACTTTATCAATGTAGGATTATTAAGATAAGCCTATTTTCCTTTTAACCTGATCTTGCAAAAGCTTGATCCTAGGAATCTAGCTTACATCCTGAAAATCCTTCATTTAAAAGTAATTGAACAACTACCTCTTTATTGATGACAAAACTTCCACATCATTCTAAATGAGTAGGATGTCATCTATATATATAGAATTAGAAAAATAATGACATTCCCTTGTACACTCATGATTTATTCACTAAGAAATCTTCTGGTATCTTTTTGTAGATTAACTTGCCTTCCATAGGAATCACCCTACTAGAAAGTTCTACAAGATCCCAGAATTTATTAGAATACATAGATTCCAACTCTGATTTCATAGTAACTCACCAAAACGATCTGTATCCACATCGGTTCACGCTTCCGTGTAGCTTACTAGGTTCAACTCATGTTTAACAGGGATGTCCATAATGGTCTCACCTAAAAACATGATTCTATCGGTTGGATGATAATCCTCCCACTACATTAATGTACCGATGCAGGAATCTGTGTACTAGATGATGCTGACGCATCAATAGGGAATTCATCTATAATTCTAAATCTCTATACTAAGTGTGTTCATATGTGGTACATTTGGTACTCATACCAAATTCTCTAACATTATGTTACTAGGGTTGTGATTCATAATATGATTCTCCTATAGATAAACAGTGAGTGAAAACAATCAACTTTTATCTTTGAGATCATAAAATAATCCATCCTAGTGACATTTAGAGTAGCTATCAAATCTAGCATGCCTATGATCTACTTCCAACTTACTTGTCCATATCAAGCGCACATGTGCAAGACTACCACATATGTGCATATGATTCAAACTAATATTTAGTAAAAAACACAGCTCAACGGTATCCTTGAGACAGACTAAGATGGAATGCAGTTCATAATGCGCATCGATGTCATTAACGCTAAACTCTTAAATGAAAGAGAAAATGTAGCATAACTGATCATAGATCTAACCATGTTAAGTGGAATTCTGTTATTCCTATTTGACACCTAAATACATTTAGCGTCAATTGCGGAAAACTGGTACATAATACCCTCATTGACCATATAGTCTTTGCACTATCCGAAGAAATACTCATATCCTCGATCAGATCGAAGTGTCTTGATAAGTTTATCTAATCTGTACTCCACATCAGTTTTAACCCTCTCGGAATATACCAAAAGTATAAGACTTGTGTCGCATCAGGTAAATTTATCCAAAACGTGAGCAATCTTGCTTGGATGTTCATAAGACCACACGTGTCAATGTGTACCGACTCCAATTGTCCTTTATGTCTATTTCATCTGGCTGATTAAGCCCTAAGAGTTATCTATCCTTCAAAACAGGGTTCACAAGTTTGGTTTAGGCTCCTCTGCCTCACTAGATAATTAACCTTCTTTGACCAATCTTTGAATCTTATTTTGATTGATAACAACCCAAAAATAGACATTAAAAATACAATGAGTCAGGAATAACAATTTTTCTCTTAACATTCAATCTAGAAGATGCAACATTAGTTTCTACATCTTGCAAATCTTAAGAGTTTGTGACTATAGTATATTAACCATCTTTCAATGCACCAGAAGCAATCGCATATCTATTCAATTTTATAAAACCAGTTTTACAAAATAACAACACAGTTTTTATAAACCAAAAGTGAAATAAGAATGAGATTGCGTTTCACTTCTGTGCATAAAGATAGTTCTCTAATACTAATATCCTCATACTCTCTAATTTCATATGTAATACTCCCACTGACTTAACTACAACCTTGGCATCAGGTCAAAAGATAAATATATAGCCATATCATCAAGGCTTCTGGATTCCTGAAATCCTTACAATAAATTGCAAACATGTTTAGTGGCTCCAGAATCTATCCATCAGGAATTAATAGACGCAACCACATAACATGACTCAATGATTAAATATATATTTTCCTATGCCACGTCATTGCTTAAACAATTCGTCCTTTAGTGTTTTAGTTAGCGACAAAATAAACAGTTTTCTTCTCCCTCAACATACACTGCCTTATTCCCTTTAACCTTTTTGAATACCCATGTTTTGTGCTAGTCTAGTCCTATTATCATCCTTCTCCTTTGCTTTGCCCATCCACTTGGGCCTAGAAGAAGATGGTATAGACTAGGTTAGATTGATAGGAACGCCCATACTCTTGATTATCCCTTCATCTGTTACCAATTCTATAAGAATATCAGCGAGGGTGAACTCAAACTGATTCCTTATTTAGTTCACTCTAACAGAGTCGAACGAGTTTGGTAATAAGGTAATAATCATGTCAACTTGAAACTTACCACCCAAGTCAGCCCTATTGATCTCCAGCTAATTTTAAATAATAAACAATTATTTTCTAAAATTCGATTTCATACTGGAGTTCCTTAGGCTATCTTGATGCTATTCAAGTCTGATATAGTACTTTAGCATATTCTCTATCTAATCTCACCAAAACATCTTATTGACATTTAACATGATGCTTAAAGAAAATAAAATAATGTAAATGTTAGCTTTGGAGCGTATTCGAGGTAAACTCTAAAATATTGCACCAAATCATCTCATTTGCGTTATTTCACTTATTCAAAGCATTAATGTTCTCTTGGGTATCTTAAAATAAAAGGATTAAGTTTAGGAGTAGTAAATACATTTGTACCCTTACGTTGTGAATAAAATATCTAAGTTCCTTTCCCAGTCAATATTAATGAGGTCCAGTTACACCGAATATGTAAGCAAGCAGATAAACTGGATTAGACATAATTAATCTGAATATAAATGCATTCATACAATATGCAAGGTGAATTATTAATACTGTCATGCATATTTAAAATTAAAATGAGTTTGTTAACCACATAATATAATAAATCTTAATCGAACAAGAGATCATTATCATTATTGGTGAACAATCCCTTTTAATTAATGCGGGTCCCTCAACTCTGTAGCATAATAAATCAACCAATCAATATGTCAATAACTTATCCTGTTGGAGGAGTTCATTATTACTATTATTGAGATTCATTTGCTATTAGTCGAGCACTTCCATTAAAATAATAATATGTGGGTCCCTTAACCACTGCATGAAAAATCGAATAACCAATACGCCAATAATTTATTCGGTTGGCGAAGTTCATTATTACTATTGACAGGCAAATCCCATCATTTCCATATCTCTTAAGACAATGTTTTGTCTATCTATATGAAATGATTTCCGATTATGTTTAGCCTTTCTAAAATCACCTAGTATAGACCACTCCGTTGGGGAGCTAATATTATTAATTTTAGATTGAGTGTATAACGTTATTAATGCTCTAATGAAAAATAAAATATTAAATATCTTGTCATTATAATCTAGACTCTTTAAATCATGCGTAGGGCCTTATTTTTAAAGATCTAATTACAATGAACATTTAATATTATTATTTTTATGAGATAACCATTCTTGTAATATTAAGACTCTTCAAATCATGCGTTGGGCCTTATTTTTGAAGACCTAATTACAATGATGTTAATAACGAAGGCCATGGGGCAATGTATAAAAATCCCCGCTCCCACTCAATTTTTAATCATCCATAATTAGGGTTTTCATTTTATTCATTTACATAATATAATGCATGCAAAATGTCTTGATTTTAATCCAATTAAATTTAGAAAATAATTGGACTTTTAAATGATTCACTAATATTTAATCGAAGGCACACTTTAAAAATAATTTTCAAAAATAATTTTTCGTTTCCCAATAAGTGCCCTCAAATTAATTAGTAATCTAATCCAATTAATTTTCATAATTTAATTAATGTAAATCAAGCCATTTAAATAAATATCATGGATCCAATGCATGAATAATAATTAATTAACAATTATATATTCCATGCATTTCATACATTGCATAAATAAATAAATAACAGATAAAACAAATAAAACGGCCAATGGAATCAGCTTTTAACATTTAACTACTCTAAGTATCGCGGGAAGATCATCCATCGGCTTGCAAACACCCACATAAGGCTGGTACGCACCAGGAGAAGCAAAACACCGCTTGGAACGCGCTTGGAGGGCCCCACACGCGCTCACACGCGCCTGGGGCATGCTGCAGGTGAAGTCACGCGCCCCCACGCGCTGGCACGCGCGTGGGACGCGCCTCCACGCGCCTGCACGCGCGTGGAGGTCCTACAACCTTGGCTGGCGCGTGAGCATATGTCACCTCCTGGCGCGTGTTCCTCACGCGCCAGGCTCACCCCACATGCACCACATCTGATCCCAGCCTCCTCCGACGCCTCTTCTCGCCGCCGGCGATGCTCCGGCCACCGGAAAAACGCCGAAAAATTCCAGAAAAATCAGAAAAATTCCCAGAAAATTAAATTAAGCCTAAAAAAATTCCAGAAATATTCCAAAAAATTCGAAAAAATTCCAGAAAATTACTGAAGCATAATTTAACCCTTTTGGACCTTCTTGAAGCTTCATAGTATCCTTTGATGAATATTACATGGTTTTAAAAATATTTACAACTTGAAATACAATGGTAAAAATAAATTACATCATTGAACTTTCAAACGGCTCAATCAAAGCCTTAATTACATTCATCCAAAGATAAAATTACATTCAATATTCCTATAAGCCTCATCCATGACCCAACCATACATCATCATTCATTCACAATTATTCATACATCATCATGTATAAATATATATCAACATATTAAATCATACATCAACATACATCAATAAAAATATATATGAATATAATTTTGGATCCATGAATGATGATTTTCATAAAATCATGATCTCTAATAATGAATCAAACCATGCTCTGATACCACTGTTGGGAAACGTGCAAGTTTTAAAAACTTTTCGAGGGATTTTGATTCATAAATCTTGATTCATCACATAGAGACAAGTTTTACGCAAAAATAAAAATATGATGTATCATTCAATTAACAGATTGAATACTTACATCAAAGGTCTAAGTAAACCTTTAAAACTTTCCTCTAAAGTGAATGTTTTCACTTATTGTAAATCCCTTTTGCTAGACACCTTTTCCATGGATCTCCATCTTCTTGGTAATTGTTTTGCCTTTAGGAATCACTCATAAGCCTCCATAAATGACCTTGAAAAACTAGACTTGTGGGAGCCTCCATTAGATGAGAACATAAACACTAATTTTCTAAAGAGAGAAAATAATTTTCTAAAATATACATAGACCATGTATATTTATAGGCAACATAAAAATAAAGAAAAGGAAATAACAAATCCTTCTCCATCTCTTATTCATTTGTCTCAAATCTAATATGATTCCAATATCAAGTTGGGCTATGATTGAGAATCCATTGGGCCTATTATTTTATTGGCTACAATGAATTAATAATTGGCCCGGTCCATGGACCCAATTCAATTAATTCATAAATTAATTTCTACTCCACTAAAAGAAATTAATTGAACTCCAATTAAATAATAAATAACATCTAAGTCAATATTGCACTTTGACCCCTCTATGCATAATTAGTTATCGAATAAATAAAGCCATCAATCCGACTACTTAATTAATATATTTATTTTGGTACCTCTGATTATTTCTGGCTCGATCACAATAAAGCATTTGTTTGACAAAAATAATAATTTAAATAAATAAATATATAATAAATCATTTTGTCTAAAAACACACGAAGGCCTTCGAATTTACTTTGTGATCAACCATAATCAATACAAAATAAATACAAGTAGCAATGATGCAAATATTGAAAATATAACCCTCTAACTATTAATTACATAATTACCCAAAGTGTCGGTTTAAGAATCTCGAAGAATCCGCCGAACAAATCAAAGTAATTATTAATTAATAAAAGAGTCTATATTTTTCTCATGCTTAAGAGTCAAATGCCATGACGGTGATAGGGAGTAATTGCATACGACGGCTCTCGCAATATATCTCAACCTAACGCGAATCCAGTTCAAGTCTTAATTAATTATGAGTCCATCCATAATTACTGACTATGAACAATTTATAATTACTATTTATATATTATGCATTGATTGCCATCACATACATATATATAAATATTTCTTATAATTACATGGACACTATCAATTTCATAGTGAATCGAAACATAATACATTGAATTCACCAATTATATAAATCATAAATATTTCAGATATGTCAGGAACATATGTCACTATAATCCAGATAGGAATTTGCTATGCCAGGGCATATAAATCCCAACAAGATTACACACAAACATGTACAATTTCCAAGAGGCAAGATCACTGTCATTTGAGGAGTTAAACAAACAAGCTTTTTGTTTTCCGGTTGAAGATACCGTGTCCATAGGTAGATGAGACCATGTTGACAAACAGAGGAAATTGCAATAAAGCAAATAAGGTTACCGGTACACTAGCTAGCAATGAAACTGGAGCAGCAGCCCAACTTATTTGCTCACCAAGCACAATAACAAGAGTGGCACCAAAGGCTACCATCATGGTGGCAATAGATAAGAAAAGGGTGGCGAGACCTATTATCAGTCTCTTGGGTAATGACTTGAGGAAATCCTTTTCCGCGTAGTGTGAAGTGAGAATGCTCAGGAACATTAACACTGAAGTAACAGAAGAGAATAGAGATAATGCATCTGATATAACAAAAACCATAAAGGAGTTACGTTGTAGGAACTTAGGGTTCCCTGAATTATCATCAGTACCACCCGGTAATGTGAAGGCTGCAGCAAACATAACAGTGACGATGAGAGTGGCCACAATTGTACATGATGTTGCTGTATCTCTCATCCAATTTTCTCCTTCTTTGACTAATTCACAGTGCCATTTCCAGAACAAAGCTGGAGGTGTTTCTCCATTTTCATTAGAAAGAAATTTCTGTGAAGATGGTACGACCCTCTCCACCTCCTATCATAATTAATTAAGGACATCAAAATAATATTTAGTTCACAGATACTTACATTCTAGCTAAAAGCTTCATTGCAATATTTATATGAGTTTATGGAAGGGCTCAAATGAATTACTAATCGCATCACTAGGCAATTCTTATGTTGGAAAAGAAACCATGCTCCAATGGATGGCAATGAATTGCTCCAAACATATTTCTTATGCATCAACGTACTGGAGCAAAACTTTGTTCATGTGCAATAACCCTTACCTAAAGTGAAACATGAGTATGAATATGGAGAAAGTCTACAATACTCCGGGGTACTTACATGTGGTAAGACAATTTGAGAGTTTCTATATCTGTCCATTGGTTGGGGGTACCAAGTAAACAATACCCCCATGGTAGACTATCTCCATGAATATGAGCCCCTACAAAATAGTTGTGCGTGCGTGTCATGTGAAGATCGTCATTTTGTTGGATATATGTGCTACTATACGCAAATAAGGCCCTTACACATGTAAGAACCTACACCCCACCCAACCGCTCCTACAAGAGGTCTAATATCTGCATCATTGCATCAACCTAGGTTGTCTCATCGGCCTTATTAATCGTAGTTTTTATATTCTTTAAGAAATAAAATATTTTGAAAGCTTTCCCACAGTAAGCATGCTGCATGAGATTTAAAATTTTACTACCAGAAACGTCATCTATGGCATGAAGTTCCCCGAGAGTAAACTAAAGCAGGGTGTTTACTCAAAATGGCATTCTATGACCAGAAGTTTGGACAATGATATAGAAAGTTAAGAACAGATTACCTTGTACCATTGTACTTCTCTTTGCACTTCCATAGCTGCACCTGGGGCATGACTGAACACCTTCCAGAACTGTTGTTCTCCTTGCTTTTCCGAAGTTCCATCTGGTCTTCCTATGACTTTAGACAATACTACAGGACATGCAGCTATATGTAGCATGCTGTGCGATTCTACTAGAATTTCTGTAATTTTGTTTCTATTTGCAATACTAAAACCGTAGAAGAGGTTCCATATTCTCTCCTGACGGCAAGCAATTGCCATGTGAAAAATGCTTCCACTTTCCTTATTCCCCCATAATAAAGTAGGATTGGACCTTAGAACTTCCTCAACAAATTCAGCATTCCCACATTTGATGGCTCTTTTTGTCGCCTCAAAGTATGCTTCAGTCTGTTTAGGATCAGAAGTCGAGTTTGGATTACACATCTTTTTTAGTAGTTCACGGGCTTGGATATGCTTGTTCTTCATATTCAATATTTCTTGCTCGACATCTACAATTCTTACCCAAGAAGAAATAGTTAACTATATGTATAAAGTATTACAAATACAGTAACAATACATATATTAGTACTCTACGTACCGATTTTAAGAACATTTGACATTAGTCCTTTCAGACAACGGAGCACTGTTATACATCAAAAAGAACATTTATCCCATTAGAATATATCTAATTAACATTTCTAAAAGACACAACATGGAATGAATTTGAACACTCGCATACTCTTCATATCGGCCCTCAAGGTACCAAGGTTAAGATGACCAATGATATGCATGCATCATGGATATTCCACAAAGGTCAATTTAGGAGGGAAAAATATTTGGCCCAAATACGGAATGGCCCAGCCAATATGGGATGTTTAGAGGGGCTGAATCGATACAGACCTAATTTTTGGCATAAATTTCATGAAGTAGCTGGCATGAAGACTTCAAATAAGTTCTCATACTAAGTGGTATGAGCTCTTACTGCTACACCAAGTGATGATCTCTAGCTGTTTGTAAACATTTAAGCCAGTAAGCATGCATCGGCATTCCAATTGATTGGGTCCTAGATAGCATAGGAAGCACCTAGTTTTGTCAACACTCTAAAATCATTGCAAGCATTTTACAATGTCATCGTCATTTAAGCAGACAATGATGTGTGAAAGATCCCCTAGCATCTCATTTACAAACAATGTTTTTCAGCATTTGACAATTGCTTTATCATGTGTGATCGCCTGACACCAATTTCATCTATATGTATATTGCTACTCGCGATGTACAGATATGTGCACGGAAATTGTATTTATATTATAGCTTTACTCTGATGTATCTTTGGGCGGGAACCCATTGTCAGATCCCAGCCCTTTTCAATGGAGACGCATAACAAGATTTCTTTTATAAAGGATGCAAGTGCATTCGTGACCAATCAATTGTTTGAATGAAAAACATTGGACATACGGAAGAGAGAAAAAGATAAGATACCCATTAAAAATACTTCATCCTTGACGCGTTTGAAAGTGGAAGGATACTGAGATCTGGAGGTCTGAGGAAGATTTTCTTCATCGCGCTTATTATAGACATTAGGTGGTGGAACGTCCATAACTATCAGAAAGAAAAAGAAAGGCTGTTATCATTTAAATACAAAATATATTTTGAAACTTATAGTATTAGTGCTTCATTCCAAAAAACTAAAAAGTCATGATGTCAATACTGTGAAACAAATGGTAAATCCAACGGTTTTAATTACTCTCATTAAGCATGTATCTTAACAGCCAATAGAAACTGAGTAACCCCACCCAACGTATGTTATATAACATTATAAAAGTACTAGCAATAGCTTCAACCGATGTCCCTCAGCTAATAGACGAGGTGGGCACCATTAGGTACCGACACCATCCAACAGCTTAGAATCACCAAGGAATTTGTGAGCAACTCTTTGCAGCATTCCTCATCGCAATCAGACTCTAGATCTGCAGCATTGTCGCAATATTTTCTACGCTACACTAAATAATTCAATAAAACTTGCAACCAAAAATCATTACTCCACGATATCCAATTATGCTGAAAGCTGGATCAATTGAATTGCTAGATTTGGGAATTGTCGAGTTTATCAAGCCATAATCATGTTTTAATTAATTTTGGAGAAAATACACTTTCACCGAATCTCAATTGCCTAACTGTAGATTCAACATGCACATGTTTATAAATTTTGAAATGTGCTCAAACTAACCCCTTCCCTTAGTGGCAATGAAGTGACAGAAATTGGCCATGTGCACTACCCTTAAATTTTATTGTGTGTGTATATAAGATTCCATAGACACCAACACCGTTGACTTGTAGTCACCATACTCTGTTGCCAAACCACCACTTCCTGCATTTTCTCCATCATGAACTCCAGTACTACTGTACTAGTCATCTGTTCTGGCACTTCACCTCTCTTCCCAGCTAAACCCCTACCACCACTGCCATTTCAATCCACCACTAAAACCCACAATATATAAGGAGTATATATATATATACAACCACTGCCATTTCAATCCACCACTAAAACCCACAATATATAAGGTATATACATATATATGTGTGTATAAATATTTCATATCTAAAAACTTGCATAGTAAGAGACAGCTAACCCATTCAGAGGGAGCCATACATCCAAGTATCCAACCACCATGCCCACTATCGATTAGTATAAATATATATGTATATATTTTCAGAGTTTTTTTGAATCAGGAAGATTTGGATAGTAATTATAGACCACCAACAGTTAGTGGTACTTCCTCATCTTCCAAAGTAGAAGGTCGAAGTCTCCATAAGGACAAAGTTGGTGAGTGTGAGTTTCAAATGATAAAAAAGAAAAATATTCAAGTTCTTTGATCATATGTCAAATAAAATTTAATTTACATCTAGATGCAATTTTAAAAAGATTCAGATTAGAATGATGTTATAAGAGGGCTATTTTTTATTTACATTTATATGGATTTCTGATTGCACTTCAGCAATAAAAAATCTATGGAACTGTTTCAGCCATAAATCTCAACTAGCATATCCTCTGCCAAATCACTACAATTGATTTCATTATAGGTGTGCACTGTGGACTGAGTGGGGCAGCAATCTGTCATCCCACTCCTTTCAATTATTAAAAGAATTTCACATGCAGATATGAGAGGCAAATCAAATATTAATAGAGAGAGAGATGGTAAGATAGAGGCATTTACAGTTGTACATCCATATTTTAAGATTTCCAAGTAGATTTCTGCTTGAGAAAGCAATAGGCATCTCTGCCACTGTATATAAGGCCCATGTACCCCTGCCACTTCCACCACATGCCAATTCCGGATTGATTTCCAGCATGTCCAATGCAAAACCTATAGGTGTAAAAATCAGTTAGAGGTTGCATAAGTGAACTTGTTTGATGTATCAACATTAATTATTACTAGAGTCCAGATGCTTACCATAGTTCTCACCCTTAATTGAATCGGCGAACATAGCCTATATCCTGTAATCTGAAAATCAAACAATTAGAGACAGGCCAGTCAATAAAATATCATTGTTAACTATGAGAAAGCAAAAGATGCTTCATTTTCATATATAATGACAAAAAATTTATGATGCTCACTTTGTTGATCAAAGTAAGACCGGGGGATATTAACAATTCTAGGGATGAGATCCTGTTGTGAAGTCACTGAGCGTAGATAATTAAACATCTCTGTGTTTCCAAAAATTGCAGCCAGGGTGACTGGGAGATGATGATTTCGATTTTCCAATCTTACCAATTCCCCATAGGCTTCCACCAATGCTTTCGCTATTCTTGTGTCTGCACCCCTAGCAGCAATATGAAGTGCTGTCTCACCATCATCTTGTCTAAATTCCAAAAATACAGGATTAATCATCTTCACAAGTTCCTCCACCAGCTGCACGTGCCCCTCCGCAACAGCAATATGAATAGGTCTTTCCCCTCTCAGAGAAATTGGAACTGATATTGCATTTTCATCTTGAGCCAGAAAAGCTTTGACACTTTCCAAGTCACCCTTCACCAAGGCCCTATGTAGTGACACATATTTAGTTGTATCTCTTGACATGTGCTCACTCTCGAGGAGTTGAAGTCGTCGCATTTCATTTTCCTTTTCCCTGATGCGGGCTGGTAATATATCCCAAGCTTCCTTTGGTGTGCTGGCATACCTGATGTACTCCAACATTTCCTTCTCAACAGTTGTTTTAATTGCGAACATGACCTTTCCGGCCTTTATTCGCCATTTCCGGAGTGCTTCAGCATTTGCTGCTGGAGGTGGCGTAATGTCACTACCGCCAACAATCTCCCACAAATCAAGTCCCTGAAAATAAGACTCCATGCACGTCTGCCACATGCTATAATTTTGGTTGTTGAGCTTCTCTACTGCGCCAATAAATTGGAGATCTGCCATCGTGACTTGATGGGACCCCACGTTCTGTCAAGTAAGCTTGGTCCCGGATAACAAGCTACACAATCCCAGATTGCGCACAAACAATAATCTTCCTCTGCACAGCACGTTGAACGATCCTTGTTCCCCTGCTCCACACAGTCCTGGCTTAATTCCGTGTAGTGACAATCCACTAGCGCACTTCAACAACGGTCCTGACCGTCTGGCTCTGATATCAAATTGTTGAACAAAGCAGAATCTTTGTCTCAGTAATTTAAAGAGAAAATATATTTTATTAATATATTTCTGTTTATAACAAAACGCAAAGTAACTTGGACATATACACTTGCACACAATAGAAATTCACATTACACTTAAACACAAGAGACTGTATGAACACTCACACCTTAGGTATCTCACGCTCACACTTGTGTCTTTCCTTCCACACCAAGCACTCACTCACTCGTACACAAGACCTACTGGATCTTAGAACTGCATTCTAATGTATTTCAAATACAATTAGTCACTCATTCTCAAATTTAGCAACAGAATCTTAAAATCAGACAAAAAGACAGAAGTTCCAAAATAATATATTCACTATTCTTAAAAGAATTGTTCAGCATCTGTAACCTTTAATGTAAAATCGTAAGTGAGAATAGCATTTTCCTTTACTAAGAAATTCGATTTTTCTACAAGTACTGGAACACATCTGAAAGTTGTGGTGCTCAATCCGGAAAATCAGTTGATACTTGAATGCATAAATAAATCTGAATGAGGAGTAGGGGTGGATAGGCCTCTTTTGAATTTTTCTCTTATTTAAACTTTTTTTGTTAAAAAACAAAATTACAAGATAATGTAAAAAAAAAAAAAAAAAAAAAAGCACAGAAGCATCCAATACACAACTTCTTGCACAAAAAGAAGACCTGTATACTTCCTTTGAAAATATTATAAACACACACACGCAGATGTCATTACATCATAAAAAATAAAAATAAAAAGCCCCTATTTTGTTTGCTTCAGAACTCCTATTTATTCAATAATTACTAGCAAGTCTAGCATTAAACGTTCACAAGATGGGCAATCCCAATAAATCTGTTCAATCTACACTCTTGGATTTTTTACCAAACTAATATTAACAATAAGACATCAAAGCTACTATTGTCCACTACATATATATGGTTACCAAAGGGTTCACATTTGGGTCTGTGTTACCTGGACTCTCCGGTTCAGGCAAGGATGTTCATGTTGACACGACGCCGACACGGACACGGGATATGGGTTGGACACTTTGTTTTTGAATCGGACAAGGCTGATTAGCTGGCGATGCTCTCTGGTAGTCTTCGATTTGAAAATAGGATGAAGCTCTCTGGTCTTCCATTTCAAAATAGGGTCAAGAAAGGTTGAAGAAGGAGTTGCGGAAAGAAGAGACATTTTTTTTTTGTTTACAGTGCCTTGACTTTTGATTCTTATAACTAGATAGCTGAAAAGCTTTGGCCAGACAGCTGCTGCAAGTGGTTCTCACGTGAAACAATGTGAAAAGCTTTGGCCAGACAGCTGCTGCAAGTGGTTCCCAGTACCCACTTTACCAGAAAGAAAAGGACAAAAAAGAAAGACAGCTGGTGCATTTCGTTCCTCAAATAAAAAGAAGAATAAAGATAAGGGGGTCGAAGAATTAACTCCGAATAAGTATTGAATCTGATGTTTTTATTCACTTCATCTATTCAAATAATTTCAAAAAAATAATTATTTAACACGTGATAAGAATAATATATCATGTCAAATTTAATGTTAATTCGAGAATTCTTTTTCGATTCCCCTGTCATTACTCTAAAAAGACAAGACGGTGCATGATGGTCAGCCTTTTTGGCTATTAATGAAGCCCAATACCAACTTTACCAAAAAGAAATACGTTGGGCTGGGCTTTTACCAAAATAGGCTGGATCATCATTATAAAAATAAAAACCTCATTATAATATTATATATGAATTACATCACTGACCAGACACAAATACATTGGGCTTTTATTTGTGGTGGTTGGTTTTTAGTAAACAGTCAAATTTAGTTGTCCTGCCTATGCAATGTTTTCTCTTTAACGTTGGGCCTTGGTTTTCAGCCCAAGTTGAATCCAGTTGTAATTACTTCATACTTTCATATTCATATGAAGTGTCCAAGTACTCGTGTCTAAGTTTTGGACACTTTTATTCTGTGTTCTTGTGTTTATAATTTGATACATAGATGGATCCGACCTCTAGACACGTACCCGTGTTCGACACTCGTACCCGAGTCCAGATAACATAAATTTGGATTGTCCTAAAATTATTTCACAGATGTTGGCAGTTTGAATTCGGAATTAAAGAAAATTTAGTTCAAATCCAAAAAGTCGAATTATGTACGCCCAAACAAAGCAGAAAGGGTTTCCTTTCAGGGTCTCACCCATAATAGCATAGATGTTGTTAGTATCATTCTTCCCTGCTAAATTAATGATTTCTAATCTCAAACAGTATTTTCTTATATTTTATAGGAATTGAAACAACTTTGGCCATAACAACACCATTTGCAGAAAATTTAATGAACCAAAACCAAAAAGGTTACAACCATCATTTCTAATTTCCCAGTCGCAAACATGCCATAAAAATGTTAAAGACCAACACATAAAGAAATAAGAATCTAACAAATCAATAAACATAGTATATATTTATAAGCTTGTAATAAAAATATCTTACATGGTTAGTGAAAATTGGCCGCTCTTCTTCACTTTGGGAAGCCTATAATATTAACTGGTTTAGGTCTAACACTTGCCCTTTATAGTAGAAATATATTATTCCTTTCTCTCCACGCAGATAAAGTGGGAATTCTGATGCTTGCCCTTTATTCCTCTCTCCACGCAGACTCTGGTAGCACACTCCCAACCTGAGGTTGGGTTGAGAAAACATGTTGGCGCCTTTTTTTCTTTTTTCTTCTTTCCGAGACCAACGTGACCACTCTTAAAAGACATGCTAATAAAAGGTGCAAGCCTCTGGTTGCCATTTTCATCATTCCTAAAACTACTTTCTCTGTACCCTCACTGAACCACTCTTCTCCGATGAAATCAACACATGGATGCTTGACAAATGTGTGTTGTTTTCACCGGAGAAGAATCAATTTCACCAGGTCACCCAAATCAGACGACCTCTGCATATAATAATACTCTCTCTCCTCACTCCTCACTCCTCACTGGTTTGACTTGGAGAAACCACGCCGTCGATTGATCCCGAATCACTCGCTTCGTTCCTCCCCAAATGGCCTCTGTGAACAGAGCATCATACCCCAAACTTTCCCCTCTCTCCAAACCCATCAAGGATTGCAAACCCAAACCGTCAATTTTCCGCATTAAGGGCCAATTTTTCTCAAGGTTTTTTTTTTTGTCTAAAAAATTTCAAACTTCACTTCTCCTAAATTACAACATGTACAATGTAATTTTTAGAAAATATAATTCAACCAAAATAATATATACAAAAATAAGATGTTGATAAATATTATATTTAGGAAAAAGTGCAATAAACTCCCTTGGACTATTGACAATTATGCCAAAAAAACCCGAACTATCAATTATGCAAATAACCTCTTCAACTATGCAATTTTGTTGCAAATGACTCTTCTTGTTGAATCACGTGACATAGAAACTAAAATTTATGAACAATAATGTCCTTTGAAAATTAAAAAGACCACATAGCCCTTTTAGGCTAAGTGCCCGTTTGGTATAGCCCTTTCTTTTACATTTAGGCAATAGAAGAAGAAAGGCGAAAGCAATAGCTTCTATTTAGCTTATTTGTCAATGTTTAAAAAATTTATTTTAAAAGAGTTTTTAATGTCAAAACAATTTTTGTATGTGTGTTTGGAAAAACATTTGGTGAATCTCTTTTATTATGAAAATAACTATTATACCCTTAGTATTTGTTTTGGCTTGTTTCAGGAACCAACACAATGCTCAGGAAATAACATCAAAGCATCATTTTACTTTCCATTAAACACACTTATCAAAAAAAAATTACATTGAAGCACAAAACTGTTGTGTTGACAAGGAACCAGAACTTACAGAAACAATAATTTAGTATTAACAAATAGTTGTCTTCTATTTCAATCACAATATTAATCTTAGAAGTAGCAATGAACAGTGTATTTATCAAAATCAAAATCCCATTTTAAAGTCTAACAACAAAAAAATTGTCCATATTGTATTTGTTTTTATTTTAAAATTAAAATATCCAAATTTGAGAGAGCAAACAATCTGGCTTGTAAAGAATAAGAATAAAGGCCAAAGCCCCACCGAATTAATCTTAATATTTTGGGTTAAATTTTTTAAAGTTTTTCATTCACAAATCAAGCAAGAACGAACTTTACACAAATGATTTCGAGTGGGTTAGGGAAAAAATTAAAGAAAAGAGCCTAGAAAAACGAAGTATCACCTGAAATTTTGTGGGACAAATCGACATAGGTTTGAGAATTACAGATTTGGATGGTTTAAGTATTTTTTGGGAATGAGAAAGTCAGAGTTGGGTTGCAGTTGTCAAAAGGTGAGGAGTCCATGATTGAAATTAGGGTTTTGAGAGGAAAGAAAACAACCATATTGAAGCTTGATTTTGCGAGGAGGGCAAGATGGACATCCAAATTTCGCCAAGGGACTAAAATGATATTCAGAGGTGATCTTGACCGTGAGGTTTCTCAGTTTTTTCTGTTGCCCTAGGGCTTAGGAAGAAGAACATCGTGTCTTTTGTAGGGACACGGTTGACATTTCATTTTTTTGTTGAGTAATAAAAAGGGTATAGTTAGTATTTAGAAAGTTTCTTTAAAATATAACATCAGCTTCCCATGTTTTTAGAAGAGGGTTTTAGAGAAGCTGGGGTGTACCAGCTTCTTCAAAACGCTCTTTTAAAGTCCAAAAACTCTTCTAAAAAAATAGCCAAACAATACTAAAAATAGCTTTTAAATCCAAAAAGCCAAAAGCAGTGTTTCAAAAGCCAATCCAAATAAACCCTAACTACAATACCTTATCTCTCCTCCTATATCTATATCTATAATATTATTAAATGTGTAAAGAGTTTCAGTATTTCAATATTTATTTATTAATATAAAAAAAAGAGTTTTTATAAAAAAATAAAAAAAAATACCTAAAAATTATTTAAATTAATTTACAGAGTTTAATTCAAATTACAAATTACCTAATAAAATTCATTTTTCTTATTCCACATTGGTTTTGAGTTAAGCCTATTATAAAACTATAGACCTAAAGAAATATTAATCACACATATCTTGGCCTTTTGGCTAAGATCAAGTGTTGTACTAAAAAATGCGAAAACTAAAACTATATGAGTTACAAAACATTTACCACGTGCATCGCACGTGCCTTTTCCTAGTGTGTGTATGTGTGTGCGTGTGCGCGCACGCGCGCGTGCATGTGTGCGTGTGTGTGTACTTCACATGCTTGTATAATTCTTCCAAAAAAAAATGAAGAATTTCCAAAAAATAATGTTAAGAAACAATTGACGGCATCGAATTCGGGAACCACGATAGTTGTTGTAGCCTCAATCACTGCCTGGTATTCGTCATCAACCGTAATCGCCAATCGTCATCAACAATCGTTGTTGTCCATCATCATCGTGGATCGTCGTCATCGCCTTTGTTGTTTGTTGGTGATATCGCCGTGTCCAGTGCTTATAGATTTTGACCCACCTGTTGAGACCCAACCCGACTGGATTGCAGAGTGTTCAACCTAATTTTTGAGTTTTTTACGATGAAGAGAATTCCCAAATTGATTTTGTTTCTCTGTGATTCTCAATTCTTAACAGATTAAATTACCCCTTTTGTAAACTCAAATAATTAGGGTAGGAGGTTTCTAGAATTTGCGACAAGTGGGATCATAGCGGTTTCATAGATAGGGTTTTAGTGGTTGTGAAAAGGACTTGCAAATCTCTGCAATGGAGTTGGTATGTGGTTTACAACGCTATAAATTAAGGGTTTAGGTCGGTTATGTGTTGTTTCATGGGATTGACAACCTTATTGCATCTTTTGAAAAATAATCATGAATTTTCAATTCAAACCAAGAAGCTTTAAATTCATATACAAATTGAACGAAACTTTAAACCATTTGTTCCGGCGTGCTCAGAGCAGCAGCGTCCATTGAAGCCGGTGAGTTTTGAACCGAAGCTGTTTGAACCAAACTTGAGAAGCGACAAAACCCAAAGAGCATGAGCAGTCAATCCATCGGAAAAGCTTCAACGAACCCCAAATCGTGAGTTTGAGACATATGCAGAAACTTCAATAATCAACTCCAGCACGCCACAGTTTCAGACGACGTACAATAAAGCTTCGGCGACCAAACAGTTTCATACGGCATTAATGAATGCATGGGAAGAGATAAGTTGTGTGGTTACAAGGTCGATAACGTGTCAAACTTTTAGTGATTAGGTGTAACGGGTGGGCGCTTGCCCATTTACCCAAAAGCTCGAACTGTTAGGTAAGGCTGCATACCCACCCATTTATACCCAATCTCTTTCCCATCCGATTCCGATGTGGGACAAAATGACCCTTGTTACATTCTCCCCCACCCAAACTCGCAACGCCCTCGTTGCGGTTGGGCCACCCTGCCTACCCGGGTGGACTCACCCGGACGCCTTCCGGGCCGGGCGCTTGGCGTGGCACCGGATCAAGTACTGGATTTGGCTCTGATACCAATTGTAACGGGTGGGCGCTTGCCCATTTACCCAAAAGCTCGAACTGTTAGGTAAGGCTGCATACCCACCCATTTATACCCAATTTCTTTCCCATCCGATTCCGATGTGGGACAAAATGACCCTTGTTACATTAGGCCACTTCATTCTAGTCTCTTCAAGGTGTGTTGTTGATTTTTTATTCGCCCCTTGGATTGACCTTTACAAGTCAACTTATGTGACTAATGCTTCAAATTATGTTGTTTTAATGGAGGGTAATGTTATCTTTTGGCTTTTTCGGCACCGTCTTGTTGAATTGATGGGGTTAAATACAACAATTTGTTTAAAACCCCAATAGTTTAAGGGAGTTTATTGCACTTTTCTCTCTTTTTTATTCAATACATCTTTAGGAGTTTTTTTTATAAAAAAAAAAAAAAGGTAAGCAAGTGTTGAGTTGCTTTACATGTTTGAGAAATCTTGTTTGAGCCTTGCAACCTCTTTCTTTTCATTTACAATATAGTTTCAATAAATGACATAAAACTCCAATTAACATAATCAAAGTCTCTAATGATTTAAAAATCAAAATACTAATCAAGATTAAAAACCTAAATAGAAATTCGGGGTATTATAAACATATTCTTCAATTGATAGTTTCTTCTTAACCGTAACAACAATGACATTCTTGCATGGGATACCTGTGACATTCCATTCCCTGGAATTACAAGTTATCTCTTCTAGATTTACATACTCATTGTAAATCTCATATTGGACATCATAACAAGCTTTTTGCAGAAAAATGAACTATACACTTCTTTGCTTCCTTTTTGTTCTTCAACACTTATTCATTTGCAGCTGGACACAAGAATTCCTTTTGTTGCCCTATCTTTTCCCACTTGTCATGATACCTCATTAAACTTTTTCTAATCATCTCAAACATTGTTATGATAGGCTTATCTCTTGCCTTTTGTTATCACACCTAGGTCATAAAAAACTTGTAGTAAAAGCCTATAGATAAGATCCTTGAAGAAAATCTTCTTGTGTTCATCCAAACTCGGGTTTTTCAGCATGTCTTGAAGTTTAATATAAAGAGCTCCATGTCACCTCCAACATACTACTTACACTTATGTAAATTGCCCAAATGATACAGTTGAATTATATGAATTGTGTCCATCTACTAAATAATTACAAAGTACACTAAAAGTGAGTTAAAATCTGAAACTATCCATGCATATCAGAGCGGGATCTATGGATCCGTCATACAATATGCATGGCATGGACACTAGAACACATGGTTAGTACACAAGTATAATAAAGAACATATATTAAAAAAAAATACATTACTATTAGGCATGCAATAATGCAGACATTAAAAAAATCATATAACATCATTTTATAAAATATAAAAAAATATTGTTAATATGCATGCATTAATATGGACATTTAAAAAGTCATATAACAAAATATTTTATTAATCCCTAAAAAAACATCCACAGACTTCAGTGTCTTATTTGGAACAATTATTTAAATGCATAAAACCCTAACATTTTCTGCTAAGGGTTCTTCATGGTGAGAAACAAAAATAAAAAATGCCAAAAGTGTATAAAGCAATCATATTGTTATGATAGGCTTATTTCTTGCCTTTTGCTATCACACTTTGGTCATCTAAAACTTGTAATAAAAACCGATAGATAGGATCCCTGAAGAAAATCTTCTTGTGTTCATCTAAACTCGGGTTTTTTTAGCATGCCTTGAAGTTCAATATATGAAATTGTATCAGGCTCCACATTGTCAAAGAGCTCCACGTCACCTCCAATATATTACTTACGCTTGTCAAAATTGCCCGAATGATACAGTTGAATTATATAAATTATGTCCATCTACTAAATAATTACAATGTTCACAACACCACTAACGATGAGTTAAAATCTGAAACTATCCATGCATATCAGAGTAGGATATGTGGATCCGTCATATAATATGCATGGCATAGACACTAGAAAACATGGTCAGTATACAAGTATAATAAGGAACATTTAAAAAATACATTACTATTAGGCATGCAATAATGTGGATATTAAAAAAATCATATAACATCATACCATAAAAAAATAAATATTGTTAATATGCATGCATTAATATGGATATTTAAAAAATCATATAACAAAATATTTTATTAATCCCTGAAAAACCATTCATAGACTTCAATGTCCTATTTGGAATAATTATTCAAATACATAAAACCGAAACATTTTCTGCTAAGAGGTCCACCATGGTGAGAAACAAAAATAAAAAATGCCAAAAGTGTATAAAGCAATCACATTGTTATGACAGGCTTGTCTCTTGCCTTTTGTTATCATACTTAGGTCATCTAAAACTTGTAATAAAAGCCCATGGATAAGATCCCTGAAGAAAATCTTATTGTGTTCATCCAAACTCGGGGTTTTCAGCATGCCTTAAAGTTCAATATATGACATTGTATTAGGGTCCACATTGTCAGAGAGCTCCACATCACCTCCAACATACCACTTATGCTTGTTAAAATTGCTGAATTATGTAGTTGAATTATATGAATTGTCTCTATCTACTAGATAATTACAAAGTACACAACACTATTAATAATGAGTTAAAATCTGAAACTATCCATGAATATCAGAGCGAGATTTATGGATCCGTCATACAATATGCATGGCATGAACACTAGAAAACATGATCAGTATACAAGTATAATAAAGAGCATTAAAAAAATACATTACTAGTAGCCATGCAATAATGTGGATATTAAAAAAATCATATAACATCATATTATATATATATATACACACACACACACATTAATATGGACATTTAAAAAATTACATAACAATATTTTATTAATTCCTGAAAAAGCATCCATAGACTTCAATGTCCTATTTGGAATAATTATTTAAATACACAAAACCCTAACATTTTCTGCTAAGGGGTCCACCATGGTGAGAAGCAAAAATAAAAAATGCCAAAAATGTACAAAGCAATCACATAGTAGTCATGAGTCAATTTGACAATAAAAAGTTTAATAATTGAAAAACCCTAACTAAAAAATTATGCAATGGGTGAATTTGACAACAAAAATTCAAATAATTGAAAAAGCATAACTCAAGCTCATTAAATAAAGCAATCATCATTGTCATGGAAAAATATATAACAATACAAAAGGGACCACAAAATCAATAGTAGGATTCAATCAGTCAATTACAGAGGACCACAAAAAAAAAAGAAAAACAAAAAGGAAGAAGACGAAGAAGAAGCCCCAACTTTGTAAGCATATAGGGACCAAGGGCGAAGGGAAGGGGGGGCTGGCAGGGGCCATGGCCCCCCCTAATTTTTTGAATTTTTTTTTTAGTATAGGTAAAAATAAAATAGAATAGCATATATAGTATAAAATATATACTTGGCCCTCCTAAGAAAAAAAAAATTCTTTCTTTAATTAGCATTTAACAAAAGATAGTTTATAGATAATCTAAAAAAAAGTGATTTAATTGACGACTATGGAACCCCGATAAAAATTGATTCACATAAAAATTTAATATGGCAATTTTAAAATTTCAATTGAAACACCGTTCTTTCCATAATGTGACTATCTTAAAATCCTTCCAACTCAAGCATGATTCTTTCCATAACCTTATTATCCTAAAATTCCATCTCATACGTGATTCTTTCTATCATTTTTTTTTTTCTTTTTATTGGAATGCTTTTATAAGAATTCTATAAGAAATTAATTTTTACAAATTCTAGAACAAAATTTTCATTTGAGGTTTTGAATATCAACAAAAATCGATGGTTTAAGAATCTAAATTCTTATTTTATTAATTTGTTTGTGTTTTTTTTTATTATTTTTATTTTTATTTTTTTATTTATCATTGTTATTGTTTTGTTAAATTTTCAATTGTTAATATTTTTTAAAGTTATTTTTCTTTTTTTTTTTCTTTTCGGTAAATAAAGAGTTACTTAATTGATTTTATTTTATTTTATTTTATAATTTTGACACAAATCTTATTTGTGTTTGTTAAGTTTGATAAAAGAATTCTTTAAATAACTAGTTTTTTTTTTATTTAAATAAATTGGGAAAAGTTTAGATAGATATATATTTTGTATGAATATAATAAATAGTAAAATATTTTTGCCTATGTAATATATATGGGGGGGGGGGGGCAAATTTATAAACAACATTAGTTAGAACTTTTGAAAATACATATATATATATGTATATATATATATATATGTATTTTCAAAAGTTCTAACTAATGTTGTTTATAAATTTGCCCCCCTCCCCCCCCCCCCCAACCTCAAGATCCTGGCTCCGCCCCCCAACCTCAAGATCCTGGCTCCGCCCCTGTAGGGATCATAATATTTACAAGGAAGGAACATAGCATAATGAACCCTAAGAGAGACAAATGAACCCTACAGAACAAACATAGACATAGAAGACAAAAAAAACCCTAACTGTTAAAGACACAGATGCTAACGAACTAACACATACATAGACAAACCCTAATCGGTTAAATACTATGAACAAATATCAACGATAACCAACAAATCGTATAGACAACAAACAAAAGTATAAAAAAAAATTAGTGAGAACTTACGAATCGAAGGACAGAGACACTTTCCTATATGCTTAGAGTGAGATGATATTCTTCAAAAGATTGTATGTATGGCCCATTCGCTACTTTTTTCAAACAATCATGGTCGTCATTACTATCGTGATTATTGGAAAATTAAACCAAATTCATGAACCAACTCAAATATGGAATACATGAACCAACTCATATGTGAAATACATGAACTATCTCATTGGGAGATGAAACACTTGTGTTAAAGTTAGTGTCTTAATTATTGTCTTGTATTTTGTGTCTTTCTAGAGTTATGTATTAGTGCCTATAAATACATGTTCTTGATATCTTTTGTAAGCAAGAAGTGAGAAAGAATATATCAAATTTTATGAGTTTTATATAAAAGTTGTGTGTACATGTGTCCTCCTTCTTTATATTGAGTGCCTCCTATAAATTGGTATCATAGCCTCTTTTAAATTGTTATCAAAGCCTTAATGATTCTATCAATCTAAAAGTATGAAAGGTGGAGTGATTTTGAAGCGTGAAACAAAATAATATCTGGCTCGTGAAAAATCAATTCAAAAAAGATTCAAGAATGAGGTGATTTTGGCACCGAAAAATGAATAAAAAAAATTGATTCTCTCAAATTATGTCTACTGGAGCAATATCATTTCGGTTTATCTTAACGCATGTGGTTTTTGGTATGATGTGATAAAAAATCCAAAGTGTTTTCAGCTAAACAAAAAAGAAAGAAAAAGTGGTACTCAAGATATTGAAGAATGTAATTAATGAAGAAGTTTGGAACATGTTGAAAATTTGAAATTTCCAAGTTAGGTATGGCAAAAGCTTGAATTTATGTTTTCATCTAATTATAAATTGTAATGACCCAATCATTTTCCTTTTTTTCCTTTTTCTAAAATTTTACGGATAATTTTTTTCCATTGAATTTTCTTTTCTGAATTTGGTTACTCATCGATTAGTGTTGTCTCGAATACTCAGAGATGGTTTTCGAGACTCTTTCTTTTGAATTGACAATTTCCTTTAAGGACCGAGTTATTTCCGTATTTTCATTTTTTTGGACACTATTCATTTTTCGTTCTTTTCTCGTTTGTCACTTTGCTAGCATAACCTCACTTTCCGTGTTTGGAGTTGAGTTTTGACTTCATGAGTTTTCATTCCAGTTGATTTCTTCGAAACGCGTAGCTTTACTTCAGGAGAAAAGCTCGCCAGTTGTTTCTTTCTCCTGTAGGGGCGTGGATGAAAGGATTCTTCAGAAATATTGATGTTTCTTGGGATGTTTTTCATAAATATCTTTTGAAGATATTTATTTCAGGGGTTTTTAAGGAAATATCTTTTGGAAGATATTTTCATTCTAGGCAGTTTTGCAATTATCTTTTCTTGGAGGGGTCATTGTGCAATTAATGAAAGTTATTACAAAGTGCCTCATTTTGAGCCTGGATTCTCGCACAGGATTCATTTTCACATTTCATTGAGTTGGGAACTCTTAGAATCTCCTTCCGGTCGTTTTCCCCAGTTTTAGGGTTTTCGACCCCGGTTACCGCCGAACTTGTTCGTGGCATATCTTCCTGCACGGGACTTGATTTTCGACGGCGTTTCTTCTGTTATTCATTTTTTTTTTCATATCAGTTCTTTTTCGTTCATGGTGTTTTACTGTTTGAGCGTGTCTGCACAAATTTTACTTTTTCGGACCCGACGGGGCCCTTTCGGGGCAATTTTAGGGTTTTACTATAAATAGGGGGTTATAAAAAAATTAAAACATTTCATCACTTCTTCTTTGGCCGGCCAGCAGCAGCCATGGCAGCCCAAGGGGCTACCACCTTCTTTTCTTCTTTTTCACCTCCTTCCACTTTGTAAAATGTCGTAGTGCCTTAGCGTTTATCGTAAGCCTTGGCGAGGTGATCATTTCCCCCCTTATTAGAAGTCGATTTCGACCGTTTTTGAGTTCGAGTTTGGATTTTCATGGTGCCTCAAGGGTTAAAGTTGCTTCCCTCGTAGTCCCCGATATAATCTAGAAGTATCGTCAGATTCGAAGCTTTTTCCTTCTAGTAGGGATTTCAGATTTTATCTCAAAGTGAGGTAGGGAATGTTTTAGGTTTATATAATTGTTGTATTGAATGTATTTTATACTTATACAACTTGTATGCATGCCTAAGTATTTAATCTAGAATTTTAATTTATATATTTCTTTGTATAAGATTTAATTCACATGGATGTATATAACTTATAATTAAATTGTGGCATGCTATTAAATTAGGCCTTGATATGTTCATTAATATCTATTAAATTGGGAGGATTTGAATAAGTATTGCAACTTTTATTTAATCTTTCACTTGTATGAAAATTTAATTCATATGGTTGTAATAACATGTAATCAACTTGTAATATAATATTAAATTAGGTCTTAGTATGTTCTTTAACATATGTGAATTTGAGAATATTCGAAATTATTTTAAAATTTAGAGAAAATTAATTAATTAATTAATTAGGTTAATTAATTTTATTTTAAGTGTTCTACTCACTTCAATTGATTTTTAACTTGATATTATTGATGAACTTGGCACGTTCTATTATATATATTAAATTGAGAATATTTGAATAGATTTTAAGACTTTTATTTAAATATTTTCTTTGTATGGAATTTAATTCACATGGTTATACCTAACATGGAATGAACTTGCAATGTGATATTAAATTAGGCTTTAATATGGTCATTAACATATATGAAAATAAGAATATTTGAATGAGTGTGGTGAACTTTATTTAATTATTTTTTTGTATGAAGTTTAATTTCCCTAATTGTGAGTTAGGTAGAAATAACTTATAAAGTGTTATCAAACTAGGCTTTGCCATGACCTTTGACTTGTATTAATTTTAGAATATTTGGAGTTACTTTGTAATCTTGAGAATCTAATTATTTAATCTAATTAAATTCCATTATATACTTCCATTGAGGTAGTTAGGTATTGAAGTTGTTTTCATGCTTAACTTGTAAATTTGGAATTTGTTATATGATTACATTATAGTATTCTATGAGTAGAAGTTATAATTTAATTTGTTTAGATACACATTATATATTTAACATGTCGTATGCCATTGTAGCTTGAAGACATAGGATGAATATTGTGTATTTTATTTGACTTGTTTGTGCAAGGTAGTTAACTAATATATTGTGTATATGTATTATACCTCAATGCACAACTTATTGATTTTAGGAAAGCTTACAAGGACAATGTAATATGTTATGGCTAGGGCATGACTCTAGTACGTGGGATGAGAGCTCCCCCTGCAACATATAGTGCGCACTGGTCTGATGGCTAGTAACACTAAAATACCAATATACAGTTTGATTCCGGGTTTAGTGCGCACTAGGTAGTACCTTGCGGGTTAGTAACCTAAGATCAACTTGCTTGGTTATTGAGACCGTATATTCTTGTCTTGCCGCAACTACTTGATTTTGCATTCAATTTCAAGTTGTTTAATGTGGATTATTTATAACTTGTGATGTGGTGTTTGACATTTTAATTAGGTGTAGTATACATGTGTTTAGTATACTTGCATGCCTTGTTTTTCAATACAAGTTAATAGTACTAAATTGTCATAACTTGTTGTTTCCGTAGTTTAGATTTCAAGTTGTTAACTTTAATAATCTATGCCTAGATGCGTTGTATTAGAAGTTTTAATATTAGTTAAAATTGCATTGATATTGTAATTTGGATATTAATTGTTTAATATAGTCTAGGATGAGTCCTTAGACTCATTTGGAACATAAACTTTAGGTGGCATGAACCGTTTCGGTTGTTTTTGCATTTTAGGTTACAAGTTGATAACTTTGAATACATATATCTCGTTGCATTATACTATATGCTCCTATGTTGTTAAATTGCATGAATGATGTGGTTTATGCTAGAAATGCTCTAAGGTAATTTAGGATGCTCCCTGAGTCTCACATTTGACACAGATGCTAAGTGGCATGACCGTATGAATTGATTTATAGCAACTTAATAAGTTTATAAAATGTTAGGTCTATGCATGTTCATCTCCTACGAGTAGCTTTATGTTACTCACCCACGTAGTGGGGACATTTTCAGGTACATGATTCAAGATTTGGGGCTTTACATTTACTTTAGGATGTCTTATAGACTTGAAGTATCTATTTCATGAAAATGTTAGCATGAAATACTATTTTTGATTCAAAATGTCAAAACTTGTATATTTGGTTCTAAATATGTAATGATCACCTAAGTGCGCCATTTGGGATGTATTTGACATGTATGTAATGAGGCCATCGGCCAATGACATTTTATTTGTATTCTAAGTACTTTTATCTTTAAGTGATTTTATTGAAAAATAGAAAAATGACATACTTTAAACTTCACTACATTTGAATGGGGTGTAGAAAGTGCGCTTTAGCACTTCCATAAGGTTTCTTTATTTATGCATGAAGTGTGGCCAAGGGCCAAATGGTTTTTTGAAACCATTTTATAGTTTTAAGTTTCAAATTTTCTTTTAAAAGTCATTTTAGGCAAAATTTGAAGTTTAATAGGTGATATTTTGTATTTAGAGACCATTGAGGCCATAGGTCATTGGAATACGTGTAAATATGTATATTACGTTTGTGTGGATGCTCACCTTGTACAAAATATCACATTTGTGTGACATGAATGCTTATTAGTCTCAATTTTTCTATTTAAGGCATTTTCTTTGCATTTTGAGGTTCGGATAGGTCATATTGTACATCGGGTATTTTTGGGAGCCACGGACCATTCCTGTGCACTTAAAATCACTAAATACATTCGTATGCATAATCGTTTTAGCACAAAACACCATTTAGGGTCAAATGAACACTTGGTGCAAAGTTGTTTACCTTTTTTCTTTTCTTTTTTTAATTACCTAAACTGATTTAGGGCCATTTTGGGAATTTTTTAAAAAAAATAAATTCTAGCCTTGACATGGTCACACAGAAAAAGTGATTTTAGGGGAGATTTCTTCACAACATTTTTTCAGAAAATGCAGTCTCGGTCTCGAAAATCCTGTGTCAATTATGATTTTCTGTGCACACATGCATTTTTTGAAAAAGTCTATTATAAGGGCATTTTGGGAATTTCACGTCAAAAATAAAATTTTCTTTCGATATAGTCAGCTTGAAAAAATTATTTTGAGTAGGGTTTCTTCTTCGTGTTTTTCTAAAAAATGTCATTTAGTACCTCAAAATAGCACACGAATTTCAGCATTTTGCCTAGGTCACTATTCACTGTTGTCAAAACACAATTCATTGCTGTCAAAACACTATTCACAGCCGTGACGACGTCAAAACTTTGTTTTAACTTTTTGCTTCCATCCGGATTCCGAATCAAGTGATTATTGAGTCTAACTTGATTAATTTTTTGCTATCTTTCCAATGGTGTGCTCGATAGTATGCAGATCTTACTTGAAATTACCATTTTGCCCTTGGGACTAAATTTGTATTTTTTTAAAACGTCTCTTCCGCTTGTTTTCCTTTTGTTTTCGTAGCTTCATGAGAAGTCATGATTGTGTCTCAGGGATGGTGTACATTCCTAGAGACATTGTTTCTATGTAAAAAGACCATTTTGCCCTTGAGGGCTTATTTGGTCTTCTTCCGATCTTTTTTTTCCGCGTTTGTTCTCGTTGAGTTCCGTGGTCTTATAGAAGGTCACTTTGGCATCTTAGAGATGCATTGCATCTTTAGAGACTTGGTTTCTCTTTTCGCTTCCGCATTTAGATCCGTTATCAGGTCAAACTTTGGTTCATCAAAGGACGCACTGGCTTAAAAAATTAGGGCCGTCACATAAATTCAAATCAGTATTCACTGAATATTGATTCCCAAATTATAATGAAGATGGATATTTTGAAAAAATTCTTTGAGAAGATGAAAATGAAGAGAATTTTGATGAGATGGAAAAAAAAAAAAAGATTTAGAAAAATAGAATTTGATGAGAAAAGTTAAAAGATGGAAGACGAGAAAATTTTAGAAGTGGAGTTTAAAATAGAAGCAAAAGGAGTTAATGGTGATGAAGAAAAAAATTTAAGAGAAGAAAAAGAGGAAAAATAAGAATTAGTAAATACTAATGGTGAAGTACTTAAAGAGGTAGAATTAAAAAAAAAATCAAGTTAAAGAAGGTAAGAAAGAAATAGATAGTGAAGCGTTCACAAAAGAAGAAATTATCACAGTTGAATTTGGTGGAGGAATTGAAAATCTTGATGAAAAAAACAAAAGGTTTGAAATTCCACATGAAGTAATATATTCAATTTCTAAAGAAAATGAGTATGTTCAATTGGATGATTTTATTGTTGAAGAAAACTTAAGGAATTTTTCTATACGATATTTCTCAAGTGATACAACATGGGTGAACTTGGAAACATTCTTTAATTCAAGTAAGCAAGTCATTAGTAAATTCCTAAAGTTTAAAAATTTTCAAGCCAAGCTTAAGAACCATAGTGGAGATCAACTTCTAGTTCGGGTGAAGAAAAAGAATAGACTCATGAAGAAGACAAGATGCAAAGTCTGCACGGCAAAGAAGATTGCAAAGAATATTTTTGCATTTGAAAGCATTGGAAATTTGATGTACTTAATAGCTAAAAGGTCGGATATAATGTTTGCGGTAAGTTTGGTTAGTTGATTCATGGAGAAACCACACTCAAGTCATTGGGAGGCTGCAAAAAGAATTTTGATCGGTACATGAAAAGAACCATTGATTATGGTACTTTTTTATAAGCAACTGTTCCGGTTAAACTTGTTGGCTACACGGATCAATAGTGACTTGGCGGGAAGTATTGATGATAGTAAGAGCACATCTGACTATGTTTTTAATCTTGGAGGCGGTGCAATTTCATGGAGTTCGAAGAAGGAAACTATTGTGGCTCTTTCTACAATGGAAGCGGAGTATATTGCTACCTCACTTGTCGGTTGTCAAATCATTTGGTTGCAAGGTATTTTGGAAAATCTCAAGCATAAGCAAGAACTAATAGGCCAACAACATTATTTTGTGACAATAGTTCAACTATCTCTATTACAAAAGACCCAGTTCTACATGGAAGGACGAAGCATATTCACATCCGTTATCATTTCTTGAGGGAGATTGTTAATGAAGGAATTATTCAAGTTGAATATTGCAAGACGGATGAACAATTGGCAGATTTATTAACAAAGCCTCTCGGTGGAATTTTATTCAAGAAGAATCTTGCGAAGTTGGGAATGAAAAGCAAATTTGGTTTACGGGAGGCATTGTTGAAAAATTAAACCAAATTCATGAACCAACTCAAATGTGGAATACATGAACCAACTCGATCATATGTGGAATACATAAACTATCTCATTGGAAGATGAAACACTTGTGTTAAAGTTAGTGTCTTAATTATTCTCTTGTATTTTGTGTCTTTTTAGATCGGGTCATGTATTAAGTGAGAAAGAATATATCAAAATTTGTGAGTTTAATATAAAAGTTGTGTGTGTTCTCCTTTTTCATATTCAGTGCCTCCTACAATGATTGTTTACTTCTTCAAACGATGACTACTTTCTAGGGTTTCTGTGTTCTCCCTCTGAAGACGAAGTCTTAGGTGGGTGAGACAAAGTGTTGGCTGGGTGACATGAGGGTAAAAAATGTGGCTAAGTTTTAGTCCACAAAAGTGTTAGGGTTTTTACAATCATGTCTTATTGGCGGAGATCCGACGAGGAGGAGGACAATGATGATTTTGATGAAGGTCGGCGTGGTGGATGTCACAGCCTGAAGAGGCGGTCGGGGTCTGAATTCTTTGACCTCAAGGCGGTTGTGGACAGCGATGAAGAAGAAAAAGAGAAAGAATGCGAAGACGGTTAGGGTTTCTTTCCTATGTTTTAATTCTCTCTAAATCTGTACGCATATTTTGAGGTTTATCGAGTGATTCTGCAAGCATGAAGAGGAATGATTCAAATTGGAGGCAAAATACTGAAATATAAACATGGTTGAAGTTCTTAAGATTAATTTTTTTAATGAAGTTGATAAATATGTGTGTGTACGTGTTTGCAGTGACTTTGAACTGAGGTTAGAATTGAATTTAGGATGGCCATGGGGTCCAACTATCAACAAACCAATAGAGCTCATAGAAAGAAGCTAGATTGATTTTGGTGTTATACATAATACATATTGCCTTTGCATACATAAATTATTTGTATTAGCATGTTCCTTCATGGTGAAATGATTTATTATCGATATTGCATAGTGCTTTGGGTTATACAAATTCTGCAAGCGGCTGCATAATATAATATACCTTGTACTTATATTAAATATTGGCTCCGTTTGTTTCAACGTAAAATATTTTTAAAAAAATAAAAATATTAAAACATAATAATAATAATTTACTCATTAATTTTTAACTACGTCCCGTTCCGATGAATTCGACCTCAACCTCAACCTAAATATTTGCCAAACACCGATTGATAGTGAGCTGGAGGTAGCTGTTTGTCTAATACAAAAGTACATTGACAAAGGATCTGAATTGCAAATTAGGTCAGTCATAGCCCTCGATCATCTCAGAAACTATATATATATATATATATATATATATATAGTTATATATATTGAAGCAGACAAAGAAGCCCATGTGAAGGAGGTACGCAGTATCAAGGTATCATACATTTGTGTGGCTCAACTAAATGAAGAGCTTTGCAAAAAATCTATCCATGCATATATATATATGTGTGTGTGTGATGATTTGACCCTTTTACAATTGATTCTGCTTAAGGCTTGCAGGGGGTGTGAGGAACATATATTCTAATAAAGTATTTCTTGTCCCAACAAAAGAGATGACTAATGTCCATTCTATGGAAAGCAAAGCTATTAATCTTATTTTATTTTTCTTCATGATCTTTAAGTTTTTTTTTTTTTTTTTTTAGGTTGTAGATGTGGATGTTAATGGACGAGAGTTACAGTGAAACTAATTCCCCGGATCGATTTAAAGGCTCTGGCAAAAAAATTGGTATATCTTAATTATATGTTTGAGGAGAGATGCATTATTCAACTAGATAATAATAAACAAATAATAAAAAATAAAAAAAACCTAAGTAAATAATGGGAAATTAAGAATTGGCCATTCCATCTTTCAGAAATATATATATATATATATATGCACACTCTTATTCTGCTTGAAGCATATGTCATCCATATAATTACAAGTACAAATAGCAATTTTATTGAACCACACCACAATCATTAATTGCATAATAATTAATTATACCTAGGGCTCTTTGGGTTTTGGAAGATCACGTAGGTTGTGGAGGAAGGAACATTTTGTTCTCCGCTTGAAGAGCGCATGTCCATAGGTAGATGAGACTAGGTTAAGAAACATCGGAAATTGCAACCAAGCAAATATGATTGCTGGGACACTAGCTGCCCCAGAAAACAAAGTGATTGGAGTAGGCGACCAACTAATTCGTTCGCCAAGCACTATAACAAGGGTGGCGCCAAAAGCAACCATCATGGTTGCAATAGAGATGAAAAGGGTAGCCAGACCAGTTATCAGTCGAGTGTGTAATGACCATCGGAAACTTTGTTGGATATATCGTGAAGTGATGATGCTCAGGAACATTAACAATGAAATAGTTGAAGTCAATAGAGAGAGTGCATCTGCTGTAATGTAAACCATAAAGGATTTATACATTAGGAACTTGGGATTCCCGTTATCATCAGTACCACCAGGTAATGTGAAGGTTGCTGCAAACATAACAGTGACAATGAGAGTCGCCACGATTGTAAATGATTCTGCTGTATCTCTCATCCATTTTTCTCCTTCTTTCATTAATTCATAGTGATAGCTTGAGTCCAAATCTGGAGGAGTTTCTCCATACTCATTAGCTTTTAGTTTGTATGAAGATGGGACCATCCTCTTCACCTCCTTTATATCATCAATGAGAAAGAACAAATTAAATTAACAATAAATATATATGGAAGTTCCAATCAGTACTAACATATATAGCACATATAGATTATCCCATACCTCGTACCATTGTAGTTCTCTCTGCATTATCAGAGCTGCATCTCGAGCTTTGCTGAATTCCTTGAGTGGTAAGTGTTGTTGTTCTCCTTGATTTTCCGAATCATCCTTTGAAAGTAGTCCTCTGTATTTATCATTCATTACCAGTGGGCATGCAGCTATATGTAATATGGTGTTTGATTTTACCAGTCTTCCAGTGATCTTGTTTCTTTGTTCAGTAGTTAAACCATAAATGAGGTTCCATATTTTCTCCTGACGCCAAGCAACTGCAAGGTGAAATATACTTCCACTTTTTTTACCCCCCCATAACAAAGCAGGATTAGACCTCAACATTTCCTCAACAAATTCAACATTCCCACATTTGATGGCTCTTTTTAGTGCCTCGAAGTATACTACTTCAACATGATTAATATCAAAAGTCCACTCAGGGGAGCACATATTGTTCAGTAGCTCATGGGCTTGCTTGTTGTTCCGTACTTCAGCCACAATAGATTCTTATCCAAGTAGAAATATGATTAAATTAAACAAAAACAAAAAATAGTTAATATTAAAAAGTATTGGGAAATTAAGCAGTAACCTTATGAATAGTATAGTTCCCTCATGCGTACCTATTGCTTTACCAACCTTGGATGCTTTAAGAAAATTGAGCACTGTAATACATTTCATGAAAAAAAAAAAAAAAAAAAAAAAAAGAAGATATTACACAGCAGAACACATCTAATTAACATTATTTTTTAACATAATATCTGTTAAAATTAATATATATATATATATATATATATAGTTGCTTCAATATTCTTTCTTCTTCTTCTCTCTTCACAATCTCTTCCATTGATCTCTTTTCTTCTCTAATCTCTCGACACATTTTCATCTCTATCTACAGAGCTTTTACCCACAGGTAGGTGAGCAAGTAATACAAATCTTTTTTGGGTAAGGAATACTTAAATCATCATTATAAATCAAAGCTCAATCGAGTAGGAATTTGGGGCACACATAACTAAAACTATTTACAACAATTGTAGTGTGACAGTACTTTTAAAGTAGAGACAGAAAAACACAAATAGAAAGTGAAAGATATGCAAATATAATTCCTCCAGATAAATAATATATTGTAGAGTTTCTTTTATATATAAATATATATATAACAGATTATATATACTTTTATTATTGTAATTTCATATTATTTCTTACTTTTACCCCAAAATGAAATTCTCTGGTTGATCCCTCCATGCATGGCTGCGTGAAAAAGGAAAAAGTTATACATGAATCATGATGACTACTTTAGAATTAACATCATAAAAGCATAGAAGATGTTTCACAAATCCTATATATATATATCAAGGATTCAATGGAAATATATTGTAAAGAGAACTATATATTAATATATATCAATAGGAGAGTATCTAACAGATTATACACACACACACACACACTATATAATCTTAATTTCTCATTATTACTTACTTCCCACAGATGAAATTTCCGGGTCCCGCCCTCCATATGGAAGTAATGATACTGCATGAAAAAAGCAAAAATTATACATGATGATTATAATGATACTGCATGAACATTATAAAATCAATTGATGATGTTTAACAAATCGTATACATACATCAATGAGTGTGTGTGTGTGTGTGTGTATCCTAAATTAGTAATGTAGCTGTTGAAGGATGTGACGGGCTCAAGAGCGCGTATCTGCATGCAAATATATTTGAAAAAGCAAGAGCTAGGCCCCTCACCTCGAGTATTAATTTTCCTTTTAGGAAGGTAGTTTTTATTTTTATTATTATTATTATTTTTTTTTCTGAAAGTAAAAAGTTTAATGCATTACTATTATATATAATTGTATAAATGTACAGGTCATTGTGAAAGCCCATGAGCGGCAGCACGATTAAAGATTACAGAGCCCATAGGCCCAACCCAAGCCCAAAGTTAGAGTAATTACTGTACCAAAAAGTTGTGACCTAATAATAAATTTTGGCAACCCACGAATTGGGGTATGGATATTGAAGTGGTTAAAATAAATTGTTTGAAATTGAGGTTGGAATTTATTTTCGGTATTGTATAAGTGGAAGAGTTTACAAAATAATCTCATGCAGTTCATAAATAGATGAACAGTGCGAATAGGCAAAAGATTAATTTTAGATTGATGCCAACCATACCTCAAAACATTGAACGTCAACGTTTTAAGGCATAAGATTTGTCTTGTGATAGGAGGGAATTCAAGTCGCTGTCCTAATCAGTTACAGCTCTTAAAATACAATTAATACATTAGGTATGTGATTAATTAATGAGACCGAAACATAGCAATAGGAAATTAAGAAAGAGAAAATAAATAAATAAAGACAAATTAATTAAGTAGATGAGAATGTATTTACAGTAATATATCCATCTCTTAAAATATCCGGGTTGAGAGAATGCAGACACCATCTCTGCCATTGTATACAAGCCATCTTTAAAATCCATCGGTCCTGATCCCTCCAAGATTTCTCCAAATTCCCTTGCCAACCCTTTGAGTGCATGTATCAATGAAAGAGAGAGGAGATATTTCATTAATTAGTTATTAATTATATATATATATATGTGTGTGTGTGTGTGTGTGTATATAATTAATGAAATTTTGTATTGTGTGTGTATATATATCACGTACATATATTACATACCAAATTGCTCGCAGTTAATAAATTCCCTGAACGTACTCCAATTTAGAAAACTATCTGAAAGTTTGAACAAATAATTTAGGTATATAATTATGCAATATGTTTGTGACGCGTACTACGTACTTCATGTATGAAAATATAAAAAAAGTGAAATCCTTCACTTTCTGATCATATAATTATGCAATATGTTAGAACAAATGATCATGTTGTAGGTCACCTTGAAAGAAGTTGTTAATTATAGAGCACACAAAGTGTATATATATATATATATATATATATATACACACAACGCACCTGCCCGTCGCCAAGATAAGCGTGAACAATTAGCTAATTCAAATAACATGCTCCAGTTATCGTAAATTGCAGCGAGATTGACCGGCAATTCTCCATCCGGATTTTCCGTTAATGACACAAGCCAGTCCGGGCGATCAAGTACTCGTTTTGAAATTGTTGTGTTTGCAGCTCTCGCAGCAATGTGAAGTGGTGTGTCGCCATAAGCATCTTTGACACACAGCTTTTCATCATCAGAATCACTCATATCCTCCATCCTCTTAAAAAGCACTTCCACCAACTCCACTTTCCCGTGCGAGAAAGCAACGTGCATGGGCGTCTCCCCTATTATGGAAACCCTATCGTATATTGCCTCTGGATGTTTATCCAGAAAGGCATTCACAACCTCCAACTCACCTTTCACCAAGGCCATGTATAGGGGTATATATTTAATATTTATATGATGGTCACTATCATATTCTCTGTCCTCCTCAATTGTTATTTCAATATGTGGTACTGCTGCTGGTGGCCTTGACCTGCATATATATATATATATATATATATATGCACAATTAATTAATGAATATATTATTACATCACTATATATATATATATATTCTTTCTGTATCAGAATCAATAATCCATTTCAATGTTTGTGTTCATCGTTCACATGCACTCATTGTGTAATAAGGGTGTGTTTGTTTTAGTTTTTCATTACAGTTTCCTAATTTTAAAACAAAATCTGTTATGTTTTTTTGAATATTGACAATTTTTTAAAACTCACTTTAAAAAAAACAATTGTCTTTTATTTTTCTCTAAAAATAGTTCTCAAATTTTTAATTATTGATAAGTGTTTTTAAAAAATTGAACAAGTATTTATTAGGTTTCTTTTCTTTCAAAAATAAATAAATATCCAAACTCTCACACATGCATGCATAACAACTAATACTTAGAGAAATACATACTATAGAATTTAAGTGCTTAGAGATCTAATAAGTCAACAAATACAATATTAGTGAACCAAAAGGCAAATGTTAGAAAATATTGGTAAACATATACACAGGAATTAATTAGGTCTAATCAGTAACAATTATAACATATATAAATTTAGTGAACCGATCGATATGCAAACATTATATAATGTAGACATATAGACAGGAATTAGAATCTAATAAATTAACAATTGTGTAATATATAAATATATATGTATATGTATAGATGTGTATGCAGGCCTACAATAAAAGTATTTTACATGATTAGGGAAAAGCTGAGGCTCCTCTTCACTTTCCTCCACTTCTGGAATTATAAGTCTATAATAAATACAATCAGTTTAGGTCTAATACTTGCCTTTTATAGTAAAACATATTATTCCTTCCTCTTCCTTCAGCCGAATAAAGGTTATTCTGTTCTTTTAGTTTTTTTTTTTTTTTTTTTTTTCAATAAAGGTTTTTCTTCTCATGGTTGATTCTGTCTTATTCTTCACTTACGAAGAGTAAGACACAATTTTTAAGTGAAGAATAAGACATCAACCATGGGAATATATATAGTTCTTAAGTAAAGACAATGATAGAATCTTTAGGGGAAGTATATATATATATATATGGATCAAATGCAGAAAATACCTCAAAAGATTCTGTCTTACCCTTCACTTAAATATATATATATATATATATATATATATATATGGGTCAAGTGCAAAAAATACTCCTAAAAGACCTAAAGATTCTGTATTACTCTTCACTTAAGAACTCTATATTTTTTATGATCTAATATATATATATATCTTAAATCAAGTGCAGAAAATAGTACCCCATATATATATATATATATGTCCCTTTTTATTCCTAGCTTGTAATGTGGCATTCTGATTCTACTTCACATAATAATGGTTAGAGAAATGATAGTGTACATTCTTTACTTTCCTTGTTTGCAACTTGTGAAAAAAGGGGAAGTACAATTCTTTACTTCACACACACCATATGATTTTGATACTCGCTTTAGTTGTACATGTGAGTCATGTGGTTTAGATTACTACTGTTGAAACTTAGAGCAAGACTGGTGATGTAAGGATGTCTTCACCAATCCACTCTCATTAAAGTATTTTTTTTATAAAAAAATAATTTGCTTCAATAAGGTTTTTTTTAGATACTTTAGTAGCTTAGATTTATGTAATCATATAAATTTGAATCCACTTATTTTGATAAAATTGTTTTAATTTATGTTTATTTATTAAGTAACTGTATGTTTTTTAAAACAAATTTTATGTGATCAAACTGCATAACTTAAAAACTAAAAAAAAATAAGAATTACGGAGTAATTAGTTACTAGAGTGTTAAAATTATTTTATCTAAACACAAATTACCATGGAAGACAAAACCAAAAAAAGTCTCTTTCTCTGTCTCACTCAGTATTTACGGTGTCTACAATCATGTCTAACCGGCGACGACCGTAAGAGGCGGAGATCCGACGAGAAGGAGGACCAAGATGATCTTGATGACTGTCGGCGTGGTGGTCACTGCGCGAAAAGGCGGTTAGGGTTTCTTTCCTATATTTTAATTCTCTGTAAATCTGTATGCATATATTGTGTTTATCTGAGTGATTTCGCGAGCATGAAGTTGAATGATTCACGTGCTTACTGAAATTGATGTCCGGAATATTGAAATTATAAACCCTCTATTTTCAGTTCTCTGTAAATCTGTATATGCATATATTGAGTTTATCGAGTGATTGAGCAAGCATGAAGTTGAATGATTCAAATTGGAGTCAAAATATTGAAATATAAACACGGTTGAAGTTCTTAAGATTAAATTTTTGAATGTAAGTTGATAAATATGTGTATGTACGTGTTTGCAGTGATTTTAAACTGAGATTAGAATTGAATAGTGATTTTAAAGTGAGATTGAATTGAATTTAGGATGGCCATTGGGTCCAACTATCAACAATCCAATACAGCACATCGAAAGATGCTAGATTGATTTTGGTGTTATACATATTGACTTTGCCTACATAAATTAGTTGTATTAGCATGTTCTTTCGTGGTGAAATGATTTATTATGAATATTGCATAGTGTTTTGGGTTATACAAATGATGCGAGTGGGCTGCATAATATAATATACCTCTTCCTTATATTTGACACTTAATCGAGGTTGGTTATTGTTTGTAAACTAATGGGCATTAAGCTTAATTATATCTCTTGCTGCTATCTATATGAAGAATACCACATAATACCACTTTTGAAGGGGGCCATTACCTACTTTCTTTTTGCTTGAAAAAAATGTTACCTAGTTGTAACAAATCGATATCACTGCAACCCTCCACGGCACTTCCTTTTGAAGTAAAAGATTTTTCTCTTAAAATTATTTTATTTTGAAAGAAAGAAAAAAAACACACATTCAGTGTTCCATCACCACTACTCCCCCATACACATGTATGATGTCATTATCATTGCTGATGGGTTGAATGTCTGGGCATACAGACTTCATAGCGGAAGGTGGAGCTGAACTTAAAGATGAAGGTGACTCTAGGAGCATGCACCATCGCCCATTGCTGACAAGAGATGATGACCAAGAAGATGTTGAAGCTCTCGAAAGACGCATCCAGAAAAGATATGCTAGGTCAATTCACACGGAATATGATGAGGAAGCAATGGATGTAGAACAACAAGTTCTTTTGCCGTCCGTTAGGGATCCAAAGCTGTGGATGGTTAAGTGTGTGGTATTATAACACTCCTCTATGATTTCATAATCTATGGTGCCTACTTGATTTAATCACAATGTATTTATTAAGTCTGTTCTTTTGTGCTAGATTGGTCGTGAGATGGAGGTAGTTGTTTGTCTAATGCAAAAGTACATTGACAAAGGATCTGAATTGCAAATTAGGTCAGCTATAGCACTTGATCATCTCAAAAACTATATTTATATTGAAGCAGACAAAGAAGCCCATGTGAAGGAGGTATGCAGTATCAAGGCATCATACATTTGTGTTGCTCAACTAAATGAAGAGCTTTGCAATCTATGTATGCATATATGTGATGATTTGACCCTTTTCCATTTGATTGTACTTCAAGCTTGTAGGGGCGTGCGGAACATATATTCTAATAAAGTACTGCTTGTCCCAACAGAAGAGATGACTAAAGTCCTTTCCGTGGAAAGCAAAGCTATTAATCTTTCCCGTGATGCTTGGGTCAGAATGAATATTGGGACATACAAGGGAGACCTTGCAAAAGTGTGGGCCTTCTTCCTTTCTTCATGGCCCTCGTGATATTATTTTTTCAGCTTATTTTACTATTATTTTTTCTTTTTGATCTTTAAGTTTTTTTATTTTTTATTTTTTAGGTTGTAGATGTGGATAATGTATGCCATAGAGTTACATTGAAACTAATTCCACGGATCGATTTACAGGCTCTGGCAAATAAATTGGTATATCTTAATTATCTGTTACTTAGAACTTATAAGAGCTTATCTTAATTCTCTTATTGTTAACAAAGTATCACTTTCTTTTAGCCCGAGAAACGTAAGCATTTTGTATTGTTTGATTATATTTACTGAATTAGTTAAATTCAGATTAATATGAATTTTTCATGTAAATGCAATTGCATGTGTTTTATCGAAATGCCCTAGTAAGCAAAAGGCAACTTATTCTTGTTCTAGGAAGGTAGAGAAGTTCCAAAGAAGAAGGCATTTGTTCCTCCTCCACGTTTTATGAATGTTGACGAAGCGAGGTAACCTTGTTTCTATCATGTCTAATAGCAACATAGCTTTTACTCGGTGTTTCTGGCATATCTATTTAAGATATTCCTTTATGCTTCATCTTCAAAGATATGCATATCCGTGTGGGGGCATAGACGAGATCCAATGACTGGTTATTATTTTGAGGATATATGTGGCATGATGTTCAAGGATGGTTTCTTATACAAAACTATATCCATGAAGTCAATTAGCACTCAGGACATACAACCAACTTTTGATGAGCTTGAGAAATTCCTGCAACTTGATGAGAGTGGAGTTGGAGATATGGCTAGTCTATCCACTTTATTCGCAAACAGGAAGAAGGGTCATTTTATGAAAGGTGATCAGGTTATTGTTGTTGAGGGCGATCTGAAGAATTTGAAGGGTTGGGTTGAAAAAGTTGAGGAAGACATTGTCCATATTAAACCAATGCTGGAGGAGGGCCTTGCGGTATGACACAAATTGAATTTCCTTTCCGTTTTTATAGTCATTTAGATCAAGTTTCCCTAATTAATACCTGTCTATTTATTCTTCTTCTTCTTTTTTTTTTGGCAGAATATTGTCGTTATAAGCAATAAAGAACTTTGCAAGTACTTTGAAACCGGGAATCATGTGAAGGTTGTCTCTGGTGCAGCAGAAGGTGCAACTGATATGGTTATCAAGGTTGATGGGCCTTGTGTAATTATCGTGTCTGATACAACTAAAGAAGATGTGAGTGGTATTCTGTTTTGTGGTTTTAAAATCCTTGATTGTTCCGCCCCCGCCCCCACCCCCCCCTCCCTTTTTACCTAATGGACAACTAACACCAAATGTATTGTATTTTTAGATACGTGTATTTTCAGAGCTCTGAGGTAACACATGGTGTTACCCAAATTCTTGTGCTGTTGGAGTAAGTTCTCATTTATCATGGCATCTTATTTCCTTTCTTTCAGTCAAGTTCTTATACTGTATGTCAATTTGTTACAGTAATATGGGCTTTGGTGTAATCATAAGTGTGGAAACAGAAGCTTTCCAGGTGACTGATATAATTCTTGTGGCCAATGTAGTAATTATATTGAATCTCTTGTTGAATTATTGTATAACCCATCTTTTTTTAAAGGTTCTTAAGGGAGTTCTGGAAACACCAGAAGTATTGCTTGTTAGATTAAGAGAGATAAAATGCAAACTTGAGAAGAAAACATATGCACAAGATTGGTTAAAGAACGTAATATCAGTGAAAGATGTTGTTAGGATTCTTGAGGGTCCTTGCAAAGTGAGATCCTCAATTCTTTGTGTTTTCATATTAATATAGTGATAATGGTGTTCATCACTATTTCTGTCATATATAGGGTAAACAAGGTTTTGTTGAACATATTTGCAGAGGAATTTTGTTTATCTACGATCATCATCACATTAAGCATGCTGGCTTTATCTGTGCTAAATCCCAGTCTTGCGTGGTGGTTGGTGGATCACTTGCCAACAGTGATAGAAATGTATGTATTTCATATGTTGTTACGATGAAAATTCTTTTGCTTCTGGGATTCTGCAATTTTTGCTAATTCTTATGGTTCAGCGTCCTTAAGCTGACACTTATGTTACCACTTCTGCAGGGTAATTCACTGGCTACAAGATCTGCACATCTGAGAACTCCACCTCTTGTTCCCGAGTCTCCAAGGAGTTTTTCTAGAGGCGGCCCTCCCTTAGGTGGCTGATGTTTAGAACTTAATGCTTTCTTATCTTATACATTTTTATTTAAATTTTCTGTTCACTTTCTGGTTATAATCACCATAATAAATAATCAAGAAATGAGATTTCAGAGTCTTTTTACTACTATGGTGTAGCTGGAGGAAGGCATAGAGGTGGAAGAGGGCACGATGCTTTGGTTGGTGCTACTATACAAGTTCGACAGGGTCCCTTTAAGGGCTTCTGTGGGTGTGTTGTAGATGTTAAGGGTCCATCAGTCCTGGTCAAATTGGAGTCCCAGATGAAGGTCGTTTCAGGCAAGTTTCCTCTTGATCCATATGTGGAGTTATTTTCCAAGCGTCCTTGTTTATATATCCTGTTTGCTCTGTTGATAACTATTGTTGTCTTTGCAGTTGATCGCAATCATATTTCAGACAACGTGATTTTTTCAACTCTATCACGGTAATAATTGGTTTGCCTTTGTATCAAGTTTTTTTTAATACGGTTTGATCTTCCTAATTGGTTTTGTTTCACCAGCGGCACACCTGGATATGGTTCCGAAGTGAGACCCCAATGCATCCTTCAAGGACACCACTACATCCCTCTATGGCTCCTATGAGAGAACCTGGAGGTCTGTTGTTTTAAATCTACCTTATTTTGTAATCACGTTGCTTACAACTGTATTTCAATTATTAATCTATTTTTGTCTTTCTTTAATGATTGATAGAGCAATTCATGATGCGATGAGGACCCCTATGCATGACAATAGCATGGAATCCGGACACGCAAGGTTTATTGAAGAACATGCATTTAGTATATCCTTCTAGTGTCACTTGAAAAAATCAATGTCTTACATTTTTCTTAGAGCAGGTATTCTCTAAACCAACTTGCCTCTTGTACAAACCAGTTTTACGTACTGAATTACTAATTGCCAAGTTTTATGTACAGAATTACTAATATGCTACAACAGCTTTAGCTTAAATTTTTAGCTATACAATTTTGGTGCTTTAAGTTTTCAGCACTTATTTTGGGGCTTTAATATTGTTATATGATTTAACAATCAAGATCAGTGAAGCCAATCACTTTTAGCTATCGCTATTCTCTTCTGTAAACTTTTCTTTACCCCACCCCCCCCCCCCCCCCCCCCCCCCCCCCCCTTCTTAAAACCATCATAGCCATCAATTTAATGAGGTTTGAGTCAAATATTTCAACATTCCAATCCAAATTCATTCTTAACCCAAGACTCATTTCAATTTCGAACACTTAGTCCATGCAAATTTCCTCTTTTATTTGTTGAATAAGAATATATGAACTGCTTAGTCCGAATGACAACTTGCCTTGTTTTAGTGACATACACTGATACACAGATAAACATGTTTAATTAGTATGTTACACAACAATTTAAAATTGATAATGAACTCAACAAAAATAAATAGCACAGAGGAGGGTGATTTCTGTTAATTACTTGCCTCATTAAACACAAAAGAAATGCTTGAAAACATCATAGTCTCAAGCTAATTAACATTTGAAGATAAACAATAGCTTAATGAGGAGCATAACAATCCTCTACTTTGGTAATGTCAACTCAATAAAGCATGAGATAAACTATGTCATAGTCCTTAATTTCATCCTCCTGAGGAAAATGTAGGCCAACATTCGATACCCCATAATCATCACCAACAGAGCTCCCACTTCTGCTCCCCCTTCGTCGAGCCTTTGTCCTCTGATGAAGAGAGACTCGCAAGAATCCAATCCAGACCCTGAACCAGAGCAGCTGTACTGAATCTTTAGGAGTAGCCGGTACGTGTGATAGTTGAGAGAGATGTAACGTACCCATGACATGAAAGATGGAACACTCTGCACCGAAAAATTACATGATCGAATCAAATTTATGTCGGTTATAAGAGTGCTATATCTCTACACCCAGCTCAGAATGAGCTAATTCATTCTATTAATCATCTATTCTGCTGAATTTTACTGGTAAAGCCAACTGACCTGAATAAAAAATCCACCAGATAACATAAAGGTCATGACGGTGATGGAAGCCAGTGTTGTTGCTTTCTTCACATCCATGAATGCTGCGCCTATTGTCAACCCTAGACCCTGCAATTTTGAAGTGCAAAAGTTTTCAAGTTTTTGACTTGATTATACTTTCTGTGATTCTAGATAGAAACGGTTAATAAAACAGTTTATTGTAGGTTTGAGATTCTAACCTGAGCAGCAATAATACTGAGGAAAATTGTAAGCAAGGTTAACGAAAATGCAGCGAAACTGTGCTTTAAGCCCACCATGAAATAGACTATTGCCAAGAAAACTATAGGCAATATAAGGTCCAGAGGAAGATCACTGGTGTTTCTGGCAATTACATATGCACTGAGTCTGTACATGTCTACTGATCTCTCTTTAGCAAGCATTGCCCTTTCTTGTGGGAATGTGAAAATGGCTGTGAATAGAGGAAAGAATGCCCAAAAAACCGAAATAAAGTACAGCAGCCCTGCCTGCATGTGTTTGATCAAACCACAATTACAACAAAAAAAAAAAAAAAAAAAAAAAAAAACCTACAAAAATTAACATAAGAAAGGTATTCATAATTTTGTTCGTAACACTTGCTTGATCATGAAGCTGCTTGGGAGACAAAGCATCTGAATGCCACCAAAGCAGTCCTACGATTATAGCAGTTGATATAACTTGAGTTACTCGAACACTGCTTAAATATTCATGGCGCCTCTCCTTTAGACCTCTCCTAAAAAGAATCGAGAACTGTTCCCACCAAGTTGCTCCTAAGTCCCTTGAATTTAACCACTCCCGTGTCTCAGGAACATAACCATTAATCCGCACAGGTTTCAGTAACTTATTAGTTTTCTCCACATTTGTAACTCTTTCTTCAAATGCCGCTATTAGATACTGCAAAGAAGAAAAACACATTGAAAGCAAGATTGTTATAAGCCAAATAAAGTCTCTAAATATGAGTTATATTAGGTATTGTTATAGACCTCATGGACATCAAATGGGGAAGGTCTTCTATGTTTGATTTCAGATTTTTGGGCACTAGGCAACAACTTGTCCTCCAATCCTGATGGAACTGACTTGTCCTTAATGTTCCCATTTGCAAGATCAATCAGAAACTCTGCTGGATTCATCGCTATAAGCGGAGAGCAACCAATTGAGGAGAAATAAAACATAGCATCCGCGGCTTTTCCAGAGTACAACGAACTTCCTTTACCCAGAAGAATTAACTTGTCAAACTTAGTGAAGAGTCTGCTTGAAGGCTGATGTATAGTAGTGACCACTGTCTTGCCAGCCTAGAACAGTAAATTAATTTCATGTCATGATCATGAAATTTCCAAAATTTGTCACATAGGGAAGGTTTTTAGTACCTCTGCAATGTTGTGCAGCATCTCAATAATTCGAAGTGCTGTTGTTGAATCCAGACCAGATGTTGGTTCGTCTAAGAACAGAAGTGAAGGGTTGAGAAGGATTTCGTTGCCAATGCAGACTCGTTTCCTCTCACCACCAGAAATCCCCCTCACAAATTCACCTCCAATTATTGTATTTTGGCACCTAACATCACATGTACCATTGTTTTACTCTCTAACCAACTTTAAAACTTCTATAAACGGCAACAAAATGATCTTGGCTAATCTTTTTGTTTTTCAGCCTTAACAAAGATAATAATTCGAGTGATATGAGGAAGTTTAGAATCCAAAATCAATTTAATTAATTAAGACCAATAAATAGTAACATAGCTACTTATAATAATAATACTCTTAAAACACAATGGTTAATCAGAGAACACCTTTCAAGACCAAGCTCACTTATGACATCTATGGCTCTTTCTTTCTTCTGTTCCGTGGTTAATGTATTAGGAAGACGAAGCAAAGCAGCATATGCTAGGGTTTCCTTGACGGTAAGGTGTTGAAAGACAATATCATCTTGCAGCACAAATCCAATCCTGTTTTTATCCATATGATCAATATCATTCAGTCACTTGATAACAATTATTTCGAAGCGAAGTGTGTGTGTGTGTGTGTGTATCAACATTTATGCGTGCTATTTTACCTTTGCTTTAGGGATTTTGTGTATGGTTGATCATTGTAAGTGATGATACCACCATTAACTTTGTCCCTCCCACTAAGAAGATTAAGTAGGGTTGTTTTGCCACCTCCTGATGGTCCCATGAGTGCAAGAACCTCTCCCGGACGTGCCGAGCCTGTAATTCCATGCAGTATGGACTTCTCTGCATACTGGTTTTCTTCCTTCACTGCTACCTTGTATTTGACATCTTGAAACTGCAATACAAGCAATGGAAATCAAACAATATTTTCATGTCTAAACTTCGAGTTTTTCAAGAAATTATGAAAGTTAGAACCTTGAGATATATTGGTAAGGTAGGTTCAATGTGTAGTTTCCTCCAACTCTGTGAATCTTGATACTCTTCATCAACTGGTGAAGATTGATCCATTGCACTATCTTCTGCTTTAGAAAGACAAAATGAGCAGTTCATTCAGTTGTAAAAGCCAGCATAAAACATCTTACTTCACACACACACACACACACTGTACAAAGTGTAAGCTAGCATGTTAATAGTAAACAATAAGGTCACAGTCCTCCTGATGATATTAGTGATAGTTTCAGCATTGATGCTGCTAGTACTAGCTAGTTACCGTGATTTTCGTTCTGCAATCTCATGACATCTGAGATGTCGTTAGAAGGAAATGAGGATGCAGCGACTGAAAAAAATCCCAATTCGTCGGTAGGAGCTCTACCAACAATGGGGCCTGCAGTTTCATCAAAGCTACAGGTCATATTATCAATAAGATGGTCTATATTCACTAAGAACTGCGCGCTCAGCGACTTTGTTTTGCGTATGGTTTTTCCACTTGGTGACACTCTTTTTAAGTCCAAGCTTGGCATTTTTTGTATACTTATGTCAGACTCTTCTTTGCTAGTCGTCGTCGTCGTTGCAGGCGCAATAACTGCAGTGGATGCAGCTTCAACCATGTTCCCATGAATTTTGTCTGAGTACTTCCCTTTGAATTCTTTCTTTATCTCCATCTGTGTTAGGAACTGATTTAACACAAGCAATTGTTCCATCAGTAATGGTAGTATATAATACCAATTAGACGAAAGTTTATTAGAGATGATTAATATAAAATCAAGTAGAGTGACACTTTTTCACTACTTATAATGTTAATTAAAATAATGAACAAACACTAAGATTTAATAGATATATATATGTGTGTGTAGACTACAACAGTGAGACAAATAAACTATAAGGTTAATTTGATATTTAATATGAATATATATATATATATATATATATAGAGAGAGAGAGAGAGAGAGAGAGAGAGAGATGTACGTGCATTGGAGATGAGTTGAGAGCAAGGAAAAGAGAGACAGAAAGGCAGTGAATTGGGGAGTTCCTTTTTGATGGTTATATAGACACACACTAGTACTGTGACAATATTGCCATCTCTAGTCACTCTCAATTAATGTGTCCTAACTTTATATTGGACAAGAGACAATTGATAATTAGGAGGACTTCTCTGTTTTCTTCCTCTGTGGTTTGCAACAATTGCTTTTGCTACTTGGATGACTCCACATCCATATCAGTTTCATAACAAGTGTTAGATTTTAAGTCGCTGACTTGGACAATAGAAGCCATTCGAATTCACACTTAATATACTGGATGTCGTTTATTTAAGTATCGAAAATGAGAGGGTGAATGAATGAAAGGAGACATAAAACGTGCTTTCATGCATTGTCCGCCTCAATCACTATAGTGAAGTCGTTTCGACTAATTTTATTTTCTTTTTTTTTTTTTTTTTCAAGTTAAGAAATACACTCACACATTCACTTTCTTTTATAGAGACTTGAACTCTTAATTTTTTTACTTTAAAAATTAAAAAAAAAAAATAACACTAGACTACACAACCTTTGGTCATTTTTAACCATGAAATGTCTCCATAAAAAGCAATTTTAGTGCCCTTTTTCCTTCCACCAATTTAACTCCACGCCGCCAAACACAAACTTAAAGTAATTCCATTTCCTTTCTCTCTCCAAACATGTTCAGGTATTTACACTATCAATTCAGTTTTTTTTTTTTTTTTTTTTTCCTTATTAATCAACCAAACACAATCAAGAGCTAACATTATCCCCTATTTTTCTTACTAATTCTTTTCTTCATCCTCCTATTAATACCAAACACAGTGTACACAATGACTAAAACCAAAAAATGTTACGGAAATCTTTGTAAACCACAAAACCATGTACAAGTACAGCATCGAAGGGTTGTTATCAGTTATCACTTGTCACTAAGTACACGAAGCCGGGTCTGATTTTAAAGTTGATTTTGACATTTTCTTCGTCTAGACCTTTTTTTTATTTTTTATTTTTTATGTTCCCTATATTTTCAAATTCATGTTATATTTAATAACTGTGGATAAATCAAGTTGAGAGATCATACAGAATTATAAGTGCTTTTTTAAACTTAATTACACTATAGTTGATTTTCTACTTCATTATCTTCAAATTATCTTTAATATATTAAATATAACATGAATTTGAAATATAATTTTCTTAAATTATTTATTATCAATCAAATATTAGCAAAATTGTTTGGAGAAAATTAGTTAATCCCGCAACATACATGATATACGAAAAAGGTAAAAGAAGAACTGTAGTATTAGTTATAGAATTTTGTTGGAAATTTTTGTGAAAAGTTGGACTTCGTTGTCCTTTGAAACTTTTTTCAAAATTAAGATACATTTTTTAACATAAAATCTTAAACAATAATCCTAATCACTTTCAGGTGAAGAGGCTAAGATTTTTATTTTATTTTATTATTATTATTATTTTGAGTATGTAAATTATATGCACCCCATTTGTTCCTTTTAGAAAAATGTACTTCACACAAACTATAGGCTTGGATGTAAGAGTGGGGCAAATAATTTGTGAATCCGCGAATTCTATTCGATCCGGTCCGATCCGCACGGATCGGATCAGATTACTACATTCACATATCGGTGGTGGATTCAAAAAAATTGAATCCGTAACTTACGGATCGAATCACTGATTGAATTGTTAAAAATCTGACTCTTGAGTCCGATTCGATTCATGAAATTTATATATATTTTTTGAAAAAATATATTAGTTAATGATAATTTAATGTACTCTAATGATGTATTAGTTAATAATTATTTAAATTTATGAATTAATATTAATAAATTAAAATTTTATCTACTGAATTAGGGTTAAAGATAAATAAATAATAAATAATACTCCATTACTTATTATTATAATAATAATAATAATGAATAATTTAGATAAAACTTAATTCGCGAATATTAAAAATTTTCTAATTTATTGGGAGCAAATCGAGATGCCTAATTCGATCTGATTCGTAACCACCCTACTTAGACCTGCTTTATGAAATAATAAAGGGACCACCGGTGCCCCAAAAGCTAGGGCACAAAGTGATTATATAACATGGTGTCCTTCACCTTGTCTAGTGTCAGAGACAGAGTTATATCTAGATATGTGTTGTGACCTTACATTCCACCTTTTTTAACATTTCTGTCGAATTAGAACCATCAATTGTGTACCTTCTTGTTCTTTCAAGCATGCATTTGAATTTCAGTTTCACATCAACCATTAACATTCATATTCATTTCCGTCAAAAAAAAAAATCACATTCACATTAGTCATTTATAAACTTATTTATAAACTCGTACGGGTAGCCTATTTAAATTATAAGTGTAATTTGTAAATAATTACACATATTCAAAGTCTACCGTTTTCAGAATATAATTTTTTTTTTTTATTGCAAATACTTCCTTCTTCCTTTCATCAAAGCTAATCAAATGAAGACTTCCACAGACGACTAAATTTTTGTCGCAAGCTTCGTCTACAAAATACATTTTGCTACGAACTTTCACATTTCGGTCTCAAATATAATAATCTTTATAATGAATTTCATTTCGTGACTAAAATTTAGCTGCCCCCAATAATATATTGTCTTACATTGAGTTACAGTTATTCATGTCCTTGTCTAACCAGAGAAACAACTCATGAGCCTAAATGGATGAATGGTTAAAGATGTCCTTGTGATGATCATGACTACATTGGCTCATCTTTCAAACCCTACTTTTTCAGTGAAATGGACGTATCGAAGGCTAAAGATGTGGCTATCCGCTTAAACAAACGACCCTAACTATCCGTCTCATGTACAATGATCCTTTGTTCGGTACAAATGATGTAAATCTAAAGGAAGATCGAGAAGATAGAAGAGATGGAAGATGCTTGTGGAATCCTAAAGATCAGAAGTTGAAATGGGTACGAAACAGATCATCAGATCTATGCCTTTGCAGCTGAAAGGAGAGGCAAAATATACACAAATACATACTATATATAAATATATATATATGAACTACAAAATCATCTATGATAATAACTATTATGACATAGCTTGATTAGTTGATTTAGAAATAAAAAATTTCACAAATAAAAAATTTCAGAGCTTGATTTCACCAAATACGATTTAGTTTGCAAAACAAGAATTACAGAGCTTGATTAGTTGATTTAGAAAAAAAATTTAAAACAAAACCCATACACACAAGTTAGCAGTTGCGGAGAGAGAGGAGGGCAAGCTTGAGAGTTGAGAGACAGCGGCTGAAGCTTGCGAACGGCGAACCAGAACTAGAACAACGGGCAATGGAAACTGAAAGATATGTGTTGTGACCTTACATTCCTCCTCTTTTACATTTCATTCGAATTAGAACCATCAATTGTGTACCTTATTGCTTTTTAATTCAAGCATGCATGTGAAAGGGAAAAATTAACATATCATACATTTGAATTTCTGTTTCACATCAATAATTAACATTCATATCCATTTCCATCTATAAATCACATTCACATTAGTCATTTATAAACATATTTATAAACTCTCACGAATGGCCCTGTTTAAATGATAAGTGTAATTTGTAAGTAATTGTACATATTCGAAGTTTGTCAAATGAAGACTTTCACCGACGACTAAATTTTTGTCGCAAGCTTCATCTAGAAAATACATTTTGCCACGAACTTTCACATTTCGGTCTCAAATAAAATAATCTTTATAATGAATTTCATTTCGTGACTAAAATTTAACCCCCAATAATATATTGTCCTACATTGAGTTTCAGTTATTCATGTCCTTGTCTAACAAGAGAAACTACTCATGAGCCTAAATGGATGAGTGGTTAAAGACGTCCTTTTGATGATCACCACATTGGCGTATCTTTCAAACCCTACTTTTTCATTGAAATGGACGTATCGAAGCCTAAAGGTGGCGTCTCATTTTCACGATCAAAGATAGTAGAATGATCCTTTGTTCGGTACAAATGATGTAAATCTAAAGGAAGATCGAGAAGATAAAAAAGATGAAAAATGCTTGTGGAATCCTAAAAATCCCTTTAGATTGTCAAAAGTTGGAATGGGCGTGTTAGATAGGATTTTTGGGGTAGTTTTGACGGGTACGTTTTGACTCGTTAATATTCATTTCTAATAAAAAATAACCCAATAATAAATGTTCACGAAAATCAAGTTATTCAGTGATAAATACCTACTTTTTAGCCAAATTCCTTCTCATGTAGTGTTTTTCAATCCCATAGAACCCCTGTTAAATATTTCGTAATATTGTTAGAGGTTAGGGACTTGAATTCTTTTGATTTTTAGTATTTAGTAATTTTTAGTGATTAGGTTTAATCTTCTTAATTTTTCGTAATTTTAAGAGATAGTTCCAGTTTGGACTTGTTTTAGGATTTTTTTTTTTTAAGATTTCCTTATACTGCCAGCTTCTGTTTATTATAAATACATGTATTACAAGAGCAAAATACACATTGATTAATTAGAATTAAAGTTGAATTACTATTTCTTTGTTAACATAGTTTTCTGTCATGGTTTATCCTACTACATTTGATTCGGATGTAGAGAGTCCTAGGAATATATGGTTGGGTAGGCAACACCACCTAAGAACTCACTCCCTCATTTTGTCACTCTCTACTTATTTATCCCTTCTCTCATTTTTGTAAATATAATAAACAAAAATATTATCAACTAAAATTAACTTTTAATATTTTTTATTTTATTTTAAAATAAATTATCTTCAATTATTTAAAAAATTCTTCAATGACACCCCCTCTCAAAAGAATTCCTGGTCGTGACTCTCTCCTTCATTTTTTTTCCCAGCCCATTTTCCCTCCTTTCCTTAGTTCCTTCCATTCCTCCCCTCCCAAACACAGCATTAAACTCAGTTCGAGATGGGAGTGCCACGGAAGTAAAAAAGTTAAACGGGGCAAAGAGGAGTGAAAAGCCCCCTTCATTTAGGCTGTTTTGGACATAGACAAAGCGAGAATTTCTAAATGATTACGGGTGTGAAAAAGGGTACAGTCGCCTGAATTGCCCCATTACCATCCCTACCCTTGACAAGAGGGGGTCTAGATTCCTAGCTAATGGCATTCATGATAGGTGACTGGAGAGAAACTAATTCTACAACTCCACGATGGTAATAATTATGAATTTAGAATCAGTTACTGAAAGCAATGCTGAATATAAAATTATAGTTCAGTATCATTTTAAAGACACAATCAAGCTAATCAACTACTTAGAGTTAAACATGTCTTGTTAATTATGAAATTAGAAGGGTTAGGTGCGCACAACCTTGCCCAATTGGTTCATCTCCTTGGATTTTCGTTGGTCTCACTCAAAGGGATGCAATTAATTAAACAGAAATTGGTTTGTCAACAAGTGGTTGGGACTGTCAAATTCAAAACCACTAACACCGACAAATCTCAACCAATAACAATTTATATAAAAAAAAAATACACGGCTCCGCTTATTTGAGCGTAAAATAATTTTTTTTTTTTCTATTTAGTTGTCAATAAAATATTTACAAAGAAAAAAATATATTAAAATTTAATAAAAATAATTTATTCATCAATTTTCGATCATTTATTTTACACGATCCACCCGATGAACTCAACCTAAATTTTTGCCAAATACTAAAAAATTAAAAAAAATAAATTATATTTTTTTACCTAAAAAAAATATTTTAGGTCCAAACAAACGAAATAACTTAAGTGCGCAATAAAGATAGGCAATTTCCTTTCACCATGCGAAGAAAGTGTAAATCTCTCAAAACCTTAACTTTAATACACCATTTGTCTCTCTATTTTCGGATTCTTAATTTGCACGAAGAATACAAAATAATAATAATAATAAGACCCTTGTTATTCCAAGTTACAGTAGAGGCTACAATCCAGGGCCAAACAAGACAAAAATAAGGACAAAAAAATTTTCTCCGAAAACAGTAACTTGGGTGTTGCAACTCGGGTTGAAAAAGAATTCGGGCGACAACCCAACAAATTTTTGTTTTTTTCTTCCCAATTTGAAGTTATATGAATTTCAATTCCAATATTTCGCATGAACCGTGGGCCCAGCCCAGTTTAGTAGGCTTTGATATATGGAAAGGAAAATGATGGTCGGTTGAAAATGGACCAAGCCGACACTTACAACGGGCCTGTAGGACCACCACAGCTGGTGGGGCCCACACTTACGAGAGTTTCAATAATTGGCGCTTCAGTGAGGTTGGACACTTGGGCTTGCTCTGACTTGCGGGTTTCAGCATCCGCCCGGAGTCACTAAATCCATGTCTCCAAAATGATTAGGAAGAGTTTCGGAGTATTTGGCTATATTTCCGCATTTTGAAATTGAAGTCTTAAAATTAAAATTGATAAAATTAAAAAAAAATAATTAACAAAATTGAACTAAAAGTTACTTCAATTCCTCCCCTAGTACTAATTCTAAACTCCAATTCCATACAGCCAAACACTAACCTCATAGAATGTTAATTAATTTGTTTACTTACTGATATAGTTTGGTTAATCATAAATTTATTATGAAAAAAACAATTCTAGCCTAGTCACTAGTGAGAAGGAATCGCCTCCTTATCACCGATATGGCACAATTATCAAATGCCACGTGTTCGTCAAAAATAAGAAAAGGAAAATTAAGACTTTTATTGTTATTTTTCTTTACATATTTTAAATTCAAAATGGACATTTATCATTTTGTTATTGTGTCACATGAAGAAGAATTGACTAGTAGATAACTATTATTGTTGTTTAAAAAAAAAATCCAAGATTGAGACAAGTATAATTATTACTGCAGTATACACAACACATAATATGTAAAAAAGATGATGTCGTATTTTATGCCTTACGTGTTTCACTAATTCATTATTATATTTTTTTATTGATCTAGTTCTAGTTCTTTGTATTGAACAGCAATGTAAAAATATTACATTCTTGATTTAATAATATTATTTATATATCGGTACAATATATTACATGAATGTTATAATATTCTTGAAGTAATTAAATACTTTTTTTATTTTATAAAAAGAATGAAATTTACGATTTTTCAAACATAACATTTTTTATAAGTTATTATTTTTTAAATATGACATTTTTTTATAGAAGGAAATATGTTGATCGCCCAATATGGTGTAAATGCATCCTCCATCAAAATAGCAATGAATGGTCCCAATCACTAGGACAGAATCATCCTGCTACATTTTGTTCCTATCCAAATGTGCCCTATAATTTAAGGCACTCTCAGCTACTTCACCAGTCCTTCATTTAATCATTGCGTCCTACTTTCAGAAGTAACCCTCCATGACTAGGTCTACACTTAACATTCAAATGTGTAGACCAGGCACTGATATGATCACATTTGTCTGCTATAGGTGTTTTCGTAAAACAAAATGTTGTAAAGTTTCAATTTGTATCAAATTTGGCATGTGACAAAATTTTGGTCAATGGAGCTAAGTTAATTGGTGGATATATTGATTGACCACAAAGGAAGACACCGAGAGGAGTGGGTGTCTTGGTCAACTCATGCGGCTGGCTTGCTCGGTTGTCCCACTTTCAGAATTTGAGTTTTATATGAATCGGTCTTTTCCACGAGAATATACTATGTGTCCCGAGTTGTACTATGCTACGCCCTAGTATAACGCAGAAGGCTCTTAATTATGCATGTATATAATTTTATTTTATTTTTATTTATTTATTTTGTGTTAGGTAAATAAGAATAAGATAACGTCCGCATCATTTGAGGAAGAAGTTTCTAAAAATTATATGTGTGAACACTTCTTAACTATATATGTAGATATGTTTTGAGAAAAATTATAAGCACCTAAAAGAAAATGTGCAATAAGGATAATATCTACACCGGTTGGTACAAGTCGTGACACAAACACATTTACAAATGTCGGACTACAAATAAATCGAGTTGTTTATGAACAGCTCGGCTCGTGAACATAAACTTGTGTAAATTTATTTATATTCGTGAACATAAGCTTGTTATAGGGCTTGTTTATATTTATTTTTATTAGAATTCTTTAGTCTTCGATTTACCAAACTGAGCCTGAACTGGTTTTAAAAATGAGTTCAAATTTTTTTTTTTTTTTTTTTTTTTTTTTTTTTGTTTAAACGAGTTGAGCCAAATTGAGCCTGAACTTTTGAAATTATGATGAGCACGAACCCAGTCTGAGCAACCTAAAACTTAACTCGACTCAATTCATTTGTAGGGGCAGGACTCCTTCTCGCACTTCTCTTTTGAAGGAAAAATGGTGATCCCAATTCAACTAATGGTTCAGGTGCTAATTATTCGTGTATGCTAACGTAGGCACATCCACAAATGTCCAATATAAGACTGATGAGTCCGTCACTTCTCTTTTGAATGAACAAAAATGCTCGTACCAATGATTTAACTGATAATTATGTATGTATAAGTGTACATATTTTTAGTAATTAGGAATTTTACAAGATTAATTCTGTTTTACTAAAATCTCATCGTACTGATTTTTGTATGGTTCATTTTCAATCTATAAGTTCAAATCGAAATGGATGAACAAGAATTGGAAGTTATGTGAGTGGATTGTGATTTGTCAGATTTATGAACAGATATTAGGTTATGTTTGGCCGCATAGAGTTGAAGTTTTGAAATTAAAATTGGTAGAATTGTAAAAAAAAATTAGTTCAAATTCCTGAGTTATTTTTTTCCAATTTAATACTGCCAAAAGTTTAATTCATGGATATAGATTTGCATACTAAGCATCTTGGATTTCCAAATTCGTGAATGCCATTCTTCAATCAATAAGCAGTTCCGATGACTTTATAAATTTAGGCAATTTGGTAGTCATTAACGTATAAAATATGAATTTTGCTCCTGAAATTATTCATTTGAAGTTGGAATCTACTATTACCTGTTTGGTTTTGCCAAAAAAAAACAAAAAGAAAAAAGAAAAGATAGAAAGAAAAAAATAATCAAAATCCTATCTGATGCAATAATACATATGTCCCAACTGATGACAATAATTTGAGATACACGTTACGAAATTGTTAAAACATTAATCTTGCATCATAATATTTTTCTAATATGTATTACAACTTTTTCCTTGAAGACATTCCAACATTTTCTTAATGTGATATCCAAATTATCCTAACGGATTAGGACACGTGTGGTGTTGCCTCAGAGGATTTTTATGTGCAGGCGGCAATGACTACAATGTAGGTGTTTCTCTCTCCACAAAACAATTTCTAAGTCTCAGACTAATTAAATAATTTGCACAATAATAGTACGCTTTATGAAATCCTTTATGTCAAATGTATCCATTGTTAATTACATTCATACCGATTGAGAAGATTGTCATAATATTAAATTTTATACATCATTATCATACATTTGGATATATATAGGCCCTACAATACCCATTATTAAACAAAAACACTATAAGATCATATAATTAGTCTCTCATTTTAATACACTACTACTATTAATTATTTTTTCAGAAAATGAAAATAAAAGACAGAGAAAAGAATATTAATGCGGCCGGTAAAAGTGGACAAATAGTACTTGACAGTACAAACACCATTATTGTAGAAGAACCAACCCAATCCAAACAATGGTGGTACCAATGAAATATATATATATATATATATATATATATATATATATAGAAATGATAAATTTTTTTATTTTAATTATCGACTCTTCCTCCGAATATAGCATGGTTGAATTTTATTAGAACTCTTAAAAAATTTCCTATAAATATCTCTCTCTTTGACTCATTCTCAATCATGTTATATTCAGAAGAATAGTCAACAATTAAAGTCGAAATATCTATTACTTCTTTATATATATATATATATATATACACATACACCATAAATACTGAGTATATATATAATCGCATTGCCTTAATCATAGTCGCTCTACTTGGCTAACAATTTTGTGTACCACATGGGCTGTGTTGCACACCTGTTATCCAACTATTTTGACTTGTACTAGTACTTTGCTTTTTTCTCATCATTTATTATTGACAACCAACTGCCAAAACTTGAAGGTCTTACCCTATGGGACCTTGTGCTGTCACACTCCAACCCTCCATTGAAGACAGAGAATTAAAATACAATGACAATCCAATTCTAATTTAGGTTTACAAGTCATGGATTATTGTAACCGACACTTAATAAGTCGGGTGTTTGACATAACACGAGATTCATACCACAACATATGTGTGAGACATCTGACTAGTCAGGTATAGTTAATTTTGTTATTTTTCTTAAATAATAGTTCATATTGAAACTCTCACCTTAATCGTTTCCTCTTAATTATAAGAAAAATATTTCTTAGAACAAAGAATTAATCGAAAAGCTAAGCTGGGGTGTGCCCAACCGTAAAATGCACCCAGTAAGAGCCAATGTTAGTTGATGCATCTTGTGGTTTATACTCCGGCAAGACTCTAGGATATTTCTTTTGTCTAGTGTAGCATGACTATAGTTATTACAAGAAAATGATTCTTAGACAAAATTCTCAAACTTATTTATTAGACCTAAGGGTCCTATCCATTTCATGCAATTAATGTGATCTATTTTTGAGCTAATCCACTTTATCAAATAGATGAAAACCCTATAAATTTAACAAATAGATCTAAAAATTCGGCCAAATATCATTACTCATTATTATATTGAGAAACTATTTAAACTATCAACCTTGCGGTCCTTGACCAAAGTCTTGTTGTAACTTGAAAAAAATACTAAGACATGACCTATGAGACTTAAATTCTTTAGAAAAGCTTATAAGATCTAATGTGAATTGGCAACTTTTTAAAAAAACATGAGAAGTTTCATTTCATTAACTTGTTTGACTCGGGTGAACGTCTCAAACGGCAACCACAAAAATCCTTTCTTGGAGTCTAAAGTAATCTTGGTAGGATAACTAAACCTGTCCCTATAAACAATTAATACAACAGGGTCAGATCAGTAATTTAATCATCAACTACCTAGACAAGCAACAAGCTACCTACATAGGCGGCTACGTCATCACCCATCAGTATGACGTGGCACATGCATGACCCCTTCCTTTCCTCAAAAATTTAGACAAATTCAAACATTCATAACACCACGAAACCGGCCCAAACCCTAGTCTTCCATATGCACAAGTAGACAATAATATGCATATAATAAAATAAAATACATATATTTAATTATTTAATTTTTCTTTAATACACATTAAATTAATCCCTATATTCCATTGACTTGTAGTACTGTTTAAATATTCATGTCACTTTTATAACTCCTTCGTTTGCATCACAAAAATAATGCTTTTATCATCTCCTCCTCCTCCTCCAACACCACCACCACCACCATCATCTCCCTCTTCTCCTCCTCATCACCATGGACTCGTGGGACTTCCCCTCCGGCAAGTCGCCTAGGCGAGAGCTCCAAGGTCCTCGACCGACCCCCTTAAAAGTACGTAAAGACTCCCACAAGATCAGGAAGCCGCCGGTGGTGCCACAGCCGGCGTATCAGCTACCGGCACAGCCGCCCCGGCAACCGGTGATCATATACACGGTCTCCCCAAAGGTAATTCACACACACCCTAGTGAGTTCATGACACTAGTCCAACGTCTCACCGGCTCATCATCATCATCAGCATCAGCATCATCCTCTGCATACACCTCTATTGCTGATAATGGTGGTGCACCATCACCTGCCGCTCGTTTTGCCACCATGGAGAAGATCAACAAGTCTCCTGAAATGAAGAAAGCACAAAGTGGTGATCATATGGGATTGTTTGAAGGTATGGAGATTAGGTCTGAGATTATGAGGACAGGGTTTCCCGGTATCTTATCGCCCGGTCCGGGTTCGCTGCAGCCTATTCCAACAAGCTTTTTCTCTCCACCGTCTGATCCAAGTCCCCTGAGTAGTTTCTTTCAGGATTTGAGCCCTGTGTTGCAAGGTAACTACAAGAGTTATATAGAGGGTAATTTCATGATGCCTAGTCCTTCTTCAAGCTTTCTCTCTCCTCAAATAACATCCCCAACTCCATCTCTAGACATTTTCAATAATCTCTTTAATCTTTAACCCTTCAATGAGAGAGATGGTCTGGTTTTGTTTGGTGTGTCTTCAATGGTGAAGACGGCTAAAAGGACTAAATAGGAATTTAGCTTTTTCTTTTTCTTTTTATTTTTTTTTTTTTTCATTAAATTGGTGGGCCCAATGATGGGGTAGTTTTGCTTAAAATATCTTTCTTATCTTTGTAATACGTCTTTGGTTCTTTATACCATTTTTAGTTGTCATATATACTTTGTGGCATGTAATTGGCAACACATGCATAACATAACATATATATTTTATTGATTTGTTTTCTTGTATATGCCTTTTTACACCTAGTGTTTGAATGCACTTATTTTGTTTGATATATATATATATATATATATATAGTGTTAGTACAAAATGTAGCTACAAATATAAATGTGAGCAGGCTAGAGCAGTCCTCAGGGGACACTTCACATCTCTAAAATTAATACTATGATGTTGGGATGTGATTTAGACTGCTTGACTATTATATCAGTCTGATTAACTCAGTCAAGCAAGAGCTCTCATTTATAAATTACTTGTAACGCGTCTTTAAAATCTTAATTTATTGATTAATTAAAAATATAAGTGTACGAGTGTGAGAAGATGTAAGTGTATGAGTGCGAGAAGATAACGCGTTTTTAGAGTCTTTGATTTATCGATTAATTAAAGATGCGAGTTTACGTGAAAATACTTATCAATTTTAGGAACTCAATTCTAACCTTATGTATGAGTGTGAGAAGGTAACACGTCTTTATAGTCTTGATTTATTAATTAATTAAAGATGCGAGTTTATGTGAGAACACTTATCAATCGGAGTTACCTAAAAAGAATTAGATTTTAATCTTATTAGCTGACACACAAGATCAATAAACTGTCTTACCTTCCTCACTAAATGTTTCAGTTCTTGTAAAAAGCTTAAAAAAATAAAAAATAAAAAAATTCTAATAATTTCTTGAAATTTGCCATTTTCAGCAAAATTTCTTCAAAAGCAAACACTGAAAATGATTTGGTATATGCATTTGTTTTTTAATTTAACTTCATAGAAATACCAAATAGGACACTAAATTTATCCTGTGCTTTTTCCTTTTTAAAAAAATAATAATAATAATAATATGTAGAAAGAACTATTCTTTACTTCAAATTATTAGCTCATCATTCCTCATATATTATGTCTAATATAAAAAAAATAGAAGTATTTGAAACCCTATTGTAAAGGACATTGAACCGACAAAACCTAAGTTTAATCCAAAGCTAATTCAGACTTGCATGGCCCTAGTATATGTTTCGACCAACCATTTTAAAATGAATCAATCATTAAAACGCATAAAATTAATTAATTTTTTATCAAAGAACAAGTTATAAAAATTAATCAATCTTAGGAACTCGATTGTAACCTTATGTGTGAGTGTGAGAAGATAACGTGTCTTTAGAGTCTTTGATTTATCGATTAATTAATTAAAGATGCAAGTTTACGTGAGAACACTTATCAATCTTAGGAACTCAATTGTAACCTTATGTACGAGTGTGAGAAGGTAATGCGTCTTTAGAGTCTTGATTTATCGATTAATTAAAAATAAGAGTTTACGTGAGAACGTACACTTACCAATCTTAGAAACTCGATTATAACCTTATTTATTTTTATTTACCTAAAGAATTAGATTTTAATCTTATTAGCCTACACACAAGATCAATAAACTGTCTTACCTTCCTCACTAAATGTTTCAGTTCTTGTAAAAAGCATAAAAAATAAAAAATTCTAATAATTTCTTGAAATTTGCCATTTTCAGCAAAATTTCTTCAAAAGCAAACACTGAAAATTATTTGGTATATGCATTTGTATTTTAATTTAGCTTCATAGAAACACCAAACATGACACTAAATTTATCCTGTGCTTTTCCCTCTTTTTTTAACAAAATAATAATAATATGTAGAAAAACCTATTCTTTACTTCAAATTCCTAGCTCACCAGTCCTCATATATTATGCCTAATATAAAAAATAGAAGTATTTTAAACCCTATTGTAAAGGACATTGAACCGACAAAACCTAAGTTTAATCCAAAGCTAATTCAGACTTGCATGGCCTAGTATTTGTTTCAACCAACCATTTTAAAATGAATCAATCATTACAAACGCATAAAATTAATTAATTTTTTTTTTATCAAAGAACAAACTATAAATTAATCTAATACTTTTGAGCAGCTTATAACAACAATGTACAAACACAATTTGCTCATCATCTTTATTTGCTTCATTTTCAAAAAAAAAATCACACACACACACAGATACACACACATTACAAGTAAATGATGGATGACAAAACCTCATATACATTGCCAGCTACCCTCTAGAAATGGTGGGGGTAGTGCTATAAATCCAGTGTTTGACAAGACACACACATATTTTAGGGGGGGCCAAAGTCAATAAAATGAGTAGAATATTCATTTTCTTGTGTTAAATATTGGAGTGGTTATGTTAAGGGCACGTTGTGTGGAAAATTCAGACATTATATTATTATATTAATTAATGTCATTGTAAAGTAAATAAGTGTTGAAAACAAAAGTTAGATGTTTCTAGGCATGACTTGAACAGATTGGATTAAGGAGAAAATAAAAATAAATTAATTAAATAATATCTAGGAGAAGTTTCGATGAACCTAATACACTGAGACGTGTAAGTAATAATCAAACTGGTTAAATGGATTTGATTAATCTCTAGATATGATTCATTGTAGTCCCAGTTAGGCCATGTTCATACAATATCGAAAAAAATATACGATTAAGGACCTTTTTTTTTTTTTTTTTTTTTTTTTTTTTTTTTTTTTTTTTTTAAACTATAGTGACTTTGAAGAAGATGAAAACTTATCGTCATGATAGGGAATATCAATGAAGAAAATGGGGGTCCCTATGATCTTTTGATGTGGATAAATATTGGGGGTTTTTTGTATTAAAAAAAAAAAAACGCTATTATGATTGTTCATGGATCATTGATGTTTAAATGATCTCGTTCGAGATATTTTTTAAAAAATAATTTAAATCACTTCTGAATTGAAATTTGTTATGTGAATGCTTGAGAGAATTGGAACTCCTAATTTTTAAATGTGACTTGGAGCATTACTAGGATTAAGGGTGCAATTTGTGTTCGTGGATCGTAATCGTGTCGTGTCGTGCCGATGTAAAGGTATTATACTAAATATATAAACCTAAATTCAACCCATTTAATAATCGTGTCAAGAACCTTCAACATTAATCCAAATGTACTAACCTGTTTAATGACCTATTTATTAAAATGAGATATTTAATATTTAATCAAATATTAAATAATAGAAAAAAAATTATTACAATTAATCCAAACATTCAAAATAAAAAGAAAAATCATAAGGCATGGACAAGGCTTATGTTGAAATGACTTAACTATCCATAATAATTAGATTTAAATATGTAACATATTACATAGGTCATAATTTTGATTATAACATATTGAGTTAAATAAGTCATAAACGGATTAGACGGGTTAACTCCTCAACCCTAACCCGACACGATTAAGTAAACGAGTTAATCGTGTATGATCTAAATATATTTATGCCAAACGCAAATATTTTTAACTCGTATCGTATTGTAATTTATCACTCTTAACTAAAATATTCCCTAGTTCAAGTCATTCAATTTTTTTGGGTATCCAAATTTACCATAATGCCTCTGTTTTTCTTCTTTCTTTGTTTATTTTATCACGTGCATTTAGAGATTTGATTACATGTCTAGAAAAATAAAAATTCTCCACTTTTTTCTGTATCGAGATTTATCTGTGGCATAACAAGACGCGGGAAAGACTTAATTTAATTAAACTGTGGGCTTCAATGTCCAGGACGAGTAATCAATTTCACAATTGGTTCTAAATACATGGTTTTCATCTTTGTGTCCAACTAGAGTCAATAAATCAAATCATATCAGTTGCTTACAATTGCTTCCAAGACTCAAATTACTCAAAAAGTTTGCTCTAAACTCCAAAATTTGAACTCTCAACGAAATTGCTCAAAGAGATAATCTTCTGATGTTAGACATAATTACACTGTGCATAATTTTTAAAAAATAATAATAATAAAATCTACACTAACACCTACTAAAATTTGACGTATGACTTTTACCGAGTCCCTCCAGAATCAAAATTTCTAACTCATCCCATGAGTCAAAAACATGATTTTTTTTTTTTTTTTTTTGTTACAAAAAAAATTACCCAATTACTCCAATGTTTTATTTACAGAACATTTTTTTAATGGATGTGCAGGTTTATTTAATTAGAAACAATCACGTACTTCCATATCAAGTCGGTTCACCTGTCCACACAGTCCAAAGCCGTTTGGTACTTAATACAAATAATTTAATAAATATAAAAATGCCCAGTGGTTGATTCCAAACGGGCATTTGGTCTAGTGGCATGATTCTCGCTTAGGGTGCGAGAGGTCCCGAGTTCAATTCTCGGAATGCCCCCTTTGTTTTACCTTTTTTTTTTTTTTTTCCAAAACAATTCTCAAGCATTACACAATATATATCTTAAGATTTCTCATTATTTGTACAGTTCTAGTACAAAACATAAACACCATCACACCAAACATTAACAGCTAGAGAGTGAGAATGAAAAGGAACATGCACGAACGCAGCAGCACACCAAATATGGGCGTTGGAGACTTTTGCACAGCATGCGCGACCTCATTGCCATGTCTCCAAACATGACTAACTGGAAAACGACAAATGAATCAAAAGCCATCCATAGCTTATCAAACAGAAGATATCACACCCTGTCCAAAGCTTTAGGGCGGACATGTCTTGGAACTGTCCAAACACCTTAAAGGTGCCGGTCAGTGACTTCCGCCAACTTGTACCATTTCGAGAGTAGAATGAGGCTGGGGTTACATAGGGAAGGCTTGGGGATCCAGAGATCGGCGGAGATTCAGTGACAAAAATATTCACAATTTGACCCGTAGGTTCCTGAAACGGGTCCCAGTCGCTTTCCAAGTTTAGATCCTTCCCTTCCTGGCCTAAACATGCCTTCAATTCATAGAATGGGCTGATGCTATAATGATTTTCTCAATTGGGCTGCCCACAACAACAGCAAGAAATTTATGTTGCAGTGAAAAGCTGTTCCTACAGCTTCCACAGTTGTGATTGCTTTGACAACCCACCTATACTACAAAAGATAGCTTTAAAAATGTCCAAAATAAGAGTTACACTATTCTTCGATAAGATTAGCTTAGACAACTTCATACAAAAACCATGTTATAAACATGAATAGACAATGCTTGTATGACTACTAACGCCGCCGTCCTAAAACTGCATCAACCCCCCTCTCTTCACAGACATATGGAGGGGGAGAAATATACACCACATTGAGGACAAGCCTATATTTACTACTGCATCTATTGTAACATTTATCACCCCCCATAGAATTGGTCAAAGTAAATTCCCAGGAGACTCATTCCTTTTCTTTTTATAATCTGGGGGATTGCTCTTCGGATTTGTATATGTTGTCCTATTCACAAAAACCTGCTTTGCCGGTATCAATCTTCATATCCCAGTTCCATATCTTGCTCATGTTCACCTGAAAGCTCGGGACTGTCAGAGCCAAAATACTAAAATTAGAACAAAATACACAGTTCCAAGAAATATATCATGACATTGTGGAATGGGAAAGAACATTGGTGAGAAGCAGACCAATAACTATCACATTTGCTCAAAGCGCATGGAGGACTCAGTGCATCCCAATTCTTGTCTTCACAGGTCCTCTCTCTGTCATTGCCCAAAACATGAGCTGAATTTGAATGCACATCACATGCTTTGTTGCTATTTTGAGCCATAAGATCATAATTCACTTGATGGGTAGAGGAAGCATGCTTTCCCTTGAATACCCCCCACAAATAATACTTTCCCTGGAATTCTGCAAATCAATTTTTTCTAGTCAAAACTCAGTAGAAAAGGAAATGATGTTTTTTATTTATACATGGAAATTTCGACTCACTCCAGTACCGCAAAGGCAGCATATCAGAAGTGAAAACCAAGAGCTCGGCATTTTTTACCATGACTCTCATGGCAAATTCTCCGCCCACCATGTCATCAACCAAGCTGTCAAAAAAGCTCTCATATCTGCAACAACAAACATAAAGTACGAAAAAGGGTGTAAGACGAACAATTTCAGAAAATTATACCCAAAAAAAAAAAAAAATTTGAAGCCACCACGTTTTGTTTTGGGGAAAAAAATATAGGGCGATGTTGTCATCACACGGTTCTGATCTCTGAAAACTCTTTGGCCACACATTAAACTTGGGAAGCATTTCCGTGCAAAGCAACGTGGGTAAGAAACTAGCTTCTTCGTACGCTCTCGGGCATGCTTTGCTTGACAAATGAGCTACAACTCCGCCAAATATGCCATACTTCGTATTGCAGATATTAAAACTTCCCCTGTCAAAGAAACAAAAAATAATCCATACGTTTCAAAAGATGTTCAAGTACCAAAATCCACCACTTTATATATGGAAAATAGAGAAATTAAATAATTCCTCACCTCCAAATTGGATCGATGATTGGTTGGGCAAGGAGATGATAGTTGTGTTCGAAAGTATTAGAAAAATGACCAGCGGATGTTTGAGATGCATCAATTCTAACACAGCCAACCTCTTCATCAAGTCTGCTCCCTTCCTCCAGCTCTCTATGTGCTCCATAAGAGTGCTGAGGTTGGCTACTTTGAGGCTTCTGTTCCGCTGTCTCGGCTACCGAGGGAGTAACATCCTCTTTCTTCCACCTCAATTTTATTTCGAGGAGAGAACAATCACCTGCCAACTCAGCACATTCATTAAAATCAAGATTTCTATGTCCCTCACAAGATTTCTGGGAGGAACTGCTTTGATGCTTCTGCTCTTCTGTCCCAGCTACTGAGCAAGTAATGCCTTTTTCATTCTTCTTCTTCTTAAACTTTATTTTCAGACGATCACCCACAAAGTGAGCATGTGCAGTAAAGTCAGACATTGTCGGTGACCCAAGACATTGTTGGGTGGGGCTACTTTGATGTCTCTGCAACTCTGTTGCAGCTACTGAGCCAGCACATTCATTAAAATCAAGCTTTCTATGTCCCTCACAAGATTTCTGGGAGGAACTGTTTTGATGCCTTTGCTCTTCTGTCCCAGCTACTGAGCAAGTAATGCCTTTTTCAATATTATTCTTCTTCAACTTTGTTTTCAGCTGACGATCACCCACCAACTGAGCACGATCGGTCAAGTCAGGTATTGTAGGTGACGCAAGACGTTGTTGGGAGGGGCTACTTTGATGTCTCTGCAACTCTGTTGCAGCTACTGAGCAAGTAATGCCTTTTTCATCCTTCTTCTTCAACTTTGTTTTCAGCTGACGATCACCCACCAACTGAGCACACTCAGTCAAGTCATGCTTTGTAGGTGACTCAAGACGTTGTTGGTTAGGGCTTCTTTGATGTCTCTGCAACTCTGTTGCAGCCACTGGGCAAGTACTGTCACTTTTCTTCTTCTGTTTTATTTTCAACAGAGAACAATCATCAGCTGGATGGGCACACTCGAAGTCAAGCTTTTCATGTGCCTCTTGAGGTTGCTCAGAGGGGCTACTTTGACATCTCTGCTCCTTTGTCTCAGCTACCAAGCAAGGAATATCTTTTTTCTTCAATTTTATTTTTGAACCGGTCACTTGATCACCTTTTGAACTTACACGATCCCTTTTCTTGGAAGGGTAAGGACTAGGTTTCTCGAGAGGAAATTGCTTTGCCACCTCTGGTTTGCAGTCCTCACAAAACCAATAGACAAACTCATCAAAAGTTGCTGGCAATATATCCAAACAATAGCTGGAAAAATCACAGGTGGGAGGAAGAGAATCAGTGGATAACCAACAACTAATTTGCAAAATTAAAATAAAAGGGGCCACGTTCAGCCACCACCCCAAAAAAATTAATCTGGTTTCTTCAATAGCATATTGAAGTGGAATTAAAGTTCAAACACGATTAAATTTAATATTTCGAGAAACACCAATTCAATGGATTTTGTCAAATTTTCTACGCTTCTATCTCATTGATTTCAATTCCCCTAGCCATCCAAATGGAAACCAAATTATAACCTCCTCCTCCCTTTCCACAAAGATATAAAAAGGGATAAAAACCGCTAGAAAGGAAAAGGGAGTGATGCAGCATACCGATGCAACGCAGAATCCAGACACTTGACACAGTACACAAAAGCATTAGCATATCCTATGTCACCGCACTGCTGACATATTGCCACCTACAACAACATGTGAGTCAGTACTTGTGGCAAAGATGTGCTATATCTGTTGTAGACTGCACATAGAGATATTATTAGAGCCCCATGGCCACCCATCTCCGTTGTTATAGGATAATCAACTGCGATTCAGTACTTGTTGCATGATGCAAGTATTATAAAAAAATACCACTCTATGTTCAAAATTTAAATAAGGAAACAATTTAAGGCTGGCTAAAAATAGCAGAAACCAAATCAAATTGTCTCCAATTCACTTTCAAAATTAAAATTCACTAATACAATTTCCCAAAAACACCTTGCACAAACAATTTGAGTGTGTTCAAAAATCATGCAAAACTCCATTGAGACTATCATCTGCGGAATTTTCCAACAGAACAACACTTCATGCTCCAAACACCATAATGCTGTGTAATAATATCACACTCCAATGCCGAATCTGAAAAGGAGATCATCAAGGAGTGCGCAGCAGAACAAAGCAGCTTTTGAAGTATATCCAATCAAACAATTAATTAAGAAAATTTGGAAACATGCCATAGCCGGAATAAACTTTTTTATGCCTTTTGACACCATTCAAACCCAAAGATAAGGATTGCAAAGGCCGTATTTGCTTATAAACAGTTGATAGATTTTGAATGGACATGCTTAAAAAGATTCACAATCCATATCATATTATGAACAATTAGTGTTTAAGGTAAATAAGTCACACACAAGTAACTAAAGATAACATTTGAAAAAAAAAATATTAATCATAGATATTATGGAAGTTGATGCAATTAAAGAGGAGTTTGTAAGAAAACTTATTTCATCAATTGCCACAATAGATCAAGATTTGCGGCAAAAGTGAAAGGTCTGACATTGTGTCAAAGTCTGTTAAAATTTGGATGCGGAAATAAGAAATACAAATAGGAAAAGGGAAGAGAGAAGGAAGGAGAACACAGACATAGACATGGTTCGGCACTAAGGCCTACATCCATGTACAAAGAGCCACTAAGGGTTACATTTTTATTATTCAGATTTATGTTTTGTTTCAGTACAAAGAGCCTATATATAGGTATGGTAAAGATAAGAAAATATGGAAGGTGTACAATAGTCAAAGGAGGCACTGTGATTGGTGGATGATTTTGTTCCACCGCTATATAGAAATATTTATATATTTCAACAATGTGAACAAAAGCAGACAAAAAATGTATTAACAAATCCTCAATAACAACCTGTGCATCAGCACCGAAGCCAGAGATCTTAGTCTAGAATACACCCTGGCAAGGAGCATTTGAACAACCTTGCAAGATGATTCATCTATGAAGACCTCAGAGTTCCTCTCTAAGGATAAACCTCGTGGATACATTCAAGACCTACTGGAGCTCATCTCCTACCAATAAACTTCGAGAGATACTGAAAACCTTGATGAGTTCCTCCCTTACAAATAATCCTCTGGGAGAATGTAGAAGACCTCGAAGAGCTCATCTCCTATGGATAAACTTTAAGGAAATACTAAAGACCTTGAGGAGCTCCTCCCCTTATGGATAAAACTCGAGGAAAGGTCGACTTTTGTACAAATCTCCATGGGGTCTTAACACTCTCCACAGGAACTCATCACTATAGTGAGCTCTCCTTTGCTATAAATAAGCCTTACCCAAGCACAAGATCTAGCTAAAATTTCCTCCAACAAGTAAGCCTTGCCATGAGAATTTTCTCTCTATAGATAAAGCTCGTCACCATGGTACAATCAGGATAGCCCGGCTGGGGTTGTTACACGGTTGTCTGACAGACTTTAACCCAATATTTTAGTAATCGGAAGAGAAAAAAGATTAAAAAAAATCAGTATAGCCCAAAACTCAAGGAGCCCCACTCCTATAGATGAACCTTGAGGAGATACTGAAACCTTGAAAAACTCCTCTTCTACGATAAGCCTCAGGAAAATAGTTAAAAATCTCAGGCAATGTTTTCTTCAAGTAAAAGAAGAACTTGGAAGTCAAAAAAACTCCTCTTCTACAATAAGCCTCAGGAAAACAGTTAAAATATCAGGCAATGTTTCCTTCAAGTAAAAGAAGAACTAATGGGACTTCGAAGTTATACAACTAATAAGGTCTTGCTTACTGGGTTTTATATGCATTTGGCTTGGAGGTTGGAATCCGAAGTCAATCAAAAATATCTTGTCCAAACGACATGCTTCTTGATCGAACTGGAGTGAGAGAAACATCGCTCAAGATAACCACATTTCATGTGCATCCAATGGTCAACCAAATGTTGGTCCCACCAATGTGAGGTGTGGGAGGGGTTAAATACAAACCTAACTTTTAGCATTATTTGTACAAAGTCACATACTACAGGCTACAGGTTTAGTAGTCTAAGCATTGCAATTGCACCAAGAAATACAAACACGTTAAGCAATTGAAAACAAACATGCAACCAAAAAGATTCTAATATATGCAAGTCATATCCACATGTCCATTTCAGTTACACCTTTCCACATTATCCTGATAAAATCAGCCTATTGAGCGCCATTTTAGACATAAATATACATATATATATGTATATGGACATCAGAACTCTCTCAGAAGATAATCACCTTATTTCTAAGTGAATCATTACCACTCAACATGTGGAAAATATTATTCGCATGGATCTTGAGCAGATCCCACAAAGTATTCTAATGCCTAAAACATATTAGATGCAGAAAAATGCATGAAACATGATTAGGATCATCATTTTCTATGCCGAAGATACTTTTCAAGGAGCACAGCACAATTGTCCAACAAAGACAGACAATGAAAATCCATAACTACTAATGCACAACTACCATGAATACTTTTCCTTACATGCATAAGTATATACAAGCTCAACTATGGAGTAGTGACCATGTTCTTCGCTGAATTTCAAGGTGAATATTGTTAAGCAAATTAATCCTTTTCCCGTGCATATATGAATGCATCCTAATTAAAGCAGGTCCTATGAGAAACTAATATGGCAAATATATATTTTAGTTATAACAGTCTTATTAGGAGTTAATTCTTAAGAATATGATTTTTTTATAAAAAAAAAATTATAGAAATTTTAAGGGTTTTAGCAATGAAATTTGGGGCTTATATTGTTTCTATGCTTAGTAAGGTTAATTAAATAAAACATCCCTGTGCTTTTAGGGTTCTATAAGGCCTATAAATAGGCTCTTAAAGGATACTAGACTTGAACATGAATCAATAATGAGTATCCTTGAGAGTTTTTGTCTCTCCCTCTCATTTTCCCTCTTTTTGTCATCTCTTTATTATCCAAGTCTAATTTTCTCTTCTATGAGACTAGAAGGCTCAGAAGTTGCCCATATCACCTCCCTCTCTTATTATCTATTCTCTTCTCTAATTCTAGGTCACATAAAACAAGTTGGTGTCTGCATAAAAGCATACAAGGTGTGAAATTTGTAAACTGATAAGAGACTAGGCTTTAAAGCCCCTTTTTTGTAAATATTATATACAGGGTCAGGGATAGAAGTTTTAGTCCAAAGAACCACAAGAGAAATTTGATAACCCAAAATTTCTTTTAAATAATGATTGTGCCTTTCCTGCTAATCCAAAGAATTGAGAGTATTCAAAAGCTGACTGGTCCTCTTATGGCCTCTTTGGCTTGGGAGCTGGCTTATGTGGTCAACTCTTAGGTCTAGAGTTCGGGATTTGTAAAGAGAGAGGAGAGTATTCAAAATATGTCAAATCTAATACATTCCATTGAAACAGCATATGTCAATCGTATCATCTTCACTTGCTTGCTTTCGGCTACTGAACTTAAACCATATAGGGTGCAGCACTCCACCGCTTCACCTAGCATCACTATGTTTGTATTGCTCTCCCACAACCACTGTTCAGGCTGCTTCCATTTCTCGTCGTTAGCAAACAGCTAAAGGCAATTGCATGTAGAAGTGTCGAAATGTTGGCCTCTTGGACCTAAATTTTGGCATTTAAGCCTCGTAAAAAAGGTTTTTCTAAAAGCAACAAAGTCATGTACCTAAAAGTGGCACCAACAAGCATGCCCACCAACCATTAAGAAATTATCATACGGATTACCGATAAATTAACTATTAAGAAAAGCTTCAGAACTACATATATTGCTTCATAATCATCAAGCACAAAATTTTGCTAAGTTAAGCTACAATACAGAGATAAAATAAAAGAGTCAAAACACCACCAATGGGTATTAGCTCAGATCGTATCTCTCCTTCCCCAAAGAGTAGGTTGAGCCTTTGCTTCAACTTTAGAATATATATACATAGGAGGCAAAACATGCGTGCCTATGTAAAAAATTCATAAACATTCATCAAAATTAGATAAAGCATACTAAAACAGCAGTTCAGAAGCCATAAACAAAAACCCATCACACAAAAACACACTCACACACACACATATATATCTACGCACACATTTATATATGTAGCAGATGAACCCGGATGAGAAGTGGGAGAGGAAACAAACTTACCATGGTGAAGTGAAAATCAAGGGCACACCAAGAAATCGACCAAAGGAATTGAAATTCTTGAGAAGAAAATCATAAAAACAGTGAGGAATTGAAGTGGGGATGAAGAACACGGGTCAAAAGTAAAGGTGGTTCGAGAACTTGAATCGACATATTTCCCGATTTGTTTCTGGGAGAATATTAAAGGACCTCTGTGTCGTTTGTAGCATTTTAGGAAAATCATCAGACTAATAATTAGAGCTGGATAGGGATTCATTGATTCTAGACTTGTAGTTTGTCTTGGCAATTCTAAAATGTAATATATCGATTTAATTTTAAATCTGATTTATTGTAATGTTTTTTCATGGATTGAGTCTAAAATCTAAAGCGGGTTCAAAGAATAATCATACATATAAAGTAAGCAATCTTTTAGAAAGAAAAAATACATCTAATTTTGTTTTTTAAGAACTCTAAAGAGAAGTGAAGTGTGAGCAATCTAAAATATTTCGTTCTAGTACTTTGGCTATTATAAAGTACACCATTTCTTTTTCTTTTTTTTTTTTGTTAATTTCGAAACAACAAACAAACAAACAAAAACTAGAAACAGAAACCCCGGTGAAGTGATCGTGAGTTTGTGTCCATGTGACAACTTGTGAAGTAATTTGGTTTCTAGTTCCATGTGACAACTTGTGAAGTAATTAAGGTAAGCTACCAAAAACACTCATATAGTATATGTATATAAGTGTATTACTTCTTATGCGTTTTAAAAGAAAATATTTAATATTTAATTTTAAAATAAATAAAGACTTGATTGTTGAAAAAATTAAAGTATAATTAAATAAAATAAATAAATAAATAAACTTAATTAAATATAAAATGACTAAAGTGTCCATCTTTTCAGTTCAGTGTCTACATATATAAGGGAACACTCATATAGTATATGTATATAAGTGTATTACTTCTTATGCGTTTTAAAAGAAAATATTTAATATTTAATTTTAAAATAAATAAAGACTTGATTGTTGAAAAAATTAAAGTATAATTAAATAAAATAAATAAATAAATAAACTTAATTAAATATAAAATGACTAAAGTGTCCATCTTTTCAGTTCAGTGTCTACATATATAAGGGCATTATCGAAAGACGTATGGGTATTTTTGAAATTTTATATTTTAAAAATATTACGAAATAGTGACATCAAACCTTTCTTTGCACATTTTTCAAACTTAACGAAGTTATATAAACATTATTAATAATGGGGTGTTATTTACCCAAAATGTAAATTACTAAGAATATTTTTCTCACTTTGTCTTATAATTAATTTGTTATTGAATTTAGTGTCAAGTATAACTAGTATAATTATAAATCTAAAAAAACGTATCTAAGAAAATGAATTAGCCAACTTATTTTTCAAGAGTCCACAGTCCCACTCGTTTCAAGATGTGCTCTTGCATGAGAAATTTATTTTTGAGGTTCTTATTTTTCAAGTGCAATCATTTTATTTTATTTATTAAAAAAAATTAAGTAGAGAATCATAGTAATTTTCTTTAATTTTTTTACTATATCGTCAACTCTGAGACACACCCAAAATTTGCACAATTTAATAGTTGAATTATTGAATGGAACTCTCCTGAATTATCACAAATTATCTTTTGAACTATGAATTCAATTTAAAAAATCACTTTTGTACTATTAAAAAGTGACAAACTACCCCTCGGCCATTACTATTGCATGAAACTTCTTTTTTTTTTCTTTGTCTTTTTTTTTTTTACCCTGACAAAAAACAAGCCAACTGGCATTGACAGATAAGAACATCAATCACAGGCACAGGGCCAATATACAAGAAACACCAATTGGCACAAAAGCATCCCAAAACTATTGCATGAAAATCTCTTCAATTATTTCGTGGCAAAACATCTTCTAAAGTATGCACTATATATCTTTGTACTACTAAAAAGTGACCAATGCACGCCCCCCAAACGGCCAAATCATTAGGATTGGAAGTACAATTCAATGGTTTTTTTTAATAATATTCGGATATTTAGATAATTTATAAATTCACTCCCAAACTGCATGCATCATTTAAATCAATGTGCTTTTGTTATGCGAAAGTCAAACTCAAGATTGGGAGTTTACTATTTGTCTAGAGAATCCTTTATTCACAAAGTTATTTGTACATATTTTAAGGGTTGGTTTGGTATGGTCTTGTTTTTGTTTTTTTTTTTTTTGAACTATTACAATATCGATTTTGACAATAAAAGCATATTTGGTACGACCTTATTTTATTTTACACAGTGTTAAAATACTTCGTAAACAGTTGCCCAAAATCAAAACACCAAAAAGTTATTTTTTCCTATTTTGACAACTTCATAGCTAAAAACCATATTTTGCATGTTTCTATTTTCGACATTTCCACAGCAAAACATCGTTCCCAAATATACTTCCAATTTTTTTTCCAAAACACTCCTACAGCAAAAACACTGTTTTTGTTTTAGCCAAAAACAAAATACCTAAAACAAAGGGCATGCCAAACTGGCCCTGAGTTATGTGTCATTTGCATACATGTTAGCTAGGTTTTAATCCTAAGGAAGCTGCTAGCCTGCTAACTCTATCATATCTCTTATTTTATTAGGTATATTGCACTGACACTCCTAAAGTTTTGGTCAATGTCACTCAGATTTTGGTTAACAGAATTTTGGACAACGACACCCTTTGAGGTTTCAAAAATTTTCATTGACACCCCTCCACACAATAAAATGACCATTTAGCCCTTTGACTTGTCAACAACCATTAAATTTACCAATATAACCATTTATAAATAATTTTAAAGGACCAAAATAACATTTCCATCTCAAGCTAATACATATTGCCGCCGCCACCACCCACAACCAACACATCTCTCATCAACATCCTCATAATCAACATCTTAAACCTCAACCTTTAATCGTTTTTCGACTCATTCCGCTAGCGCTATTCGCCGGATCTCCTAGCTAAGAGCCCGTTTGGGATTATTTCTCTATTACTTAAAAGTGCCTTTATTTTGAAAAATTACATTTAAATGTGTTTGGTAACCATTATAAGTACTTTGAATGGTTACCAAATTTAATTCAGTAAAGCGTTTGAATTAAGTTAAAATTTGAAGCTTTTAAATCTGTGTTTTGAATAGAAGTTAAATATTTTAAGTAACTCTTTTTCATTAGACAATTTTGTCCTTTTTAATTTTTTATAAAGACAATTGCATCCCTTCCTTAATAAAGTTACTATTATCCTGCTATCGATTGTAAGACTCTAGATGAGGTATGGTCTGGTTCTCTTGCTAGTTACAGTAATCTGAGAATATTTGGGTGTCCAACATATGCTTATGTGAATGAGGGGAAACTTGAACCGAGGGCTAAGAAATGTATATTTCTTGGTTATCAGCCTGGGGTCAAGAGATACAGATTGTAGTGCCCAGAGGCTTCGGGAAAGAAGATACTTGTTAGCAGGGATGTGACATTTCATGAGTCTGCGATGCTTACTCTGCAAAAGGAGGTAGTTAATTCAGGGAAAGGTTGGGGTGTTAATGAGCATGTGGAACATGTAGAGGTTAAGTTAGAAGATAGTCATATTCGGTCGACTCACAAGCAGGTATAATTTCGGGTTAAGGGAGATGCACAATTGCAGCAATATAGTGTGGCTAGAGACAAGCCTAGGAGGGATATTAGGCCACCTGAGAAGTATGGGTTTTCACATGCTGATTTGGTTGTTTATGCACTTAGTGTGGCAGAGGATATTGATGAGCCGTGTACTTATCGTGAGGCCATCATAGGTGGAGAGTCAACACAGTGGACTGTTGCCATGAGTGAGGAGATTAAGTCAATTCAAAAGAACCAGACTTAGAAGCTAGTTAAGAAGCCTAAGGGTAGAAAAGTGTGGGTTGTAAATGGGTCTTCAAGAATAATTAAGGATTCTAGGGGTGGAAGATGCGAGGTACAAGGCATGCTTGGTGGTGAAATGCTATACACAGAGGGAAGTGGTTGACTTCAATGCAATGTTTTCTCCTGTGGTGAAACATAGCTCAATCCGAGCGTTAGTTATTATGGTTGTTTTGTATGACTTGGAGCTTGAGCAGCTTGATGTTAAGACTGTTTTCTTACATGGTGAATTAGAAGAGTAGATTTATATGCATCAGCCTGAGGGGTTTGAGATTATGGGAAAGGAATATCATGTTTGCGTACTGAATAAGTCCTTGTATGGGCTGAAACAGTCTCCTAGATAGTGGTATAAACGATTTGACACCTTTATAGTTGAGAATGGTTATTGCATGAGCAAGTCTGACGGTTGTGTGTATCACAGGAAGCTTTCAGATGGTTCATATTTGTACTTGTTACTATATGTTGATGACATGATGATAGCTTGCAAGAACATGTCTGAAATCAACATGTTGAAGGCTCAGCTTAGTGGTGAATTTGAGATGAAGGATCTTTGTGCTGCAAAGAGGATATTGGGAATGGAAATTCACATGGACAAAGGAGCGGGCAGATTGTATTTGTCATATATGCAGGCATCAAAACCTGTGAATACTCCATTGGCTGCCTACTTTAAACTTTCAGCACGATTGTTACCACAGACCGAGGAGGAGGTGGAACACATGTCTCGTGTTCCTTATGCTAGTGCAGTTGGTAGCCTTATGTATGATATGGTGTGCACTATGCCAGACATTTCACATGCAGTTAATGTAGTGAGTATATACGTGGATATACCTGGGAAGGTCCATTGGCAGGCTGTGAAGTCGATATTACGATACTTGCAAGGCACTACAGATGTTGGGTTAGTCTATGACAGAGGCAGCGATATGTGTGGGAGTGTTGCTGGATATGTTGATTCGGATTATGTTGGAGATCTTGATAGGAAAAGGTCTTTGACAGGATATGTCTTCACTCTTTGTGGGAGTGTGATCAGTTGGAAGACTTTGCAACCCGTAGTTGCATTGTCTACTACTGAGGTTGAGTACATGGCAGCTACAAAGGCAGTAAAGGAAGCTATATGGTTGAGAGGCTTGGTTGGTGATTTAGGCTTACAGCAGAATGATTTGGCTGTGTTTTGTGACAGTCAAAGTGCCATACATTTGATTAAAAATCAGATATCCATGAGAGGACCAAGCACATTAATGTCAGGCTTCACTTCATCAGAGATGTGGTTGCACAGAATACTATTGCAATGAGGAAGATTGGGACAACAGAGAATCCAGCAGATTATAACTAAGGTCATTCCTACACTTAAGTTCAGACACTATCTGGATTTGATTGGTATATGCAGTTGCTTTAGGGGCATGTGGAAGTGGCGAAAGGAGTAGCTTGATGGAATTTGAGTCACAATTTCCAACAATCTCCACCTTGACTCAAATTCCATCAAGCCAATCATCGTTTTCCATGGCATTGATTAAGACAATTCTTTTGCAGCTTCAGTTTTGACGATACTCCTGCAAAACTCCGATTCTCCACGTTATATGTTACTCGATCAGTCAAACCTCCAAGGCTCCACCTTGACCACTCAAGCTCCATGTCATATAACCAAACCGATTAACTCCACCTACAATTGAAGCCTGTTGCAGCACATGTTGAGACTTTTTGTGTTTTCTGGATCTTCTTCACATTTGGCTCTGATACCAATTTGTTGGGCAATGGAAACGCACGAAGCACAAAGATCCAACAAAAACCAACAAAACAATCATACACAAACATAAGATATACATGGTTCAGCCAAAACCGGCCTACGTCCATGGATGAGAAGAGATTTCATTATCATTCGTAGAGAAATTACAACAATTGAGTACCAACACCACGTACATGTCTTTTCACCATGTACCACTCCACAAGCCTATCTCCTCGCTACCAGTATCATTGGTGTTTTTCCTACTCTACCAACCCGCATATTACCTCTACCCATTAACTCCTTCATCAGATTACATCTCTCTCATTCTCATAAGTCTCAACCCACAACATATATACCTATTTATAGCAACGACATTATCCTGCTCCCTGGTGAGCAGGGAGTAGTATACTCACTTTTAATCCTGACCTTAGAATCTAATCTTACGTTAATTAATTAATCAACATTTCCTTTTTATATTTAAGGCAATTGCTTCTTTTTTTATTAACATTATATATTATTAATAGGAAATAACAAAACTAGAAATGTTTTTAATGGAAATAAACTAAAACCAAATTGGTTAGGATTTTCTTTTATACGAATTCCTTCCCATCCAAATTCTCAAAGCATGCCAATTAAAAATAAAAATAAAAATTAATTATTTCCAATCCCTTCAACGATAGAAGGTTGAAACATAGAAGGCAACCACATCTGAAAAAAAATTAAAATTAAAATTAAAAAATTGAAATTTCCAATCCCTTCAACGATAGAAGGTTCATTCCATTCGTTCTTATCCATTCAGTCAAGGAACTCTCAAAGCATACCAATTAAAAAAAAAAAAAAAAAAAAACAAATTGGAAATATTTTTTTTTTGTATGCTTTGTGAATTCCCTTGCCAAATGGATGGGAAGGAATTTTTTTATGTTTTGGGAATTTCTTAATTAGTTTGTTATACACAAGTTTGCTATTCATGTTGATTTCTATTTGTTGTTCTTTGATCTCTCTAACTACTTGAAGAGACTAAGAGAATTAATTTTTTTTCATGTTAAATAGATTTTGAAAAGGAGATTAGAGTAAAACGGTGTTCAAAGGACCAGGCTTGAGTGCCGACATTGGACTATTTTTGCTGGTCTTTTTAACTACCCGAAGGATAAATTCACCTCATTCACTACTTATAAAATAAAAAAATTACCTCATTCACTGTTTTAGCGAATCCAAATTTGAGACCAACAGTTCAAAAAAAAAAATCACCTCATTCACTCTTTTAATGAATCCAAATTTGAGACCAACAGTTCAAAAAAATTATTAAAAAAACATAAATTCAATAATTATTTTATTTATAATATTTAACTCAAAACCACATTCAATTCAGAGTTTCAAATTCTACACCCACCTGTAAAGAAATTATTTCAAATTAAACTATGTATACTAGAATTGAATAATCTTCATTAGGAAAATTAAAGTTAAATCTTGCACCAAGTGACTAATATTTAACATTGTAAATTATGCTCAAGTGAGTGATGTAAAGAATCAGGTCGCGAACAAAATGGTAGCGTTGAGGTAGACAATGAAATGAGATAATTTTAAAACATGAATGAATCCTTCCAATAAAAATTCTACATTGAATTCACAATAATGTTAACTTAATAAACAACCCAAACAACCTAGCAGAGTTAGTACAAGGCTTTTCTTCTTTACTGTATCTCCAACAAACACCTACAAAAAATGGAATTATGATTTCAACTAAGTAAACTCATAAAAAAAATTGCTAAAGCAAAAATAAATAAATAAATAAAGACATACCTTGAAAATGATTCATTTACATCCACTATCAACATGTTCTAACTCATTTGAAATATCATCATCAGTATTTGCAGTTGACCTGTTTAAAAGAAAAGAATAAATGTTGCAACTATTTTAATAAAATTAAAGGAAAAAAACAATATGTAAGACACTACTTTACCTATTATTAAGTATTGGACAATTTCTTTTATCATGGGTTTGTTCGAGTTTGCCACAGCCATTACAACGCCTAGCTTTCGTCTTTTCCTTTTTCTTGACATGACTTCAAACGTTTACCACACCCTTTCGCCCTAACTTGAAAGGGGTCATTAAAATTTCATCATTGAGGAATGTCGAATTGCTTCTCTTGCACATAATTATTATTTTCTTCAACTTTAGTTGATTTCATGCCTCTGGCTTATTCAAGAACTGTTTCCAATGCCCTTGTTAATACTTCACTCCCTTCTTCCATGACTGCAACTTCATCAATGATAGTAGCTGCAAGTTGAGATAATTTAGTACGCCTTATTAAAATAGACTTATCCGGCACATCTTTGATCTCCACACCATCTTTACCTACTAAGCTTTAAACTCTTGCAAACTTCATCCATCTTTTCAAGATATAATATTTTAGCAAAAACATGATTTGTTTTAGTTTTAAAAAATGCAAGAACGTGCCTGCTTGGGATGCATTCAAATTCAAATTTTCAACAACTGCAATTGACCACATCAGTGCCTTTATTATGTAAAAGTCTTCGCACTTTAAATTTCCCTTTGCATATTTGGTAACCTCATAAAAACTTTGATTTTCATCATCTGATATAAAATTTATTACATAAGCACTACTTTCGTAAAGCTCGACTTGGAACTTATGAAAGTATTATTTTGTATACAAATCCATAATTTGCATCTCCATAGGCATCGCGGATCTTAACTTCGGTTGTTCATTGACATTAACATGGTTTTCATTCACCTCTTCATGCCTCAAATGACTAATTGCCCTATTGAATCTTATGATAAAATCCATTAATGAATTATTTTTATCGCAATATTTTTTGAAGAATGCATGTGAACTTTCCGCTCTTTGACTGCTTGACATTCTGACAAAAAAAAATATTTATTGACAAATACAGGAACCCATCTATCACGCAGTGCGAACATTTTTTTTAGCCAATGATTATCAAGTTGCTTACTTGCGTCCAATGTATCAGTCCAAGTTCTTTCAAATTCTTTTACAGTCTCTGAATTCCATATAGATGATTTGAAAAGGTTATAGTGATCTTGAAAAATCATTGAGTCTAACTTTTCAGGGAATTTTTTTAATATGTGCCAAATGCAGTACCTGTGGAAGGTGTGTGGCAGTGTTTGAGCTATGGCCTTTTCCATTGCTGGAACTTGATCAGTAATAATAACGTTCGGTGTACCTTTTGGCATTGCCTTTAGCAAAGTCTCAAATAGCCAAATGAATGAATCAACCGTCTTACCACTTAAGAAACCGCATCCAAAAATTGTTGTTTTCCCATGGTGGTTCACGCCTAATAGTGGAGCAAAAACCATACTATAAAGATATGTGTTGTATGTTGTATCAAATATAACTACATCACCAAAATAATTATATGTTTTTCTTGCAATGGGGTCAACCCAAAAGCACCTAGTCATCCGACCATTTTCATCCGAGTCAAATTCGAAAAAGAAAGCAAGATTTTTTTCTTGTTCTGTTTGAAAGTACTCGTACAACATATCGGCATCATGACCTTTGAATTTTTCTCTCATATCTTGCTTGTAGTTTCTGAGATCTCTTTCTGTACAACCAACATTCTGAATTCCACAAGCTTGTGTTTCTAAAATATCAAACTATTGATATGTAAGCATATTTATATTTCCAAATTGTTGAGCTAGTGCCTTTTTTGCATTTGAGACCTTGCGATGTAACCTCAAAATGTGTACTTTGCTGGGGGTTGCAAGCGGATGGCTATAACCTTCATCAAATTGACTAACTATATAATTTTCTCCACGTTGAATTATAATCAATCTTGCTTTGCACCCTTCACGTACTTTTCCTCAATGCCTTTCTAATTTCTTTGACCTGATTTCAACATTATCATTAATTTGTTTTTGTTTTTGTTTTTTTCTTTTGTAGGATGTCTCATCTGTTTCTCCTTTTTTATAATAGATATATTATCTCCAATATATTTGTAATACCCTTAATTTTAAAAGGATAGTCTCAGTATTAATTTATTTATTTTTATTGCATTTTTAATTATTTAATTGATTATTTGACTAATTATTTATGTGTTTAATTGAATTAAGTGTTACTTGATTAATTGGCTATTTATCTATGTATTATTTGTATTTTGTCTAGGTGTTATTTGTTTTATTTGTTTAATTAGACTGTGTACTTAAATGATGTATTTGATTAATTGTAAATTAAATGATTAAATATTTTATTTTATTTTATGGTTTTGGTCAGTAGTAATGGGTCAATCAATTGGGTCCCATGGATTACTTGGATAGGAGGTTGGATGGGTATGGATAATTGCCTATGGATAGTTGTGTATGTATATATAGATATATATTATATACATATATAAAAAGGAAAGTAATTTATTAATTACTTTTATGGTAACTTGGGTATTAATGTTTAATCTGATGTATATATTTTATATATTTATATAATAAGGATACATAGATTTTATACTTATCATATTTTAAGTTACCTTTTAATATTATGGTAACTTAAGTATTATTAGATAATTTGTTAATAAATAATAGGATGTATATAATTTATTTATTTAATAAGGATGTACATAAATTCTATACATAACATATTTTACGTTATTTTTTTTAATAATTTATTTTTTTATATATATATTTTTAAGTTGACTTGGATTAGGAAAAGGATTAGGGTTATTTTTATTTAGCTTATAAATATATAGCTATATGTTGTAAAAGGGGGGGTTAAAAATATATCACGTAATATTCTAGAGAGAGAGAAGGAGAAAGAGGAAAGAAAAAGGAGAAAACCCTTTAGAGAAGAAGATCAAGGAGAAGAAGTTTAACTTTCAATCCGAAAGTTTAAGGCAAGTTCTTCTTCTATCTCTCTTCCTTTGATTCGTGTTTCTATACATGCCTAGGAGGTTCTAGGATTTTTAATCATATAAAATTAAATAATTACGCATGTTTAATTGAATTAGAACATAGGTTTATGAATTTTGGTTCATATTTGTTCTTGTAGTATGAATGGTTAAATTCACAGACTTGATTTGATTTCTTTTATGAATTTTTACATGTTCAAATTATGTATTTTCATATTTGTGGATTGATGGAACGTAGAAACGTGCCTAGGATTCCTGAAACAAATAAGGAATGAATTCACAGTAAAATTCTGGGTTGAGTTGCGTAAACTGTTCAAGTCGTTGATGTAGTGCTCGAGCCTTAGAGGCAAAGCTCGAGCCATAGATGTAAAGCTTGAGCCTGTAAGGAAAAGCTTGAGCAATTGGATGTAAAACTCCAGCCTGAGAAGGAAAGCTTGAGCAAATTAGGTGAAAAGCTCGAGATAGAAATAGAATGCTCGAGCCAGAAGTAGGGTGCTCGAGCATTTAGGACAAAAGCTTGAGCCTTACCTAGAGAGTTTCGTAAACAGCGTTGATTAAATTTTTAATTGATTTGGAGGGGTCCTAGACATCAAATAAGGACTGGATGGGAGTTTAAATAAATTCTAAACAAATTTAAATATAATAAGGCATGCTATTGGATTATTTGGAGGAATGAAAAGATTTAATCTTTAGTTTGTCCTAACAATTAAGATTAAAGGTGCAGCATGAATTGTATATGATGAATGCTTACTTGACTATATAATAAAATAGCAGCATGTTTAAGATTCAGTATGTGTAGGATATGTGATGTAAGAAGCTTAAATAATTTTTAAGTCATTCCAATTTTGTGATAACTTGATATCATATTATCATGGTTATTTCTAAATTGTTTGATGTATTTCCTTAAATGTTACATCAATTATTGAATTATGTGGTTTAATGCACCGGTATGGGACGGTGGCATTCTAGGGACAGATTAACTTATTAGTTAAGTCCTACCTACTTTGTGTAAGGGAATGGATTAACTAAAATGTTAAGTCCTACTTATATTCAAGTCAGGTCAACTGAATAAGTTGAATGATTTATAGAGGATTACTTGTAGATGATTAATTTATACTGGATAGGATGGATCTTATATATATAATTATAGCGCCATGATATGAGATCGAGTCTTAGGATCAGTGGTTTGGGCGCGTATATCGTCAAGAATGTGTAGTTAGATATAGTGTAGTTGTATACCCTGGTAGGTCTAGGTACTCATGCCCACTATATGTGCGTTTTGCATGATGCCTACTATTCAGGTTGAGGCAACCCTATAGTCTAGTAAGGTTCCTTTAGTGTATATTTATATATATATATATATATATATATATATATATATATATATATATACGGACTACTAGTTATTGTTGGATTGATTAGGATGTATACATGTATCGAATCTCTGCTTGGACTGTAGTAAAGTAGAACTTGTTTGTGGGCCTGACCCACCATTATTTTTCAGGTGCTTGTCAGGAGTAAAGGTTGTTCATGATGAGCAGGAATCAGTCTACTTCATTCTTTTGATTCTACTTAGGAGATTTATTTATGTTTCAGCTTTCAGTTTGGTTTTTCTAAGGGTCTACATAGTATAAATTCCCGAGTTGTATATTTTAGAGGATCAGTTGTATTGAAAGAGTTTATTAATTAATGGAAATTTATTTTGAGATTTTTATTATTGGATTATCATTTTAGTTTCTTTTCAACATTTTATTTATTCTTATTTATTCTTTTGTAATCTGTGTTCGTTTATTGCCGATTTATTTTTGATATCCTCAGGTATTCGGACGTGGGTCTAGCCAACCCGCATTAAAAAATCCGGGGATATCACAATATTTCACCGTTATCCTTCTTCTTTTTATTCTTATCAATACGTACACTGAAACCCGCTCACGTGCATACTTGTTATAAAAATCGTAAATTTCATCTAAAGACTTGAACTCCTACCTTCTTTTGGTTTTCTCTCATAAGCCACTTGAGGAATATATATTTTCTCATTTTCATTTCCCCACAACCTTATACCATCCATACCTAAATAAAAATAAACGTGTAACAAATAAAATTTGATCATAACTTCTAAAAAAAATTAAATAAAGTTCTTTATTAATTACCGAAAAAAAAAAACATAGCTCTTTATTAGAATTCTGTAAATAAAGGACATTGGAAAAACTTAGAAATGGTACTAAAATGATATTTATACACATTTTGGCATGCTATAACAGGATTAACACTTTGAACATTTTGATTGGTATATATTAAAGGTTAGTTCTTAGGATCGTTCTTAAACTTGAAATAGAGTGTGAATATAAGATCTTGAAGATGCTCTATTCATCTTCCACGAGCTCAATGTTTACTATTTTTTTTCTATATTAGGCAAAGTCTCAATTTTTTCCCCCAAAAGCTAGACCTATAATTTCATTGCTAATAAACTCCAAATATTTGACATAACTAATTTATTTTCTATGTGCCAAATTGTACTCCATAATCACCTCCACACATGAATATTTCAAATACATTCCTCTAGTCTAACGTCACCATGCACTTTGAATCCAACTTTAATACTCAAAGCTTTTATTTGAGGTCAAAACCATGATTTATCCAAAAGATGGAAGTACCATGGTATTCCTATTATAAGTATCCTTTATCAATCAACCAAAATAATATAATAATAATAATAAATTTTGATCACACATAATCTATAACAAATACCTACCAATGATACAAGTCATCAAAAAGATGAAATAAGAGATTTTAGAGAGATACCTTTAATAAATTGACGAAAGGAAGTATTACAAGATGATGCAATCAACAAGAGTTGCAAAGAAGAGATGTGCCACCGCTAACGCCTCTGCCAGAATCTATGCGAATTTTTCAACTGCCAATGATAAGGGACAACATTAATGTATTTTCATAATTTTTATTACATAATTTATCAATAGAATGGATGAAGTATGGGAGGAAATTATAAAAAACAAGACTTACTTATTTCTCTTTAATTAATTTTATTCATCTTGGTTACGAAGAAGAAGAGTACCACTATGAACTGTTGGGAATTTTTTTATTGGCTTGGCGGTAATGAAGGGAATGAATCTTCTATCGTTGAAGGGATTGGAAATTTATTTTTATTTTTATTTTTCCAGATGTGGTTGCCTTCTATGTTTCAACCTTCTATCGTTGAAGGGAATGAAAAATAATAATTTTTTTATTTTTAATTGGTATGCTTTAAGAATTTCCTGGCTGAACAGATGGGAACGAAGGGAATGAACCTTCTATCATTGAAGGAATTGGAAATTTCATTTTTTTTTTTTTTTTTTCCAGATGTGATTGCCTTTTATGTTTCAACCTTCTATCATTGAAGGGATTGGAAATGATTATTTTTTTATTTTTAATTAGTATGCTTTGAGAATTCGGATAGGAAGGAATTCGTATAAAAGAAAATCCAAACCAATTTGGTTTTAGTTTATTTCCATTAAAAACATGTCTAGTTTTTTCATTTCCTATTAATAATATATAATGGTAATAAAAAAATAAAAAATAAAATAAAATAAAGCAATTGCCTTAAATATAAAAAGGAAACACTGATTAATTAATTACAATAGGATTAGATTCCAAGGTCAGGATTAAAAGTGAGCATACTACTCCTTGCTCACCAGCGAGCAGTTGAATGCCGCTGTTATTTATAGAGTTACAAACATAATTCTTTGTTGGACAAGGATTACATTTCCTTAGAGACCAAGACTTGCCAAATAAGAAATTACTTAATAGAAAACAACTCTAAAATAGAATCCTAATTAGAATAGGAATTTGAGACACAAGTTCTAACAGTAACATCACATTAAAGTATATTATTGTAAAAATAGCAATAGAAGTGTTTAAAAAAAAAAATTGTTACCAAATAAATTTAAAAATAATTTAATTGTGAAAAGTACTTATTATATTGTATCACCAAACACCTAACGTGCTTATTACTAACCGTAATTTGTTGCCGACTCTATTGCGCTTTTTTAATTCCAACAGCAATGACTTTCGTCTCCATCCAGCCTGCCATCCAACCCAACGCCGGCCACCTGTCCTCGAGCGCGGTGGCTTCCCCTCCATAAACTAACTCACAAGCAAGGGCAAAGTTAGAAATTAAATTCAGGGGGCATAGTGTAAAAAAAAAAAAAAAAAACGATAATAAATATAAATTCTATAAATCAAGAAACAAAGAAGAAAAATTACTCAAAATAATATGTCAGTCAATGAGTAGTTTAAGAATGATAAATAGTTAACAAAAAATTAAAAAAAAAAAAAAAAAAGGAAAGAAAAATAAGAGAATTTTGAAATGGAAAAAAATTAGAGTTTTATTCAAAAAGAAAATTTTAACATTTTTAAAAGAAAATTAAATGAATTTAAAGATATTTTAAAGAGTAAAAAAGAGAAGAAATACAAAATTTAAGAAATAATTTTAAAAAACAAAAGTTTTAGGGGGGCATTATATGAATTTTCTCATATATACATGTAAAAATATGTAAAATTAATATATGTATTATAGTAAGCGAGACCAGGGTAAGGGGGCACGTGCCTCGGGCATACACCGGCTCTGCCTCTGCCCACAGGTCCATCCCCGGCCCTAGCCAGCACAGGTTCGGTCGTATCTGTGCTCGCACGGCTTCACCTACTCCAACAACCGTTTCTCCTGCAACATCCGCGACTGCGGCGGCGGCCTGTAGTGCAATGAACTCGGTGGCACCGCTACCCCCAACCCTCGCCCATTCAACCTCTACCACGTCTGCCATCACAGGATCTTTGGATGCCTTTGCACTTCCCGCATCCTTCGTCTCTAGATAGTAGCGATGTTGGTGGTTCCCGCTATTGGCCATCTATTTCCCTGATTTGATTGTTTTCTTCCTCAATTTGAACTTTTGAGAGTTCTCAGACTGATCTTTTTCTTTGCCCATACTGTCGCGATGGTGGAAGATTATGGGAGCAGCATGGCAGCAACTTACAACCAGTTGGAGGTGGACAGTTTGGGTGGATCGGTGGTTGTGGTGAGTTAGATCGATGAGTCACGCAGAGGAATAAGGGTTAGGTAGTGGGTTTGAGTAATGGTGGTGTGTTTGAGTCTATGAAGCACAAACATCTCTCCCAGGGGTCCCATACCAGTGTCGGACACGTGTTTGACACGAACACGCTTGTCCAACACTTCTGTGAAGTGTCCAAAAATTATTGTTTATTAGACACAGGGTGGACACGGCTGGGACAAGCGGAGGACATGTACCGGACACGACGAGGTATATTTTGTAATTTTTTTTAAGAAAAATAGAGTACCTAATGTAATTTTAGAAGTTTAACTCTTTTGACTCTTTTGTCTGAGATTCTGAACTTCTACTTTAATTAAATTTTATGATTCTATTATGTTTATTTTTTTATTTAATTTATTTAACTCAGTACTAGAATTAAATAAACTTTTAGACCGTAGCAAGAAAAATAGAGAGAAATCAGAACAATTATACTTGTGGATGTGTGTAAAATATAAACTGTAAAGTTGTTGATAACTTTGTTTTGTTCTTAATTAATTGAAGTATTTCTTTTATTGCAGTATTTTTTTGGTGGAGGTTAGATTTATGGTATTGTGGATTCTGAATATATAATTATATATTCATAATTCACAATACTCTCTCTCTCTCTCTCTCTCTCTATATATATATATATATATAATTTTATAGGCGCATCCCCGCCGTGTACATATCCGTGTTTTTTTAAATTTACCGTGTCACTGTATCCGTATCGTATAGTGTCTATATTCGTGCTTCATAGTTTTGTGTGTTTCAAATGCCTAATAATGGAAAGTATTTGTGTTAATTAATTGGCTGATATTTTGTTAATTAATTAAATTAAATAATTAAGAACAAATTTTATATTTTATATTAAATTTTAAAAAATGTGAGTGCAATTTATCCTATTTTATTTTGTAAATATGATTATTTCTTCACTCTTTCAAACTTTTATTAATTGTTTTAGTAAATATAGACAGAACCCAACTCCTTTATTGGAATTGACACATTTTCCTCGATTGTTTAGTCAACATAAAATTTACCACGCTGTACGCTGTTGCTCATTGTCCTTTCTCCTTCATTAAATGATATTTATAATGAGTTGCACCTTATTATAACACTTCAAAGCTCTCAGCAGTTTTTGATTCACAAATTTAATCGTTTGAAAATGAACAATATTAGAAATATACAACAGTATTAAATTTGTGTCGAACTTTATTAAGAGTGGTCATATGAGAAATATAGGGTCAAAATTTCGTATCAAACTTTATTTAGAGTAGATCGTATGCTACCGTAAAATTTTATATTTTATTTCTTAACATCAAATTTGACCAAAAGAAAGTATAAAATAACTTTATACTCTATTTCTTATGACCAAATATGACTAAATTAAATATATTATTTAAGCACGACACAAGTAAGTGACCCCACTCCCTTATTTGATGCATAAATGAGCCAATTATAAAAAATAAGTTTGGCAATACATGCAACAAAACACCAGTATCATTTTCCAAATCTATATACTCTCACTTCCTACAACTCTTTCTTTTCTTTTCTTTTCTTCTTTTAATGTATCTTTTCATGGCAAATAACACCCTTGAACATTTTTTGTCCATATGAAACTTGAACCATCTTTTACAAACTAAAGTGATAACATTCAATTACAAACCCTTTATTATTCCATCCCTTTTAAGGGTTTCCTCTAATCTTTTTTAAAAAAATTGAACAGACTTCACATACCTATTATGAGTTCACTAGTCTCAACTTCTTTAGCATATTCCTCATTTAATAATGTTTGAAAATAATTTTTTCAACCATCCAAGATGATTTTATCCAAAAATATTTAGACTGGTATGAATAAAAAACGACTACAGTTAGGAGAGGGTTGCAGAAGAAAGAAAGGAAGAAAGTCCAAGGTAACTAAAACTTTTCTGCAGCGATTATCACAATTGAGGATTTTATATACACTACAATACAACGGCTAGGTAAAGGGCAGATACCCAGAACATTAAATTGAGCGACAATAAATTATGAAAATGGAAAAGAAAATGGGGGTTTGCTTCCAATATGGGTTTTTACCTAACCTAGAAAACCATCATTATAACAAATGCAAAAAGTGCTAATGAGGAACTTCCTTCACTGTTGCTACAATTGGGAAGACGGTGAGAGGGCTCCCTCTGATCGTCGTGCTGCCTGGCCGGGAACTGACGACTTGTTTGACCCACTAACATTGTACCTCTCGTAAACCTTTTCACGGTTCTCTGACCACCAGTTTTCAGCTTGGTGCTCTCCGAATCTTCTCCGACTGCCAATGCAATCACAAAATCAGACTCGCAACGACAAAAATAAAATATCCGTATTGAATGTCTACACCAAAACAGCGATACCATGATCCAAGACAGGGAGGTTAAATATGCATGTAGCAGATGTACAAGCACAGGACTGAGTCGAAAGATTATTCAATATACTTAGAAGAGTCACTGACAAGAATCATCATCCTAATTAGATTGGGATTTAAATCCATAGAAGGGTCTAAAATCATCTAACTTGATCTTTTACCAAATAAATCTCTCATATCATTTCTTTAACTAGTAAACTATACATTGCACTTGTGTTTGTGTTTGTGTGTGTGTGTGTGTGTGTGTGTGTTTTCCCAGAAGCTAAAGCAAACACACGCACAACATTCCCCTCGCGAGGCTCAAACTCTCAACCTCCCCATCGGGGAGGAGAGAAAATGATTCATACCATCCGGGCTAGTAGCCTGGTGGTAACCATACATGCATTAAATTAAACAATAATATAAAATATGAATGGGAGGATATGAAAGTAATTTGGTCAAGTACCTGAAGCGCACTCGTTTGAGATCTCTAGTTCCGTCCTGGAGGGCTACAAGCGTTATATACACACCAGGCTCGTATTGTTCAATCCACTCGGCCTCAACTTGATTAGCATTACCATCCAATGCTGAATTTCTAGATTTCACACCATTGTCACCGTCTTGGCAAGGCCCAGATTCCCGGCTGTCAACAGCCTCTGATGCATTAATGTTACCCGATTGAACCGCTCCACTACCATTTGGAAGTCTGACATCTTGATCGTCATCCCGCTTAGTGGAGGTCAGAATCCCCTGATTTTGATGGTATGGGTTAGTTTCATTGCTTCTAGGATGATCCCTAAGCAATTCAGTGGGACCCTGTGTTCCATTTGTTGTTGTAGGGTCAACTCCCCTGAGAGGGGGCAAGCTAGAGCGGTTGAGTGGACCAGAATGACGATCTCCATTTGCATCAGGATAGTGAATGCCATTTGGCTCCAAACCATTTTGTACAAAAGCTGCCTTCATGCTATCAGCATCATAAACCCCATGTGGCAACCTCTCAGCCATATCTTTGAGCTATGATGGTAGAAATAATATAATTAATAGCACATCCAAGTAAAGCTGAAAATAGTTAAAACAAGAAATCTGATATAGAAATTGCTCTGTTCTGACTTGTAATTTAGCAACATAAACATGGAAATGTAGAGGTAGGTAAAAACACGCTGCATTAAATACATGATGTAAGAATGAGAAGATTTTAAGCATAGTTAGAGAACCAATGCCACTGCACACAAACAAATTTATGCAAATATTAAATGTCCTAATTCATGGACAGTGATGTCAGCTAAAAGATTAGTTCACCATTGGAGTAACAAAAAAAAACATTATTAAGGCAGGACAGATAAGTGAATTGCTAGATGAAGTAAATATGTAACTTGTGCAACTTCTACCAAACACCATGCATAAATAGCATGTCGAGAAACATTTTAAAGGAAATCATATTTACGTGTAAACAAGGGAAGAGAACAAACAAAAAAAGGGAAGAAAAAACAAAAAAACAAAGAGAAAGCAAACCTGTGCTGTAAGCGACTTTATCACTTCTTTTGCCGCTTTCGACTTGCCAGATTCCTCTGCAGCCAGTGCCATAGCTTCCTGAGCTTTGTTTGTCGATTTCTTAATCTCTAATTCTTGAATTTCGCATCGATGTCTCAGATTCTCAACCTAAATAGAGCCACGATGGTAGAGAAAAGCAGGTAAGTTGAAGTGAGAGAGAGAAAGAAAGAGGGAGACTCAAAAGTTCTTGATATACCTGTGCACGTAACTTGTAAATTTCTTGATTCAAAAGTTCATTGGTTTTCTTCAAACTATCAGAAATACTTTTAGAGAAAGAAAGTCCTGATGTTGTAGGAACAGGTGTTGCAGAACGTGGGGGGCTGGGTTTCCTTGAGAAAGGTGACACAGACCTGGAACTAACACCGGAGGATGTAAGAACAGGTTTGGGAACTATTTGACGCATATCAACAGCAGTAGACATAACATCTTTCAGCTGTAACAATGAGAGTGCTTGAGAGGAACGACCTAATGAAAACGTATCAGCTTTCTTTCCTTGTTTGGCTGCTTTGTTATCCAGCTGCTTGATTAAGTCAAGATTAGAAGGCAATGCCGACTTGGATAATCTTAATTCAGCCTTGTCTAACCTATCCTTGTTTTCACCTGAAAGACGTGGTACAGCATTCCTCTTGTTATTAACGCCAGCTTCAGCCACCTTACTCAATTTGGCAAAACAGGAATCACATACGCGATATTGTTTGCTGGGATTAGGAGCCAGTGCTGCTCTTAATGCTTTCCTGGAACTACACGAATGGCAGTGCACAAGTCCACAATTATAGCAGTTGTGCCTCTTCCGCGTAAATCCAAAAGCCTGTCTGCAAGCCGAGCACTGAGATTGCTCAGCACCAGAAACCCACTTGTGAAGACATATAGCTGCTGTATAGTTTGAGCCACAAGCAATATTCTTAACGTGTCTATCCTTGAGAGCTTCAACCAAAGTTGGTGTTTTTCGATCTTCAATATCTCCATGGCCCAACCTCCCATTAGCTCCCTTTCCCCATGTATAGACCTCGTTCCTGAGTGTTAATACTGCCACATGATAAGCACCAGAGGCAATCTCTTCAACAGATTCCCCAACAAGCTTATCTTCTACCAAGCAAGGTAGCTTTCCGTCAGACTGGGAATTTCCAAGCTGACCATAGACTGTACTACCCATTGTAAAAACATGTCCTGAGGAGGTCAATCCTACGGTTAAACTATGCCCGCAAGCAACTTTGTGAAAATTGTAATCAATAAGTGCTGGCACACAAGTAGGTTTAAGACGAGGTTCCTTGTCCCCTTGTCCAAGACGATTTTTATCTCCATCACCCCAAGTAAACAATTTTCCAAATGAAGCACTTGCGCTAGACTGTGTCACAATAACCTCAACCACAGCAGCAGTATGCCACACCCCACAAGCAACAGCAATTGTCCTCAACCCCGAGAGAGAGTCCACCTCTCGTGGATATGAAACATTTCCCCTGTCTCCATGGCCCAACACACCAAAGGTTCCATCACCAAATGTAAATAGCTGCCCTGTTGATGTTACCAAGGCCGTATGCCATGGACCGCAAGTTACCATAGCAACTTGAAGTCCCTCAAGAGGACCTGAAATTCTCTTTGGTATCCAATGGCTGACATCAGAACCATGACCAAGAAGCCCAGCATTTCGCAAGCCATCTCCCCATGTGTAAAGTTCACCAGCCATAGTAACAGCACAAGTGTGAAACTCTCCACATGCAACGAAATCTACACCGCAAACTGCTAAAGATTCAATCAGACGAGGTTGAGTGACATCTTTCCCAACCCCATGGCCAAGCCGTCCCCCAGATTCTTCACCCCATGTGAAAACTTCACCTTGTCTAGTGACGAGAGCGGCATGCCTGACCCCACAGGCTATATGATTTACATCCAAAACTACATTGGACTCTAATGGCCGGGGAAGCAGCACATCAGATCTTGTGCTCAAAGAATTAAAACTTTTATCAGCCCCAACCTTCACAACATTATCACATATAACCTCACCCCATATATACACATCCCCTAAAGCATCACAATCATCTGGTGCAGAACCATGACTGGAAGTGCTGGGGGCACTAGAAACACTAACTCGAAAAGCATCTGAACCAGATCCTTTAACTTGCATATTGGTGTGATCCAAAGCTGCATGTGATCTTTCAGACTGCACAGAATTCTCAGGCCGATAGCTCTTGGGAGAAGTGTATGTATTGGAGCTTCCAGAAATTTCTGGAGAGCTAATTTCTCGTGTAGCACTGATGGAACTGTCACTTGGACTATTAGATGTCAAATCTCTGTTATCCTGAAATCAATTGATCATGAATGTACATGTCAGACATGATATACAGCTGCTGATTAGTAGGAAAACCAAATGGATGAATGCACTATGCACCTTAAACAAATTAATTTTTATGCTATAAATTGAGAGCATTATGTTGATAAAATACAGGAACTATTACTTACAACTTTGAATAATTTAGATCACTAATCCAAGTGCATCATATATTTACGTGATGAATAAATGATGTAAACTAAGGCACAGGATGTCAACTAATTAATATGTATAGCTCCAATTCTTCCTATATTTGAACGGAAACAGTATGATACCATGACTATGGATGGAAAAAAAATATGAACTGAATGGATATTTAAACTTTAAAGAATGTCAGACGTAAAAAAACATGTAAGTTGGTCTCCATGATGCTAATGCTGAAAAGATAGAGCACAAAACAAGATCGCACCCTAGAGTAAAAGTTGATAACAAGAAATTTCTAGGTCAGTAAAATTACATCAAAGTAGAGACTTCCATCACTCCATCCATCAATTTTTGATCGCCCACCTTGCCCAGAGGATATTAATGCTTTGAGGCCCGCAATCCACACCTCCGTCTCAACTTTGTCCTTACAGATCTAAAAAGAAACAACATATCACATGAATATCTACTGCAGTTGAAAACAGGTGGTGGAAATTGAAGACACTCATCACTGACAGAAACTAAAGATTCATCACCAACCAGATCAAGGGACCTCTTTCCGTTGTTGTATATAAGAGAAAAGGACAAGTAGTCCTTTTCAGGACGCAGATACCGTTGGAAAACAGCCTGGTAACAAAAACAAAATTGCTGTAAGCATTAGTTGGAAAAAATGTTCGGGCTAAAAAAAAAAAAAAGAACTCTCGAATACGCAGGTGTCAAACTACAAGCTACTAGCTTGAGTGATATCGCAGGTCACCCTAGGTTTCAAGTCCCTGTTGGGAACTTGGGATGCAGTGCTGTGCATGTATTTCTTACATATTATGATCAAGCAAAACATGATGTTAAATAGGAGTATAGAAATCACCAGTTGCAAAATGTGGTTCAGTTGTTAACTCGTTAGCTTAAGTGGTCTCAAGTCATCCCAAAAGGGAAGTGCACATTTCAAGTCCCCATTGGGATGCATGTGTGTGTGTGTCTTAGTTATATTATAGAAATGAATAAATAAATGAAGTATATTACAATAAAGCACAATAACGGTATCAAACAGATTATAAAAATCTCACAGTTCTTTGCCCAGGAATAATTCTTGAAACTGAAGCTAACTTCAAACTTCTTTCACCACTACTAGATATCCAGATTAAAGATGATTCGTCCTGTGATTTATGGATACATTATCAGTAGCTGGTTCAAAGAAGAAATTATGCAAGTGCACATTTGCGGTCCAGAGGACAAGAATTATATGTCAGGATAATGGAAAATCTAAGGATATATGTGATCACATAAAGCACATAAGGTGATGACTATCTGTATCATCCCCATTCTAACAAAAAACAAAAGAGGAAATGGTAATTGACACTTGAGGAGATCAACACTCAAATGGAGAACTTTTTGTATCAAGTAGTGAAAATAAATTGTACACGTAGTGATAACTACTCGTATCAATTTCTGTCTACAATACATAAGATGCTAATTGACATTAAATATAGGAAATCCTGTTCAAGGGAAAAATTTGGGTCATCCAAAAGTTAACAAAACCAATCATGCAGATACAGAGAAAAAATGAAACTGACCAAATCTAATAACCAAACTGTCCTCACTGTCGAGAAATTGCAATAGACAAGATGCTTGTGAAAACTTTATCCCATTAAGGCCAGCATGGGAAACAGTTAAACTGCTTAGACAGTACCCCTTAAATTCAAAGCTTAGCACAAAATTGAATATCTTGTCGAATTCTATAATCCAGTCACGCAATTATGAAACTTAGTTGACGCAGCAGAACCATATTTGTGTGGTGGACTGCAATTGGCTAAGTGAGACACCACAAATGACATACTTTATCAGCAGAAAGAGGCACAAATGAGGCAACTAACTACTAAGGAGGAAATACCCCTTATAAGTTAATTATTAGTTCTTTAGCATCATGAAACAAAGCATCAGTTTTAATTGTTCTATCAAGATGTCAAAAATGGGAGAGGACTACCGATGCTTTCATAGAAGTTTACAAAAAATCCAGAGACGGATACAGAGAGAGAGAGGGAGGAAAAATATATGGGCAATTTGTTGAAGGTAATAATGAAATGATGAAGGTCAACAATAAGAGGAGGGACACCAAAGTAATTCTATGTATCTATGCATGTAAGGTACCTCACCATGTGTGCAAGTGTGTCCTACCTAACTATCCGTTGTGTCAACACTCAGCATTGTTTCTCAAATTTTAATTCATCAGTCACTGACTCAAATCCGTTGAAGAATGAAGTATAAAAGCCAAAACATGGGTAAATTGGAAAATCCCACAATTTATAAAGAGAGAACCTCAAGTATTGTCCAAATCAACAAACAATATACAAGAATGCTCCGACATTCCATAACATTTGAGCTTCATCAACCAACTGTTACCAAAAATAAATTCAAAAAGAGAGATAGAGAGAAAAGGCATGTTACAACATTCCATAACATAAGAGCTTTATCAACCATTACAAATAATAATAATAATAATAATAATAATAAATAAAAGAAGGCGTGTCATGGTCCAAACATGTCATTAAATATATCAAAATGTAATCAATTAACTTCTTGTCCCCATAACAAAGAGGAATGGTTAAAAAATGAAAAAACCCCATAAAATTAAACATATTCCTTCCACCATCCAAGCACTATATAAATAAATAAAATACAAAACAAAAATCCTTTGAACAACAAACTTACACTAGAAAGTCTAAATGGGCAACACTTAGGCTTTCCCTTACGACCATATTTAAGCAGGTGAGCACCCTTCTTCAAAGCAATTAATGCCTGCAAAAATTAAAAAGGGTGATTTACAAACATAAGCAGTGGTACCAAATGTTATGCCTGGAAAAAACAGTGTGAAGAAATGATAATAAAGTTAATATCGAACAGAAAAGACAATAAAATAAGAATTATTCTATTTATCCTGCTGCATTGATCACAAACATGTTTTCTAGGATACAAAGAAAATTTATATTTCATTTTCTTTAAGTATGGGGTCCTTCTTCTTGTAAGTCCAGAAGCACTAAATATGTAATATAATATTTGATGTATGATTCAACACCACGGCCAAAGACAAGTCAATGTGAGCAATGCATTAAAGTTACTAAGACACATTTTTAGATCATATATAATGCAATTGATATACAGAATGATAGTATACATGCCCACGATCATTTTTTACATAATAACATCACATATTTGTATAGCCTTTCATCACGGCACGCACATTTATTCTTTCTCTTCTTCTCATCTTAAAACTAAATTTCTTCATCAAATACAATCAGATCAATAATTTTATATAATTCCAAGGGGTTCTCCTCACACAGGTCACCACAAAACTAGTACCCAAATAAAGAAGACAAAGAATAAAGCATCCAAAAAGAGTTTCCGGTTCAGGAACATACCCAATGTTTGCAAACAACTATCACCCCACTCAAGAGGGAAATATTTCTAATTCAAGTATTGACATATGACCCAAAATCAGTTAGTTGTTCGTGGGAAGCCCAACATTTCTCTATTTTCTTCAGCAAATGTATCAAAATCCGAAATTGAGCCCTAAAAATTTCAATTGTTTTGCACCTAAAATCAACCTGAATAACGTTCTACAGTGGAAATTCAACATAAAAATATCATCATCATTACAAATACTACACATATTACATGTAGGATTAATTTGGACATACCTGCTCGATTTCACGATCAGCATTACCGTAGCTAACAAGATCTGCCATTCCATGTGAAAGATTTACCCGAACACCACCACCCGCTGCGATCGCTCTCAGGAGTTCCGGTCATCATCAACGACGAGAAAACCACAATCTCGTCCGTAAACTACCATCAACCTTCACATCTCCTCACCGATATCTCTCTCTTATCCCCAACATTCAAGCCAATACTGACTCTGGAATTCACAGATCTGCCATTCTCCTCCGTACTCCATCCAGTCCAAACCAAAACCCTAGAACCTCCATTCGAGAGCAGAGTCAATAGTCTCTGAACCGCCGTGGACTGTGTGAACTGAGAGAAGACTGGTTCTGGAGTAGGTGAAAACCGATTCTCCGGTTGGTGGGGAGTGAATAACGCGGTTTTCAGACAGGGATTCCGGGGTCGGGTGCCGGAGATAACGACGAGGGAGGAGGAGGAGAGAGAAAATGTAGAGAGAGAAATAATCGGATTTAAGTTGCTGGTGGCGTCCGCGTAAGTACAGCAGAGTCAAAGTTGAGGAAAAAAAAAGCAAGAAATCGCCTGAGAACGAAAAGAAATCAAAGACATTTCCAAGGCTAAAGCGAAATCCAAAAGTAATTTAAAATTTACTCCATTTAATTTAATTAATTTACACAATTTAACATTCATACCAAATATATATATATATATATATATATATATATATATATATATTCTAGAAGTTGTACTCGATCTATAATCGCGTTTAGACAGCACGAGTGGTTGGGGAGGTTGTCGAGATTAGGGTCTTTTTAGTAATTGTGCTATTTTTTAAAAAGAAATATATATATATATATGCTCCTTGCTCAAAAAATTCAAAACAATTGTAATTACAAGAGTTTTTTTTTAATTATTTTTTTTTAGAACATATCATCTTACAACGCACGCTCGCATCATTTAAATTAAGAAAAAATTCAAAAGTGATGTTTTAAAGACTTATTTTCAGAATCCCTGTTAACCTCGCTACACCCTTAGAGCCAATTATAAGAGTCCTTGCCGTTGATTCAAAAATGAAATTATATTTCATAACACCAATCATTTGTTGTAGCTTTTTTATATGTTAACTGTAGGGTTAATTTTGTAATCTTATTATATGAGCAAATTTAAATTCTAAATCTTTATTAATACTCTAATTTTAGTTTTAGCTAAAATAATATCATAAATATGGTAATTGACTTACAAAATTGTATGAGAGGAACGAACTTAAATAATAAGAATATAAATTAGGGGACTTAGGAAAATATATATATATATTGGGGAATTATCAAAAATTGAGGGGCATTCTTAAGATTTTAATAAAATATTATAAATGACTTTTCATATAAAAAAATAAAATTAGTGGGGTAAGTCCATCTTTTAAAATGCAAATTTAAGATAATGAGAAAACTTGTTTTGGTAACAAAAGTGGGATGTTTCAAAAGAAATCCTTCAATAGTAGTTTTCAAAATATATATATCCTTTTTATATTTCCCCATTTCCTAAATAGAGAATAGTTTTTTTTTTTTTTTCTTTCTTGTAACCCTAAGTTGAGAACAATTTCCAAAGGTGATAATAAACACTATACACAAAATCTATGAATAGTAACATAAAAAGCACGAACCCCAAAAAATTGAAACATTAATTTAGAATATCTCAAAGTGTTCCACACAAATCAAAAGTTTGTACATGAATGACCAAATTGGGTTGAATAACGAAATGAGTAAAGAATGTGGTCCATCGGAAACCCAAACCCGAGAGATGATTTGGCGGATCTAGTTTCCGGGTCGTGTCGAAGCTTCTCAGAAATTGAGGAAAAGGGAGGTTATTTAAGATTTAATTATGAGTAATTATTGGTGGTGATCTTTCTTTGCTTTTGAGCAATTTTCTCGAAATGACAAAAGCACCCCTTGAAATCAGGAATTTTATGGAAAAACGAGCCCTTTTGGGGATCTGGTAGGTGAGCCACCAGGTTTGGTTGATGATGATGAAGCAGGACCCACCGTTAGATTAGTGGGCCCGACACGGGAGTAAGATCACCTAACTCCATTCAACTTTATAGATTATAACAACCGTCCAGTGGTTAGACTTTTCACTTTTCCATGGTTTGACTTTGAATGGCAACAACGTATTGGATTTTATTTCCACATGTTTATATTTGGTCCCATTGTAGACTTTGTTCCTAACACCACAAGATTTTTAGGTTTTAAGATATGGACAACGTTGCTGATAGGGTTTTAATATTTTGTAATTTTCTAAATAGTAGTATATGCCAAAAGCTTATACTGATTGGGTAACATCAAAACTTTTATCTTTTGCAGTCAATAATAGTAGAAGTTTTATTAATTAAAACAAATACGGAGTATAATATGCAATGAAAGGTTTATACTATGTGTTTGAGGCCTTGGAGTCAACGCACATAACATCAAAGTGTTACACCAAAATTACTAAGAATGTATATAGGATTTTCCAATTGCATATGAAATAATATACATATACATATATATGTTTATATATATATATATTAATGCTACTATAAAGGTCCATCCCAGGTCAGTTGTCATAAGTTCTTCTTTAAATTAGCTCATTTTGGTGGAAAAAAAAAAAAAATGCACGAATTACATTGTCACTGTAATTAATATTAAAGTGATGTCGCTACATATGTATACTTAAAATACCATAATTTAATTTTGTCAAATGAAATCAAAATAAATAGTATATAAAAGAATGACCGATTAGCGTGATATATCGTAATTGATTTTCGGTATGAAATTTTATAATTTATACTCCACAAAGCATTTTCATCCCGTATTTGAAAAGTTGTGCTAATAACCGTCTTATTCTTTTAATATTATGCAAAAACACCCCTCAAACACAAATATGATATAAAATAATGTTATAATACTCGTTTTATCCCTTTACTCTTTTAGAAATATCTAAGGGGTATGTATGCTAAAAATCTCATAGTAGATGGATGGTATATGCACATTAACTATATGTAACTCATATTTAATGATTTTTTTCTCACCTTTCAAATAAATAAAAAAATCATCTCTATATATTTTCCCTATCAGTATATCATCTCTCATTGAGTTCACTATTTTACTTTTCATATTAGTTAATATCACTCATAAGTTAGAAAGTTCTAATATATGTATTTCTTTTATGGGTCAAATAGAAATAAAAAAAAATTTATCTCAAAAAAATATATTTATCTTCATAGTTTTTATATTAATGTATTGTATATCATATATATGGAAAGAAAATTTCACTTCTTTATACAATTATAAAAAATAAAAAATTATTCGTAATTAAAATTTAATATAGTTATCATTTTACACACACACAAATATACATATATATTTATATATAAAATTTGTTACATAACAACAAATGTGTGCTCAATCTTTACTAAAAAAAAATAAATGGGTATTCAATTACTCCACATTCATCTGCCACTAAGAACATGCACCGTATCGCTGCGTTCTACTCTTTTAATTTTCACACATATAAATATATATATATATATATATATATATATATATATATATATAATTCATTACATAATAACAAATGGGTGTTTAATATTTAATGGGGAAAAAAAATAGGTAAAGCACAGAAAACACCCTTATGATATGTTTAGAGTGCATATCACACCCCTCATATCTTTTTTCTTTTTTTCACAAAATAATTTTTTTTTTTAAATAATGTGTAAATTGTATTCGTAAAGGTAATCTAAATAGAGTCTATTTTAAATGTGTCACGTATGACTTATTTGTACAATACTTTATGGGTGTTTTTTATTTGCACAATATTTTATGGGTGTTTTTCGCATATGAACAATATTGTAATACACATTGTAAACATACTATAAAGTTAGTTTTGCACTTAATCCCCCCCCCCTCCTCTCTCTCTCTCTCTCTCTCTCTCTCTATATATATATATATATATATATATATCATAATTATAGTTGGAACTTTGTGAAGAAGATTTATTCTCACTGTCATTTTAGCTACTTTTACATGAAGTAATAATGATTACAACAATAATAAGAAAATTAATAATTCGTAGGCCTAACTCAAGTAGTTAGATAATGATAGTAACTTATGCAGTAATAAAGCTATTCAAGAAGGATTTGGTTTTGAACATTAATTTCCAATGGAAATGATTAGAAAAGCACAAGCTCCACTGAAAAAAAATATATTAATTTGTTTAATTTAGACATTTATAGGAGTTAGTAATTAATGGTAGATAACTTGTAATCATATATAATAATGATTACAAGGACATATAATTTTCACATTGAAAGCCGCCTCATGGAATTGTGTTTATAAACCTATAATTGTGTGGGGGGGGAAAAGTTATGTAAAGTGAAGACTATATGTATATCAAAGTGCATGAAAACCAGACAAGAAATGATGAGAGAGAAGCAGCGAGAGGGAAGACTCGGAATATTGGCTCGACTTTGCAGACAAAGAAGCCAAATTTGTATTCCTGAGAGCCCACTTGATGTGACACAACCTTACCCACATTGGTCGACTCGTGGATTGCATTCTGGGGCCCATTATTATTATTTACATATCAAACCCTATGTGTGTGTGTGTGTATATGTGTATAGATATATATGTGTATGTATATAGTGTCACTTTTTCATGTATCTGCATGAACTTTATTTTTGGCACCACCATTTCCTGTTTGTAAGCAAGTATACAATGATCTCTCTCCCTCTCTCTCTCTCTCTCTCTCACACACACACACACACGCGCGCGCGTATTCCTTCCCGTTGCATTGAGTGATAAAGGGTGTGTTACTGTGTGTAATATATGTGTGTTAAAAGTGTGTGCAAACAACTGGGCTCTCTTTTTCCGTTAGGCTTCGACTGTTAAAATTCTTTATTGTACAATCAAAGTGATTAATTGTTGGATCAGAACTTTTTTTTCCTTGTATACGTATGTATATATATATAAAGCAAATTGGTGTCATCTAATTAACTATTATTGTAACAAGTTAACAACTCATTGAAAGAAACCATCATTGAAAGAAACCATCAAGTTCAAAGAGATAGCATTACCTCTAGTTATGAAATCAGATTGATTAATACCTACAAAACAAAGTGAGAAATCCTAATAACGTTCACGCCTATACAAGTCTTGATGCATGTACTTGATGAAGACAACACAAACTGCACTTGTTAGACATGAAACCTCTGTAGGATTCTGTACAAAATAAAATCGAGAAACAAGTAATCCATCATACAAACCCTTTTTTCTATTTTGATTCAAAATGGCAGTTATTATTAAACCACCGTAACTTCCCAAAAATCACGTAGTTATAACTTCCCAGTAACGTTGCGTCAGTATAAGTGGTTAGAATATAATGTGAGAATATAGGTCACACCACGTTTAATGAATAAACGTGTCCAACATTCTCCCACTTGGCCAATATTAACACATTCATTACCCCTATGGGTTTGAAAACTAAAATTTTATTTATAAAATTTCAGTGTATAAAATCATGGCGGAAATTACACTCTACAAATGAGTACTACCTTCCATGTATCATTATATCACTGTCTTTCTTTACATAAACATATTTATATGGTAGTACTTTATAAATAGTTATTTCAAAAAACTATTCAAGGAAGTCAACTTTATTGTCTCAATGGACTATCTGTATGAATAAGCTCCCATAAGCCCATTCTAAGGTCATACTTTATTATCCAAAAGGATAATTTGTCATTTATAAACTTTATGTATACTTTCTTAAAAATGACAAATAAAAACTAAGGATCATCAGAACATAAATGCAATTGCAAACTTTAAAGCGTATCAATAAATCAAACACAAAACATATCAATAAGTCCCATGTGTCCTACATGTTCCTTATACAATTTGGGTGGCAAACCCTTTGTCATAGGATCTGCGACCATTGACCTTGTTCCTATGTAATTTACTAACACTTGATGATCTTGAACTTTTTCTTTAACAATAAGGAACTTTATGTCAATCCACCTATTTGAACTTCCACTTGCATTGTTGTTACAGAAACGAACTGCAGCGGAATTATCACAATAGATTCTCGATGGCCTAGAGATGGAATCCACAACTTTAAGATCTGTGATAAAATTCTGTAACCATAAGGCATGTCCTGTAGCCTCATGACATGCTACGTACTCCGCCTCCATAGTAGAGGAAGTGATTGATTTCTGTTTTAAGCTTTTCCACGAGATAGCTCCTCCTACAAAGAGGAATACATATCCTGATGTTGACTTTCTAGAGTCAATGCATCCTCCAAAATCAGAATCAGAATATCCAACCATTTCCAAAAGATTTGATCTTTTGTATGTCAGCGTGTAATCCTTTGTCCCTTGTAGATATCGCATCACTTTCTTTACAGCTCGCCAATGATCCATTCCTGGATTACTTTGGTATCTGCCTAACATTCCTACTGCAAATGCAATGTTTGGTCTAGTGCATACTTGCATATACATTAGACATCCTACTGCAGATGCATAAGGAATGACTTCAATCTCTTCTCTTTTCAAAGTATTTCTTGGGCACTAATTTAGACTGAATTTGTCACCCTTGACAACAAGAGTAACACTTGAAGCACAACCCAACATTCGAAATCTCTCTAAAACTTTATTGATATAGGCCTTTTGGGATAATCCAATTAATCCTTGCGATCTATCCCAATAAATTTCTATGTCAATGACATAGGATGCTTCACCCATATCTTTCATATCAGAATTTCTAAAGAGAAACTCTTTAACTTCATGTAGCAACCCTAAGTCACTACTGGCAAACAAAATATCATCCATATATAGGATCAAAAGAATGAACTTACTCCCACTAACCTTAAGGTATATACATTGATCAACGATGTTCTCTTTAAACCCAAAACAAGAGATAACATCATGAAATTTGTAATACCACTGACGTGAGGCTTAGTTCAACCCATATATAGATTTCTTGAGTTTGCAAACCAATTTGTTTTCTTTATCTGAATGAAAACCTTCAGGGTGTTTCATGTATACCTCCTCATTCAAGTCCCCATTAAGAAATGTCGTTTTCACATCTATTTGATGTAAATCTAAATCAAAATGAGCTACCAATGCCATGATAATACGAAGGGAATCCTTTATAGAAACGGAAGAAAATGTATCTTGGTAATCAATGCCTTCCATTTGGGTATACCTTTTAGCTACAAGTCTGGCCTTATATCGTTCAATATTGCCTTTTGAGTCTCTTTTAGTCTTATAAACCCATTTATAGCCAACTGCATTAGCCCCTTCTGGCAATTGAACCAAATCCCAGACTTGATTTTTAGCCATAGAGTCTAGTTCCTCTAACATGGCATCATACCATAACCTTGAATTTTCTCCACTCGTGGCTTGTGAAAACGTAATTGGGTCTTTATCAATTCCAATATCATGGTCAATTTCTTGTAGATATACAACATAATCAGAAGGGATTGCAGGTTTTTTTACTCTTGAGGACCTTCTTAACTCTGTTTGTTCATTTAGAACAAGTTCATTGACAATAGGATTCTCGTGGGTCGGAACTTCTTGATTTACCTGTTCTTCCATGATAACATCTTGAGAAATGTCTTAAGTACAGGTAAAGGTTCTTTAGTCACAGGTCTAATAACCAAATCCCGTGTTTCCTCAAAAATTAAATTTCGAGGTTATTCACTCCCACTAATGTTGACATCCTTAAGAAACCTAGCATTTCTCGCCTTAACAATAATGGGTTTATGCGAAGGATAATAAAACTTGAACCCCTTGGACTTTTCTACATAGCCAATAAAAAACCCACTTATTGTCTTTAAGTCCAACTTTTTCTCTATAAGATTGTACACCCTGACCTCAACTGGACAACCCCATATGTGTAAGTGTCTTAAACTTGGTTTCCAACCATTCCATAACTCAAAGGGTGTTTTTAGAACCGATTTGGTCGGAACCCTGTTTAAGATATACACAACGGTTTTTAAGGCCTCACTCCATAGAGATAAATGGAGAGGAGAATTACTAATCATACTTCTTATCATGTCCATTAGCGTTCGATTCCTTCTTTCTGCCACACCATTTTGTTTTGGTGTGCCTGGCATCGAATATTGCGCTATAATGCCATTCTCTATAAGGAATTTTGCAAATGGACCTGGTCTTTGTCCTTGTTCTGTATATCTACCATAATATTCTCCTCATCTATCCGATCGCACTATCTTGATTTGTTTTTCCCTTTGTTTCTCTACCTTCACCTTATATGATTTAAAAGCATCAAGTGCTTCACTTTTATCATTTAGAAGGTAAAGATACATAAAAACGTGTGCAATCGTCAATAAAGGTGACAAAATATTTTTGACCATTGAAACATGAAATTTGAAAAGGTCCACATATATCAGTGTGTATGATCTCTAAAACTTGAGAACTCCTTCTGGCACCCTTATTGGTTTTGTTAGTTTGCTTACCCTTTATGCAGTCCACACAAATACCAAAATCAGAAAAATCAAGAATATAAGTATTCCATCATTTACTAATCTTTTAATTCTTTTTAAGGAGATATGGCCTAATCTCATGTGCCATAATGAAGAAGATTTTTCTGTTTTAGCCTTATGCTTGATGCCAATATTTCCATGCAAGATTAAGTGGTTATGATCAATATTAGGTTTAAATTTATTTTATATAAACCATCAACCAAAATACCATTACCAATAACAACACAATCTTTTACAATACTTAAAGAAGTATTAAATAAATTAAAACTAAAACCAAATCCAACAAGTTTCGAAATAGAAATCAAATTTTTAGAAAAAGTTGGAATATAAAAAGTTCTTTCAAGTTCTAATGTAAAGCCAGATAGTAAGATGAGTCTGTAGGTTCCAACCGCCTCCACATGTGAACTCATCTTATTTCCCGAATAGATGAAACGTTCACTTTTCGTCGGTCTCCTTAGGTTGATTGAACCCTACATGGTGTTGGCAATGTGAATTGTAGAACCTGAATCAATTCACCAAGCATCATTAAATGTATTAACTACATTTGATTCATAACACACAAAGGAAAAGAGATTACCCTTTTTAAGCAGCCAAGCCTCATACTTAGGGCATTCATTTTTCATGTACCCTTTCTTTTTGCAGAAGAAGCACTTGATGGTACCCTTATCGTCAACTTTTCTAGTTGATGCATTCCCCTTCTTCTTAAATTGCACACCCTTTTTGATATGTCCATTTTTCCATGAGTCGCTAGGTGAGCACTTTCTAACTTCTCCTGATTCAATCTCCCCTCCTCTTGAACACAAATGGTAAGCAATTCATTAACTGACCATTTTTCCTTATGTGTGTTATAAGAAATCTTGAATGTCCCATATTCAGCAGGTAGGGAGTTGAGTATAAATTGGACAAGGAATGTCTCTGAAAAAGTGAACTCCAATGAGTTCATTTGGGCAGTTATATCTCTCATTTCCATAATATGTTTACGGACCCCTTTATTACCCATATGCTTCATTGATGATAATCTAGTCATTAAGGTGCTAGCCAATGCTTTATCGGAACTTACAAACTGTTGTTCAATTACTGCCATGTATTCTTTTGCCTTAGTACATTCAAGAATTGAACTCCTTATGTTTTTCCCAACATGACTTTTAATGAGACACATACTTAAGCGATTTGATCTTTCCCACCTCTCATAAGAAGCATTTTCACTTGGCGTACCTAATTCCGTGGGGATGGGTGGTTCATCCACACGAAGTGCCAAATCAATGTCCATGCATCCCAATGTTAGAAGGATTTTCTCCTTCCAATCCAAATGATTATCACCAGTTAAAAATGGGATATAAGATTAACCAATATTGAACATTACTTTACTATACAATAAACTTTATTGAAATTCTTAACCCACATTAAAAAATTTCATATCAAAACAATGTGTCATTATAACTATAATGGAATAAAATATTCTTTAATGATATTAAACTGATAATGATACAGTCCTGTGGGCATTTGTATTCATTGTCAGTTTAATTCCAAAATCATTTTTTATACACATTCATTCATAAACAGTGATTATTTCCTTGTAATGCAGAATAAAACACTTTTTATGAATGAATCCCAACAACAGTAATAATGAACTCCTCCATTAGGATAAGTTATTGACGTATTGATTGTATGATTTATTTTGCTACGAAGTTGAGGGACTCACATTAATTAAAATGGATTGTTTACCAATAATGATAATGCTTTCTTATTCTATTTGAGATTTATTATATTATGTGGTTAACAAACTCATTTTAATTTTAAATATGCATGATAGTATTAATAATTCACCTTGCATATTGTATGAATGCATTTATATTCAGATTTATTATGTCTAATCTATTTTTCCTGCTTGCTGACATATTCAATATAATTGGATCTCAGTTATACGGACTGAAAAAGGAATTTAGATATTATATTCATAACGTAAGGGTACAAATGTATGGATTACTCCTATACCTAATCCTTTTACTTTAAGATACCGAATTTGACATTAATGCTTTTAATAAATGAAATAAGGCAAATGATATGACTTGGTGCAATATTCTAGAGTTTATCTCGAATATGCTCCAAAGCTAAGATTTGTATTATTTTATTTTCTTCAAGCATCATGTTAAATGTCAATGAGATGTTTTGGTGAGATTTGATAGAGCATATGCCTAAGTACTATGTCAAATTTAAATATCATCGAGATAGTATGTGGAACTCCAGTTTGATATCGGATTTTGAAAAATGATTGTTTATTATTTAAAAATTGAACTGGAGGTCAATAGGGCTGACTAGAATGGTAAGTTTCAAATTGACATGATTATTGCCTTGTTACCAAAATGGTTCGATTTTTTTAGAGTGAACTAAATAAGGAATCAGTTTGAGTTCACACTCGCTGATATTCTTATAGAATTGGTAACAGATGAAGCGATAATCAAAAGTATAGGCGTTCCTATTAATCTATCCTAGTTTATACCATCTTCTTCTAGGCCCAAGTGGAAGGGCAAAGTAAAAAAGAAGGATGATAATAGGACTAGGCTAGCACAAAATATGGGTATTCAAAAAGGTTGAAGGGAATAAGGCGGTTTACGTTGAGGGCGAAGAAAACTGTTTCTTTTGTCGCTAACTAAAACACTAAAGGACGAACTGTCTAAGCAATAACGTGGCATAGGAAAATGTATATTTAATCATTAAGCCATGTTATGCGGTTGTATCTATTAATTCTTGATGGATAATGTGATACCCCTCGAATCCGAGACACGGGTTGATCAGGCCCAGGCCCAAACCCGAGGGAAATATCAAACAATTAATATGTAACCGAACACAGAATACAAAAGAAAATAAGAAATAAAATAATAACGGAAGAATGCTAATTAAAAATCCTTAAAATAATATAATTATTGAAATCTGTTAAATCCAAACTCCATAGGTTTACAACTTGGGAATCCATCCATTGGACCCCTTATTAAAGGTTCTCAAACCGAAACTGAAAAACAGAAATAAAAACTAAAGCTAACATAAAGAAGATTCCTACATAGTCAGAGGAATGAATAACTGTATCTGCTCTGCACGTCCAAGCTCTAACCCTGAAACTAACGAACACCTGAAAAATAAAGAAGTGGGTCAGGTTCACATGCAATTCCTGATCCTACTACAATCCAAACAGTAATCCGATACGCGGATACATCCTAGGAAGACTCAACAATAACTAGAGTAGTCCATATAAGTATATAGTACACACTATAGGACGCTCGCTAGTCCAGTAAGTTTGTCTCAGCCTGAATAGAAGGCAACATGCAAAAACGCACCCTAAGGTGGGCATGAGTACCTAGACCTACCAGGGAACAACACCTATATCCAGTTATCCATCCTAGGCGATATACGCGCCCTAACCATGGTCATAATACTCAAGCTCATACCACGGCACCATATAATATATATATAAAGTCCGTACTCCTCCTAATACATAATACCATCCATCTGTGTAGTGGTCTGATATATGTATAACAAATCCATCCTGAAACCATAATGGATCATTCAATTCACAATTGATATGACACATGTTGGTGATGGACTTAATCTTTATGATTAATCCATACATTAATCCAAATTTAGGTAGGGCTTAGTGTCTGAACTAATCCGTACCTAGTATGACACTGTCCAATACCGGCGCATACCATCCTCCAGTTTCCGTAGTTAATAACACAGTATAATTACTTATTAACCACATCCCAGAATAAACATAAATATAGTTTAGCATGTATACAACCAATTTATGCATCCAATATAACATTTAGATATCCCATTACAGTTCTTGATATAAATGAAAAGACTGTACATTTAGCTCCTCCAGTTAACACAGTTGATGAAAACAATATCAGATACTAATCAACCATACTCCAAAATTTGCATAATTATAGTTTAACATGTGTATAACTAAATTATGCATCCAATAACAATTTTAGAATCTCAGTTCCAGTCATTTAAATACATGAAATAAAACTGCACATTTAATTTCTCCAAATAGAACCATAATTAATGCAATCAACGGAAAAGGTAATCATCAATTAATTCCAGCTAAATAGATTTATGTTTCCGGATAAATAACTATATACTTGTAAACAGTTAAGACATGTTTAATGTCTTTAATTTAGACAAAGAACCCCAATTGTTTCAGAAAATAGTAAGAACAATATACTAGTTTCAATCCTTTCATCCACTGTTTCCCAAACAGGTTTAATGTTGAACCTTATTTTTGTGCATACTTCAACATAATATCATTAACATGCTTCCCAATAGTTTATACATCTCTAGAATAATTATACAGATCATCTACATTCCTTGAACCAACCTAGAAACCTTCCTACAGGCCAAACCGGACCCAGAACCACGCAAAACCTCAAGAAAAGAGGTTGGAGCTGCCTCGAGAAAGTTGGAGCCGGCTCCCCCCTTAGTGGAGCCGCCTCCACTTCATGTGGAGCCGGCTCTACCCCATGTAGAGCTGGCTCTATAAGTCCTAGAGCCGGTTCTACCCTTTTAGTGAGCCGGCTCTCCTCTTTTGAGAGCCGCATCCCCTAACCTGTTCGTCTTCTTCGCCTCCGGCGAAGTCCAGAGCCTCTGTAGTATTTTAAACTCCTATTCTGGTGTTTATTTAATGTCCCAAATTTATTTGAAAGCCCCCAACATGCAACAATAATCCCAATTAAACCAAGCTTAAACTCAAGAACGGCATGCAACAAATCACAGAAACTTTAAGAACTTGCACCAGTTTGGTTCACGAGATTTATTACAGTTTAAACATGCATTCAAGATAAATTTAAACATTTATTTAATCCATTTTAATGTTGGTTTAATCCCTGGAGTCTTTCTAAGCATGTACATAACACAGATTAAAGAGATAGAGTGGAAGAGAGACTTGCCTTGAGTTTCAGACTTTGAAACTCTAAACCTCCGTCTCTGAATTGTCCGTCAACGTCATCGACTACTGTCCTACTCCTTCGACGCTCTTGGTTCAACCCAGAAAACACCCCGTCTAACCTTCCTTGAACCTCTCTGTATAATACTCAAGTTCCTTTTCTGTTTCTCTACTTTCACAACTTTCTGTATCACTGTATACGGGAATAGAGTTTTATGTATTTTTTTTCAAACTCTAAACCCACATAAGGTCATATATATAGGCGTAGTAATCCAACCCTAATCCTTGTATAATTTGAGCCCTAATGCAACACTTAATCGGCCCAAGAATAACCTGAGTTATAACCTATGTCGGTTAATATGTGAATATACAGAAAACACAATCCTAATTTAAACCAATTTAATTAAATAAAACCAATTATCAATTAAGTCAAATAAAACATCATAAAACAATTTAATAAAAGAAAACAAAATAATTTAATTAATTAATTAAAAAAAATCAAATTTAAATAACCATGGAAGAAACACATAATTAAAATAACCAATTAATAGAATAATACGCAATTAAACAATTAAATAAAAGATTAAACAATTAAATAAATGCCAGGACTATCCTTTTAAAATTAGGGGTATTACATTCTTCCCCCCTAACAAAAGGAATTCCGTCATCGGAATTCACTCTTACCTTCTTCCAATATTTCAGGAAACTGCGAGCGAATGACATCCTCCCGTTCCCAAGTGGATACAGCCTCATTGTGATGACTCCACTGCACACGAACTAAAGGGATAACGTTGTTACGAAGGATTTGATCCCGACAGTCGACAATACGACATGGTGGCTCCGAATAAGTTGCATCCGACTGCAACTCAATCTCCCCAACATCGATATGCTGATACCGATCCTCATCTCGCAGAAATTTCCGCAACATGGAAACATGGAATACATTGTGAACGCGATCCAAGTTATCCGGAAATGCCAACCTATAAGCGACAGCTCCTATTCGATCCGTAATCATGAATGGACCGACAAACCGCGGTGACAATTTCCCTTTCTTCCCAAAGCGCATAACACCCTTCATAGGAGACATTTTGAGAAGAACCTGATCCCCAACCAAAAACTCCAATGCCCGAGTACGACGATCAGCATAACTCTTTTGCCTACTTTGGGCAGTACCCATGCGATCTCTAATAAGAGCAATCTTTTCAGAGGTATCCTTAATGAACTCAGGACCCAAGAATCAATTCTCTCCAACCTCCATCTAACAAACAGGTGATCGACACGGTCGACCGTACAATGCCTCAAATGGTGCCATACCAATAGTCTTCTGAAAACTATTGTTATACGCAAACTCCACAAGTGGCAAGTAATCCTCCCAATGGCCCTTGAAATAAAAAACACATGATCGAAACATATCTTCCATAATCTGATTCACACTCTCAGTCTGTCCGTCAGTCTGAGGATGATAAGCAGTACTAAGATGTAACTCCGTACCTAAAGCCTGCTGAAAGCTCTTCCAAAATCCAGATACAAAGCTCGAATCCCTGTCCGATATAATAGACAATGGAATGCTGTGCAACTTCACAATCTCTGAGATGTAAAGCCTTGCCAACTGCTCCGAAGTGAAATCAGTGCAAATAGGCAAGAAATGAGCTGACTTGGTCAACCTATCCACAATTACCCATATGGAATTATGCCTCTTGAAAGAATTTGGCAATCCTTCCACAAAATTCATAGATATGCTCTCCCATTTCCACTCCGGAATTGGTAATGGCTATAGAGCTCCTGGCGGCCTCTGATGATCAATCTTGACCATCTGACAAGTACTACATTGCGAGACAAAAAGAGTAATGTCCCTCTTCATACCTGCCCACCAAAACTGCCGCTTCATATCCTGATACATTTTGTTGCCTCCTGGATGAACAGAAAACTCAGAGTGGTGAGTCTCTGTCATCACATCCTTCCTCAAATCATCAGCATAAGGTACCACTACTGTCCTTTGTACCGCAAACCTCCATCAGCCCCAACATAGTAGAATGGAACCTCTCCAGAACCTATCTCTTTAACTTTGTCGATACACTACTGATCGGTAAGTTGGGCTTGCAAAACATTGCGAATGATGGAAGGTGTAACTACCATACAAGCCATAAAAGCGTCGGACAACTCATCCACTGTCCTCAAAGCATTCCACTCAGTGGAAAATAGAGCAGAAAGACTACCAACAGGTCGGCGACTGAGTGCATCCGCCACCACATTCGCTTTCCCTGGATAATATTGTATGGAAAAGTGATAGTCTTTCACAAACTCCAACCATCTGCGCTGTCTTATATTCAGCTCCCGCTGAGTGAACAAGTACTGCAGACTCTTGGGATCACTAAATAATCTGAAGAACTCACCCAACAGATAATGCCTCCAAATACGTAAGGCAAAGACCACAGCTGCCAATTCCAAATCATGTGTTGGATAATTAAGCTCATGAGGCTTAAGCTTCCGAGATTCATAAGAAATCGGTCACTCCTCCTGCATCAAAACACATCTAAAACCCTGCAACGAAACATCCGTGTAGATAAGATACTCTATCCCGCTCTGTGGAGTAGATAAAATCGATGCAAAAGTCAACTTAATTTTCAGCTCATCAAAAGCTTTTTGACAGTGCTTATCCCATACGAATTGTACACCCTTCTTGGTCAGATGAGTGAGTGGTCCTGCTATCTTGGAGAACCCCTGGATGAATCTCCTGTAATATCCTGCCAGACCGAGGAAACTCCGAATCTCAGTAGGTGATGTAGGTTGTCCCCACTTAACTACTGCCGAAACCTTGGTTGGATCAACCGCTATCCCCCTTTCTGACACCACGTGACCCAGAAACTTCACTTCCCGCTGCCAAAATTCACACTTCTCGACCTTGGCATATAACTGGTGCTCACGAAGCGTCTGCAAGACTATGCGAAGATGTCTAGCATGGTCGTCCTCAGACTTAGAATAGATCAAGATATCATCAATAAAAACAATGACAAACTGATCCAAATAAGCCCGAAAGACTCTGTTCATTAAACCCACGAACACTGCAAGTGCATTAGTCGTCCCAAACGGCATGACACGGAACTCATAAGAACCATATCTCGTGAGAAACGCTGTCTTAGGAACATCCTGCTCCCTAACCCTCAGTTAATGATAATCAGAACGTAAATCAATCTTGGAGAAGTATGTGGCTCCCCGTAACTGATCAAACAAATCATCAATCCTGGGCAAAGGATACTTGTTACGAATCGTAACCTTATTCAACTCCCTGTAATCTATACACAAGCGGAGTGAACCATTCTTCTTCTTCACAAATAACACCGGTGCTCCCCAGGGTAAAATACTCCTGCGAATGAAACCCTGGCTAAGTAGCTGCTGAATCTGATCCCTCAGCTCTCTCATCTCCACTGGTGCCATCCTATAGGGTGCCCTAGCAATAGGTGCAGTGCCTGGAGCTAAGTCTATCACAAAATCAATCTCGCGACTAGGTGGCAACCCTGGAATCTCCTGAAATACATCCGGGAAATCTTGTACAATCGGTATGCTATCGAATGATACAGTAGTCCCCTCCCCGTGTCCTCCTCCACATGGAACAAATATGTGCTGATGACCCCGCTAGAACGTGGCATAACGACGACATACATGTCCTGACCAGGTATAGTAAACACAATAGACCTATCAAAACAATTAACTTGAGCATGGTAGTGATAACCAATCCATCCCAAGTATCCCGTCATAAGTGTGCATGTCCAGGACATAAGATTGGCTAGAAATCTGAGTCTATCAATATCTAGTGTCACGGGCACATCACCCTCATGAAAAATGGCAATATTGCCTAACAATGTAGAAATATCCTGAGGTTTACTGTATATGTGTGTCACTAACCAATCCATGAAAATCCCATGTTTCTAAATACTCCGTAGAGCATAACACAATAAGGTAAAACGAAACACTTTGCAATCGTCCCATTTTAGATTATTGCTCTATCTTGGGAATTCCTCCTTCCAAACAAACCTACCATATCAACTTACCCAAGTTTGTTTATAAACTCCTTAGTAATCTTTCTATCTTAACATAATGTACCACAAACAAAATATCTGTTTGCCTGTTCAAAACCAATCACTCAACTGTGATAGACATCTATTAGCCCAACATACACATTCCAATACAACTTAATAAAACCATATGTGTATAAACCACAAAAATGCCATCACAACACAATAGAATAGCCAAAACCATTAGTTCACTTTATTAAGAACTTGTCCAAACCAAAACTGTCAAACAAATAACCGTATGATGTTCTTTACCATAATCCTAGTGTACGTGATTGAATCCGTACTACATTCTTACTAATACCTCATCCACTAATAGTAATGATAAGTACTCTCAAAAGAGCGGTCACCCTTGAACTCCGGTGCCCTCCATCTTGGATGCTCCGGTATCTCCTCCATCCTGATCTTCTTTGGGGTTTTCCTTTCCGCTTGGCTCAGCTTTGAGCACCACCAAAGTTGTGTTAGGTCCACAGTATGGTAACCAATCCCGCACGCAAGAAACTTTCCTTGACTTATATTCCGAAGTAACGCCTATTGGAATCAACTCCTTGGTCTCCAATTTTGCCTTCTTGATCGGCCTTCGTAGGGGAATCGTCGGAGTAGCCTTCCTCGGCCTTGGGCCCTTCTTTGCTTTCATCGCGGACCCCATCCTTTTCCTAGTACCAAACATTCTGAAATTACATAATACACTTGACATCAGTACTTTTTAAACGAACCGTAAAAGAATATTATGAATCCTAAACTTAAGCTCTAATCACGAGAAAACGCTACGCGGAAGTCTTATACGATAGAATCCTAGAGACACTTGAACCTGGAGTGCTCTGATACCAACTGTAATACTCCTCAGATCCGAGACACGGGTTAATTAGGCCCAGGCCCAAACCAGAGGGAAATATCAAACAATTAATATGTAACCGAACACAGAATACAAAAGAAAATAAGAAATAAAATAATAACGGAAGAATACTAATTGAAAATCCTTAAAATAATATAATTATTGAAATCTGTTAAATCCAAACTCCATAGGTTTACAACTTGGGAATCCATCCATTGGACCCCTTATTAAAGGTTCTCAAACCGAAACTGAAAAACAGAAATAAAAATTAAAGCTAACATAAAGAAGATTCTTACATAGTCGGAGGAATGAATAACTATATCTGCTCTGCACGTCCAAGCTCTAACCCTGAAACTAACGAACACCTGAAAAATAAAGAAGTGGGTCAGGCCCACATGCAAGTCCTGATCCTACTACAATCTAAACAGTAATCTGATACGCAGATACATCCTAGGAAGACTCAACAATAACTAGAGTAGTCCATATAAGTATATAGTACACACTATAGGACGCTCGCTAGTCCAGTAAGTTTGTCTCAGCCTGAATAGAAGGCAACATGCAAATACGCACCCTAAGGTGGGCATGAGTACCTAGACCTATCAGGGAACAACACTTATGTCCAGTTATTCATCCTAGGCGATATACGCGCCCTAACCATGGTCATGAGACTCAAGCTCATACCACAGCACCATATAATATATATATAAAGTCCGTACTCCTCCTAATACATAATACCATCCATCTGTGTAGTGGTCTGATATATGTATAACAAATCCATCCTGAAACCATAGTGGATCATTCAATTCACAATTGATATGACACATGTTGGTGATGGACTTAATTTTTATGATTAATCCATACCTTAATCCAAATTTAGGTAGGGCTTAGTGTCTAAACTAATCCGTACCTAGTATGACACCGTCCCATACCGGCGCATACCATCCTCTAGTTTCCATAGTTAATAAACAGTATAATTACTTATTAACCACATCCCAGAATAAACATAAATATAGTTTAGCATGTACACAACCAATTTATGCATCCAATATAACATTTAGATATCCCATTACAGTTCTTGATATAAATGAAAAGACTGTACATTTAGCTCCTCCAGTTAACACAGTTGATGAAAACAGTATTAGATACTAATTAACCATACTCCAAAATTTGCATAATTACAGTTTAACATGTGTATAACTAAATTATGTATCCAATAACAATTTTAGAATCTCAGTTCCAGTCATTTAAATACATGAAAGAAAACTGCACATTTAATTTCTCCAAATAGAACCATAATTAATGTAATCAACGGAAAAGGTAATCATCAATTAATTCCAGCTAAATAGATTTATGTTTCCTATTAAATAACTATATACTTGTACATAGTTAAGACGTGTTTAATGTCTTTAATTTAGATAAAGTACCCCAATTGTTTCAGAAAATAATAAGAACGATATACTAGTTTCAATCCTTTCATCCACTGTTTCCCAAACAGGTTTAATGTTGAACCTTATCTTTGTGCATACTTCAACATAATATCATTAACATGCTTCCTAATAGTTTATACATCTCTGGAATAATTATAAAGATCATCCACATTCCCTGAACCAACCTAGAAACCTTCCTACAGGCCAAACTGGACCCAGAACCACGCAAAACCTCAAGAAAAGGGGTTGGAGCTGCCTCCAAAAAGTTGGAGCCGGCTCCCCCCTTAGTGGAGCCGCCTCCACTTCATGTGGAGCCGGCTCTACCCCATGTAGAGCCGGCTCTACAAGTCCTAGAGTCGGTTCTACCCTTTTGGTGAGCCGGCTCTCCTCTTTTGAGAGTCGCATCCCCTAACCTGTTCGTCTTCTTCGCCTCTGGCGAAGTCCAGAGCCTCTGTAGTATTTTAAACTCTTATTCTGGTGTTTATTTAATGTCCCAGATTTATTTGAAAACCCCCGACATGCAACAATAATCCCAATTAAACCAAGCTTAAACTCAAGAACGGCATGCAACAAATCACAGAAACTTTAAGAACTTGCACCAGTTTGGTTCACGAGATTTATTACAGTTTAAACCTGCATTCAAGATAAATTTAAACATTTATTTAATCTATTTTAATGTTGGTTTAATCCCTGGAGTCTTTCTAAGCATGTACAGAATACAGATTAAAGAGATAGAGTGGAACAGAGACTTGCCTTGAGTTTCAGACTTTGAAACTCTAAACCTCCGTCTCTGAATTGTCCGTCAACGTCGTCGACTACTGTCCTACTCCTCCGACACTCTTGGTTCAACCCAGAAAACACCCCGTCCAACCTTCCTTAAACCTCTCTGTATAATACTCAAGTTCCTTCTCTGTTTCTCTGCTCTCATAACTCTCTGTATCACTGTTTACGGGAATAGAGTTTTATGTATTTTTTCTCAAACTCTAAACCCACATAAGGTCATATATATAGGTGTAATAATCCAACCCTAATCCTTGTATAATTTGAGCCCTAATGCAACACTTAGTCGGCCCAAGAATAACCTAAGTTATAACCTATGTCGACTAATACGTGAAACACAATCCTAATTTAAACCAATTTAATTAAATAAAATCAATTATCAATTAAGTCAAATAAAACATCATAAAACAATTTAATTTAAAACAATTTAATAAAAGAAACAAAACAATTTAATCAATTAATTAAAACAAAATCAAATTTAAATAACCATGGAAGAAACACACAATTAAAATAACCAATTAATAGAATAACACGCAATTAAACAATTAAATAAAAGATTAAATAATTAAATAAATGCCAGGACTATCCTTTTAAAATTAGGGGTATTACAGATAGATTCAGGAGCAACTAAACATGTTTGCAATTCGTTGCAGGGATTTCAGGAATCCAGAAGCCTCGATGATATGGATTTATATTAGTCTTTTGACCTGATGTCGAGGTTGTAGCTAAGTCGGTGGGAATATTACATTTGAAATTAGAGAGTATGAGGATATTAGTATTAGAGAACTATCTTTATGCACAGAAGTTAGACGCTATCTAATTCTTGTTTCACTTGTGGTTTATAAAAACTGGATTGTTATTTTGTAAAACTGGTTTTATAAAATTGAATAGATATGCGATTACTTCTGGTGCATTGAAAGATGGTTAATATACTTAATCACAAGCTCTTAAGATTTGCAGGATGTAGAAACTAATGTTGCATCTTCTAGATTGAATGTTAAAAGAAAATTTGTTATTCCTGACTTATTGTATTTTTAGTGTCTATTTTTGGGTTGTAATCAACCAAAATGAGATTCAAAGATTGGTCAAAGAAGGTTTATTACCTAGTAAGGCAGAAGAGCCTAAACCAAACTTGTGAATCCTGTTTTGAAGGATAGATAACTCTAAGGGCTTAATCAGGCAAATGAAATAGACATAAAGAACAATTGGAGTCGGTATACACAGACACGTGTGGTCTTATGAACATCCAAGCAAGATTACTCACGTTTTGGATAAATTTATCTGATGCGACACAAGTCTTAAATTTTTGGTATATTCCGAAAGTGTTAAGACTGACGTGGAGCACAGATAAGGTAAACTTATCAAAATAATTTGATCTAATCATAGATATGAGTATTTATTGGGATAGTGCAAAGACTATATAGTCAATGAGGGTGTTGTGTACCAATTTTCTGCAATTGACGCTCAATGAATTGAGGTGTCAAATAGGAATAACATAATTCCGCTTAACATGGTTAGATCTATGAACAGTTATGCTACATTATCTATTTCATTTAAGAGTTTAGCGTTAATAATATCGATGCACATTATGAACTGCATTCCATCTTAGTCTGTCTCGAGGATATCTTTTGAGCTGTGTTTTTTACTAAATCTTAATTTGAATCACATGCACATATTGGGTAGTCTTGCACATGTGCGCTTGATATGGACAAGTAAGTTGGAAGCAGATCATACGCATGATACATTTGATAGCTACTCTAAAGTCACTAGGATGGATTATTTTATGATCTCAATGATAAAAGTTGATTGTTTACACTCACTGTTTATCTATAGGAGGATCATATTATGAATCACATACCTGGTAGCATAATGTTAGAGAATATGGTATGAGTACTAGATGTACCACATGTGAACACACTTATTATAGGATTGAGAATAATATATGAATTCTTTATTGATGCGTCAGCATCATCTAATACACAGATTTCTGTATCGGTACATTATTGTAGTGGGAGGATTATCATCCAATCCGACAGAATCATGTTTTTAGGTAAGACCGTTATGGAAATCCCTGTTAAACATGAGTTGGATCTAGTAAGCTACACGGAAACGTGAACCGATATGGATACGGATCGTTTTGGCGAGTTGCTATGAAATCAAAGTTGGAATCTATGTATTATAATAAAATCTGGGATCTTGTAGAACTTTCTAGTAGGGTGATACCTATGGAAGACAAGTTAGTCTACAAAAGGATACCAGAAGATTTCTTAGTAATTAAATCATGAGTGTATAAAGGGAATGTCATTATTTTTTCCTAATTCTATATATTGATGACATCCTACTCATTTATAATAACGTGGAAAGTTTTGTCATCAGTAAAGAGGTAGTTGCTCAATTATTTTGAAATGAAGGATTTTAAAGATGTAAACTATATTCCTAGGATCAAGCTTTTGTAAGATTAGGTTAAAAGGAAAATAGGCTTATCTTAATAATCCTACATTGATAAAATTTTAACCAGATTTGGTATGCATAACTCAAATAATAAGTTCTTACTTTATTGATATGGATTGCTCTCTCTAGTAAGTAGTTTTCCAAGACTAGCAGAAGAGATTGAGCAAATGAGACTGGAACTATATGCTTTGGCATATGAGAGTCTCATATATGCCATGATCTATACCAAACAGGACATCCGCTACATTGTAGGGATAGTCAGATGATATCAATCCAATCCTGGACTTGATAACTGGTCTGTTATGAAAAATATCATTAAGTACCTAAGGAGAACCAATGATATCATAGTCATTTTATGGATGTGATGATATGGTCCTAGTCAGGTATACTAGTTCTGATTTTCAATCAGAAGTAGATACTATGAGGTTCATGATTTAGTGTATGTTCACTCAATGGAAGGGAAATCAGTTAGTAGATTGTTAAGCAGATTTCAACTACTGACTTAAACCTGCAGGTGGAGTACATTGCAGCCTTAAAGGTGGCAATGGAAGCCTTTTTGGTTTGATCTCACCGATTTAGAGGTTGTGGAGCATACTAGCCTGCCTATCGAGCTATATTGCGACAATAATGTAGAAGTAGTCCAAACCAATGACCCAAGGTTCTATAGAGGAACAAGGTACATTGATAGGAAGTATCATATCTTACATGAGATTGTCTGGCAAGAAAATGTACTCATGGCTAGAACATTGCATTGGAACACAACTTTGTTGATCCATTAACAGAAGTGTCATCGATCAATAGTTTTGATCGTCATCTGGATAACATTGGAGTTAGATGTGATTTGAATTAGCTATAAGGGCAAGTGGGAGCTGTTGGGATTTATATGCCCTGGCATAGCAAATTCCCATTTGGATTATAGTGACATATGTTCCTGACGTTTCTGAAATATTTATGCTTTATACAATTGGTGAATTCAATGTATTATGTTTTGATTCATTATAGAATTGATAGTGTCCACTTGATTACAAGAAATATTTATATATGTATGTGATGGCGATTAATACATGAATATAAATAGTAATCATAAATTGGTTATAGTCGGTAATTATGGATGGACTCATAATTAATTAAGACTTGAACTGGATCCGCATTAGGTTGAGATATATTGCGAGAACCGTCGTATGCAATTGCTCACTATCACCGTTATGGCATTTGACTCTTAAGCATGAGAAAAGTATAGATTCTTTTATTAATTAATAATTACTTTGATTTGTTCGACAGAGTCTTCGGGATCCTTAGATCGACACTTTGGGTAGTTATGAAATTAATAGTTAGAGGGTTATATTTTCAATATTTGTATCATTGTTACTTGTATTTATTTTGTATTGATTATGGTTGATCACAAAGTAAATTCGAAGGCCTTCGTGTGTTTTTAGACCAAATGATTTATTATATATTTATTTATTTATATTATTATTTTTGTCAAACAGATGTTTTATTGTGATCGAGACAGAAATAATCAATGATACCAAAATAAATATATTAATTAAGTAATCGGATTGATGGCTTTATTTATCCGATAACTAATTATGTATAGAGCGGTTAAAGTGCAATATTGACTTAGAGGTTATTTATTATTTAATTGGAGTTCAATTAATTTCTTTGAATGGAGTAGAAATTAATTTATGAATTAATTGAATTGGGTCCATGGACTGGACCAATTATTAATTCATTATAACCAATAAAATAATAAGCCCAAAGGATTTTCACTCATAGCCCAACTTGATATTGGAATCTTATTAGGTTTGAGACATATGAATTAGAGATTGTGAAGGATTCGTTGTCTCCTTTTCTTTATCTTTATATTGCCTATAAATATACATGGTCGATGTATATTTTAGAGTGATTTTTATGAGAAGGAAAAATGAATATATTTTCTCTCTCTAGAAAATTAGGGTTTATGTTCTCATCTAATGGAGGCTTCCACAAGCCTAGTTTTCCAAGGTCATTCATGGAGGCTTATGAGTGATTCCTAAAGGCAAAACAATTACCAAGAAGATGGAGATCTAAGGAGAAGACATCTTGCTAAGGGATCTACAATAAGTGAGAACATTCACTTTAGAGAAAAGAATTAAAGGTTTACTCAGACATTTGATATAAGTATTCAATCTGTTAATTGAATAATACATCATATTTTATTTTTGCATAAAACTTGTCTCTATGTGATGAATCAAGATTTATGTATGAAAATCCCTCAGAAAGTTTTTAAAACTAGCACGTTTCCCAACACTGATACCAAACAAAAGAAACCATTAAGTCCAAAGAGATCGCTTTACCTCCAGCCATGAAATCAGATTGATTAATGCCTGCAAAACAAAGTAAGAAATCCTTGATGAAGACAACACAGATTGCACTTGTTAAACATGAGACCTCTGTAAGATTCTGTAAAAAATAAAATAGAGAAGCAAGTAATCCATCATACAAGCCCTCTTTTTTATTTTGATTCAAAATGGCAGTTATTATTAAACCACTTGTAATTTCCCAAAAATCACGTAGTTATAACTTTCCAGTAACGTTGTGTCAGTGTAAGTGGTTAGAATATAGTGTGAGAATATAAGCCACACCACGTTTAATGAATAAACGTGTCCAACACTTATTTCTTACCCCAAGAGAGCAACAGAGTTGGTGAGACGGGAACCTCTAAGTGCTAGATGATCGTATCTAGCACTTAGGTGTGGATTTGATTTTCCTCTAACTCTGTAAGTTCTTGACTTACCTGTTACTCGTATTATGAGAACGGGGTGGATAGCCGAGGGTTTACCTAATAGTTACAAATCTAAAGAACGGATAGCTGCGAGAGTTCTCACCTCATAAAATAAAATAAACTCATTTCTTATATATTTAATTAATTAGAAAATGATGTTCCTATTGTGGTTGATTATGTGATGTCACTAACGTAATTAAACATGTTTATAACAACAATAAAACCGTAGCTTCTTCAACCAAGATTAATTTCACCCATCATATCAATAATTAATTATGTTGAACAAATATATTTAGGGTGTTATTATCAGACGTTACATTATGAAATAGATGGAATAAAAATATTGAATTATCAATACTAATATTAATTTATATGTACGTATATGCATACCACATATATAATGATTTATTAAAAAGTTTGTTGCGGCATGAGGTCCGTGACAGAACATTAGATACGTGACGCATATATATATAATGTTATATATGTGCAAAGTACTTATTTTGGTGGACATGCATTTGATATAACTTTATGACACTGTAATTTGTGCACCACTGCGGAACAAGTCATGCATATTACATTGTCATAATAGGGGAATTAACATCCCGTGAACCAACCTAACCTAACAGAAATAACTGTCTCTTGTGAAATGGTACAAACATGTGAAGGGAATTAAGTTTTAATTCCTATATTTATATGTCATGTTGGTCTGTTTGAGTTTAAATATTTTTTTTTTGTATTTTTTTTTGTTGTTTGGTTGTTGTAAAATATTTACGAACAAAAAAATATTAAAATTTAACAAAATAATTTATTCATCAATTTTTGACAAACCATTTTGTACGTCTCACCCGATGGATTTCACCTCAATATATCTTGACCTACACCTTTTTCAAACACCGAGCAAAAAAAAAAAAAAAAAAAAAAAAAAAAAAAAAAAAAAAAACATTTTACCTAAAAAAAACTTGTGTTAGGGTATTTTACTAGGAAATACATTAATTTTTTGAAATGATTTATAATGCTCACAAGTAGCAAAGGAATTATTTTAAGGTTGTCATCAAACGTCATGTTGCTGCTAAAAAGTCCTGCTAGATTAATAAATGGAGAGAGTCGAAACCTGACATTCCAAAGTCCACTTGAGGTATTAACTCACTGGACTATCGAAACATCCGCACAAAACTCTATTATTATTATTATTATTTTTTACTTATAAGTTAGATTTATAGATGTAGAGAATCGAAGCCTGACATTTCAAAATTTATTGAAGACATTAACACATTCGACCATCGAGGCATCTGCTCAAAACTCTATTATGAAATAGGTCCAAACACACTTTGCCCTAAAATTTAAAGGCATCCCATTTCAATTCTCCTTTGGATTTTCATTTATAGTATATTATGTATGAAGACAAGACACAACAAAGAGAGGCAAAAGAAGAAAGAGAAAAGCAGCTTTGTTGGGCCAAGTTTGATTGTGGGCCCAGAGAGGAACAGAGAGTGTTTGGATCTTTACACAAAGCTTAGCATATCCCACCACCTCTTTATTTTCTTTTCCTTTTTCTTTTCCATCAAACAAGAAGAAACCTCTGAAGGAATACCTCCTCTCTGTGACATGCCATGTTCACAACCACTGTGCTTCGACAGTTTTGGGCCTTCCTCACCATCTTTTTAGCATTCTCTTGATCTCTGAGGTTTCTATTGGGTTAGGCTATGGAAAGCACAATTCAAAGCCCATATATTGTGACACTGAGGTCTAAACCCACTCTAACCAATATTTATTGGGGTTGTCCAGCCTGAGGCCCATGTGCAATTGTGAAAAATATACGAATCTGCAAAAAAATCCCTAGTGGTAAAAAAAGAAAAAATCTGGCTACATTTTTTTTACCGTACAGTATATTTGAAACACATCTCATCCCAAATATGAGAAAAGTTTTACACTCCTACTCAAAATTATTTTTACTGTACACTATTGGTATGTAACCCCAAAATCTTCCCAAGAATAACTTCCAAAAAAAAAAAAATCTTCCCAAGAAAGTGAGAGAAAATCGACTACAGAGACACCGCGCGGAGCAGAGAACAGAGCCGGACTAGGGTTTTACGGCGCAAGCCCACACCAGGTGAACCCTCAATTAGCATTCTTTCCGCTGTTTATTTTGTAGTTTTTTTTTCTTCTCATTTCTAAGTGTTCCAAATTCGCTTCATTTGTTTTCTCTATCTACAATATGTATGCATATATACAGAATCACACATATCACACACTGATACACACACAATGATTTTTTGTATTGCAGGAGACATGGCGGATGGGTACTGGAATCGACAACCGCCTCTGCATACTTCAGCTGGCATGCTCAAGCGACATCATTCTGATTATGGTAAGAACACTTTTTGATTTCATGTGTGCGTCTGTATATGTACTATATATATGTATGAATGTATGTATTATGGTAATTGCTTACTTTGATTCCACACATGTTCCTATGTGAATTTTGGGTTGCTGTACTGCATTCAAGTGAACCATGCGAACCTAAAATGTATGAAGGATTAGTTGCTGGACATTTTCTAGGAACCCAAAAGTTTGCAGCTGTAAATTTGGTTCAGGAGCTGACTAGTTAGGGCTACACGCACATGCACACACAGAAGGGTTAGTTAGAAATGTTGAAGTATGGCCTAGCCAGTCTTCACCGTAAAAAGAGGCATCATCCAGAAATAATTGAATGTGTTCTTGATGCTACTACTTGTTGGCATTTATTCCAATTTGCAGAAATTCATAAGTCAACATGAGTCTATACTCTATAGTCTTGTTTGGTTTTCTGTCATCTAAATTCCCATAGTTTTGTCATAAATGGTTAAAAAAACAGTAATTCTCTTGATGGGTTGGTATAATGTGTAGTTTGCAATGTTAAAGTTGCATATTATACAGCAAAATGCAAATGCTCCTTTTTTTTTTTTTTTGTGTGTGTGTGTGTGTGTTTATAAAATTATTTAATTTAGTTTTTTGGGTGGGGAGGGAAATTGATATATATCAGTTTGGGAGAGTTCAAATCAGTCCGCATTTTTATGAGAAAAAGTGTTACGAAAATTCCTGATAAGGCCATAACGTCCTTCTTTTATATGGTAATTTTAATAAGTGAACTTATTTGCTATCAACATTTTGACATTCAAATTAAAAGAATCCAAGTGATATGTTATCCAACATATCAAAGGATATATACCACTAACATTAGCACTGCCAGGAGACTGCTTATTGCAGTACCCAAACCTGTTTCTGTACTTTATTGTACTCAGTGCGCTGCTCTCTTTCTATTTTTTTTTTAACCTTTTAGTTTAATGGTGCAATCTACTCATTTAATCTTTCTGTTATGTGCTTTTGTTCATTTTATTTAAGTTGAAACTTGTTTTTGCTTTCTTAACTCTGTGCACTAAAACCTTTTCTACATTAAAGATTTTTATTTTGCTATCCAAGTTTGGGTAGAAGTTGAAAGTTTCCTAAAAGGAGATTCAGAGTTCGGATGTGATTGCTGCATGCCTGCGGCTTGCTGTCTTCAACTTTTGTATTATACTTTTGAGAACAATTATTTTAGTTTGGTTGCTGTAATGTGGGACATGGGATTCTCAATTTTTTCAAATTACTTTTCTCCCTTTAATTTTTATACGCATCACTTTCCATAGTGTTTGTTGGACACCTTATGTGCAAATTTACAAGAGAATTGTTTGTCGTAATCCATTCCATTGCATTTCTTCTCTGATAAAAACATATTCTTTGTTACCTTGCTTGCAAAATTACGATTGAATTCTCTTTATAACAGGTGATCTCTAGAGTAATGAAACTTTTGTTAGATAGTTACATTTTGGATAATATAAGCATTTTTTTAGGATTTTACTCTCTTCTAAAGACACTTGTAGGATTGTTTATGATGATTCCTAAACACTGTTACTTATTGCAAATAAATTCCTCCTCCGAAAGCTCTAGCAGGTTTAAATATTGAACACCATAATCCTAACTTGGGGCATGTTTAAGCTATCAAGAAACTGTAGTCATTCCAAAATTTTGGAAGTAGTTTATGGTATCAAAAAATCGATCACTTTCTTTTTCAAGATTTAGATTTCAGATTTTTAAAATATCTCAAAAACTATTTCTATTACTCAACTTCTTTTTTCCTTTTTTTGGTGGTTAAAAATTTGAGGAAATAGCGTTTATCAAGTTGCCCTTTGCAGTGTTTTTTTTTTTTTTTTCTTTGTACAAAAAAAAAGAAATTAATTAAATGATTTAATAAAGACCATCAAAATGGGGAAAAAAGCCCGCGCACATATAGTGTCTACAGGGGAAACAAAAACTAAGCACCATTTTGGAAACTAAGGCCACTAAAGATCTCTATAATACAATATCAAGAAATTGATTATTCTTCTCTACTAAATAGCTGTTATTTTGATCTTCAATTTTACTGAATTTTTCATTAATGTATTTCCAACAATAAGATCTGATTGGAATGAATATATTTTTATAAATACATAATATGAATGACTGTTAGGTCATCAAAGATTTTTGGTGAAGTTATCAAATATGAGTACTAATTTTGGGATTGTGTTATTTCCTTTACTTTCACTGCTGTCTCCTCCCCTGTTGCATGTTGCTCTGCCGCCTCTCTATTAGTGTCACAACATTTAGTTGATGAGTCTCCTTCAGCATCAGATGAAGGTCATGGTTGAAGATTTCTTCTCTTTGCTTCCCTCCCCTTCCCCTTCTTTTTTTTTCCTTTATTAGTTTTTATAGATTGTTCAAGAATTGGAAGTAGTTGGAGAAAAACTGTGAGGTCAGAAAATAAATGTAATTGATAAATTAGGATAGGGTTTTCAACTTTTCCTTGTAATTTGCATTACTTCTCTGAGTCCTCTATCTTTTTGTCTCTCTCTCTTAATTATGCTCCATTGATTAATTTTTCTGCTCCTTCATTTTCATAAATACCTTTAATGTTGATAATAATTCTGGTCAAAACTTCCCTCAACAAAGACTTACCCAACCGTATGGGATGGTTGCATGAATCTTATTTTCCCATTCAACTTTGATAAGGCCATAACTTCAATTAAATCAAATGTTAAAATTTTTACTCTGATAATGCCCAAAATAATCTCATTAAGTGAAAACAATTCTCTCTAGACTCCACTTCCTCTCTCCAGAAGTCTTAAGTGGTAAATTGTTTTTGTTCTTCTCAGAAGGGTGGTGTGAGTTGTATTTATCAGGAAGAGCCTTTTCTTGTGTCAATTCAATTGATTAAATTGGCTTTCGAAGTCTCATTGTATCAGCTGCATCTCACTCAGATTGTCGAATAGAGCTTATACCTTGTTGGAGGAAAGATGCTTTTGAAGTAAAAGGGGGAATTAGTTGTCAAACTTTATTGGAAATTTTAAGTGGTGCTCCAGTATCAAATTACATGAATTGCACCTAACCCTCTAATATTTACCTGGCCAACCTTACTTCCAGACATTTTGGCTCTGTTGGTTATTATTCTTTTTTTTTCCTAAGCCAAATTTTTATTAACAACCAAAACAGCAGGCTACAATCAGAGAACAGAGAGGCGTGCCTCCCATATACATTTCTATCTGACTTGATTAATACTATTTTCTTCATTCGCTGCTCTTTTATTTTTTATAGCATTAGATTTGATATTTACATACTTCTGTCCTTTTCATTCTCTTAACTTGATCTCACGTTTTCTTTTATCAAAAAAAATAAAAATAAATAACTTGATCTCACGCTTTCATTCTCTGCTGTTATATTGATTTGATATCTTCTCATTCCTTACTTCAGGTGCTGTTTCTTTGCTTAACTGTTCTATGCAATATCTGCAGAAATTTTGAAGATTTAGATTTTTAGTTCTATTTTATAAGTGCAAATTGTGCAGACATCTAACATAAAGTGGACAAGAAGAAAGTGTTAACTACCATCTACTCTAAAAGCCTAAGCTGTTAGAGAGGCTGTAACTTTAATATTTAAATCCTTCAACACGTCCCCTCATGTGTTGCCTTCTTTTGGTCTAACATGTGATTTTTCAATTTTAATTAGGGTGACGGTGAGGTTGAACTCGAGACCATTGGCTCTGATACCATGTTAACTACCATCTACTCTAAAATCTTAGGCTGTTAGAGGGTGTAACTTTAATATTTAAATCCTTCAACAGAAAGTTCCTTCATGCTTTGGAAGAAGCTTAAAAAGTCTTTCATTAGTGCCACTGCATAACTATATCATAATGCCAAACAATATATAGAGTAAGTTGGATTTTTCGTGTATTTTTCCAACGATTTCAGATCTCCCACCTTCTGGGGTGCCTTCAGCTCATGAGATGCATAACTATTTAGCACGAGATGATGATCATGGTGGGCCTCGGGTAGTAAAAGACACACAAACTATTGAAACAGCATATGACCGCTATCTCAAGAATGCAGTATCCTCTTTAACCTTTAATTTATGTTTTCTCTCTCCGCCATTAATCTACCTGTTTGTGATTAAAGATATTCTTCCCATTGCTTTTGTAGCAACTTCCTTCTTATACTTCTGGGGAAGATAATAATTTTGGCGGAGTTGCGTTAGGAAGGGCTGTTGGTGGTCGAAGGGCTGCTCTTCCAGATGCTGATCCAGTTGTGATGGGTCGTTCTAGTGTTGCTGTTCCTGATCTAGCACCAAATGGTCGAGGCATGGATTTTGGTGGCCAGCTCCCAAGGGATGCAATGGCCAAGCTGGGTCGTATAACAGTGCCTCTTCCTCCAGATGCTTCCAATACTATATATGTTGAGGGACTTCCTCCCAACAGCACAAAGAGAGAAGTAGCTCGTATCCTTCAACGTGTTATATGGCAAAAGAATTAACTGATATTTGTTTGCATCTTTTCAAATGCTGATGTTGCTTCTTATTGTTCAAGTTCCTTTACGTTTTTTATAGATATTTTCCGCCCTTTTGTTGGGTATAAAGAAGTTAGAATTGTGAGCAAGGAATCCAAGCATGTAAGACAATTGTGAATGTTAGTTAACACTCGAATGTCCTGGTTGTCTCTTAGTTACTGACTTTGATTTTTTCAGAAGTGTGGCTTTCTTCATTAAGACTCTGTTAACCTATTTTGCAGCGTGGTGGAGACCCTCTTATTCTTTGTTTTGTGGATTTCATAAATCCAGCATGTGCGGCAACTGCTTTGAGTGCCTTGCAAGGTGATTGCTTTTCCCATTTCCTTTTGATGATGACTATATTGACAGTTTTTTCTTGCTTTACTTTACATGATAAGTTACCAGTCCCTTAGACTGAGAGAGGTCAAGTTCTGAGTCAGTATAGACTATTAGTGCTTTGGTCACAAGGGTTGTGAGCAAGAAACCAATGAGCTAGACCGTGAGCACAAGACCTTTAATATATTAGGGAACTTTTAAGGGCAGGAGCTATTTTTTTCCTATTTCTTGCTTGTTTAGAGTAAAGCGCATTTTTTATTCATCCCCTATTATAATAATACGTGTATGGTAATAAATAGTAAAAACCCCATAGAGTTGATATTTTCCAAGACATGATGACTAATTAACAAATCTTGGGGTTATGCTACTGTTTTTTATTAAGAATTTCTAAGTATAAATTGTAAAAAGTGATAGAAAGAGAGACCATAGAGTAGGAAAAAAAAGGAAGAAAAATTAGATATTTGATTCTTAGTCAAAGAAAATAAAATTAAAGAGTGAAAAAAATCAATAAAGGGAAGGAAAGAATTAAAAAAATGAAAAAAAACTGAAACAACAACTATATTTGATAAACCACTATGTAAACAACATTTTTGATTAATTTTTTCATCCAATGCACACAAATTGAATGATAGATAATATATGTTTGGAATGTTATATATATTATATTTGGTCAGATCAGATTATTATTGGGTTGGATCTTTAACGGATTATTTGAGTAAATATTCAATCTGTATTCGAATTATCGGACTGGATTTGGATCAAAATACAATCGGTTGATGGGCCTAGTAGGAATGTTTGACTAAAAGAGTGATCATGAGATACTTACCAAAAAAAAAGAGTGATTATGAAATAATATATCTTTTTGAGATGACTTTAACTACTGCATTGGCAGTTGTAGAGATGCCTGGAGATTTTGATTCTCTTGTTGAATTATACAGGTTATAAGATGGATGAGCATGATCCGGGTTCTTCATACTTGCGGCTGCAGTTCTCAAAGCACCCAGGTCCAAGGTCTGGCTCTGGTCCTCGTGGAAAGCGGTAAAGTGGCTGAATGCAATGTCAATCCGCTGGTACATATCTTCACACACACACACACACACACACACACACACATATATATTTTCCCCAAAGGTTTCTTTCTATGGTGTACTGTTATCAAAAAGGGAAAAATAGGTGTATTGTACTTGGAACGTGCAATTTAGATTGCTCAACTTTAGCTATATACCGTCCGTGAACAGTTTTGTGGATGTGTGGAAGTTGAAGTGCGGTTGAAATAAATTTTATAGTAAGATTACGGAATCAAACAAATGGAATTTCCCCAGATTATGAAATGATTGTTGTATGATAATCTAGTGTGCCGCTAGATTTTCACAAAGCAACCCTAAATTTGGTGCTTATAAAATAAGTAATGCTTTGTACATAGTTGAACTTGCATGATGACCTATGGCATGACATGTCCTTGTATTTTCCTGCATAAGATTGTTGTATATTTAAGACTAGGACTGATTGAGCACCACACATCAAAGGGAAAGTATGTTGAACACGCTAGTGCTGGGTGGCTGTGATGAAGATGATGTTTTCCATGTCTTTGCTGCTCTTTTTCTGATGCAAATATACGTCAACAATGGACTTTTTAACTTGTAAGACAAGATCTAAGCTATTCTAGCAAGTCTTTGGATAAAGCAATAATATTAAACATTTCAGTTACTCTTCTTTGCACTTTGAATATATATGTGTGTATATATATATATCAGTGGTCATTTCTTTCAAACATAGAGTGATTCAAATTTGAAAAGTAAACCTGGTTGGTTTTTTTATTATTATTATTTAACCAGCTAGCATCTACTATAGATATTTGTTCATGGGCCCATCTGTTTTGCTTTTGTATGTTATTGAATTGGCAAAGTCCATGAGGTTTTTTTTTTTTTTCTAATTCCATGAGGCAGCTAATATTAAAAATGCCAATTGGGTCCTTTTACAGGGCTTGTATATTCTACAATTATTGTAATCTATAATTGCTTAGTGTTTTCTTGTTGAGTTGTGTTATGCACACGTCACAAAATGTGCAAGCTCAACTCTTGGATCACTTGAATCTCACAGTTACAGGGGGTCCGCATGATTCAAGGGTCGAACTAGTGTAGTCTCCACTGCATTTAGTATTCTCCATTTTTATTTCGTTTATTTTGTTGACGAGAATCTTTTATTTAAAATAAGCATTCTATCAAATCAGAAAAGCTGTAGGAATGATAGAGGAATATAGCTGACGACACAGTTACAATTATAATTTGACAAAAATGATCTTGTTACATAGGTCAATCCTCTTTATTATTTTGATTATATTGTTATTAGTTTTACTTATTTATTCATGCACTCACTACCAGAAGTATTTTTTTACTTTGTCTGATATAAGCTAATGTAGTAGTATTTTATTCGCCTCTCAATCTTCTTTTCATGACAACTTTCAAGCATATACCTGAAAATAAGCATTATATTATGTAATGTACATATAATTAGATTTGGACAGGTAAGCACCATGTTCTGAGATTTTTTAATAATTATATAATATAGTGACTGAGAGAGAGAGATGAATGAGCACAGATACAGACACGATCCGACACACGTCAAATTTTTTTAAAAGAAAGTAAGACAATATACGGCGTAGACACAGCTACATATAAATATAAAATTTTATTTTTATACATCAATTTAGTAATAATATTATAAAATTTTAATTCATTTATAATTTATATACTAAGAGTTGCTCTGAAATGAATTATAAAATGAAATTATGTCATTATTGTAATAATTTTTTTATTGTATATATCATTATTTTAGAAAGTGCCAGTGAAGTGTCCGGAAAATGCCAATTAAGTGTCCGAAAAATTTCAGCGAAGTGTAAAATAATAAAATTAATTTTTATTTATGAACATATATATAAAGTGTCGGACACGTATATAAGGAGTATATACCAAACGACTTCGTAAAAGCATCCATGTTTCTTAGATGAGCACCGTCCGGGATGCTCGTGCAGAGAAGACAACATGGAATGGACGAAACTTTGCCACGCAATGGCATGTACTCTATGGAACAGGGACATCTCCCCAGAAACAGTCTTTGATTTGTTGAGTTAATTCCAAAAGTACTTTACGCTTTGTTGAGCTGATTTCATTCGTTTTTAGTACACACTCGGAATTATTGGAGTTCTTCAGCATAAATAATTAATGTATTACGAAAATGATACAAATGGTTTTTTTTTTTGAAAAACAAAAAAAAGGTCTGAAAGACGAGGAGTCACATTCACACAATAACACAAACATTCACACAAGTCACACGAGCCGAATCACACGGCACTTGTTTGACTTCCCTTCCCTTGCATCCTCTCAACCTAACATCACCCTTCAACCACAGCTGTAAACTTTTATATATACAATGTAATACATACATATATATATATATATATATATATATATATATATGAAAGATTTGATCAAGAACCAAGATTATGATATTCTCCCACCCTTTTTATAAGCTTGTCTCATATCAACTAGTTTCCGATTATTGTAACTATTATATAAACAAATGCATACTCATGTTTATAAAATTGGGACCAAGCCATTACAAAATACGTAGTATTATCTCCAAGACAATAAAGTTCAGTTGCACAAGATTTTCGTCTTTGCAGGGTTTGAAAAAGTTCAGATATAAGCAATTTTGTCTCTGTATGGATAGACTATTTTTGATTTCAAACTCAATGGAACAACTTTACTGTTGCGCCAAGGTTCACCCTCAAGATAATAATAAAGTCCAGTTACACAGGATTTTTGTCTTTACAGGGTTTGAAGAGATTCAAATATAAGCAACTTTATCTCTATATGGAGAGATTATTTTTGACTTCGAACCCATGACTTGTAGGTCACAATGAAGTAACATTATTGTTACGCCGATCCACCCTCAAGATAATAACATATACTCCATAGTCTCCATATATATATATATACACACACACACGATTCCGTAGAGGGGCATGTACCATAGAAGTGCAGCTAATTCCTAACTTTTTCGTGTTTTGAATTCTTCTTAATTTCTCTTAACTGAGGTTTTTTCTAACCATTATTGGACCAAATGTTCATTAATAACATATATAGACTGACTTTAAGTATGTTATCCTCTATAAAAATCTTCTAGATTGTAAAGTCTTGTACGATTCATCCCCCATTGGCGTACCTTTCTTAGATTTGCATCTTCGATCTACCAAAAAAATAAAAAAATTATTTTCTTCTTTTTTAATATAATTTAATATAGGTGTGTCATTTTGTTAATTAATTGTTATTGTCATTGACATATATTGGTTGTGATGAACATGGAGTTGTTAGAATTTCAAGTAATAAAATGCCAGCTCTATTGCATGTGGTGAGAAAATTTTGCTCATACCTCACTTTTTCAAGTTAAAGTTTTCTAGAACAAAAAAAAAGAGGTGAAAGAACATATCTTCTTTGAAGTTACGGTGCCGCTTTGTTTTACTTATTCTCTCTCTACATAGACTATATGTATATGTTTTACTTATTCTCTCTCTCTCTCTCTCTCTCTCTCTCTCTCTCTCTCGACAGAGACTATATGCATATGTTGGTTCAGTCTTTAACTACTCTTCTTTTTTATGTGAGTGATTACATCAGTGTCTCAATGCCGAGTCAGCTCTCATGCAAAAGAACCAGCCTTAAGAGGTATCACCGACTCCAGGCTTGACCAATTCTGAATTATTGTTTCGGGGCATTATATATATATATATATATATATATATCTTAGTGTAAAATATTACTTATATGTATATGTGTGATATGTCCCAATATTAATCTGACATATTCATATGCAGCTTGTTATAAATAGTCAAAATTCCATTAAAAAAAAATAATAATAATAAAATAGTCAAAATTGATTGCTCAAATGATACGTAGTATATAATTCCTTCAAAATAAATCATTTGGTAGATGAATCCATTTTTTTTAAAAAAAATAATAATAATTATACATTAAGAAGCTCTGTGTAAACTAATATTTGAAATCATTTACGGGTTTTATAAGTAAAAAAGTTGAAATTCTACTCTCTCTCTCTCTCTCTCTCTATTTAGTATAATTTTTTAAGCAATATAACTTCTCACATGTGCTCATTGGAAGTGGAAAATTAGGCGTCCCTTTTATTTTTTCTTTTTGTGATTAGCTAGTAATTTCGGTAAAATGTAAAACTTTTCATCGACGTGTCCAATCATTAGATAGAAACACTTTAAAAAGAGAGAAATTATCTAATTAACTACATGACTTTGTTGAACACAAAACCGAACAGACATTATAGCATTACTCATAGTTTAATAGGAGCTCATTAGTTGTCCAAAATATGAAGATGAACTATATCTGAGGGAGGCTACTACTTGACTGTAGAGTTATAACAAGCAAGATATATATATACATATATATATGAATGTTTTACATTCTGCAATAGTAACAGCTAGGCCTAGGAGGGAGAAAGGGTTATATAATTTCTATTACTTTTGAAAAGTCAAGGTAGAAATTTGAAATTTTCTTAAATTATATCTTTTAGGTTTTTTTTTTTTTTTTAAAGTAATGTAAAATTTTAAAAAGTTAAAGTAGGCACAGAAGTAGCATAAAAACAAGAATGTGAAAAAAGCAAATGAACTCATTACCTTTATCCTAGCTAGGACAAATCAATGAAACAAATTAAAGCCATGCAAATAGTGAAAATGACATTATATTGATATAAATTAAGTACATACACATATACATATATATATATAGAGAGAGAGAGAGAGTATAAAGTCCCAGCCGCCTGGTCCATGTCCCAACAAATTCATGGAAAAATTAGGCATATCCCCAAACTCATTTTCAAAGTCTTCTATGAATAAAGTACTCTCTCTTTGATTTATTGCATTAAAATGGTTAAAAAAAATACTTTATATATGACATTACTTTATTCCATTGCCTATATCAAAGCAAAACAATACCTACTCTCAATTTATATTAATGCGAAAATTAATAACAACCACCCATTCAACAAGATTGAAATTTAGGTTATTAATTACTAAGATTAAATAGTGTTTACCATGATTGGTTTGAGTGTTAAAATGGTAAAAGACCAAATCTATATAAAGGGCATAGAGGGTTGCTTAAGAACATAACCAAAGTGCCCATTTTTTGTAGTGAAAATGGGAACAAAAGTGAAGGGGTCTAGAATGGCCTCTTTCATCACCACTCTTTTAGTGGTGATAGTGTCTCTCAGCTTGCCATTAGATACCAATGCAAACTACCATTACTCATCTCCGCCACCACCACCGCCTCCCAAGAAGTCTCCACCACCACCAAAACATCATTACCACTACAAGTCGCCACCACCACCTCCTCCTCCAGTTTACTCACCACCACCACCAAAGAAGCCCTACAAGTACAAGTCTCCACCACCGCCACCGGTTTACAAGTATAAGTCTCCACCACCACCTCCGCCGGTTTACAAGTATAAGTCTCCGCCACCTCCACCCAAGAAACCATACAAGTACAAGTCTCCACCCCCACCACCAATTTACAAGTCTCCACCACCACCACCTCCTGTTTACAAGTCTCCACCACCACCCAAGAAACCTTACAAGTACAAGTCTCCTCCACCACCTCCTGTCTACAAGTCTCCACCACCACCTAAGAAACCATACAAGTACAAGTCTCCTCCACCACCACCGGTTTACAAATCCCCACCACCCCCTCCTCCAGTTTACAAGTCTCCACCACCACCCAAGAAACCCTACAAGTACAAGTCTCCTCCACCACCCCCGGTCTACAAGTCTCCACCACCACCTAAGAAACCGTACAAGTACAAGTCTCCTCCACCACCACCAGTTTACAAGTCCCCGCCACCTCCTCCTCCAGTCTACAAGTCTCCACCACCACCACCACCCAAGAAGCCCTACAAATACAAGTCTCCCCCTCCACCGCCCTACAAGTATAAGTCTCCTCCACCACCGCCGCCGACCTACAAATCACCACCACCACCCCACCATTACTATTACACTTCACCACCTCCTCCTCCTCACCACTACTAAGTAATGGCTCTGGTTTTATGGTAAGCTCAACTAAATAATTAATGTAATCAAATTAACTAAACCATATAATTATATATATATATAATGAATAGTGCTAATTTTCTAAGAATTGACAGAAACACGTTATGTTTTCTTGCAGGAAAATAGAGCATTTAAATAAACGAATCGATTTACGGGTTGCTGCATGCATTGTAGGGAGAATGAAAGCGATCGAAGAAGATTAAGATCGAAGAAGAATAAAAAGCTCAACATGAAGAGGGGTTCATGATCAGTTTCATGTTGATGGTTGTAGTTCAAAAGCTCTCATTGCATTCTGTATTATTTTGTGAGATAAATCGGTTTATGTGTGAAATTTTTGACCTTTTGACAAGTGCAAAAGGTCATTTACATAATGAATAATCAGATTTCTTTAAATAATATATCCTCTGTTTTTTAATTTGTTGTTTTTATGATGTCTTTTCTTTATGTTCAAATGGTCAATGAGCTTGTAGATTGTGTGTGTATATCATAGCTAGTCCACGCGAACGAACGAAATCGGTTACTCTAATTGTGAACTTTTTCAACTTCGCATATAAGACTCAAAATTCACCAATACCCAATATTTATTTATTAATTTTTTGTATAACATAATTGAAAAAATAAATTTTTACCCATTTTTATGAAATCATATTTAACAAAGGTACGTTTATGATATATTCTTGAATTTTAAGTCATTGCATGTGGTTAATCAATAGGCTTAGTATTTAAAATTTTTATGAAATTAATGAATAAAAATAAATTCAATCGTATATAAAATAAATCAAAATTTTGATAGCACATATAATATATATGTGATAATCAAATCACATGCAAAAAATAAATAAATTTATTTACATATTATTTATGATCAATTTTCATTATGTTGTCTCTAATAGTACCTAAAGGACGAGTTTATTTATTTATTATTATTAAGGCAATAGAATAAATGAGAATGCATGTTCAGTGAGAACCTTATTAAATACAGAGTAAGAAGGGCGAATAAGAATAATGCTTTCAGAAAAGCTCCCTTAAAACAAGAGTTATGAGCTTTTGATATTTAATTATTGGAATAAAATAGTTATATATATATATATACATGTGTGTGTGTGAAATGTCAAATGAATCATCTAATACATTTTTTTGATCCCGTAATTAGATGTGGAGAGTTCATAATTCTTGTTGAGAAAAATCGTTTAATAGCATATATTAATTGAATAATTATACAACCCCATGCTTTGTTGCTACTATATGTATTTTTCAGACATTAAGTACTTGAGTCTAAAATGTGATGTTTCTCATGTTTAAGTCACAAGTTTTCCTTCATAATTATTACATTTTAAGCACAAAAAATAATACATGACACACACCATCATATTATTCATATTAAAAGAAAATCTGGCCCAAATGCTTTAAATATATATATATATATATATATATATTGCATGCAATTTGTGCAATAATGGAACTTCTATCTTATCTATACTTTGACTAAGTTTTAATAATTAAACTGTTATACTTAATTGACTAGTTTGTGTGATATATATATATATATATATATATATATATATATATATATATATATATATTTCCAAATCGCACACTGATCTTGTTCTGTTTAGCGTTCTCTTAGTTTTGTCAGGTTAAAAAACACAAGTGTAGCTATGCCGGCCGGCTTAAGACTGTGACACACCGACAACAATAACCATTTTTAGTTTAAAATTAACTTGACCTAATTAAATGCAGATTTCTTCTTGTTTAAGAAAATTCAAAACATGTAGAAATAATAAATTAATTAACCTAACCATTTTTTTATTAAAAAATATCCTGTATTTGTAGAATTTGTGTTAACTTCTTATTCCTCCATTTAGTAAGACAACGTTTTATTAAAAATACTAAAAATAGTATATGTTTTATTTTTACCGTTATTGAAGCCAAACCAAATGAGAAAGTCTAGAATACCCCTACTAGTGGAATTGAATATTCAATATGCCTCCGTGCTTCGTACCTCTCCACGAGTCCCCCACCTCACCCTTTTTTTTTTTAAGCACCTCCCCAATCACGATGAAGTGTACAATAATTCGGGAAATATTTTGACAAAAGTGAATAATTTTTAAAAGTAATAATAATGTTCTCAAGAGAATTTCTTTGTGGAAAGAGTCATAAACTCTGATTGAGCATTTTTTGAGATCTGTAAAAATTTAAATGAATTATTTTAATACATCTTTTAATTCAATAGTTAAAATGGAGTGCTTGAGGTGAATCAGTTCTCATAATAACATTAGGTTAGCCAAAGTCTCAGCAACCGAAATAAAGAAGGGATGCCGGCACTGCTTTCTCTCTTTTTGTTGTTAATAGTTCAAACAGAAATAATTACAGAGTCTACTTGGTTCTATTTTTCAAAAAAAGTATTTTTCAAAATTTCAAAAGATAAAAAAATTAATTTTTGAGAACTATAAAATACAATTATTGGAAAACAAATATTTTCAATAATTGTCAACCAAAAAATTTTTTTTTTTAATTTTTAGTTGTCAAAAACTTAAATCAAGCAACCCTATTCTTTCCCTTCTGTTTTCCTTTCTTCCATACACGAATTATGTATTTATGTTTCTCTCTCTCTCTCTCTCTCTCTCTAACTTCTGTCTATATTTTATTCTCTTTAATTTTCTCTCTCTACATCCAAGTATAATAGGAAAGGAGGTCAACTTGATACAAATTGAGACCTAAGCTAAAAAATTAGCTAGGAGGCTTCTTAATATTTTACATTTTATATTTTAGTTAATTATAAGTTTAAAAGAAGAAAAAAGGACAATAAACAAGTGAGAATAAGTCTCGAAGCATAAAAAAAAAGTACAATGAAGTTATTTTACATGCTTTAATGATTATGGCCATCTGATATTAAATTAAACTGCTGCTTAAGAGAAAGATTAGTTTATACACAATATTTGGTTTTTATTTAACGAGGTGAAACTGCAGTTTATTTTCGCACACATCTTTTTTTATGATTTTTGTCCAAATGTGTGTGAATGTGACTGTATCCTGCAAGGCTGTAAGACATAGGTATATAAAAATGTATTTTTCGGTAAATATATATATATATATATATATATATATATATATATATATATATATATATATATATATTTGGATAATTGAGTATAAAGTTTATAAACATAAAAGTTAATATAAAGCACCAAGCAGTGAATTACATAAATGTCCTGAAAAAAAAAAAAAAAAATTACATAAATGTCTACTGATAGTAGATTTATTGAATATATATATATATATATATATATATATATATATATATTCATATATTCATGGTCATCTATGCATACATGTGTGCGTCTATTAATTAATCCAAGATGTTCAATAAATCTACTATCAGTAGACATTTATGTAATTTTTTTTTTTTTTCAGGACATTTATGTAATTCACTGCTCATACGTAACGACTTTGAAGAAAAGGAAAAAATTTAAAATTAAGCTGGGACACGATAGCAAAGTGGACGTTGATTGAAGGAAGCTCCCTTAAAACCAGAGTTGATACCTTTCCATATTCAATTATTGGATTAAAATAGTTATATATAATATGTGAATGGGTGAAATGTCAAATTAATTATATACATTTTTCGATCCCGTCTTTAAATGTAAAGAGCTCATAATTCTTGTCGAGATAAATCATTTAATAATATTACTTGGCAAATAGTACAACCCCATGCTTTGTTGGCTATTATATGTATTTTTCACACATAAAGTACCTGAGTCTACAATATTTCTCATGTTTGAGTCACAAGTTTTCCTTCATAATTATTACATTTTAAGCACAAAAAATAATACATAACACGCACCATCATATTATTCATTTTAAAATAGTCTCATTATAAAAAGAAAAACCGTCGGAAATGCTTTGTAAAAAAAAAAAAATCACACAAACTAGTCAATTAAGTATAATAGTTTAATTGTTAAAACTTAGTCAAAGTATAGATAAGATAGAAGTTCCATTATTGCACACATTGCATGCTATATATATATTTCCAAATTATACACTGATGTTGTTCTGTTTAGCGTTCTCTTTGGTCCGTTTACTAACGCTTTCACTTTATTACTTTTGCTTTTTTCAAAAGTAAAATTATGATTTTAATTTTTTAAACTGAAATAGAAAGTAAAATTATGTTTAGTAATATCTCATGTTCATTAAAATTTTGAAAGCAAAATAACAAAATCAACTTTATTAATTATAATTTTGCTTTTATTTTTTACCAATACTGTGCACCCAGTTCTTTTTTTTTTTTTTTTTTTTTTTTTTTTTTTTTTCACCTACATACCCAGCTCTATCATCTACCAATCCCCATCCCCAATCCCCAGCAATCAAACATTGCAAAGTAGGCCTCATAAAAGGCATCAAAATAGCCGATTTAATTCATACTCTTTGAACCCTGCTGTGAGAGGGAGATTCCTAGTCTTAAAAGCCACGGGAATTACGCCACAGAGGAAGAATGTTTGGTTGTGTAAAAGGTAGATGAGTTTGGGAGTTCTGCTAGTGGTAATTCCGGGAACGAGGTTAGGGACAGAGTAGGGGGAGCTGTTGAAACTTTGAGGCTCAATAGCTAAATACATGGCAACTGAATCATGAACCGAGATCATAAAGAGCATACTACGAGTAGACCATCCCCAGTTCAGTTCAGGTTCGCAATTGCTCCAATCAGAATGTAAAAAAAAAAAAAAAAAAAAACTCCGATCCTGCCACTGTGCAGTCTCAGATCGGTAATCAAATCAGAAATCTCAATCCATTATTTTCAAACCCATAACTGTCACCGAAACTCCTTTGCCGCAACAACCACGTCAGTGAGTTTAGGTGTCATAACACGATCATAGCCATAGCCAATTGGATGAGCCTTTTGTCGTTGTCGTCACTGCGGAATCTTTTATCGTTGTATTCGTTGTTATTGTGTGCCTAACTCTTTGATTTTGTGCTAAGGATTCAATGGTAAGAAAACAGAGGGAGGAAGATAAGGGATTTTGTCCTGAGGATGAAAGAGACAAAAAAATTCAGATTTGAGGAAAGCATAACTTACCTAAGTCCCATAATCTCCGATATGATGGTCACCGGCGATGTCAATCGGCGAATCATCTTTGTCGGAGTTGCCCATCTGGTGGCCATCGTGGTGGTACATAGGAGAGATAATACCGAGTATTGTTATAAACGGCCAAACAGAGCGTCGTTTAAGTTCTGCTATAGTAGCGGAAGTAATTCCTCCGCTACAGTGGAGAAAACAAGAAAGTGAATATTCAATTCGGGAAATATTTTGACAAAAGTGAATAATTTTTTTAAAAAATAGTAATGTTCTCAAGAGAGTTTCTTTGTGGAAGGAGTCAAAAACTCTGATTGGAGTATTTTTTGAGATCGGTAAAAATTTAAATGAATTATTTTAATATATTTTTTAATTTGCTAGTTAAAATGGAGAGCTTGAGGTGAGTCAATTCTCGGCCTTTCATGATAGCATTATTCCAAAAGAAATGTTCCCTTATGAGTTATGATAGACTGGCCAAACTCTCAACAACCGAAATAAAGAAGGGAGATCAACTTGATACAAATTGAGATCTAAGCTAAAAAAATTAGCTAGGAGGCTTCTTAATATTTTACATTTTATAGTTTAGTTAATTATAAATTTAAAAGAAGAAAAAAGGACAATAAACAAGTGAGAATAAGTCTCCAAGCAAAAAAAAGAAGTACAATGAAGTTATTTTACATGCTTTAATGATTATGGTTATCTTATAGTAAGTTAAACTGCTGCTTAAGAGAGAGATTAGTTTAACTATACACATAAAAGATTTGGTTTTTATTTAACGACGTGAAACTGCAGTTTATTTTCGGTATATATATATATATTTGGGTAATTGAGTATAAACATAAAAGTTAATATAAGAACATCTTGGATTAATTAATAGACGCACACGTGTATATACGATGGCCATGAATATAGAAATATGTATATGATTTCATACGTAATGACTTTGAAGTTGCTGTCTGACGACTTGAGAAATGAAAAAACTTGAAATTAGGCTTGGACACGATGACAAAGTGGACGTTGATTGAAGGAAAATTTAGGAAAGAAAAAAAAAAAGGACAGAAAAAAAAGATTGATTTTTGGATATTTATCAATCAATCATATTACGCACAGGACAAGGAAATGATATGATATGATGGGTTCCACTGCAATGATAGTCTTCTATTGCCAATGAACGGTCTCGATTCTCAATTAAACAATCTGCGCCCAAGTGATACGTCTATATCTATATATTTATTTATTTATTTTCAATATATATTAGGGTTTTATCATTTGAAGTTTGACAAGTCTGCTTGTAGAAAACGGGGACATTTTACCAACTTGGCTAGCTTCAAAAATTCTCAATCATCTTTTCTAGATCGTTATCCTCCTCAATAATTGAAAATAAATAAATACCACATCACTTCAATTAAATAATTTTATTTTATTTATTTTATTCTTTTTTCTTTTTTCTTTTTTCTTTTTTCTTTTTTTCCCTCCTACACAGGGAACAACGTATGAATACATAACTATTGTGTGGCCCATATGATTGGTGGACCCTACAAGAAGGGTTTTTAGTTGCAATATCCATAATCAATTGTGCTAAAACGGTTCTAACAATAATAGTGTCGTATAATTTTTTTAAAAAAATTTGATATAAAACTCACGACATTGTAACTATTCACGATTCTCTTGTGAAGACTAAATTATTAGTGGCAGGAACGGACTTACATGCAAGTCAAGGGCAATTCCCCCACTGATTTTTTTTTTTTTAATAATACATTCTTATAATTTGTTTATTTTCAATAATACACTCATAAAATATTACTTTTGCCACTCCTAAAATTACTAAAAAAATGCATTATTGTTCTCCCAAAATTATTTGTTGTCCCCCTTACCTTACATCTGGCTCCGTCCTTGATTGATGGGCTCCACATTGAAGTTGTGAATAGTGACAATATTCGTAGTCGAATGCAATATTACTAAACGAATAATGTGTGTAATATGTACGATATGATTTAAAGCGCTAGCTGAACTATCTTATACTTATTAGAGAATTTAATACAATACGGCTGTTAGTTCAAAATTTTATTATTTAATTAAGGTTTTTTTATATTTTAATAAAATTTAGAAGAATCTAATCCAAACTATTAAGCAAATCAATGCATATAATTTACAAAAATGATTTAAAATAATCCGACATGCATGTGGTGATGAGAGAAAAAGATATTCAGTGGGACAATTAAAAAAACAAGACCAGCGAAGGACGAAGTTTATAGAAGTCTTGTAAAGCAAAACAAGAAAAGGAGACAAACCCTCACCAAACCTCTAGCCCCACAATCCACTGAGTCAATGTCTAGTTGTGAGATATGATGAGGCATTTATTTGCATGGACCACCAGTTTGTTTCTTCTTTAGCATGTCAAACACATGTGCACTCTTATATATATATTATTTATATATCTATAATTTATATTAGGATCAGTTTATTAAAAAGTCCTTTTTGTTATGTACATATGTTTTGTGTGGGATTCACAATAAATGATGTCAATCATGAGATAAGTTTTGCTTGGGGAGCAAGATCACACTTATAGCTTATATAGGAAGCTTCATTTTTTAAGCCTATAAATACCATGTATATGGGGACGACCAAAAAAGGAGGTACTGAGAATCATTAAGCTTATATATTTTACTCTTGAGCTCTATTTCTCTCATTATATAGATATACATATATGTGTGTGTGTACGCACTATTATACTGCCTATAACATATAATTTATTACACGTTATCAGCACGAGCTCTATCCATCTGAGATTTGAAGAAGAAGCTTTCTCTCCCTCTTTCTATCCCAACTATATATCTATTTTGTGATATTAGTTTTGATAGATTGTTGGGTTGGTTTGCTTTATCGGATAAAATAATATTTCTGACTCAAAAGGGTAAGGAAATGTTAATTATGGATTATTATTCATAAAATAAATTTGTTCACTTAAATGATATATGTGCTTACACTATGGTCGGTTCTACCACCTTTATTATTTAAATAATTTATATTATGTTATTATCTCATTTAATGTCATTTTATTTTATATACTATGCTAAATTATATTTTGTTGTCACATCTAGTTATTCTGAAAATGTCAAATTTGACAAAGCTGGAATTCGTGACCCTGGATATTTCTGGCAAAAATTATTTATCATGAATTCTGGATGCTCAGATCCATTTGGATGCCATGGGCCTTGGAGACACAATTAAAGAAAAGAATGATGCATCATTGCAAGATAAAGCAAAGGCCATGATTTTTCTCTGGCGCCATATTAGTGAGGAACTGAAAAATGAATACCTCACTGAAAGAGATCCACTTTGTTTGTGGAACAATTTGAAAGACAGATATGATCATCAAAAAACAGTTATCCTCCCAAAGGCCAGGGCTGATTGGCTGCAACTAAGGTTGTAAGATTTCAAAACTGTGGCTGAATATAACTCTGCCCTATTCAAAATCAGCTCTACATTGAAATTATGTGGTGATACTGTTACTGATGAACTTCTATTAGAAAAAACATTCACCACATTTCACGCCTCGAATGTACTCTTGCAACAACAATATCGAGAACGTAGATTTAAAAAATATTCAGAGCTGATATCATGTTTGCTTGTGGCAGAACAAAATAATGAACTTTTATTGAGAAACCACCAGTCCCGTCCAACTGGATCGACACCGATCCCAGAAACATATGTTGCCTCATCCCGTGGTCGTGGACGCGGACGTGGACGTGGTCGTGGTGGTAGAAATGAATATGGTCGTGGCAAAAATAACTACCACAATAATGAATATGGTCGTGGTAGAAATCATTCTTATTATCGTGAAGGATATCAATCCTCACATTTTTGCAATCAGAGAGCCACACCATATCCTCAAAGGAAAGATCATAATGAAATGAGACAAGTAAAAGGGAAGGATGTGGCTCAACCTTCCAAGGCTCATGATAATACTTGCTATCGGTGTGGCATGACAGGGCATTGGCAAAGTATTTGTCGTACACCGAAGCATCTGGCTGATCTGTATCAAGCCTCAATAAAAGAAAAGGGAAAACAAAAGGAAATGAATTTCCTTGATCATGATGAGCCAATTGACACCACAAATCTGGAAATGAATTTCATTAATCATGATGAGCCAGTTAACATCACCAATCTGGATGTATCAGATTTTTTTGATGATCGTGATGGAATGATAGACTTCCTGATTGGTGATAGAAATGTCCACACCAGTTAATCTTATGTTTCTTTTTATGTACTGTCTACTATGCTTTTTGTTGTCCTTGTATTAAAGTTTTTATTTTCTAGTTTGTATTAAAGGTTTTTGTTATAAAAGTTTTTTTTTGATAAAGAAATTTGCATGAATAGGAATGGATCTGACTAGTTCCAAAATAAATGGTGAAGACATATGTCTTGCAGATAGTGGAACAACGCATAAAATCCTTCGAGATCAAAAATATTTTTCTCACTTAACTCTGACAAACGCTAGTGTCAGTACCATATCAGGTCCCACCGACTTGATTGAAGGCTCCGGACGAGCCAACATCATTTTACCACATGGAACTAGATTACAAATCAATGATGCCTTATATTCTACAAGATCTCGGAGAAATCTGCTGAGTTTTAAAGACTTGCGTCATAATGGGTATCATATTGAGACTGCAAATGAAAGAAATGTCGAATATCTCTACATTACTTCCATTACCTCAGGCAAGAAACTGATATTAGAAAAACTCCCTGTTTTCTCTTCTGGGTTGTACTATACAACCACTAGAACAATTAAGTCAAATGTTGTGATCCATAAAAAATCTTGTGACCCAAAACTTTTTATACTTTCGCATGATCGACTTGGTCACCCAGGGAGTACAATGATGCGTCGAATTATTGAAAATTCACATGGTCACCCACTAAATAATCAAAAAAATCATCTTACCAAATAATCATCTATGCACCGCCTACTCACAAGGTAAGTTGATTATCAGACCATCCCCTTCAAAAGTCATTGTTGAGTCTCCTCCATTTTTACAACGAATTCATGGGGATATATGTGGGCCAATCCATCCACCATCTGGACCATTTCGTTATTTTATGGTCTTAATTGATGCATCAACACGATGGTCACATGTTTGTCTACTTTCTACTCGTAATATTGCATTTGCTAAACTTCTTACTCAAATCATCAAATTACGGGCACATTTTCCTGATTACCCAATTAAGACAATCCGTTTTGATAATGCCGCTGAATTTTCTTCTCAAGCTTTTGATGATTATTGCATGTCAGTTGGAATTTATGTTGAATATCCTGTTGCACACACTCATACTCAAAATAGTATGGCTGAATCTTTTATTAAAAGACTTCAGCTAATTGGTCGTCCTTTGCTTATGCGAACAAAATTACCTGTTTCTGCCTGGGGTCATGCCATATTGCATGCTGCATCATTAGTTCGTATACGACCAACTGCTTATCATAAGTACTCACCATTACAACTTGTTTTTGGTCAACAACCAAATATCTCCCACATACGAGTTTTTGGTTGTGCTGTATATGTTCCAATTGCACCACCCCAACGCACTAAAATGGGTCCTCAACGTAGACTTGGAATTTATGTTGGTCTTGATTCTCCATCTATTATTAGATATCTTGAACCCCTGACAGGTGATGTCTTCAAAGCACGATTTGCTGATTGTCATTTTGATGAGACTGTTTTCCCACCATTAGGGGGAGAAAAGGTACAGCAGCAACGTGATCTTACTTGGAATGCCCTGAAATTGTCTCATTTTGATCCTCGTACAAACCAATGTGAACGAGAAGTTCAGAGGATCATTCACTTGCAAAATGTTGCAAATCAATTACCTGATGCATTTACTGATACAAAGAAAGTGATAAAATCACATATACCAGCTGCAAATGTGCCAGCACGAATTGCTGTCCCTGAGGGACCTTCTGTCGGTAATGCAGCAAATGCATCTAAAACACGCCTGAAGCGTGGTAAACCAGTTGGTGCAAAAGATATTGTTTCTCGTAAGAGGAAATCACAAAGAAAAGTTGGCACTCCTGAAGAGGCCACAAAAGGAGTAACAGATATTATTGATCAATCTGAGATAATAGCCTTTGATAAGACAGATGCTCTTAATGAGTCTCAGGTACCTAAAAATGATGAAATAATAAATATTGATGAGGCAAAAGTAACAGATGATGATGTGGCCCTTGATGAGGCACATGCTCTTGATGAGGCACATGCTCTTGATGAGGCAAAGGTACCTGAAAATGATGAGATCTCATTAAATTATGAAACGAGATGGAATAGAAATGAAATTGTTGACGACAACATATTCTCATATTTTGTTGTTCTTGATATTGAAAATGCGGATCCGAAACCTCAAAACGTCGAAGAATGTCGACGAAGAAATGATTGGCCAAAATGGAAAGAAGCGATACAAGCAGAGCTAAATTCATTAGCTAAACGTGAAGTATTTGGACCAGTAGTCCAGACACCTGAGGGTGTTAATCCTGTTGGGTACAAATGGGTGTTTGTACGAAAGCGAAATGAGAAAAATGAAATCGTGAGATATAAAGCTTGACTTGTAGCTCAAGGTTTCTCACAAAGACCTGGTATTGATTATGAGGAAACATATTCCCCTGTGATTGATGCAACTACTTTTAGATTCATAATACATTTAGCAGTCACAGAAAGATTGCATATGCATTTAATGGACGTGGTTATAGCATATTTATATGGATCACTAGATAGTGATATTTATATGAAAATCCCAGAAGGATTTACAATGCCTGAAACAAAACCACGTAATATGCACTCAATAAAATTACAACGATCCTTATATGGATTGAAGCAATCTGGACGAATGTGGTATAATCGCCTTAGCGATTACTTACTCAAAGAAGGGTATGTGAACAGTCATATTTGTCCATGCATATTTATTAACAAATCAGAATCTGGTTTTGTTATTGTTGCAGTATATGTTGATGATCTGAATCTTGTGGGAACATTGGACGAGATCGAAAAGACAGCCACATATTTAAAGAAAGAATTTGAAATAAAAGATCTTGGAAAGACAAAATTCTGCCTTGGGCTGCAGGTTGAACATCTTTCGAACGGTATTCTCATCCATCAATCAACATATACAGAAAAGATTCTGAAACGTTTTCATATGGATAAAGCATATCCATTGAGCTCCCCAATGGTTGTCCGATCACTGGACATCAAGAAAGATCATTTTCGTCCTCATGAAGATGATGAAGAACTCCTTGGCCCTGAAGTGCCCTATCTCAGTGCGATTGGTGCTCTTTTGTATCTTACAAATTGCACAAGACCTGATATAATTTTTCCAGTCAATTTATTAGCACGGTACAGTTCTGCACCAACTCGCAGACACTGGAATGAAATCAAACACATATTGCGATATCTTCGTGGCACAACTGATATGGGCTTGTTTTATTCGAAGGCACCAAAGTCTCCATTAGTTGGATATGCAGATGCCGGCTATCTTTCTGACCCACATAAAGCTTATTCACTAACAGGGTATGTATTTACCTGTGGCGGCACAGCTATATCATGGTGATCGATGAAACAGACAATGATTGCCACTTCTTCAAATCATTCTGAGATACTCGCAATTCATGAGGCAAGCAGGGAATGCATTTGGTTGAGATCAATGATCCAGCATATTCGAACAACATGTGGTCTCTCATCAATAAAAGAAAGTCCAATAATATTATATGAAGATAATGCGGCATGCATTGCACAGATGAAAGAATGGTATATTAAAAGTGACAGGACCAAGCACATCTGACCAAAATTCTTTTATGCACATGAACTGTAGAAAAAGGGTGATATTGATATTTAGAAGATACGTTCATGTGAAAATCTAGCAGATTTATTCACTAAAACGCTTCCAACTACAACATTCAAGAAGCTGGTGCACAACATTGGAATGCGTCAACTAAAAGATCTTCAGGGTTGATCTAATGAGGGGGAGCAATTCATCAAAGAGGTATTGGCATGCTGTACTCTTTTTCCTTCGTCCAGGTTTTGTCCCACTGGGTTTTCCTGGCAAGGTTTTAATGAGGCAGTTTTAAATCTATGCAATACCATACATAAGAATACTGTACTCTTTTTCCTTCGCTAGGGTTTTGTCCCATTGGGTTTTCCTTAGCAAGGTTTTAACGAGGCATATTCTTAGTGTAGTATTGTGGACCCCAAGGGAGAGTGTTATGTATATATGTTTTATGTGGGATCCACAATAAATGATGTCAACCATGAGATCAGTTTTGCTTGGGGAGCAAGATCACACTTATAGCTTATATAGGAAGCTTCATTTTTTAAACCTATAAATACCATGTATCTGGGGACGACCAAAAAAGGAGGTACTGAGAATCATTAAGCTTATATATTTTACTCTTGAGCTCTATTTCTCTCACTATATAGATATACATATATGTGTGTGTGTGCGCACTATTATACTGCCTATAACATATAATTTATTACACTTTTATTTTTCCTTGGAGGATGTGGATACTCCTACTATTGTTCCTCAATAAAATCCTCTTAAATTTGGATCGTGGATGCGAATATGCCATGGTTGTTAAATAATTTAATAAAATGTCAAATCCCAAGTGGTCACACGGAGGAGCAGGAGCGTGAAAGAAATAAAATTTAAATTACACAGAGTGTGAGTGAGTGTGGGAACACATGTGAAAAACGAAAAGCAAGTCGAAGTGCACGAGAAGCGCAAAAACGACATCTTTTTAAAAAAATTGTGCGAGTTAAGTCAAACTTTTTTACTTGCGCAAGATAAGAAATAATTCTTTTCTTTATGTTCGAAATGCCTTGGACTCTAAACAAAGGAACTTGCAACTAGGAACAAAAACATGGAAGTCAAATTCTCCTACTAGCTTGCTTTGCAAAGTTTGTTTCTCATCCACGGTGTATCACCCTTGGGAAGAACGTAATAATCAAATCTCTGAACTCAGAAAGCTGTTCTAGGAAGAATCTACTCCACCATTACTTCAATCTTAAATTTGGGGTTTCTCAAAAATTGCACAGCCTCTTAATGCATCCTTACTGATTGGAACCTTTCGCGGTCATGTTGCCGTCCTCGACCACGTCCGCCGGCTAGGTTTAGTCACCGGAATGTTGAACCAATAACCTCCATTAATAGCCAATTAAACTGTTTTGGTTTGGGGTAGGCCCTTGTTTCTCTCAATTTGGGCTTGCTTGTCTTTTTATTTGGACTTGTTCTTTCCCATGGCTGTTTAGACAAAAGGCCCACCATATACTTGTTACTTTATATAGATATCAGTTGCTTCACATTTCGAATTAAAAAAACGCACAAATAAACAAACAAACAAAACTAGGAACCAAAACAACTATGAAAACTATTGATTTCATTAATTGAAGTAAAAGTACAGTGCTGAAAGAATAAATGGTAAACTAATTCTGCATTGATAGTTAATATATTGTACTATTGTTTTAAATTTTAATTAGTATGAGATATTACTAGTTATATTTAATATATTGTACTATTGTTGGTAAATTTTTATTACCGATATTACCAACTGATTAGATACTGAGTACCACATCACTAATACAAGTGGCACAATTAAATTAAAGAATTCAATGTAGACATGTCAAGTCCTAATTAATCACACAGAACGCAGAAAGAGACGGTGCAAGATCAAGAAGCGTGAAACCATAAAATTTAAATCACATAAAGGGTAAGTAAGAACAAAACTATTTAAACCTAATTTTCAAGTCGATTTTTATAACTGAAGGCAGCGTCAAAGAAATAAAAAAAACCCCTTTACTTATTCACATGGCTTTGAAAAATTAGTTTAAAATTTATTTTTATTTAACATTATCATCTTATGAATCTATGATAGACCTTGTCTTTTCGTAGGCCCACCTAACTAATTAATTCATTTAATTGTATGCCTTCAAAAATTCTCCCACAAACAAAAAAAAAAAAAACAGAAAAGAAAAGAAAAACACACACACACACACACACACAACAAATATAATAAAAGGGACCCGAACAATGCCTTCACGTTAGTTAGGGGTGGGCAAAAAATTCATCAATCCGCGAACCCGATCCGATCCGATCCGTACGGATCGGATCGGATAACCAGACCCACGGATCGGTGGCGAATTTAAAAAAATTGAATCCGTAGTTCATAAATTGGATCATGGATTAAGTTGTCAAAAATCCGATCCGATCCGTGAATCCGATCCATGGCAATCCGTGGGTAATCCGTAAAAAATATATATATATATATATATATATATATATATAATATAATATTAATATATAACAACTCTGCGGCAATCCGTGTGCCACATATCGTTTTTTATTATTATTATTTTTTTTGGTAACTAATTAAGTATTATACATATTAGTATATTACACACTGATATAAAACATATTAGTATTTTTTTTGGTAACTAATTAAGTGTTTTTTCGGATAATTTGGATAATTACTGTCCTTTTGGTTATGCAATATTTTACAGTTTGATTATTCTTGTTATTATGCATTTAAATTGGATTAATCTATGTTTTATTATACACTTTTGTAATTGGATATGAAATTGGTAAAAAATTAAAAATAGACTAATTTAGATAATTCAGTCCGCGAATTGAATCCGATCCGATCCGTGAATTCACGGATCCGATCCGTGAATTAACGGATTGGTAGCGGATTCAAAATTCCCTAATCTGTTGTGAGCGGATCAGATTAGAATTGATACCTAATTCGATCCGATCCAATCCGTGGCCACCCCTAACAGTAGTGAGAAAAAAAAAAAAAAAAAAAAAAAAAAAAAAAAAAAAAAAAAAAGGGGTGTAGTATCCATTTGTGAGAAAATTAGAGAGTAAATTGAGATGATTTGAACACATTTATTAGAGACATAGAGATGCACCAATGTAAAAGATCAGAGACAGATAAGATGATAAAAAATAATATAGAATGAGGTTATTATTAAAAATAATTTTAAAAAACTAAACATAAGAGGGAAAATGACATGTAATAGAAAAGATTTGAGGGAAAATTTATGTGGAAATCTTGGCCCTGTAATTTCTTATAAATCCAATTACATTTGATATTAGGTTAGTTTATTTTAAGCCCAACCCAATAACAATAAAATATCAACCCTACAATACCATAATAGCCCAACCCAATTTCATCAACATTTAGTTTAGTTTATTTTTTAGCCCAACCAAATAGCAACCCCGAACTAAGCTGTAATCTTGTATTGTTCTACCCAAGCTCCAAGTATTCATTCTGAACTTTTCCTTAAAAAAATAATAATAATAATTTCTCAACAGGATATATATATATATATATATATATATATATATATATTCACCTTTCAGAGCTGTCAAAAGACCAGATTGGATTAGCTGTGGGTCTAGTAATTGGGCTTAAGGCGAACCCGTGACTTAGCAGGAGCCCATATACTGACTAAGCCCATGCTCTTCTTTCATTCAAAAGGATGTGATAATGTCATAATAGTAGCAGCATTTTTTAAAGCTCACTCAAAAAGAGGTTGATCAAGAATCTCTATAAAGGAGTTGAAATTGGTCATATTCAATGCTGCATTACTGGCATTTGAAAATTGATTTTTTTAGTGCTTTTGCTTCATTTTTTTTTTTTTTTTTTTTGCTAGTGTACTGTAGCGAAGCAAAAGCATGAAGCATGTCTGATAATATTTGATGTACTTTTGAATAGTACCGAAGCGCTTCCAAAATTGAGACCAAAATCGAAAAAATCAAAATAATGCTTTTGTTTGTTTCCGCACGATAACAAAACACTGTTAAAAAAATAATAATAAAATAAATAAATAAAATAACATTTTTAACTAACTATTCAAACTTACAGCACTTTTTACCAAACAAGCTTTCATATTTTGACTTCTAAAAATCTTATAATAAATTTACGTTGCCAAACAGGCTTCTAAATAGTGTTAAATATACTCTAAAAACAGAAATATTGTTATAGTGAGATTCGTGAGAATGACTTGGTATTTTTCATTAAACAATTTTGTCAATCTCAGTGGTAAGTAAGATTTTTTTTTTAATTTAAAAAAAAAAAAGAAAAAAAAAGATTGTCGCTTAATTTGCAATAATCTGGATAGAGTACCGTTGAAATTGTGGAGTGGCACAATGATAGAATTGGACGAAACAAAAAGAAACGAAACAAAAAAAAAAAAAAAAAGTTTTGAGATGGAGAGTGCAATTTGGATCTTGTGATATATATATATATATATATATATATATATATATGAATGGTTCTTATGTTTTTCAGTTGGCTTAATTAAGTTCTCCATCCTCTTGTCTAACTTTTGCAACCAACTGTAATTCGTTCGATCACAACATGTTTTTTAGTTGGTGTAAGTAATAGCTCTCTTTCTCTCCTCGTCGTTGGTACGTTTGTTCATAACATGAACTTTTCATGTGCTGTCATTAGTTTCATCACTTTTATGCATCAACTTATATGTAACCATCCACTTATAATTAAAACCCTTACCGACAAAAACACCTCTGTTTTTTTTCTCCCAACCACAGACGACGACTGGAAGGAGGAAAGAGTGAGAGAGAATAAAATAGGAGTAGTAGTCATATATGTCCTCGTAGCGGTAGCAAAATACCTCTTCTCCACTTATTAACAAAGTCTTTTCAATAAATATATTGACGGGTCACGTTGCAACCTCTTTTTGACTGAAAAAATGGATTTTGTAGGGATTCTAAGTCGACAAATCTTTAAAAAAAAAAAAAAAATTTGACCCGATTTTTTCTCTAGGGTTAATTTGGTTAGTGTGTACTAATAAGAAAGTAAAAGAAACAAAACAAATTTAAATTTTTTTACAATTTAGTTAGCGTGGAAAGAAAAATTTTAGGAAAGTAATATTCTCGCAACTAATTAATTTTCGTGAAAATGTGTTATAATATTCTTTTACAATTTTTAGAAAAGTAATATTCTCGCAACTAGTAATATTCATAATATTTTTTTATAATTTAGTTAATGAACTAATCTAATACAGTAGTAGAGTCCTAATATATATTGCAACCTTAAAATAAAAATAAAAAAATTAAAAAAAAAAAAAAAAAAACTATTCAATTACCAAATTTGTATTTGAACATATATATATATATAACCCAATCTTATATTTTTTTTTTATTCTATGTATTTTATTTATATTAAATTAGTAAGGGTAGTTTTGGTATATAAAATTATTTTCTTTTCACTTTCCAGCCATCCAAACTAATAAAATAATATTTTTTCATAATTTTTTTAAGAAAAATTAATATTAACCAAATACATTATAGAAACTAAATTTTCTTTTCTTTTACTTCACTTTTTTTTCCTTTCACTTTCCACTGTTGAATTTCGGCTAACCAAACATACCTTTGAGAATCTTTATGTTGTTTAGGGCTCTCTTGTAATAAGTATATAAGAGTATTTAGGGTTTAGTGTATATATATATATATATATATAAAGAGAGAGAGAACACTAATTTTTAGTGAAATCTTTTCTTTATATCTTTAAGTACAATTGTAGACTTACTCCAAAACGTATTTTATTAATTTGTCTGCATAGAGTGATCCTCATATCGTCTTCGGGTGCACACCATTGTATGGGAGGGAAAAGACTGTAGTTCAATTATTTTTAATCAGCTTGAATAGTTTGATTCTTGAAATCTTTCAGGTGGACTTATTTCAAAACTTATTTTATTAGGAATTAGATTTGTCTACGCAACAATAAGTAAGTCATTCCTATTAATGAATTTTGTGATCTAATTATAAATATATAAATAATTTATAATTATAAAATTTAAAAATTAACAAATAAAAAAATAATGATATAATTATTTATATATTTATAATTGAATCATATCAACAATTAAATAAGTACGAACTACTAAGTCTTGTCATAGAGTGATCTTTGCCGACTGCACACTACTATATGAGGGAGAAAAGATTGTAGTTCAATTATTTAATCAGATGTGGCCCTTCTTAATTTGTTTGATTAGGAAGGATATTTCATACGTCCTATATATATATACTCTATATATATATATATATATATATATAATCGCGTGTTAATAATATTGTTATCAACATTTCACGTGGCATAACATCAAACGAAGAGCACCATGTGATTGTAAGGACCACGAAAGAGCAGATACTGTCGTGTTGGCATTTGGCAAAGACAAATCATGATATTTTTACTCGTGGCCTGTTACCCCTACTTGAATATTCAATAATCCAGGAGTGGCCTACCAAGAATCTCAATGATTAATACTCCCTACAAGATTGAAGGGTAATTATGTCATTTTACTTTAAATGATTAATTTAAAACCTCTAATAACGAGAGCTTTACAAGGATCAATTTTTTAATTAGTATGAGATATTACTTACTTAGATTTGATTGAAAAGACTCATATGACATGATGACAAGATGCTAAGGATTCGCCACTCAATGTTACAATTTCAATGCTATTTGACTGTATTTCTATTAATTTTTATTTGGTATATATTAGATGCAATGTAGTTTGTTGCAAACTACATGCCTAATATTCGAGGAATGAAAAATCATACAATTAAAAAAAAAGAATTACTAATTTAAAATATTATGAATGAAGTTAATAGAAATGCGCCCATACAGAGTTGTGAAACAAGAAGTTATTTTTAATATGTCAATTCGAGTTGAGGCAACTTATAAAAGGACAGAGTAAGTTGGTGATATTTGTACCCTCTTATTTTTTTCTTCTTCAGAGAAAATAATATAATTGCCCTTAAGAAAACGCATTCATACTTTATATATAATTAATCATACTTTACCAAAGGGTTTCTATCTTAATGGTATAATCGTTTTTTTTCTGTACACGAGGTTGAGGATTCAAGCCCAACCCATTGTAGTATAAGGCAAGGTCAAGATCTGATAAAAATTCACCCCACTCGTTTATATGTTGCTATTATACATATATCCCTCCCCTTATATATATATATATATATATATATATATATATATCTCTGAACCTAACATAACCTAAATTGCCTTAGCAATATCCTAGCTCGATTCCCTCACCTACCCAAATCGATATATTTGATATCTCCATTTCTCCTCTCTCACAAACACTTAGTCGCCACCCAACTTTCAATCACCCCATTCTATTATTAATCACCGACGACCTTGGACAACCAAACCCTTAGCGCTCACCACTTTCAGCCTCTATCTCTTTGTGTTATGATTTAGGTTGGTCTCAAAAACATGGTACTTTCTCATCAACAATATCGTCTCACCCAAGTTCCAATACTTACTCAGCTACTTTCTCAACAACAATCCTCATCTCAATTGGCTGGTCAAGAAATCCGCCATTCGATTACGGCCACATTGTCATCCTCTCCAACAACGATTTATTCTTATTCATCTTCCTCCTCGACATCGTCAATGCTAGGCCATGGTACTTCCCTCCCAATGGGGCAGGGATTGGATTTAAATCTCGATTTCTGGATGAGTATGGGATGGCTTTTAATTAAATGGGACGAGGTAAGGTTTAGACAAACCTGTCTCATACTCATCCTATTGCCATTCTTACTTTTTAAAGGGGTGATTTTGTCTTTTCAATTACTAAAATATCCAAATAAAGAACAAATGATACAAATGTGTAGTAATAATTGATATTACTACCACCATCCCATTTAAAGTTTAATTTAAATGTAATTTTGAGAAACACTTTAAATGTAATTTTGATGCATATTTCTCTCATAAGCTGCTTCGTGGGAGTGGGGGCACTGTGTTTCGTGATTTTCAGGGCACTATTCTAAAAGTTGTGGTGTTTCGGCCCTTCTTTGCTTTGTCGGTGATGATGGCTGAAGCGCTTGCTTGCCAACATGCTTTGACTCTTTCTTTTGGTTTTCAATGCTTAAGCTTCGAATCGGATGCTAAGGTTGTTGTTGATGCAGTGGCGAATGCTTCAATTTGCCCCACGGTGATCGCGTCTATTTGTTTTGATATCTAGATGGAGCTTCAGACCTTCTCTGTGGCTTCTTTGCGATTTGTTCGGCATTTCGGACATGGGGTGGCTCATGCTTTGGTTATGTTGTCTCGGGCTGATTTGACTGTGGATCGTGTGTTGGACCATTGTCAGTCCCAACTTCTTGATCTTGCTCGACTTGATGCGTTGGGTGCTCGGGTGGTGGATGCCTTTGATTTCGTTCCTTAGTTTGTGTTGCTTGTCTTTGAAAATAATAATAATAATAATGTGTGTTTAACTTTTTAAGATGTGACTTTTTATAATTTTGTATTTTATTGGTAATGAATTGATTATCAAATTTATCTACAGTGTGTACAGTGATATGATGATATTTTACATCTTTTTATTGGTAAATTGGCATTGTTATAAAATATATATGACAATTATTTTAGGACAACTAAAATATGACAGACGCTTATTTGGGATAGAGCTAGAGCTGGTTAATATTACAGTTAGTCATCCAGAGTAAAAAAAATTAATTAATAATTAAGCAATTACTCAGTAAATAGAATAACAATAATAAACTCAAAAAAAAATTCTATAAATAAGGTTGAAGGTTGCTTGACCATGAGCCCCAAGTCCAACTGTGAGGGAAGTTTCCTTCCCCTTGTTACATTGCAATACAACAACATAAATCTCCACTTCGATTAGAAGCTCAGACATCTCTGCCCCTCTCTCTCCCTTCCTCCGACTCTCTCTCCTCTCCAATAGCTCCCACCAGACAAGGTCTCTCCTCTCTCTCTCTCTCTTATATACATACACATATACATACATATACATATATATAATATATATTTATCACTAGCTCCTAATCTCGTTTTCTATTAATTAACAGATCTATAAATCTGTAGATCCACATTGATAGATCTGTTTGTTGACAGTATCGAAGAACACAATCACCATGGTCGGGAGTGTTGAAGTTGAAGGTACCTCGGCGCTATCCAACGGTAAAGTGGGGCATTTGTCGGGGGAATTTGATCCCACGGCCGTCGTTCCGGAGCCATTGCCACCGCTGGCCGTGGCGAACGGTGAGGACGTGGTGAACGGGGACTTGGGAAAAGGTGGAGAGAAGAAAAGAGAGATTGTGCTGGGGAGGAACGTGCACACCACGTGCCTCGCCGTCACGGAGCCAGATGCTGACGACGAGTCCACTGGTGATAAGGAGGCCTATATGGCCGGCGTGTTGGCTAGGTATCGGAGGACTCTCATCGACAGGACCCAACACCATTTAGGTAAACTTGTAATGGTTTCATTTTTATAATTGCATTGATTTTGATTACTTCATTTTTGCTCTGTTTGTTTGTTGTGAAAATGCAGGAAAATAAAAGAAATAGGAAATGTAAACTCCATCTATCTTGTTATTTTTGGTTGTCGGTAGATTTCATAGCATCTGCTTAATTACTTGTTCTTAAGAACCCAAATGATGGGAAATGAATTACTTCAAGTGCTAAAATGAGGTTATATGGGAACGAAGTTTACGTCTTTGATAAATCTAGAGGGATTCGAAATGAAATCTCTTGCATATATAGCAAGTTCGTAAGTTTTAGAATTTGCAGGCATTTGTTTTTCTTTGAAGATCCATTTTCTCACCTTCTTTTAGATGTTTGGAATTACCAGTTTCAACCATATTTGTGAAGTGTTTTATATTTGCACTAAATATAGGAAGAAAATTAAAACAATTTCTGAATTTCTTCAGTCTTTTTTTTTTTCTAAATTTTTTGATCCAATTTTGCCAGACATGGGCAACTTTATTTTATTCACCTGTCTATATCTAGTATGTCCAACTTTAGAAATCACAAAAGGTGTGTTCTTTCTTTGTGTACTCATGTCATTTCTCTATTTGGCGTTATTATGTCGCAAAATTGACAGCTTGTTGAGGGGATTGGATGTTGTGTTTCTTATTTTTACCCAACCAGTTGATACGTGACATTTACTTATAATATATATATGTGTGTGTGTGTGTGTGACATTCAATGTCAATTCAATATCTGCCAAACATGGACTTGAGACATTAAGAATTTGAATTTGTCAGAACTTTTATATATGGATTGATATTTTGTATATATGATAAAAGTTACTAATACTTCCATATGTGCCTTTTATGAATCTTATTTGTAGAAGTGTATAATTTGCCCTATTTTTTGTGTTACTGCATTTGAGCTCTGTGAATTGTAGTTCTTTTATTGTGTTATCATTTGGTGAGGATAGACCAATGTAACCACAAGAGAGCTTCAGTATCAAATATGTAACTTTGTTATTATGCTGGTTCTTAACTTCTTATGCACAATTTATAGCTACCATAACGTTTTTGTTAAGGATGTTTCTTTCTTTGAACTCTTTCATGAAGAGGACCACAAAGTTGTAATGTATTACCTGTATCAGTTTCTTAAAGGTTAAACTTTTTGTAGTTCATGGCCTGAAGTTAGCCACTAATGAAGCTTTTGAAGAGCTTACTTAATTCTTAATGGTAACATACTGGGTTCTTATGGCTTTTGGATGTGAAATTTTGTTACAGGATATCCATATAATCTGGACTTCGATTATGGTGCTCTAGCACAGTTGCAGCATTTCTCCATTAACAACCTTGGTGATCCATTTATTGAGAGCAACTATGGTGTCCATTCAAGACAATTTGAAGTGGGTGTTTTGGATTGGTTTGCCCGTCTGTGGGAGATAGAGAAAGATGAATTCTGGGGATACATAACAAACTGTGGAACTGAAGGCAATCTTCATGGAATTCTAGTTGGGTTAGTGTCGTATATCTTAGCTTGATGATACTTGTTTACTTTTCGAAGATCAATCATGTCTGTTCAAGAATAGTTCTAACATAAACAATGAAATGCAGGAGAGAGGTTTTTCCAGATGGAATTCTGTATGCTTCACGAGAGTCGCATTACTCTGTTTTTAAAGCGGCAAGAATGTACAGAATGGAATGTATAAAAGTTGGCACGTTAGTCACTGGGGAGATTGATTGTGCAGATTTTAAAGCCAAACTACTTCCTAACAAGGGGAAGCCGGCCATACTCAACGTGAATATAGGTATCTCTCTCTCTCTCTCTGTACGCTCGCGTAATGGAAGGTCGAAGCCATATACTTATTTGTGCTTCTCTGAATTGCAGGAACTACTGTTAAAGGAGCTGTCGATGATCTTGATCTTGTCATATCGACCCTTGAAGAATGTGGATATTCACATGACCGGTTTTACATCCATTGTGATGGAGCTCTATTTGGTCTTATGATGCCATTTGTCAAACGTGTAAGTAGATCTACCTTATCCTTATTACTCATGTCTTGCACATGCAAAAGTTTTTGGACCCATAATTTTATGAGTTGTAAGCAGCTCATCTCTAACTGATGTGTGATCACCGGTCAATGAATGACCAATAAGTTCATGAGTTATCACGGAACTGACCACTAGAGAAAACATGAGGTGTGGCCATGCGTAGATGTTACTTGGCACTGTTAACATGACATGGGATGAATAAGGAATCCCCTAGTTGGAAGTCTCTCTGTCCTTTCCAAAAGCAACTTACACCATAATGTGATTGAGACAGAAGTGTCTAGGAACCCAAGTGGCTTGGTGCCTTGTAACATGCTACCACCCTTCAACACTAAGTGCATCTGTGCACCACATGGAGCTGTCTGAGATTCTTGGCTTGATGGGTGAAGCAGTGACATTACAGGGCTTGGGCAGGTACTCCTTTGTCCGACAGGACATTGTGTCCTTTGCTCTGGTGGCCTTGAGGGCCATGTATTTACAACTCATTTGAATTGTTGAGGCTCTGGTCAGGCCTGTGGCTCTACAGCCAACAGCCTTGTGAGTCGAATCACAGTGTAGAAATTCAAGAATCAGCCTTTATGGTTGAGCCACAGTCCTGCAGATCAACCCAGAAGTCTCATGGATTGGGATGTCTCCGACTGGTTATGGGCCTGCCACCTGCAAGTCCAAACGCTTGTAGCCCCAACCCAGTTATGGTATCTCCACATAAGGGCCATTGGGAGCCCAATTCCACAACAATGAGTCCTTTCATATTCTTGTCCTCAATCTGACTGCGATTTAAGCTCCTATGGTGCGTTCCAAGCCATCTCATCATCTTGCCTGCCTTATGGCAGTTTCCTTCCACCATGGCAACTCCTTAGAAGATGAGTTTCACCAGAGAATCTCTGTTTGTGCATTTTTATAGGTGATTGACTGCTCTAAATGGAGTAAGCCATAACAGTGTGCCACATCAAAAAATAGAGTATTCTAGTCATGACACCAAGAAATTTCAAAGATCTTCTGGATCTTGTTGTCAACCATTTATTCTTGTGTGCAATTTTTTACTCAATGTCATTGTATCATGGTTCATGTTTTATTTCACTGGCTTATTAGTTATTGGTGATGAACAGGCACCCAAGGTCAGTTTCAAGAAGCCCATTGGAAGTGTGAGTGTTTCTGGTCACAAGTTTGTGGGATGTCCAATGCCTTGCGGCGTCCAGATGACAAGGTTACAGCACATTAATGCCCTCTCAAGTAATGTGGAGTACCTTGCGTCAAGGGATGCAACAATCATGGGAAGCCGGAACGGCCATGCTCCAATTTTCCTTTGGTACACTCTAAACAGAAAAGGTTACAAGGGGTTCCAGAAAGAAGTCCAGAAGTGCCTTAGAAACGCTCATTACTTGAAAGACCGCCTTAGGGAAGCAGGGATTAGTGCTATGCTAAATGAGTTGAGCAGCACAGTTGTCTTTGAGCGACCTCAAGATGAGGAGTTCATTCGGAGGTGGCAACTTGCTTGTGAACGAAATATGGCACATGTTATTGTGATGCCCAATGTCACCATTGAGAAGCTGGATGATTTCCTTAGCGAATTAGTTCAGAAACGTTCGATCTGGTATCAAGATGAGAAAGTTCAACCTCCTTGTCTTGCAGAAGATGTAGGGATAGAGAATTGTTCTTGCGCACTTCACAAGTGATTTTATTTCTGCAACTGAGAACTTCTACAATCTACTGTTGTTTGTTGTACTAATTTGCTAAACTTTAGTTAATGAGACTTCGCTTTCAGTTGATCTATATTTTTACCCTGGTGATAAATTTTGTTTTGCTATGAAAAAATTTAGAGTTTTAGATTGGCTTTGCTTACAGGGGCAAATTATATTTGTCCATGTGGGGATCTCTGTTAACATGTCTTTTTACCTACTATTTGTCTGTGAACATTCTTAGTAAGAGAGCTATACAGATATATATGTGTGTGTGTATTGCATTCATTTGATGTTCTTAACAAAAGGCTATCAAAATTTTCAGGCATGCTGGGCTATAATTTATGGCCTTCGAATATTTCACATCTCCGTGCCAGGGAGATGTTAAATGGATGGCACACTTCTCGATACAATTTGCATAAGGTAGTGTGGATTCATGGTTGCTCTGTCCTTTAAAAATGAAATAAATCATTTTCATTTATGTTAAAAGAGAACACGTGGCTTCTGTTTTGCTATGTAACTTGTCTATGAATGAGAGATGTTGATTTTATCTTGAAGCTGTATTCTCTTGTTTTGATTCTCTTATTTTGATTCTCTTATTAGTCATTCATATCTAAGTATTAAGTATATTTATCTGCCGGGGCGTTTATGTGTGTGAACATTTCCTAACCCTAGACGCTTTAAGGGGGTGATAGTGAAGTCCAACATTGTTTTGATTATCCCAAAATTATATGCTTTGAAGCTGCATTAACTATGCAGTAAATACACTAATATATAATTTACAGTAATTATACTACTATAAAATCAGAGTTGTTGGATGTCTTTTCAGTATTCAGCATTTTCGGACCCACCCATTTAGATAACCCTCTTTTCAATTCCTCATTCTTTTCGCTATTTTCACTTTTCATCATTTTCTCACCCACCCATTGAGATAACATTCTTGTCAATTGCTCATTCCTTTAGCAATCAGTACTAGTTTGAAAATTTTAACCCTGCAAGATAAACATAGAAGAGGATGCTATCCATATATTTTGAACATGCCCACTATATGTTCTCTATCTGATTATAGTTAAATAATTCATTATCCCTAAAGGTAAGATCTGATTTACAAAGACCATTCTAATTTAAGATGCTAACTGTTCACAGAAATTTCAAAATCAATAAAATAAATTACAACAATCAGTCAACCATTAATGCTACACTAGGATCTTATTGCTCTATAGCATGCTTTATACCCCTCATAGTATCTATCATATTCATAACCCATATGTATAACTGATACAAAGGACTGATCTGAGTAAACCCATTCACAATCTTTACCTGCAACACACACACATATATACACATGATGCTTACCTTTAGTTATCTTATACTTCTCTGGATGTTACTAAACCATTTAATTGAAGTCCAAAAAGCCGGGTTGAGGCTGCCCACTCTGAGTTTGGTTGTTAGCCGTTGACTGAGCCATATGATGCTGCTGTTGCTGTTGCTGTTGCTGTTGCTGTTGCTGTTGCTGAGTTGGGTTGGTACCAAAGTGATGAAATGCCTGCCGGTGGGGGGAAAACTGGGGACGCAAACCTCTATTGAAAGGATTTCCGTTGGCGGCTGGGAGTTCCCCAGTTGCTATCTTAAGCCGCTGCACTTCATCCCTCAATGCTTCATTTAGTGCTGCAGGCAACAAATTACAAAAGCGTTTATAAATTATGAATTATAAAATGGGTGCAAACCAGTCAAACTTGAAATGATATTTGTCAAAGGGAGCCGCGAAAATGACATAGACCTGAACCATATCATCCCTGTGCATGTATCTTTTTATACACGCACTTGTTTCCAGCTAATGCTTATATAAAATAAGATCATTCAAGGATGCTGTTGATTCAGGTTTCAGTAAATGACAATATTTCGGTTTTGATGACTGTCCTAAGATGAGTAGGAAGTGACTAAGTCGCTTCAATTACAAGTGGTTCCTAAATTTCCATGAGAATAACATACACATTCTTTAAACTATGCGTACCATCTCGAAGATGTGCCTGTTGTTCCATTGCTTGCAACCGCAGTTTGAGTTCCTTATTCTCAGAAGTCAACCCAGTAGTGTCTCTCTGCATCAACATGAAACAATATTTGCAAGTGGGAAATCTCACTCTTTTCACAATTTTGTATCTGTTCTATGTATATTTGTAATAAAACATATAAGCTTTGAAGGAAATTTAATCAGATTAAGTATATTTGTAAACGAAGGAAACACAAGTGGCATAACAGAAAATAAAATATGGGCCATTTCCTGGTGTAGACCCTAGCATCAAAGTAAGTGTAGAAGAAAAAAAAAATTGAGCAGAATTTCACAATCTAGCCGCTGGAATTAATTTGGAAGAGACAGGGTGAATGACTGATTAATCCTCACACAAAGCAAGTTGTGGCAGAAACATCATGTATCTCAACAACTAATGTCATATGTTCCAACTCAAAATGATAAGGGGCCATAGAAGAGACAACGCTATCTTGCAAGTTGCAACCAGAAGAATACTGCCCACTGTTGGATGATGCTAGAAGAAACACCACCTAGAAACCTAAAACTTGAAATTGCACTAAAGTTTCTTCATCATATTTGGGAAAGAGGGAAAAGGTGAACTATATCTTAAAATATAGATAATGCTGAGAAGCCAGGGCTAATTCAGTATGTTGCGATTAATCAGGTCATGTATGAAATCAGTTTGTAAACCTTCATTGCATCACGACACGTCATAAACAAATAAAAAATAGACATAAGAACCAACAAACACCGCCTTACACACCTGAGTGCAAACCAACAATCAAGGCCACAACAGGAGCGTTGTGCACATGGGCGGAGCCAGCATAGGCCCAGGGGGGGCCCATGACCCCCCTGGGACCATGCTGGCCCATTAGTTTTAATTACAAAATGACCTATAATTTACAAAAGTTTTCAAAATGCCCCCCCTGAAATAATTTATTTTAAGAAAATGGCCATTAATTTTTATTACACAAAGGCCAATAATTTATAAAAAATTAAAAAATGCCCCCTGAAATAATTATTAACCCTTGGGGCAATTAATTTTTATTGCAAATAGGCCTATAATTTATAAAATTTTACAAAAATGCCCACTAAAATAATTATTTTTAAAAAATATCTTTAATTTTTCCTTTCTTTTCATTCTTACTCCTCCTCCTCTTCTTCTTCTTCTTCTGCTTTATATTCTCTTTAAAAAAAAGTTGCATTCCTTTATTCAAACTATTTTTTTTTTCTCTTCAAAGTTTGGTAATTAAATTTGTTGCCTTATGGTCGGTATTTTTATGTTCCTATTTTTTTTAAATAATTATTTTTCAAATTATTAAATGCTATTATTCCACCATTAGTACAGTTTTATTTTTTGATTTATTGTCTTGTATCACTTTTCGATTGAAAAAAATATAATTTATCATCTTTAATATGGCGCCCCCCCTGAAACAAATTCCTGGCTCCGCCCCTAGTTGTGCATAGTAGACAACAAAGCTACAACCAGTATTTGCACAAACATACTCAAATGTATAAACAAAATTTTTATGATCGCCTTAAATGTCACTGATTAAGAAGATGACTAAAAGTCTTCTTCCACTTCAAAAAGTGGAATGAGTATGTGGATATAATGGGAGGTTCAAACTGTGCACAAATAGCTTGAACAGCGGAGGATATAATTCTAAATAAGAAGTGGAGTATCATATTCGATTACATAGAGAAACTTGCTAAAGAAACTAAAAGTCAATTTTCAGATGATAGAACTCATTCCACCTAAACCCATCACATCTTCCTTAAAGGCACTATAATCAACTTCCTGAAAGTGTCTTATCAAGCCACAATCAACATCATTGGTTCTAGACCTCCAAGTGTTCTCACTTGGGTAATACCCTACATGTAATGTGATCCATACTCCAGCCCTCTCACTTTACTTGACAAAATTCTAATAGTTACTTATTCTAATAGGGAAGGTCAGTGATATTTATGGTGGTGTTGGAGGACAATTCTGGTGTTTACCTTAATACAAGTCGAAGGAAGCTGACTGCTTCTACAAATCACAAGCAATTATGACATTGAGTATATAGCAGCATATTTTTTTGGCATTGTTCCCGTTATTTATACATTGAAGCTTTTTTTCTCACCCCTTTCAAACCTTGGCACAGTTATGGGAGTGTTTTATTGTTCTGAACTATCTCTGATCCCCAGTAAGGTTTAGTCTACCTCTCATTTGCATGAAATTGAACACTTCAAGCGATCGAAAAGACAGTTACGACTCAATTTAATTTGGTATTGACTATGTAAAGAAAGGATAAAACAATTCTCCAACTACCCAAAGAGGATGAACTTTTATGTTGAAGATATAAATGATACTTACAATTGTAATCATGAGTTACATAAAATATCATCTGGAGACCTAAAGGAATATCAGTTATACTAGATGCATCACTGTCTATCTGTGTTTCCCAATTTGTTTTTGTATTAAAAAACAATTTGATGAGTGTATTTTCTCAAACTTCTAGGTTTCACATGTTAGCCTCTTTTTGGATCATATTATGAATAAAAGAAAGGGGGGGACAATTGTGAAAATTACTTGCTTATGGGTTCCTTTCTAAAAGATTGTCGAGCATTTTTCTTTCTATGTTTTTCCTTGTCCTTTCTATGATTCAAAAAAGGCTTGAGGCAACTCATTCCCCTAAAAAGACCACATCCAAAAACGATGACACAGGTTTGCACATACGTCAACCGATTCAATAGTGCTTTTGTGAAGATGCAAGAAATTATGAATGACTCCGCTCAAAAATATCAATCCAGTCAAATATTTTGGGTTTAACTTGCTGATCTTTTCTTTCCCAAAAAAAAAAATTATATACACACACAAACATATCCAATAAGTGCACTACCTTCCCCACCAACAAAAGAGCACTCTTCCTAAACCACGCATATATATCAAAGAAAAGGCATAGGTACAAAATGTTTATGATCATGGCAAAATCACAAAATTCATCATCAATCAGCATGTGGTTCTACCTCAAAATCAACCTTTGGTTTTATGTCACACCAGGAAATTATCCATATACTCATTTTCTGAAGTAGTGAAAGTAATGCAGGGTCCATACCTGCAGCAACGTGACCTGTGCAGAGAGAGTGGTTGCTTCTGTCTGAAGTGTCTGCACCTTCCTCTCCAGCTCACTCGTATAACGTATTTTTCGCTCCTTTGAACGCGCTGCAGATTGCCGATTTGCAAGAATCCTACAAGTAGCGTAAAAATTAAATTCACACGAGGAATGTATTTGTATAGTGCAAACTCTCAATTACTACCAAAACCCTATAATGAGACCAAAATTGTTGAGGAGTTATAAATTTAAGAAATACAGAAGTGAAGAATGCACAAGAAAACCAACAGACAAATCGACCAGAACTAGAGAATCCGACAAGATTGCTGGAAAAAATGTAATAAAACAAAGGAAACCAATTCTTTAACTCCCTTGGTTTTTTGCTGTTGTAGTCTTTTAGTAATAGAAATTCAACTGGACTAATTTAGAGTGGCTGTATTAGACTCAGCAGTTTAAGACTTTTTTCCAGTTTTTGAAAACTACTACTACAAAAGATAACAAGAGATCACAAATTCTGGTTTCATCTATTTTCCTCCATTTTCTCAGAAACCAAACAAAGAACAATTAACCCAAAACCAAGTACTCATAGTACAATGAAAAACAAAACTGTTCCATACTTCCATTTACCACTCAATGAACCAAAAACACAAAAATGACACCAAAAAAAATACAAAAAACAATTTTTTAATATTATAGGAGTGCAATCAAACTATACAAATTGCTTAGAAAGAAAAGATTCAAAATTACATTAAAAAAATCCCAATTAAACTAAAAATAAATAGAAGTCAACGTATTAGGTAAAAAGTTCAAACCTTTTAGCTCTCTTGGGATCAATCAAAGCGAGCTCAGCGAGTCTATCAGGAGCCGTGGCCTTCTTCCCACCATCCATCAATCTCAACATGGACTCCTCCTCAAACGACGACGTAAAACCATCCATGGAGCTGCTGTGCCTGTGATGACCCACTCTCTTCTCCGCCGCCGGCTTCGCGCCGAACTCGCCGCCGTCCGCGGCGGACGAACCAAACCCTAACCCGTCAAAAAAATCGGCATCGACCGACAAGCTCCTGAAGTGGCTGATGGGTCCCGCCGCCGGCTTCGGCTTGGGGTTTTCGCCGCCGTTGGATGAGTCCGATTTGGAGGAATCGACGGTCATGGGGATGTTGTTGTCGGTGTCGGAGGAGAGCGAGGGGAGTTCTAGGGTTGAGAGGTTGAAGTCGTCGGCGACGACGTCGTCCAGGAGGATGTCATCCGGGAAGCGGAAGAAGGTCTCGGACTGGGCCCGGCGGTGGTGGGCCCCGCGGTTTGGGGTGTCTGGCATCTGGTCGATGTCAATTCGGGCCGAGTATTGGGCGGTGATGGGCTTTCCGGCGAACTTCGGGTCCATTTTTACGAAAATGATTTGGAATTTCGTGCTGCTTGGGTGGATGATGTCTGGTATGATGGTTTCTTTACATAAGCTCTAGAGAGAAAAAGAGAGAGGAGTGAGATAGTATTTTGTAGTTTGTGGTGAATTTGAGTTTCATTTGTAATCATAAGGGCATAAGTGAACAAAATTCAACAGGGTGTTGGTGAAGTTGTAATAACATGTAATGCCACAATTATGTCCCCTTAACCACCATGTGGCAGTTGTGCTATGTTTATTTGTTTATTCTATTTCATTCATCTTACACGTTACACTTGGCATCTTTTGGGAAAAAACTTCCAAGTAGACGACTTGGGTGATATAATTAGGTCTAACATATAAAACTATATATATTTATATATATATTTTTTTCTTAACACGTATAATTATATATACACCATACCAAAGTTACGTTAGAGCCCGAACGAGTGTTCAAAGTTCAAACAAAATTTCAATCTTATAAACAACAAATAGGAAAAAGAGTTCGTTTGAAATGTAAGAATAATATTCGATTAATTAAAGTAGTGGTTCCTAAAGACATAGCGATGTTGGTAAAGATTTGAGAGATAAATCTTTAAGGTTTTGTTTTTTAATCGCATTTTTAATTACGTGTGTTGTGAGGGAGATATATATATTTTAAAAAATAAATAAATAAAAATAGTGACTTAGCACATGCAAATATACCATATACCTATTTAAGTGTATATATAATTATATATTCACACATATACCATATGTATCTATTGTATAATTAGGTTTGGGCATTATCTTTCAAGTTTTCTTATGCATAGAGTCCTCATTGATTTTGGGCACTGTGTCACTCTACTAGGTTGGTGTACACGTGTCACGAACCCAATTCTTGTTCATAGTTGAAACTGTTGTAAGAAGGCAAGTTAAGTCTGGTACTGCACTTGACGAGAAAGTAACTCCAAACCAAAGACATACTACGTATGTGACTATATGTTTATGGTTGTCTTTTCAAAGTGTCCAACGCCGTATTGGCTTTAAATAGAATCCGGACGATTACTCTCTTGCAAAATAATGTCTCACTCACCTTCCCCAAAAAAAAATTTATATCTCACTCTTCCTGAACAAATCCAATTTTAATATAAAATGACTTCATTGTTTCTTATCTCGGAAAGTAAGAGGTTGTATATGGGGACTTGTGCATATTGAATTCGAATGAAATGGTAAATGTGTATATTTCAACTTGATTCTTTTAAGTGACATTTAAAATCTATTATGTATCTATCGCTTGTGTTAAACACTGTTAAAATAAGAAAATTTTATTAAAATTTGAAAATTACACCTTTTAAAAATAAAAAAAATTCACCATACTTAATGGTGGTTCCAAGGGAGGGCTGGGCTGGGCTGGGCTCCAGCCAACCCAAAAAGAAATTTTTTTATTATTATTATTATGGGTAAATTTAGCCACAAAAAAAAAAAATATATATATATATATATATATATATATTATTAGAATTAATCTATCCAAACAAACCCAAGTCAATTAAACCATAATACTAAAATAAAGGGGCCTAATAAATAGATATTTTGTAATATTTGAATTCAAATATTTATCTAGATTATGTTATTAAAAAAAATTTATTTTAAAATTGTGTTATTAAATTTATGTTTAATTTTAATCCATCACATTGACAATTTTTGGATCCGCTTCTTGTTACTTATTCGTATGATTGGGAGAATATTTCGTGAATGTATGAATTGAGTATGAATTTGTCTTAATAGTTTAAAATTTTTAATTGAATTACAAAACTTCTTACCTAAAACATCCGAGTGAGTCATCCCGAATAAGCAAGGCCTGATAAGGTGACTTTAGGGAAAACTGTAACGGTTCAGTTTAAGTACATATTATATTTACAACATAGAATTTAATATTAATCATAACAATCATATATTTGGAGAAATCCACGTCTACGCTAACGTCTCGTTTGTGAGGAATTAATGCAACTTAACAAGAATTTATCACAATTATTTAATTTGTCAATGACTGCCTTGCTTTTAAAGACGCTGATTGAATCATAAAGAAATCATTAGTCTCATAAAGATGGTAGTAATATTTATAAAAAGTGGGGCCAAACTAGTTCTTCAAAATATCTTGTTTTCAACCCACAATAATTTACATTATATGGATTTATGTGCAATCTTTGTTATCTTCGTCCAGATTTTGTGGTCCGTCAGATCATATGGAACACTGCAACCCTCAAATTTAGGGCTGGCATTTGACTATGGTAGAGGTTGTGTTTGGACGGTTGGACTAATTGCCGCCAAACTATGTACAAGCAGTTTAATATGATAAGTTATGATCTAAGTTACCGGAACGGAAGATAAAGCAAATTCAAAAGTAAAAATGTAAGAACAGTAAAATTAAATCATAAATAAGAAGAATTTGAACAAAAGCAAAAACGCTCTCAAAACGTAAGAGTGACCCTTATTAAAAAGAATTGTGTGACTTAGGTCATGATTCTCATTTTTCAATGGTCCCCCACCTAAATAATTTGGGTGTTCGGGAGTCATATAAAGTGTCCCTAAGCTCGGACTATATCCACAAACATAACTCTTAATAAATTATTTGCACGTAATAAGAATCGATCATGAAACATGATGCACACATATGCACCGACCTCGCTCAATCCCATCCCATTAGAGATTTATAATACTTCATGTATATGAAGTTTTAGGTCATTATTAAAAATAAAAAATAAGAAGTAATCAACTCTCCATCTCTCTCCCCACGTCTATGTTAGATTCAACTTTTTTGTTATTTTAGTTTTGCATTTCTATCTTTTCAATAATTATTTAAATACTCCTACAAAATTAAAAAATATATTTGATACGTAAAATTCAATTTCAATACAAAGACGAGAGAAAATTAGGAAGAAACATGTTTAAGCAACTAGTGACTACTACGTCTAATAGTTTATATTTCTTATTTATATATTTTTTAAAAAACAAAGAAAACATAGAGGCATATTTAATTTATAATATATATATATATATATATATATATATATAATAATATATATATTAAGAGAAGTATATTTAAACACATCGAAAATCTGATACAACATTTTTAAAAGGTGAAAACTTATCAAACTAAATTATAAATGTATTGAATGAAATATTATCAATCAACATTTAAGTTTTTTATATTTATTATCATGGTTCAAAAAAATTAGTCTTATTAATATTCAACTGTTGTCCCAATTGAAAAAAATTTCACACATCTTTTAACAGGGCGATCCCATATATATATATATATATATATATATATATATATATATATTAAAAGAACTTTTTAGAGCATTCCATAATAATCAGTGACGTTCCACGCTATCTAACCAAAAAAAATTTTACTGAAAATGGTCACAAGGAGAATTGAGCTCCCAACCTCAAAAATATAAGATCAAACATATTGTCCTTAGGCTATTCTTTAGAGTTATATATATATATATGTATATGTATAATACAAACTATGTATACACACGAAATTGCAAATGTCAAAATCCCTATAAATTTTGCTCGCCTTAGCATTTGGCGTATTTGTGTGGGGTGTGCTACTGCGTAGGAGTTACGTCTTCCACTTTGACCATGGAAGTATTACAATACAAATAAATTGTATATAAGTCTACAGAGAGAATTTTTTCAGTCTATTTACCTTCATTTTATTGTAACCAAGACTGTGATGAGAGTCTTTAGTGGGCGTCACCATCGTTTTTCTCTTTCTTTCTTAAAGTCATGAGTCATGTCACATATTTCATTCATTTTGGAACGATATATATTAATTCTTTCATATATAAATATGGTGGTGTCACACTAAATTAAATAATTCAAATTCAGTAGCTATTACATATTTAATTGATTTTCCAAACGATGTGTATTAATATATTTTGATTTGTATAGGACAATTCAGAATTAATATTTTTGATAGTGTCCTTTTTATTCTTTCCATGTACATTTTCCTTTTTCCTTTGGCTGCCCTGTCTTAGAGGGTTCTTTTATGTAGTTTCTACGGAAAGATGACCAAAGCAACGGTTTTCTCTTTCGGTGGGGTTTTAGGATGGACTTTCGGGCATTGGTAGAGCACTCGTGGTCTTGACTCATCAAAACTCGTGTTGAAATTTCTTTGTAATATCTTATTACATTTTCTTATGGTCCACTTTTGGTAGTTGAAGTGTTTTGATTGGACTGGATATCTTATTACATTCTCTTATGGTTCACTTTTAGTAGTTGAAGTGTTTTGATTGGACTGGATATCTTATTATATTCTCTTATGGTTCACTTTTCGTAGTTGAAGTGTTTTGATTGGACTGGACCACACGGTGAAAAACCATGACGAGATTTTTGATATGATGAAGGGATGAAATGTGCGAGCATAGCTTGATTGAGCATATGATTTTATTGCATGTCATGATAATTTAGTTCAAATACTTGTTAATTCTATTATCAGATTTAGAAGTTAGATTAATAGGTGTAAAGAGTGGAAATTTGGCACTCCTAAAATTTACCGGAGACATTAACCATTAGACTATTGAGGCATCTGCAATCTATGATGATATATATATATATATATATATACCTATCCTTTGAAACATTTTATAATTGGTTTGAATTTTTTGTCAAACCAATTATATATATATATATATATAAACATTTTATATATATATATATATATAATTGGTTTGACAAAAAATTCAAACAAATTATAAAATGTTTCAAAGGATAGGTATTGCGCTAAACATTCATAGCAAGTGCCAAGTGCTTGTAGTGGTTGGCACCATCATTCATGTGCCTTGTGTTTCGGATGAGAAACTCAAGCACGTGAATCTCCTTAAAATGTATTGCAGTTGTAGCCACACTATTATTATTATTATTATTATTATTATTATTATTATTATTATTATTATTATGTTGTCTTACAATCACTTTTTATATAATATTTCAATGTTTCTATTTGTTTAGACGTAAAATATTTTTTATTTTTTGGTGTTTCGTTGTCAAAAATTTAAGTAAAATATTTACAAAGTAAAATATTTTATTAAAACCTAACAAAAAATTACTTACCCATCAAATTTCGAAAATTATTTTACAAACCCAACTCTATGGACTCAACCTTAACTTCAACCTAGACCTTTATCAAGTACTAAAAAATAAAATATATTTATTTTACTTGAAAATGAAAAATATTTTTCGAAGAAGATATTTACGTCGAAAAAAACGGAGCATAAATACTTGCGGTCTTGAATTGTGCCATTAATAAAAACCCTAAAGGTAACTTAACCATATCTAATTTGTACCTGCTTATTTTCATCTTTGCTTGAAAATGAAAATTTTTAAAATTTCCCATTGTTTGGCACTTGGCATCTTCACTAACTCCATTGAAGATGACAACAGTTTCAGTCTCTAATGCAATGAGAAAGTGGGTTCAAAGCCCTAATTCAAAGAAACCATCAAATTAAGAGGCCTTTTTATGCAATCCAATTCAGACTCTTTTAGCCCAAAACGAGGCCCAATTTCTGGCCAGGTCCAAAAGATATACAAGCAAACTTACTCTATTTTTGGGCTGGCCAATAGGCCTGGTTGGTTGACATTGATTGTTGTGTTCTTTCAAACTAATGGTGTGTATTTTTAAATGTGGAAAGCCCATCCCATCAAACTGACTCATCTCCAAAGTCCAAAATACAAGAATGAGCAGAACATTCAATTTGGGCTAGACAGGCCATTATTAGCTAGGACTTGGGCCCAGTAGACTTTTGCAAAAAAAGCTTATAGCTATGAAGTGACACGGCAAATTTCAAAAAAATAAGACACGGACACGGCGGGGATACGCCTATAAAATTATATATATATATAATTATATATTCAAAATATGATAACTAGAACATTGCTCATTCATTTTCCTAATAACAAATAGGTATATATAAATACAAAATTGCAAATAAAACAATAACAAATAACAGGACCAATTTCAATAATTTCATCTCTGTTATAAGAAAAACATAGACAAGACAAAACAGAAAATAAATGAAAAATAAAGTTAATCCAAATTTCAAACAAAGATGTGCAGAAGAAATATAGCTATATTGAGCTAAATATGTATATGAATAAACATATATACTTTCAGTCTTTCACAAAGTCTTGTTCATGTAACTTTAAAAAAAAAAAATGTCTTGTTCATGTAAAGAGATAATTGAAGAAGAGGAGAGACTGAGAGAGGAAGTGAGAGAAAATAAAATTTATGTGTAATACTCTGTTGTCTGTAGTTGTTTTTTTTTTTTTTTTTTTTCAAAATTTTACTTTTAAACTTTTAAAATTAGTAAATTACATTAGTTACCCCATTTATTTTTTTTAAAAAAATTACAAAATATACCCCGCCGTGTCCTATCTTTAAAAAAATTACAAAATATACCCCGCCGTGTCCCCCACGTGTCCGAGCCGTGTCCACCCCATGTCCTCTGCGTATCCAAGCCGTGTCCAATAAAAAATAATTTCTGGACATTTCAAAGAAGTGTCGGACACGAGTGTCGATGTCCGACACTGATACAGGACCCCTGGAAAGAGTGTCCGTGCTTCACAGGCTTATAGTTATGACCAGTTAAAGTTCCTCTTCGAATTTGTGCTCCCATCTGGTCCAAGTTCTAATCCACAACTCAAACCACGTTGTTACTACAGGGAACAAAATCCTCTCCAGTTCGGGTTTTGTGTTGTATAATGGATTTAAAATTATACTTTTTTTTTTATTTTATAAGATGCTTCCCTAATTTAATGAAACCGGACCACTGTTGTACCGAAGAGGATTTTGGTCCATTACCACAATGCCGTGTGAGGCAAAAAATGGGCCCACATGGCTAATCAGACTCCATTTGGGCAACAATGAGAAGACAAGAGATTTGGATCTTTGAGAGTCAGCTTAGAATTCACACAAAGTTGCAGATGATCATTCCCACCATCATCTGTCCCACTCCCACCATTAAATAAAAAAAGGCCCCACTGCTCCCAGTCTTCACATCAATGGCACCTTCAACAGGGCTCTCCATGTCCACTCATTTAGTGCCTACTCACAATGTGCCCAAAAAGTGTACATATAGAGTCAATATAACAAAGTGTTTGTCTAGTGTATGACACACGACCTAATTTTTGACATTATTCGTAAAACTAGTCTAAGATTCAGATCCATGACAATATAATTCTTATCCAAAGTTTAACAAGCACGAAAACTTGAGTTCGATTAAGAAGTGTAACTAATACCAAGAGTTAGGTTTATATCTAATCTATTCTTTTGGTAAACACCCCGATAAATTTCCAAAGATTCAGGTAGGATGCCTTCTCACTCCGAATCGAGTAAATCGTTAAACATAATAACGGAAGCGTAGCCCAAGTAGTCATAAGCTTCTGGTGAGAATTGAATCACAGACTTGCTGATAGGAAGGTACCGAAGCTCAAAGAATTTTACCACTGTACTGTTAGTACTCGGTGGTAAATTATGAATTATTTTAAAAGACCCATACCACCATCATCTTTAAAAAAAATAAAAGAATGATAATGTTAAAAAAAAAAAAATAACATGGGTATGTTTTATGGAAAGTTGAAAAGGAAAGGAGCTAGGAGAATAAAGGACCACCAAAGCCACTATATGGGGGGATTAAGATAATACAAGAGCTGGTGGCATTCGTGTGGAATGCACACTCCTTCCCCATTTACTTAATTATATTATCTCCTTCGATCCCTTACCCTTTCTCTCTCCCTCGTCTAGTGCTATCCTCTTCACCAATCCAATTTTGGGCTTTCTTTTATTTGTTGTTCCATGGACCCAAAACCAATGAATCATCAACAAGTACATGCACTTCATAATGACCATGTTGACCAATAAAAATTGACTTGCACACAAAATGGATTGAAATTCTGAAGAGGAAATTATTTTCAGAGTTTATCCCCAATTAGTGGAAAGTTTTTAAATAAAAACTAAGATCTCAACAACTACGTACAGAATTATTAAATGGTAAACAAAGACTCACACCTCACGTCTAAACGGGAGTTAATTCTTGTCCAATAAAAGAAAAAAGACGATACATGCTCGATGGTTAATAATAGAGTGCTGACACCACAAAGCACACATACAAAACCCTAATACTTTGTTATGTTCATTATTATTGGTGCACTTTATATTAATAATAGGCCTAAAATGGTGGATCTTGGACCGTTGAACATTTTCTCTCTCTTTTAGTTATAGTGCTTAAATTTGTTAATATTACAAGTGGTAAACTTTGATTAATTGGTCAATGAATCTAAAGTTCCTTGACTTATTCTCTTTCTTAAAGTTGTGAGTGTATATATATATATATATATATATATATATATATATAATAAGCTTGTGTTATTGCTTCTAAAATAAGCTTACTAGCTTTAGGCTCATTAACTTAACATTGGCATAATTTGGTTGTCTTGTTACGTTTAAGGTAGGCTTGGTTCAAACCTATTATAGCTTTTATAAGAACTAGACAGGAGATGATCATAATGAGATTGTTCCGATCATGAAGATGGTATGACATAAAAGAGAAAATATTATGAAAATAATAGGATAGTATCAAATACTTTGGCTTCTATATTGCTTCTTTTCTCTCTCATACCTTTCCATAAACATCACTTCAATAGTTCAATACCTAGATATTAATATTATATATATATATATATATATATATATATATATATATATATACAGACTCTATAGCCACTATAATTATTTCTGAGAACTTTAACACGCCTCTTCACCCTAAGGTGCTCCGGGTATGTACCACGAGAATGTAGTATTTATTAGTTGAGAGTACTACATAAGTAAGTATCTCCAGTACGTATTTAATATTTTTCCCTCATTTAGAATTTGAGATATGTCATTTAAGCCAGAAACCTCAACTTGTATAAGGTGAGATCCACGGATCAAACTCCATGATTAGAAACTTGGATCGTCATTAGATTAGTAGCTATAAACAATAATTCTTATCTGCTATATATATATATATATAACTAGGAATTTACAAAGTTGATAAGATCATAATTTTCGAAAGAAAACGGATTGATGAATGCTAGCTAGCTATGTGATCGACATGGATTGGATTTATTTAAGATCATGTATTTGTCGTGAAGGAGTGATATGATTAGCTCTGTAAAGTTGCAAACATGGGGACAATTTAGTGGTTTAATTAAGCTTTATGGCATGCTGAACATCCATGCCATGAACGGGTGACGTATAAACTAAGAAACTGAAAGGCTTAAAAAACGCTTCTTCACTCTGCATGAATTTTGTCTATGTATATACATACAACATATTGTCATGCTTTAGTCGTGAAATCTTTCCACTCTGGTGTACCTGCCTTAAAGTTGACGATCTCTCTCTCTCTTTTTTCTTTTCTTTTCTTTTTTTTTTAAGTTGAAACTCTTCTTTCTGTCTTCTATTGGATAATACGACCAATATTTCACTACAAGACATTGTAGTTTTTATAAAAGGTTATTTAAAGCCACTTTTAACCGCGGACCCATACAACATATTGTAATGCTTTAGTCGTGAAATCTTTCCACTCTGGTGTACCTGCCTTAAAGTTGATGATCCGATCTTCTTTTTTTTTTTCTTTTTTTTTTTTTAAGTTGAAACCTTCTATGGGTTTTATACCAATATTTCACTACAAGACATTGTGGTTTTTATTAAAGGTTATTTAAAGCCACTTTTAACCGCGGGTTCACACAAAGCAACCCCACAGAATAAAACACTTTTTACAATGAGAATCTTTTAAGAGTAATGATACTCACCTCAAGTAGTTAGAGTGAAATAACATAATCATATGATTTTTAATTGAGTATTTATGTTAAATACAAATAAGTGAAGGATCTCACTCTCTCATTTGTTACATAAATGACCAATTAAAAGCAGTAGTATCTTTTAATATAGTTTTATTTAATGAGATATACTTTAAAACTCTTGGTGCATTGATGACATAATATCATTAAGTGATTAAATGATATAACCTAACAATAGAACCCACTAAAGTAAATATATTTTTACTTATGAGACAAAATATAATTGGATGATGATATTGATGACGCATATCACCAATGCAAAAAAGTCTTTCTCCTATTTTGAGTCTGGATCTTCAATTGTAATCCCTACCTGTTGTAATAGGGGAGAAAGACACTTGGACCAGTGATATTACGTGGTATGTGCCATCAACTAATTATATCATATCACATAAGTAAAAGTACATTATTTTGGTGAATCCTACATGTCAATATTTGATCAATTAGTGATATCACATCATTATTAAAAATTGGAGCAATAAAGTATTTCTCGTAGTAGTACTATACACTTTGCAACACATTGCATGCCTTTCAAAACATTACATTTACTTTTTAACCGTCATTTTCAACACATTATCAATTTTTCAACACATTAAATCTAGCTTAAATAAGTAGACTTAAAGTGCTAAAAATAGGTTTAATGGCGTTTAAAAAAACCCTAAAGCACCAGGGATTACGACAGAGGATCTGGGCGCGACTCTATAAATGGAGAATATATATATCACCTGCCATGGAAATGTAAAAAAAATTTCGCAGTTTCATAATTTTGATTATCGCGAAGATAATCTCTCTCTTTCACATTTGATACCCTAATCCAAACACGAAACCCTTATTTCTATCTCATCGAAAATCCCTATCTCTCTGAAGCCCTAACCCTCTCTCGATTCATTCTCTGTACTCTCATCTCTATCATCAGATTTTCATCCCTTTGTCTCACTCTCTCATTCGATTGAAACCCTAACCCTCTCTCAGTTCACTCACTCACTCATCCTTTCTCTCTCCTTTTTGCTCGTCACATAAAGTTAACTTTAGCATCAGATCGATACCATCCATCATAAAAATGTAAAAAACATTTTGCAGTTTTATATCATCATATTTTCATCCCTCTCTATGTCTCTCGTTCTATCGAAGCCCTAACCGGCCCCTTTCTCGATTCAATCTCTCCATTTTGGCTTGTCATAGAAAGTCAACTTTCTATACCAGGCATAGCCCATCGTAGAAAGTGGACTTTTTGTGATCGACCCACGTCACCTGGGGGAGAAGTTCGATCATGACACTTCTATATGTGGACGCTTTTTAATTATGTAAACGTGTAATGAAAATCGTAAACACAAAAAGTGTGCGAAGCAGACAATATCTACACTATGTGACTAAGTCATGACAATAACTATTAATAGACCAGCATTTGAAATCCCATTCCTAGCTGGTGTATTGCTCGACCATATAAAGCAATATCATTATATTTATTATAAGAAAGATTTTATCAAGTCACCATTTTCTTTTCTTTTCTTTTTTTCTTTTTTTTTTTTTACCTTAGTGGCCTTACCCCACATTTGCCTCCACTAAAATAAAATTCTACCATTAGAAAAAACATATTTTTTGAATTCCTTCCCTATAAATACCCTTCTTGAGGGCGTGTGTCTTCCACACTCCTCTGTATCCTCCTCCCTTCACTGTCATCATCCCTTTCAATCACTCTTATTATCCCATTTTCATTTTCATCCATGGCCTCCAACCAAACTCCTCTCTCCGACGCCAAATTCTCCGTCCAAGTCCATGATGTCGAGCAACAAACGAGCCTAGAGCTCGAAGAACAGGACATCGACTACTCAAAAAGATCACAATGGCTACGTGCGGCGGTCCTAGGAGCCAACGACGGGTTGGTCTCCACTGCATCCCTAATGATGGGTGTTGGAGCAGTGAAGGAGGACGTGAAGGTCATGATCTTGACCGGGTTCGCGGGTCTGGTAGCCGGAGCCTGCAGCATGGCCATAGGAGAGTTTGTGTCGGTGTATTCGCAACTCGACATAGAAGTTGCTCAAATGAAGAGAAAGAAGAAAAGGGTAGACGGTGGACAGAGAGAAGAGCAAGATGGGGAGAAGGAGAATTTGCCAAAGCCAATGCAAGCAGCTGCAGCGTCGGCTTTCGCGTTTTCAGTCGGCGCAATGGTGCCATTGCTAGCTGCATCGTTTATTAAAAAGTATTGGGTGAGGCTGTGGGTGGTGGTGGCCGCAGTGACCCTGGCTTTGGTGGTGTTTGGGTGGTTAGGGGCTGCATTAGGGAGGGCACCGGTGGTTAGGTCATCTGTGAGGGTTTTGGTTGGGGGGTGGCTAGCTATGGCTGTGACCTTTGGCTTGACCAAGTTGATTGGGTCCAGTGGGTTGTGATTCTAACCTTTGGTACTCTTTGTTGGTTTGTTTGTTTTTTTTTTTTTTTTTTTTTTTGAAGTGGGGGCTTCAACTTTTTCTTTCTCACTTATTTTCCCCAAAAAAAAAAAAAACTATTTCCTTCTTTTTTTTTCTTATCCTACGTACTTTTTCTTGTATATCATGAAATGTATCAAAATAATAGAAAATGGTTGTGGAAGTCTCTCTCTCTTTCTCATGAAATTATCAAAATAATAGAAAATGGTTGTGGAACTCTCTCTCTCTTTCTCAAGAAATTATCAAAATAATAGAAAATGGTTGTGGAACTCTCTCTCTCTCTCTTTCTTGCTCTCACCACCATTGATTTTTTCTTTTCTTTTCTTTTTTTTCTCTTTCTTGCTCTGACCATCATTGAAGTTTTTTATTTCTTTTTCTTTTTTTTTTTGGTAAATAAGGATAAAAAAAATAAATAAGGAAAATATACAAATACAAATGGGGCATACCCATGCCCTGCAAGAGGCCCAGAGCCATTCCGGCCAAAGCAATATACCAGTCCAAAAACAAAAGCCAATAAGAGGAAACAAAAAACATATGTACAAAAATGTGAAGTTCAAACATGGCCTTAAATTCAAAAAATAACAGAACCCTAACCGATAACTAACTGTGATTATTAAGTTTGTCATATATATACAAATATTTCTTCTTATTTGAAAATTACACTAAACTTTCCTGTTAGTAGGACTTAAAATAGAGCATTCGTATTAATACAACTCAAAATTCATATTTTGGCATCCTGTTAGTAGGACTTAAAATAGAGCATTCGTATTAATACAACTCAAAATTCATATTTTGGCATCAAGATTCATATGTGAACAAATTTGATTTAGATCTAAACTTTATTCCATTTAAGAATTATCTACATCCATAAACTATTGAAATATGTGGTGGATATTTTAATAAAAATTCATATATATCTTTCACTTTGTCAAATAAAAGATTCATACGTGATTTCGAATTCAACATTCAAAATTTAAATTCAAACTCATTAAAATAGATTTCGTATGAGAACAGATCTCAAGTCAAGCCACTCTACTTTAAGCCCAACCTGTATGATACCTTTATACATGTTTTCGAACTCAAATTCAAAATTAAAATTCAAACTCGTTAAAATGGATTTCGTATCAGACCAGATCTCAAGTCAAGCCACTCTACTTTAAGCCCAACCTGTCTTATACTTGTCTAACACGTTTTCGAACTCATATTAATAATTACTCGTTACAAATTCCTGTCTTATACTTCCATCTAACACGTTTTCGAACTCATATTAATAATTACTCGTTAAAATGAATTTGTATCAGACCAAATCTTAGGTCAAGTCACTCGATTACATGCCCAACGATCTTAGGTCAAGTCACTCCATTATATTCCCAACGTGGCTAATACTTCCATCCAATCAATAAAGTATATACTTTTACTATTTTTGTTAGTGAAAATTGTATTTTTTAAAAAATTGAATAAAAAATATATATATTTGGTAAATGAATAAAGAAATTTTAAAAGGGAAAATTTATTATTTTGAAATTGTACGTTGATATCAATAAAATTCGTATATTTTCATGTATATTTATGTCGAAAAAATATACGAATTATTATTTATGTCATTGAATTATGGGAATATGTTATAAAATTGGACTTGGATCCTTTAAGTTAAAACCATGGTTATCAAAATCGCGATTCTGAGTTGTAGAATCGCATGATTCTACGATTCAGAACTCAAAATCGATCCAAATCTTAGCAAAATCGCTCAAATGGTAGAATCAGGGGTAGAATCAGTAGAATCGTTGGTAGAATCGTAGAATTGTACGATTCTGCACGATTCTACCGATTCTACAAAAATTGGGTATTTGGGCAAGCCTTTGTGTATTAGTTGTTTGGGCCTTTATACTATTGGTTATTTGGACTTGCAAAAAAAGTCTACTAAAAATAAAGAGTTATATATTAATTCTATAAATTATAAAATATAAAAATCTCACTACGACTTACAAAACCTTAATTTGTTATTACAGAAACCACAAAGGAGGCAACAGAGATTCAAAGAGAGCAGATCGGATTCATATAGTCACAGACAGCTTCGGCCAAGTGTGTTCATTTTTTTTTTTCTTCCTTGATCAAGTGATGCCAGGTGTGTTCATTTTTTTTTTTTCTTCCTTGATCAAGTGATGACATGATCCAATTTATTATTAGAGAAACCCCCAATTTATTATTACAGAAACTCCCTTTTGTTAAGATTAGGTATGATATAAAATCTATATCTATACAATAAAGATTAATTTTATGTTTTTAGCTTTTAATTAATTAAGTTTATATCCCTTATATGCACATCATATATTCATCATATGATAATTACCTAATAAAAAACTACAATAAAAAAATAATAATAATAATAGTACTCATGTATTGGTATGTATATGTGTCAGCATATATTATTAGTATATCACAAATATAATATTGTATAAATTATTAAATTATATTAATTTTCTTTCATTCTTTATGTTTTATAGTGGAGGAAATTTATGCAATTGATGATAATGAAGACGTAGATTGATGATGCTAATGAGGAAGATGGTGATGAAGATACTGATGGTGAAGAGTTCAATGATGACTTTATGAATATGTAAATTTAATTTCTAACTTTGGGGATGGTTGAGTTAGGATTTAAGATTTGTGATTTCTATGTTATTTTGAGTTACATTCTCTTTCATTTATATTTAGACTTTAGAATATTCTCTTTTATTTGTATTCGAATTTTGAAATATTGTTAGGATTTGAGATTTGTGAACTCATGGATATGTAATATTGTGTGTTTTGGTCTTATTTTGGTTATATTTTACATATTTTATTGTTTAAGAAGTTAGTTTGAATTGTTTTTTCACAATTTGGTAGAATCTTACGATTCACGATCTGATTCTACGATTCCGATTTTACAAAACCCAAAACGATTCTGCTTAGAATCCCGATTTTAACAACTTTGGTTAAAACTCCTCTAAGTTATCATAAGTTGAATTTTCTACATAATAACATGTGTCATTTAAGATATATCTATAGCTTATGTTAAATCACTTTAATTAATTTAATAAAAGTTAGAAAACTACACCGTTTTGTGATAGGAAAAGCTTTAGAATTTGTTAACAATGTTAACTCTCTCTCTCCTCCTCTCTGATCGTTTGATAACTCTATTTATTTTAGTAATTTATTATAATAATAATAATAAATAAATGGGCACCATATCCATGTATATGGTGTTCATTCATTCATTTATTTATTTATTTATTATTATTATTATTTTGTAATAAAAAATCAACTCACACAGTAAATATTTTAAATTTTTGGTTGGTTTGTAAACTTTGAATATTGTATTTGCAATAACCCGCAAACCATACATATCTTTTAACCTTATTATTTTTACGCCTAGTGAGAATCGAACCTAGGCCTACCTAGAATTATTTTTTTTTTTGGTTGGTTTGTAAACTTTGAAGGCAACTATATGGCATTTGTAAAAATGATGCACGAATATCAAAGCCAAACTCCAATTGTAGAAATATCCCGTACTCCATTTTACAAAATCAACAACCTATGATCCATCCTTGTTGAACTGTCCGATGCGTCTGTTGCAACATGCAACTGGTGCAAGGAAAATTTTCTCCAATGGTTGACACTATGGTCATTAGAAGTTCATTCCAGATGCTATTATTATATTTTCCAACCTAGAAGACACTGTCTCATTCTATGAAGACTTTCCAAATGCTATTATCTTTTCTAACGCTGAAGACACGGTGCAATGAAATTAGACATTTTTTTATGAAAAATGATAGGGTCAATCAATAAGTCTCGAATCTGACGTGTTTTTGTCCACCTCATCTACTTAAACATTTTTCATCATCTACTTAAACAGTTTTCAAAAAATAATTATTTAACACGTGATAAGTATAGCCAACCACGTCAAATTTGATGTTAATTCTGAATTCTTTTTCGTTCCCGTCATTCCTCTTCTTTTATTTAGGGTAAAAAAATGATTTTAAGGCCGGATAACAAGCGGCTTAACTCACAAAAAATAATAATAATAATAATAATAATAATAAATCACTAAAATAAATAGAATTACCAAACGACATTATTGTAGAGAAAAAGGGAGAGAGAGTTAAAGTCGTTAAGGTATTCTAATTTCTAGAGGTTTTTTTATCTTAAAACGGTGTAATCTACTAACTTTTATTAAATTAGTTACAATAATTTAACATAAGCCATAAACATATCTTAAATGACACGTCATTTAGTAGAAAATTTAACTTATAATAACTTAAAGGAGTTTTAATTGAATTATGAGAATATTTATAAAATTATGTCTCGTGTAAAATAAAGATAAAAATAAAAATCCATAGAATGTGACTATAATTTATCTAAAGTATAATCTCCGGCTGCAACTCAAACGGAGGCGAATCTGAGCCCAACCAAAGGTACAAAACTTACAACCCAAATTGGATCCGAACTCAACATCCAATTTGTGCAATCTGAGCATGTTTTTCTAAGCTAGGGTTAACTGAGTTAGCCCAGTTAACTAAACGGGTTACATAATAATTTAATAATGGACTAATAGTAGAAATATTGAAAATAAAGGACTAGTCCAATTAAAGGGGTGAAAAAATAAAGGAAGAAAAAGTAGTATCAGCAAGCGTACTTAACAAATTATAGTTACAAATTTTCTTTTCATCAATTTTCTTTTAAAAGACGAAAAAATATCCCATTGGCAAATAAAAGGCCAAACATTAGGAGCAACCCTCTCCTGCTACATAGTTTTGTGCTATATAAATTAATAGAATTTATATCAAACTTACTTTATAAAAAATAAATAAAGAAACAAAAAAATACAAACACACCATAGAACGACTGGCTAATTTTTATGAATTAGAATGTAGAAGTGAAATTGTTGTTAGAAAAAAGTTGGGAATATCGCATAAACTCCTATGGGTGGTCCATTTGGTCAAATAAAATTCATAATCAAGACTCATACCCCCTATATCATCTTTGTCCCTAATTGCAGCCATGAATGAAATTATTCTTCGTTTTAGATGAAAAGGCACACCAAATAATGATTTTCAACATTCTTTTAGAAACAAGCTAAATTTTCCTGTATTCTAATAGAGGCAAAAGAGAACTTAGTAGGGTTTAAACTAACAAGGTCTTACTCCATGACCCAATTGGGTGTTTATCATTGGGGTTTAAGAAGAAAGCCAAATTAAATTAATCTGCACCGAAAGACAAAACGAAACTACCCAATAATGTAATGTTCATTTGATGTATGAAAAGAATTGTCAAGGAACAATTGAATTGCCAGAATTGTTAAAACCGTTTTCGGACAGCTCTGGGTGAATTATTCTCATATTTCCACTCTTTCATTGCTTTCGTACAAACACCTCGTATACGCTACACGTGAATTAACAAAAGATGACAGTACAAAGAACAGGAAGAAGATGCTTTAAATCCAAACCACGATTTTGAACAAATGGCTTTCCCTTGCAAAACAAAATTGGGCATGCACTTTATCACTCCATAATATCCCGACATTTCAACCGCCGTTTCAAATTTATGCTCCATCCCTCTCAAAAAAAAAACTCTATGCTTCTTTACATTAAGCAGCTGGCAGTCAAGAAAGGCCCTGAAAATACCTGAAACGATGAACTGACTCCGACTTCAAAACTCATTGTATCTTGAAGAGAGTTTTCAGTTTCACAACTAGCCTCCACTCGTCAATCGACAGGTCATCCTGTACATTTTCCAAGTTGGTAACCAACAACAGTAAACATAATCATTTGATGAAAGCAAACTGCATCTGAAGTTCAATTTCACTTACCCGATAATTAGATTTAAGTATGTCAATTGACCTCCTAGAGATGTGGCTGACAAGCTCATCTTCAATTTCAAAATGCCTGCCAAACATTTTTTGCTGTTCCTCAGCATTGCTACCAACAATCTGCAAAAGCATCAAAAAACTGCAAATGAGGGCCATTCCAAAATATATGGAAAACTGCTTCCTGGTCCAGTAAAGCAGCTCAATTGGATTTTAAGAACTACGTATTTAAGAACATTCGAGAAACAAATCTAGTCTCAACATAATTAAGATAGAGTGAAACAAGTTGAAGCCAGCTAAATACTCAAAATGGTATCTATAGCACATTCTCTATGGTTTAGAGAGAGAGAGAGAGCAACACTAGTTCTGTAAGCACAATACAAATTGGTTGAAGGCATTGGATATATGGTATGACATACCACGACACTAACTCCTAATTCGGTAAGCACATACAAATTGGTAGAAGGCAAGGTTACATCCAATGTTTTGTAAATCTTATCCAAAAAATATAAAATAACACAAGTTTGAACTGCCTAAACAAAGTGGAACAGATCCTGAATGCTCTCAAACTTGACCAATCAAACTCAAAAAAACTACTCAGTTCATCGCTGCATATTTTTCATTCATAAAATTAGGAAATCACAATATTATAAGCTGGTATTGAGCCGTATTGCTGATAATGAGATGTACACGTCCCACCTATTCCATAACCAACGATCGCAATTTAAAACAATAAACAGGAAAAGATGAAAAAGAAGGGGTGATAATAAAGTAACGGTATAGGGGAGCAAATTTTTTAAAAATTGAATGAAATTCATATGGGCAACCTAACATTTTAGATGACGGAGTGCATCTCCGTCATCTTAAAGTAACCAGAATAAGCGCAAAAAAGTTCAGTAGCATCAATCCTAAATTTATAAATAGAAGATTGCATGTCCACACAGTGTTATTGGCTCAAGGAGCTAGAGGCCCTTTGGAGCCTAGGCATCTCATAAGTCATATCAATATAGAATTTGAAAGTTTAAAATACCATAAAAGCATTCATATCTCATAAGTCATATCAATATTCCAAAAATTAATACCAAATATAAACAAGTAAATCCATCAACTATACAAGCATCCAAGAACAACAAAAAATGAGCACAAATTTGTTTTCTTGAAAGGCAAAATAGAATTTGTTTTTTTAAAAGGCAAAACAGAGCACAAAAAAGATATATATATATATATATATAATAATAATAATAAATAAATAAATAAATAAACTGTTAACAAGAAAAGAAAAATAATAATATATTGAGCCAAAAAAAAAAAAACCCGCAGAGACAGAAGTAGACACGAGAAGAGAGATGAAGTGTCAAAGAAGAAAAGGATGAAAAACAGAGCCGCCCCCCCCCCCCCCCCCCCCCCCCCAACCAAAAAAAAAAAGACGAGAGGAAAACTAGTCGAAGAGAGAGATGTGAACAAAGATGATGAGATGAGAGAAGAAGAACTGGCGTGGCTTCGTCTCACTCTTTCTGTGTTCGGTTGACACTTTTGACTCTTGGGCTTTCTTATTTGTTTATTCTTTTGAACAAAAGTTCCTTCTCTCATACGCTTGGGCTTTCTTATTTGTTTATTAAGTTGCCACAAGTACCTTTTTGGCTTTAGAAATAGAATAACAATATTTTTGGGGGATAAAAAAAAAAACAGTGAGGGCGCCAGCACAACCGAGGCATACGCCTATTAAACATTAGTGCGTCTGGGATGACAACTAGACCGACTTGAGCCTAGGTGCACCTATGTCCACACACATGCTCCAAGTGAAATACTTGCAGTTGTATAAGTTCAGACTGACAAGCGTGAGGACACGTGTTCAAGCCACCTTGTGCAAAATAATGCATATAATGCAATAGTTGGGTCTCTCTCCAGTCTTTACCATCACCAAATGTAGGTAGGACCAACAGTCGGTTAATAGTCCATCGTTTCACATTATATAAACCAAGATAGGTATTGTTATCTTATGTTTAGATACTTCATATATCATGTAGTGTTTTTTAGGCAAACTGTAAAATTCAAGGACATTTATTGCTATTGGCCAAATGCTTGCAACCCAGATACTTCCTACAATTATTTAGATGATTTTTGCAACATTCAGACGAAGTAAAGAAGTTTAAGGGTCATCCAACTCCCAACTTTGACAAAGCAGGGATGAGAAAAACAATTAGCTTTGAAGTTGCCAACAGCATTGAAAGCTGCAACATTCTGCATCACAAGGATGGATTCCAATCCCATGACGGGAAAGACAGCTGCAACACCACTAATTTAAAGTACTTGATTTATAAATGTGAAAAATTAGTTTGGACATTTTGAAGTCCAACTGATATGACAACATTCAATATATCTCATGTAGCATCCAAAAGATACATCATATCTATTACTACTTGCTTAAAATAAGGGCTTGGAAGATTTTAATAGAAGTTCATATAGTTTTCCTATTTGGTGGTTGGGGTGAGTCATCTGTACAGACATTAAAAGAAAATGTAACAGACTCATTTAGCTTCCTCTGCACACATGATAACTCCAATGCTAACAAAAATATCACACATTGCGTCAAACAAATATCATACCTTAATGGCCACCTTCTGGCCTTTCTTGGCATAATCAACTGGTTTGTGGTTATTCTCGATGGATCCAATCCGACCAATATCAATAAAGTCTCTTTGAGGAATGCAGATCGGGGTTCCAACCTGAGAAAATATATTTCAAATTATCACGTCTTTGTCGATTACAAATATTTGCAAGAAAAGTACCTCTAGACTTGTTCATATGAAATGATTGATCTAGTAACGCAAAAAGAGCCCTTGGCACCCAAATGCCAAAACAAATTAGAGCACATGCAAGGGCGGAGAAATATGGCATCATAATTAACACTGATACGTTCCAAGTCAAGCAATATTAAGACTAGGACCATATAAAACAATTCAAGGTGATTAATGAGAACAATAGGTAGGCAAGCAGCAAGTGAGATTCAAAATACTGTATACATATGCAGAAAAGAAGTCTAGATTCAAAATGAGGAAGTTGCAGTTAGTAGTCAACTCTGTAAGTATTTACAGATGACAGACAAAATGAAAAATATCACACAATTAATTCATAAATCAGTGGGGAAATAAATAAATAACCTATGCATGATTAATGGAATATCTTCACTAATCGGTGATTTTACTCGAGACGGATCCAACAAATTCAGTCACAACAGTAACCAAAACAAACAAAAGTTTCATAAGGAACTGAATCTGCCAGTAAAAGCAACACGAGCATCTTTGTCAACACAAAGAATTGAGTAATTACACATCAATATCTCTCCCAGATACTTATTTTAACCCTATAATTAACCTCAAAACCCATGGTCATGTTGCTGTAAAATCTAAAACAATTGGACATCAATATCACTCTCAGATACTTATTTCAACCCTAAAATTACTTCAAAAACCATATCATAGCAGTCAAATCTAAAACCTATGGTCTACAGAGCCATAGAAGGTTAAAGCATATTTGGAATTAAAAGACAATAACATTCATTGATCGCTCAACAGGCTCATGACAGTGAAATGCAACGTAAGAATTCAGCAATATCCAACTTATCAAAAAAAAAGAATTCAGCAATATCCATCAATTGGCAAATGGAACAGGTGATAAGATAAATTAAAAGAACCAAATAGCAAAAGACAATGATGACAAGTTGACAACAATAATAAAAATAAAACACCTTAGCAATTCCTTCAAGAACATCAACCCCAAGGACAATGGGATCCTTCTTGTTAAAGACACAGTTAGGCATAATCTTGAGAACACATGGAAAGACTGCTTCCTCGGCAGCTTCCTTCTTCTTTTCCTCCTTGAGATTGTCAATGTAAGCCTTGAATTGATCGAACAAGTGATAAATGATATCGGCCATGAATATTTTGACACCAACTTCATCTGCAAGTTCCCGAGCCTCTTGTGTCACTTTAACATCAAAGGCCAAGATTGTGGCATACTCTTTCTTCTTCTCAAGCATGACGCTTGCCTTCATGACATCCTTCTTATGTACAGGGCCTATGCTTATACCGCTAACAGGTATGTTTACAGCCGGGGTCTTCAAAAATTCCAGCAATGCTTCTAAGGATCCAAGAGTAGATGCTTGAACACAAACTCCCTCGCCAGTTTTATCAATCCTGTTCAAAACAGACTTCATATCTTCCATTGCTGATTCTTTCATATCTTCCACATCGTCATTAGGCCCCACCACATGTAGACCAGTGCCTGCAATTGCATGCTCAAGGCCCTGCATAAGATGTAATAAACAAAAACAAGAAATTCTTTAAGAAGAGCACAAGTCATGATATCTGCCATATGTAAATTTTAAGATTAAGATGAGGCTAGGAAAGGAAGCAAATTGGCTCAGCTGGCCATCTTCTGCACCAAGAAGGAATATGCAACACACTTGTGCATCTACTGTGCTCAAAACCTTATCATCTTTTCAGAGAGACGGTGTATGTGGGTGTGTGGGGTGGGGGTATTGCTTATCCAGAAAATTACTCTCTCAACAATTAGATATTGTACAGATGAAGTAATTATTGCTTAGACTTCCCTCCCACCATTATTGATGTGCCTTGTCACAATTTAAATATTTTAAAAATGCTCCTTATACCTTTGAATAGCCAATAGGGATGAAGTGTGAAGAATACAGTCTACAGATCACACCACCAATTAGATTTATTTCACGCAACAGGACAAATATTAAAACAATAACAACACCTGTGCGGTAATCTTGATACCCTGGGCAGCCTTGATTTCTTTGTGATGCAAATATGTTCCCTGAAATTAGAGAACCACCAAATCATCCTCATCGCCATCCAAATAATAAATATTAATGATATAACAGTGAACTTAAACACACTATTTACAGAACAAATTTTCATCTCAGATGTGTAAAAAAATGAATAAATAAATAAATAAAAGAATAGCCAAATCTTTAGTCTCTTGAAGATCTAGAAGGGGCAATACAATCCCCAACAACAAATGTTGACAGGCAAATGGCATTAGTGTTCTTTAGAGAAGTATCATTTCGCATACGGTCACTTAGGGTTAGGAAAGTCACCAGAATGGTTGCCAGAGAAAACACTGAAACAGTTATCCTACTTCAACATATAGCCCACTTCTAAATAATTCTGGACCTCATTTCAAGGTTTGGTTTGTAAAGACACCTCATTACTCCGACATCCAACAGTCAGTTCCCAAGCGCCCACATGTTGAAAGATTAAAAAGAAAGGGAAAAAAAAGCGCTACACAACTCTTTTTATGATAAATGCAAAGTTAACTTTCATGATCTTTAAAGAACACAAGCCACTTTGGACGACATTTTACCACATTCTAATATTTTCTTAATGAACAGAGCACTCAAAATTTTCAAGAACTACATTCTATTTACCATCCATCCACCTCTTAATTTTTGTAAAGATGTTAATTTCTCCTCATTTTACAGTTCCTTCTTTTTTATGCTGCTATATTACCCCCCCAAAAAAAAAGGGGGGGGGGGGGGGGGGGGGGGGGGGGGGGATTGGGGTAATCTCTCTCCATAGATTTCAACAAAGGGTAATGGCCTTTTATACAAGACAAGATTATTGACCGTGTTTGTCTTACACTACTCATACGATGGCAACGGGGCGGGGAACGCCATCCCCATCCTCGTCCGAAACTGTTTATTAAACGGCGGGGGCGGGTTTTGTAGAGTACTTTCGTAATTGTATCACGAATCTGACGAAAGTAAATAGTTAAACAAATTTTCAAGTTTCAACTACAGTAATAATTCTCTCTCTATGCGGACAAAAACAAGAGTCAACTTCTCAATTAGAACTTGAGACTTAATATTATTGTAACATGAAAATAATACATAAAAGTTCTCAAATAAGAATAATACAAAATTGATATTTAGTGATCTGAATAAAATAAACTAAGATTTGCTTAATATATACCTAATATTATTGAATATAAAATAAAGTATAAGGACAAAATTGTAATTTAAAACCATAAACAGGGTGGGGCAAGGTGGGGTGACCTTTCCCCATCCCCACCCCATAACCATGCAGGTTTCAATCCTAACCCCCATCCCAGCCCAAAAACCATTTAACTACCCCACAACCTTTCTAAACGGGGTGGGCCAGGGTATTTTGCCATCCCCACATACAACAACCAGAGTTAGTTACTAAGATAAGTTGCAAACTTCAATCCAGCGAGCTGAACTGCTACCAAAGAATTCTTGATCAAAACCGTCGCAGCCTTTTTCCTTTTTGGTTCGCAATTGCAGCTAGTTTCGTTATGATTCCTCTACTATTTACAGGTCTCCTAATATTAGATATTTGATAACTTTAAAAAGAATTGCAAAATACCGTAACAACTTTTTGAGAAAATAACTTCGTTCCACGGAGAATAATTAATGATTCTTACTTTATAATTCATAGTTTTGTCAAAGTAACCTTTATAGATAAATTATTTATTATTTAAAAAGAAATGTATATGTATATATATATATATATCAACCTTCATAGATCATACCACATTATTAGCAAAAGCATTTTCTTAGTAATTGTTATTAGTATATTAAAATTACTAATGTTAATTTGCTTAACAACCATCTCGACAAGATTTGTTTTTCTGATCTCTAATTTGACTCCTACGATAAAACTACTACCTTAACATGTTTTAGGTAAAACAGTATCTTCAGAAACATCTGTAGTTCTTAGTTGCCTACAGCTTGCTAAAGTTATTACCTACTTTAACTTATCACTTTATGGCTAGTAAATATGTTATTCTATTGTTTGTGTCTCTCATGTATTACTTCTCTCCATAGATCTCCTATTTCTGATAGCACATGTGTCCTCCAGTGGGGATCAATTACACTATTCTCCATTTATGCAACCCGTCTCATGCTACAGACAGACTCCAATCATCTTATGTATTCATTCAAGTCAAACAACAGATGGAGCTAGAAAGCCTTCTCCACATGCACTTGAGATCTCCAACGGGACCAAAGCCTACTACACAAACATCTCTATTATGAGAACCTATACATCACGAGAACTTGCTCGCTATAAATGAGCCTCAGATGAAGACTTAAAGACAACTGCTAAATCTCTCATGCAGGACAAAACACCCTGATGCATCCAAGACACTATCTCAGTTGGGAGCAAGGCCAGGAATGGCTAATCGACATGGCCCACCGTTGGGGTTCCAATGATAGCCTTATGGGAACATAGAGGTACTTGACTCAGTCGCTAAATTTGACGCTCTGCCAAGGGACCCTCCTGCTCAAGGCTTACACACACCTCGACCTGGCTCAAGGAAAAAGAAATATCACTTTGACTTCCTATTAGCGAATGCCCGCTGTGACATGGCAACACCATTTAGACCACTGAGATTTTCTAGCGGTGCTAGCTACATCAGTGCCACTTTACCATATCAAATGGCCCCGTCTCTGCAATAGATCACCGCCACATCTGCAGTGTTATCCTCATTAAGTCACTATCAGACATTCTCATCGCATTTTTAGGTGTCTTCTTGAGATACACCTAACTTTATTTGATATCGACATGAGCATTACTGGACTATAAATAGGTCCCAGCATGCAACTAACTCCTCTCATGCATGATGCATCAAAGAACCTTAAGAACCACCAAATCAAGTCTCTTCAGTCATGAAAATTAGAGATTAACTATTAGCTTTGACCCAAGGAGTCGGCGACTCAGTATTAATCTCTAGAGTGCCAACCCCTTTTTCTCTCTCTCTCTCTCTACTCTCTCATACACTACCCCTTCCCCCCTCATGATCAATAACCCACAGCTCTAAAAAAAAGTGGATCACCCAGCAGGCCATATGTATGTTTGGACAACACAATATCTATTTATCACGTGTATATGCAATATGACCTCATCTAATTTTTTTTATATATGATTGTAACTTGTCTGTTAAATTTCTTATATTTATTAAAAATCATTCATATCAACTTGTATAATAATTGATAAGTGATAACTGATATAGTTTGCATATAAAAAGGTTAAATGTGTGTGTGTGTGTTTTTATAGATATGCATGTGTGAGAGTGAAACATGGAGATTGATTTTGATTTGAAAACACCTTTGAATCATTGTAATAAGATGGATTTGAAATAGTACAAGAAATTCAGATTACGAACCTAGTTAAGGAATTCTTTGGGGCTTAATATGCATTCAGATTACAAACCTGGTTAATAAATTCTTTGGGGCCTAATATGCAAATGAGGTGTGCATACTGATGCTCTTAGTTATGTTTTTGAATAATATATAATAGGGTTAATTACACTGACACCCCGTCAAGTTTGGCCCAATATCACACTAAAACATCTTTCGAAAATTACTATCACTTAGGTCCAATTTTACTTTTCCGTCAGTAACCTAATCAATTTCATTATTTAAAAAAACCTAATCAATTTCATTATTTAAATAAAATAAAATAAAATAAAACAAACAAACAAACCAATTTATCCATATAGTTCAATAACAATCTCCATATATGAAAACAAACAAATAATAGACGAGATTCTTAGTCTATTTCAGAGACAAATATTACTAACATTTGGAAAACTCAATACAACTACCACCAAAATTAACTTCAATGGACAACGATACTAAAAACAGCAGTAAAATACAAAGAGCCTCACAGATATTAATCTATCTATTAGTATATCTATATATTAATATATATCATTTATCAAAGGTTATTCAAGTCATTTCAACTCTTTTTTCAAGTCAAAAATGAATCATAAGGGTAGCAACGTTGCTTTACATGCAAAAAGTGTTCTGACACCACTAAAAAGTAACATTTGGGGTGTGAGTGAAGAACGGACCAAAAGGTTATGATGTGAGTGATAGTAATTTTCGATAAGTGTTATAATGTGATATTTGGCCAAACCCGAGGGGGTATCAGTGTAATTAACCATAAATATTATGTATGTGTGTAGAATGATTATGTATATGCATATGGACAATAAGATTAAATTCTTATTGTCGGATGAATTCATCTTGCTATATATACATACATATTGGTTGAATAGTGTAGATGATGGAGAATTGTATGTCAATGGCTGAAGTACTACAAGCGATGAAAAACGATCTTATTCTATAACTTGATTCTCTCAATTTTAGTTTGTTTTGAGTATGATTTAGCGTGGATTTGAAGCCTATAGTTGGTTGTTTGGTATTGAATTTGAAAAACCCAGGGTTGCAGGTCGTCAGGTTGAAGAAAAGGGGGGAAAAAGATCTAAATCAGGTTTACCCATGCGCGAGGGAATGCGTGTCGGCTGTGGTTCGACCTCCGGATAGGACCACAAGATGGGCCCACCCTCAGGTCCATCTGAAACTACTTTATAATTATTCTGAATTTTAACTATTTAAAATGGGTAAATTACACTGACACCCCTGAGGTTTGGCCTTACATAGATGGAAACTTTGCAAAAAAGGATCAATAGCACCCACTTACGTTTGCTCTGTCATACACAAACACCCCTAGGGAGCTCTAACACCATGTAAATGACCTGCATACCCATTGACTTGTCTAAAGACAACCTTAACACGTAAAATTACCAAATTATCATCACATGCAAAAAATTTCTAGGCCAAAATACACTTTTGGACTCTCACTTTTGCACGTGTAATACACACACACACACACACATATATAATATAACTAATATTTTGTATATTTCTCTCTAAATATATAATTAGATATTATATGCATATGTAATATACATATTAAATAAAAATATACTCATTTTTAAAAATAAATATAAACATTTACATGCATAATTAATTTACATAGAGACACTAAAAAATATTACATAAAATACTATAGACATATTTGAAAAGGAATAAATGTAATGACCCTCACCCTAGCCAAACACAATATTGTCCGCTTTTGGCTCCCCCAGACCAAAGACTTCCCAGGGGATCACCCGTCCTGGTACTACTCCAGGTTAAGCACGCTTAACTATGGAGTTCTGATAGGTTCACGGCCATCACGGCTTTAAAAATCGTAAAAAGGTATTGAATCTACATATAACACTTGCCCCATCCACACTCAGGCGATGTGGGATTGTGCACCTATAACTCGCCCAGTGTGGTAGCCTGCCAGTGTCTCGCACCCGCCCACGCACACCCGCCCACATTGGGTCGCCACAATAAATGCGCAATTTAGAAAGAAAAATATAAAAATATAGTAAAATAATCAAATAAAATCAATGTCACAAAGGAGCTTGTTCTGGGTTTGTTGGGGAAGAATGTGAAGGTGCATAGGTAGGATCTCCATCAAACCAACACCTCGAAGCACCCAATCAATATTGCCACCGACGTATTCAGTATCACCAACAGCTCTCTAGCTAGGGCCGGCGACTTGCCTGATTATGACGACATATTGGACTGGTCCATCCTCTTTCCCTTCAGAATTGAGTCATCAAACTGAACGGCGATGGGGCGATTGAATACACTTTGCTATTTTTACAACTCAACCCAAATCTCTCTCTCTCTCTCTCTCTGTAAATCCACACAACCCACTGTGACCTAACTAAAATGGCATTAACTGAGTAGCAACCCCACTGTACCCGTCAAGATGGGTGCAATAGGGCATGTGTTGATAGAAGGCGTGTGGGCTTTTCTCATGAATTTGTTTTTGGGTCCATTGAATGGAAGGATGATATGCAACATTGAAGTTGTTAGTTCCCCTGTTTTCACACAATCCATGTATAAATACGTACACACGTATATATGCACCATATACTTACAGACCCATCTTGTGTCAGACAATGGTGGGTGGTGATTGTGGGGTGGAGGTTGCAGTGGCAAGCTTATCCTTGACCTTTTTTTTAGAGTGTACCGCTAATTTGAAATAAGAAAAGGAGCACTAGTAGGATAGGTGGTCCCTTCAAGTGGAGAGAGAAAGAAAGGAGTAGGCCAAGGCAGTCAAGATTAAGATTCTGGCACGGGGATGGTGGAGAAAGAGAACGAAAGAAGGGTGGGTATTGTTGGAGGTGGCAATGGTTGGTGGAGGTTGTCGATGGTTCTGGTGAAGACTAAAGAGGTGGGGGTTGCATTTTCTAAAAAAGGACATTTCGGTCATTTAATTATTCTGATATTTTATATCAAAAAATAATTAAGTATTGAAGGGCAAACTAGACATTTTACCCTTTTTTAGGCTATGTTTGGATCCAAAATCTGATGGGGTGTCATTGTGTCAAAAAATGGGCTAAGTTCTATCTAGTTGTCAATAGGGCAAACCACACGGGGTGTCCCTGTAATTTACCCATTTAAAATCGTGGAAAATTAGATAAACATATGTAAAAATTTCCCAAAAAACATAGAAAGCTATAATCTATCAAAATAAGCCTAAATGGGTTAAAATACTTAAATTTAGAAGAGAATTATGCGGTTGAATTAGATAAAGTGTCAGAAAATTAATTCTTTAATACACTTTACTTGAGAGTGCAAATTAACAGTGAAGGGTTAGGTCATGAGATTTTACCAGGACCTAAATTAGATGCTGGGGGAGATTTCTGAATATTTACTCTCACTAGTTAATTTGGAGAGAGAATCTATTAGTTCACGCACTATATTTGGGTTTGAGATGAGATTCTTTTTATATTCAAATTTGGAACGTGACACCTCGCCTCCCAAAGAGGAGGTTGAGGGTTCAAAGTCCTAGTTAGCACAAAAAAAGTGGGCATCTTAACACAAAAAAGAACATTCATCTCAACTTTCCTAAATGAATTCCAACATACACAGAAATAATAATAAAGTAAGACGGAAACCAAAAGGTAACCACCAAAAGATGCACTAGAATCTATTCCAGACTCATCAACCTCATGCATACGTTTTAGCAATATACATCTCTCAGATCATTGTTTATTGCATCCTACTTAAAAAAATTAACCACAAAGAAATAAGAAAGCCAAGAAGAAAATGACAAAAGAAAACCTTACCTTAACTCGAAGTTCCTTCATTGGATGGGGGGTGAGTAATGCTCGAATTGAAGTAACAATAGGTCCCTGAAATGGAATTGTAATATGTAAGATTTTGAAAACAAGGATTTCATTAATCTCATGCAGTAACAAAGTATCAAATGCTTGCCTGCATGCCACAAACAACTATTTGATCTCCTTCATGGAGCACGCCATTAACTAGCACCACATCAATGGTAGTCCCATGACCTTCAACAACCTTAACCTCCAAAACTGTACACTGCAAAAGGTTCCAATCCACAATCAGAAATCAAACAATGCCGCTATCTCTCTGCGTCCAAACCAACCAAAGAGAGAAAAAGAAAGCATACCTGCACTTCATTGCTGTATGTAAGTTTTTCAATCATCGTCTTTTGTGTCCATTGAACCAATAATAACAACAAATCAGGGATGCCTTCACCACTGTTGCATCAAGAAACCCAAAATTTCATAATAGAGACCACGAAATGTAAGTTTTGTCAATTGTGGGTGTAAAAGAATGTTGAACCAGCCAAAGCAAGGTCGGACCAAGGGTCCATGGGAAATACCTGATTGCACTTGTAGGAACAATACTGAAAGTTTCCCCCATTTCTTTGTTTTTATAGTACAATTCAGTGTTCAATCCTTGCTCCTTGAACTGTGTGATAACCTGAGATGATCCCAAAATAATTAAGGGAAAAAAGAATTGTTCGTGTGTCCGGTAACCTGGAAAAAGATCGTACTTAAAGAAGAGCGATTTATAGTGACCTGAGTGACCCTCATATTAAATTCATTTTTAACATCTTTTGATTGTTCCTTCATTGTGTTCCGGATTGGTGCATTGCGGGAAGCTTTCCACCCATAAAGTCTATCCACCTGCAAATTATGAAATCAAAGAAACAAATCAAACATAAAAAAAGGGAGCAAAATCAGATGCGATAGAGGTTCAGAACTAATATCACATTGTAATCTCACCTTATTCAACGCAACAATGAATTCTGTGTTCCTCATTTTCAGAAGATTGAGTGACTCGATTGTCTGTGGTTCTAAGCCATGCATTATGTCAACCACCAAAATCGCAATATCACATAAACCTGAACCCCGAGACCGCAAATTAGTGAACGATTCATGTCCAGGTGTATCAATAACCAATAGGCCTGGAACATTCAGCTTTGCATCATCTTTCAATTCCTTAGTTCTCTCGCGTATATTCTCCGCAGGAAAATATGTCGCTCCGATTTGCTGAGTAATCCCTCCAGCTTCACCTTCCTGGACATTAGTGCCTCGGATACAATCAAGCAGCTTGGTTTTACCCGTATCAACGTGACCCATAATACAACAAATTGGGGAACGAAGATTACTTTCACTCTGGTTAGAGAGAGCATCAGAATTCTGTGCCTCCCTTTTCCCTGTAACTTCTTTGCGCTTGTTGTCTGTAACCGCATTCTCAGGTTGATTTCTTTTACTTTCAACATCCTGAGATTTGATTGGTGCAGCAGAGATAACATTCTGGGTAGCAACTGCCGGGTTGGAAGCAGAATGAGGGGGCCCTGCATCCCGAATAGCTGCCCGAGCACTTTTGATCTCTTTTTTTACCACAAGCTCAGGCTCAGATTCATCTTCCTCATCAGCAAATGCACTTTTACCAGGCAATTTAAGATCCGTGTCATCCCAACTCTTCGCATCCCATTCATCATCATCTTCCTCCTCTTCAATTATGTTCTCTTCAACCACATTAGCAACTTCAGTTTTCTCTTCAGCACTCACCAACTCCTCTGCTTCAACCTTCTCTGGTTCTAAGGACTCCACCTTAGAAACAATTTCCTGATCCTTGACTTCTTCGCTTTCAACAGCCTTCACAGGGGCCACACCATTTGCTTGAGGAAGATGTGGCTTTGACTTCTTTGTTTGATATTTGGGCCGTTTTGTTGGTGCCCCGCCATTGTCTCCAGAAGGAAGAGGCAGACCTGCATTAGCAAGTATTTGGTTCCTCATTGCCTCCAACCGACGTGCTTCTTCCTTTTGCTTTCCTGTTAGAAGCTTCCCTTCCTGTTTCTTCTTTAGAAGTTTCTCCTTTTCCTTTTCCTTTTTCAGCCGCTTCTTCTCTTCTGCTAGCCTCTCAAGTTCTTCTTGCCGCCGCCGCTCCTCCTCTTCCTTCTTTAACTTCTCCTCTTCTTCCCTCTTCTTCCTTTCTTCCAATTCCTTGAGCTTTGCAAGTCTCTCTTGCATCTCCCTAACATGCTTCGGAACTTTCTTATCCGCTACTTTGCCCTTTGTTTCTTCCTGTTTTTCTTGCTTTACTTCCACTGCAGCTGCTGCTGCCGCCTTCTTCTCTTTTTCCTTTTCCTTTTTCTTTTTCTTCTTCTTTGCTGCCGCAGACTCCACAGCTCCTTCTTCTTCAGCTTCCTTTTCAGCTGTATCATTTTCCAACCCAATTGGTTCGGGCTGAGTCTGAACTTTCTCCTCCTGTGGAGGAGCAGGAGCAGGTTTTGATGTAGAGGGAGCTTCACCGAGCTCAGCTAGAATCTTTTCCAGGTCATCCTCTTCTTGAGCAGTCCTTCCACTCTTCTTTTTCTTCTTTTTGTTCTTTGAAGTTTCTGCAGTGCTTTTGGAATCATCAGCTTCTTTACTACTAACACTGATACTAGGTTGTTCAGGTTCAACTATATCCGTAGATTTATCTCCAATCCCTGCTTCAGATGCACCTAAAACAGTATTAGTTTTCTTTTTGGAAGACTTCTTCTTACCAGTGAAAGTAATCAAAGACACATCCTCTTCGTCCTCTTTAGCCTCATCCTTGTCTTCAAGCCCATCAAAACTAGATGCTGTGATAGCGCTGCCACCACTTTTCTTTTTTGATTTTGATGACTTCTTTTTCCCAGAGAAAGCAATAACTGGCTCATCATCGTTATCATCTTGCTGTTCTGATATCGAATCATCAATCCCGTCCCCTTCATCTTCATCACCAATTGCACCAAATGCCGACACAGAAAATAAACCGCTACCTTTTTTGTTCTTTGATGACTTATCACCCATGGAATCACCCTCTTCCTCGCTGGCAACATCTTCATCATCCCCATCCTCATCCTCCTCCTCCCCAAGTAATCCAAAACTCGACGCGCTAAACACACTACTGTTAACGCTCTTTTTCGACTTTGACTTCTTTTTTCCGGCAAATTGCACTGCCGGAGCATCATCACCCTCTTCTTCAACACCTTTTTCCTCAAAATCATCATCCTTGGTCTGTGAATTCTTGGAACTCCCCTTCTTACCCTTCTTCTTACCAGCAACCGGGCAAACCTTCTCTTCCTGAATCGGTTGTTCCTCAGAAAAATCTGTCCCTAACGAGTACTCATCATCGTCTATGACTGCCGCCTTCTTTCTCGACTTAGCCCCACCGCCCTGCGCTACAGTAGCGGCGGCGGAGCTATCGTCCTCACGGGGTGTAGGTTTCTTTCGACCCATCAATATCTTGCGATTTCGACAGATGATTTACAGTCTTGAAACCCTCCAAAACCCTATAATCAACTCAATAATCAATACTATAATATAATAACTAAATCGAAACAATTAGATCTGTATTTGTTTATTCATATGGATTTGTTAATATAACATGGCAAAACAGCAGTATCATTTTTTGGATTAATCAATTACAGATGAAACCAAACGCAATCACGAGACAGTATATATATCAAATTACAAACAAAAGTTTAGAGAGAGATAGAGAGCTTGCCTGATGAGATGTTTGACGCTGTGATGATCCGATGACAATTGCGGCGAATCCGATTGTATGTATATATATATGTGCGTGTGTGTCTGTGTATATCTGCGTGAGAGATGCGGTGAAACACAGAAAAATAACGAGGATGGGAGTGGTGAAATAGAATAGAAATGAAGGAAAATGAATAGAGAGAGGAGGAGAGAGATGAGATATACACGAGAGATGGGCTCTACCTCAAGGCCCTTTTAGGGTAGGGTAATGAATGGGCCGCTGTACAAAAATTAAATAATCGCACCTTTTTAGAAAGAAATTTTTTTTTTGTTCAATTACTCCAGTCCATTATCAATATTGGATACAAATTTAGTCTCTCTCCTAACCTCAATTAATGACAGCATCACTCGGTAATAATTTATTGAGTTGTGCTTATGCTAACAAAAAAAAATAGATTAATTTCAATAACACTCGTTTAACCAAATTTCACATGAAAATATATTTCAAAAATAAGTATTACTTAAACGTCATATAACTTTTCGTATCTAACGCCATTAATAAAATATAAATGGATATTTTTATCCTCATTTATTTATTGTATTTTGATTCAAAGTAGCAAAATTTTAAAATAACTTAATTACTCTCATTAATTACTTTGACCTACAACTCTTTCTCTCGCTCTTGACTTCACCTCTCTCTCGTGCCATCTCACTAACTCACATTTGTCTCTTTCTTACTCACCCTTCCTAACCACTGCTATAAAATTCTAACACGTCTTTAACATTAATATCTCTCGAGAATTGTATATATATACGTCGTCAATGTATATTGTATACAGATGACCGCAAGTCACCCCTCTCGAATCAGGACATACCAAAAGGTGCTCAAAACCCAAACCTGCTACCAGGGCAGCGCAGTAATCTCTTTACAATCACCTATCCTTTTGTTATCTTGTCGACCCAAAGGTTGATTACGTTGTTGATCCTTCATTGCTGGTTTAAGGTTAATTATTTTGTTGCTCTTTCATTACTAGTTGATTATATATATATATATATATATATATATATATATATAATTTGTACTTGGTTATAGTGTTGTGCATTTATATACATATTTAGTATGGTTGTAGTGCAAGTTCTCAAATTTATCATCATTTACTTCTATTTTATTTGTAATTATGGTATTATGTTTAATGGATTTTGAAAATTTTCTCTAGTGATGGCCATATATACATATATATATGTGTGTGTATATATATATATATGTGTGTGTATATGTATATAACCTATATATACTTGGTGTGAGAAGAAAGAGAGAAGCGGGTTCAATTTTTTGATATTTTGGACATTTAAAATGGATTTTAGGGATATTTAAGTCATTTTATATATGAAACAACCTTTTGGTAAGTCAAATACAAAGTGAAATGGGTAAAAATGTAATTTTAATGTGAAAAGTAGCTTGAGACCACTAAAAAGCGACATTTGAAATGTGAGTGAAAAACGGATCAAACGTTTATTAGGTTAGTGATAGTTATTTTCGAAAGATGTCTCTATGTGTGATTTGGCCAAACCTCATAGGGTGTTACTGAAACTAGCCAAAAAAAAATTTTGATATTTATCGGACATCTTTGCCCAAATTTCATCACTTTAAAATTATGGGATAATTTCACTGACACCCCCTAAGGTTTGGCCAAATATCAGTCTAAAATATCTTTCGAAAATAACTATCACTCACATTACAAACGTTTGCTCCGTTTTTCACTTACACCCCAAAAGTTTGGCAGGTGTGTCAGACTACTTTTTACATGTAAAAAGATATTCTTACCGTTTGACTTTGGTTTGACCTATTTAATTATTTTTTATGATTGAAATGACATATTTACCCTTAATCCATCATCATTATCAACATAATCCATCATCATCCATTGTCAACATGAATCCTAAAATAATTGCATGGTACAAACAGACATCCTCCAAGACACTCTACCCACCCAGCAATCAAGTTGGGGAAGAACGTTATATTCTGCTTGCTTGTTGCTTCTCCTCATCACTTCCACCGTCACCACCGAAGTGGAATAAGGCTTCCAAACAAATATAAGCTTTCAGTATACATTCTATACCATAAATCTCAATATCTTTTATTGTTTTCGTTTTTAAATCATACCAAATAAACCTTTCATCATCCTGTACAAGTAGTAGCAGTAGTACTTCCCTACCGGTTTTTGAAAAACCCAGAGGCTTCAAAATCTCAAACCCCATAAAACAATTTAATCCAAGATTCTTTAACTCCATACTCCTTCATTACCCATATATCAACACCTACACTACGACTGTGGCACCGACCGATATTCTTCAACCCCAAGATCAAATATAGCAATCAACTTGGCCCTATCTGACAAACGTTGTCTTCGTCTCACAACCTAGTGCAAAGCCCTACTAACAAGTATAGCATTCGATGCCATATAAAAGAGATTATAAGGAAAATCTTGAACTCTTCTTCAGGAATTCAACTTTAGGCTGTAAACCTTAACTTCAGAGTCGAATGAATCATCACCATTGCCAACATACTCTGTTATTCTCACCACCTTGTAGTCATCACTGACACAATCATACCACAATTCACAGTAATTTATTTTCGGTTCTGTTATCCGTTATGGATTTTTTATCATTGACGCACCTTGTAGTCATCACTGACACAAACATTGCCAACATACTCTGTTATCCGTTATGGATTTATTATTTTTGGTTCCCCTATTTTTCCCTCTGCCGAATCAGTCTCGCACCGTTGCCGGACCAGTGCACGCAGATTTATACAATCAATCAAGTTCTGCATCTCCAAATTTGTCGTCGTAGTTTCTGATTGCCGAAACAGTTCTTGCTAAACTGTAAGTTCAGTCCGTGCCCACCGGCTTAGTTCGTGTCTCGCCGGGCACGACAGTTCTTGCTTCTAGAGGAGATCTATTAAGATCTTCGCCAGAAACTTCAAACCCGGGCCATGGAAATCTTAGCGGTCGTGGTCGAGAAAGATCCATCACATCTTATTTATCCTCCACTCCATACTCATTAAACCATTCGGACGGAGACTATAATCCCGAGGCAGATCTGTGCATGCACCTTCGCCGGTGATTTGTACAATCAATCAAGTTCTGCATCTCCAAATTTGTCGTCGTAGTTTCTGATTGCTGGAACAGTTCTTGCTAAACTGTAAGTTCAGTCTCCTCGGTTCAGTCCGTGCTCACCGGCTCAGTTCGTATCTCGCCGGGCACGACAGTTCTTACTTCCTACCGTTCCGTGCTCGCCGTCGTCACCATCTTCCATCGTCTACTCCTAATAGTCGTTCAGATCCGCTCATATATATATATATATATATATATATATATATATATATATATAATTTGTAATTTTATAAAAAAAAAAAAAGAATTAGGGACAAACATGTCTTTTCACATGTTTTTAATGGAGGCAGTAACGGAAAAGTGAAATTGGACCTAACTGATAGTTATTTTCGAAAGATGTTTTAAACTGATATTTGACCAAACCTCAGGGGGTGTCAGTGAAATTAACCCTAAAATTATTCTTGAAAATTATTCCATTTTTTAAAAAATATTCTTGAAAGCTAAGCGTTGAGGTGCTCCTTGTGTCCCAAAGCCCATTTTCGAGCCTTACACCCACCCCTCTAACCACTAACCACAAACATTCTTCCCATAAAAAAATAAAATAAAATTGTTCTTGAAAATTGAAGTTAAATATTATAGGAAATTATATAATTGACTTAAAATTATTCCATCAGTTTAAAATTATTATTGGGCCTCTTTCCACTGAGGTGGCAAAGAAACATTGTCCACGTGTTAAGTCGGCTAAGTATAAAAAAATAAATAAATAAATCCAATCATTTAAAGTAGCACAACTCAAATGGATTGTTTTGTATGACATGACAAATTATTGTTATCCACGTCTTAAATTGCTAAGTTGTTAGTTTTTTAAGTCATTAAACGTAGCTCTGCTCTAACATTAGTCTCTTTCACGACTCTTTCTCTCTCATCTTGGCTTTTTTTTTTTTATCCTTTTTATTCGGGTATCTCCCTCTACTCTCCTCTAGCTCGTCCCTCTTTTTTTCGAGTGCAGGCTTGGTGTTATGGTTCCTTGCAATTTGTGTGGGATGCTTTGATTATCTTCGAGAAAACGATTACGTGCCTCCAAGTCTGAATTTTTTAAAATTTTATTTTTGCTATATTTGTAAATGCAAGTGATTTTTTGTGATGTATTATAATTATTTTTTTTCAAAACCTTACAAAGTTTATTCAATAACATTTTTTTCTTGATAATTGATTTTCAATTCATGGAGGTCCGTTATAATGTGTCTCATATTATTGAAAGTTGATGTTATTCGAAGAAGTCCGATCGGTCGCATTGTCACAGATCGATAGCACTTTCTCAGTTGGGAGTTATAAGAAATGTGTTCGGTTGCACTTTTTTGGGAATATTCATACTTGCCTAATATATGCGATAATTGTTTCCTTATTTGAAAATTTGATTTCTTAATGATTGTAGACTAGTAAGACAAGTTGTTTATCTGTCATTAAGGAATTTGATTATAAGGCAAGTAGTGCACACCAAGGAATTATAATCCTTGCAAGTAACGGGTTTGAGTGAATAATTGATGGAAGGGAGAGTGGGTGCAGTGGTAGATAGATGTTAAGGTGACCTCACATGTGAGTGGTAGCTATATTTGAGGTAGCCTCATGCTTTATGAATATATATATGTGTGTGTGTGTGTGAATCATTGTATTTATGCAATTGTATACATATTCTCCATTCATTATAGTAAAGTTATTCTCTCCGTGGATACATCCTTAGTTATGGTGAACCACGTAAAATATTGCACGTGTTGATTGCATGTGTGTGTTGATGTGTGATTGAATCTCTATGCACGCTTGTGATGTGATGTGATGTGATGATATGATTTGCTTCCGTTATGCTAAACAAAGGGGATTTATTCCCAACAACTAGTATCAAAGTTGTGTTGCTTATGTGTGTCCTAACAACTTGTATAAAAACTTTTTATTTATGTGTGCCCTAATAATTAATATCAGAGCTGATGGTTTTTCTTGGAAGGTTCATCCTTTATCAAAGTCGAAGGTTCGTTGTGTGAAGTTTGTTAGAGCTGAAAGTTTATCCAGGATATTCAATATAAGAATAAAGAAATGTGTGTTCACCTAAAAATAACAGTTGAGTAGGGGTGGCAATATATATTTGACACGACACGCTAACATGACACGAGATAAGTGGATTTGGGTTTGGGTTAATCGTATTCGTATCATAATCGTGCTGACATGGATTGACCCGTTAACTAAACGTGTCGTGTTCGTGTTTGACCCTTCTAACACAATTAACTAAATGTGTCAGATAAACGTGTCGAATTCGTATAAAAAATGACTTATTCAGCTAAACGCGGAGAATAAATATGTTGTGTCTATGTCAAAAATGACTTAAACGTGTCTTTTCGTTTCATTTCGTGTCGTATTAAGTCTTGACCCATTTATTAAACGGGTTACGCATGTCATGTTACACGTATAATAATCGTATCGTATTCGTATCAAGAAGTCTTGACACGATTAATAATCGTGTTATGTTCGTGTCATAATCGTGTTGACACGAACACGACCCGTCAACACGAATAGCCGCCCATACAGTTAAGTTAATGAAAATGTAGTCCCACAGGAAGTGGGTTTGCTCTTAACCCGAAATCAATAGTGGGTTTACTAGAAGCCAAAAAGATCAATGAGTTGGTTGATAGACTTCCTTTAAGTTAATGAGTGAGCCAGTGAATTGGTTAAATTGGTTAAATTAATACCTTAACCTCAAAGGCCACAAAAATCTATGGCAAAAGTGCAAAAAAACCCTTAAGGTTTTACCAAGTGAGCACAATACCCTTTTGTGGTACAAAAGTGAGTAAGTCAATCCTTATAGTTTCAAAAGTGAACAACTTACCCCATTGGATTTCACTTCTAATCACTTTCCGTCCGATGTCATTGTGTATTTATCAAACTACCCCTTATAATTAATTTTTTTTAAAAGTAAAAAAATATAAAAGGCAAGATATCTTAAATGCGCTCTATAATGACCTGAGGCGTTACATCATCCTAAAATTGACTTAAGTGTTGTAACTCCTCATATGTGCCTTTGCCTGGATTATGTAAACTTTGGCCTAATTATTATTATTATTAGTGATAAAGTAATACTTATATCATGTGTTACATTGGTTCATGTCTACTTGGTGCCAACTTCAGGTTAGATATGGTAAATCTGAAGGATTTTTCCAGTGCCAACTTCAATTTGGATAGTCCTACTTATACATATTTAACGTACCTTTCACGATTTTATTATATCATCAACTACATATTACAATACAGACCATTTGATATAATCTAGTTCGAAAAACTCTTATAGTAGCTGGAAGAGATAGAAGTGAAAGAAATAAACGTTAACATATATATGGTCCAAGAATAATATATATATATATATATATATATATATATATATATATAAATGTTTAAATGAGCTAACCTTGGAGGGAGAGCATAAAGAGCAAATGCAAACGGAAAGGAGAAAACGTATATAAATGGGTTTGATTGCAACAAATGAATGAAAAGGCTTTTTTATAGAAGATGGGGGTATAACGATCATGTTGAATGGTACTATTGGGATTAATAAAAAAAAATATCAATAACGTGTATCACAAAATGGATTGAAATTGGTCGGAAGTGAAATGCAATGGACAAGTTGCTCATTTTTGTACAAGAACTGGGTTGCCCACTTTTATACAATAGGGATATTGTACTCGCTTGGTGAAACTTCAAGGAGATTTTTTGCCCTTTTGCCAAAATCTAATTTGGGAGTATTCCTAATTAAACTAGCAATGGGATCATAAATTAATTTTTAACACAACTAATGAGCAATCAAGGACAAAATTAGTCACCATAATCACACATAAAAAAAAAAAAAACAAAAAAAAGATATAACAAATTAAACTGAATATTAAAGTTAATCCTCCATCTTTCAAATAAAAAAGAAAAAAAGAAAAGCTGCAATAACCAAATTAGATACAACAAATATAATATGAAGAATAGTGATACTCATACCGAGCACTTGCAGTGAATTGTTTAATCGAATAATTTTTAATTGGTTATTTATATTAAATACAATTAGGTGGAATACTCCACTTTCTTATCTGTTGCATAATTTACCAATTAAAAGAATAAGTCTAGTAATTTACTGTAACTATTCGGTGTAAGAATCATTTTTCTTTGAGGGATGAAAAAGACTTATCTTCGTAACAACTTTGCTAAGAAAAATTAAGAAAAGTAATTCCCCCATGCCAAATTAGATGGGACTGAAAAGAAAGATGACGTAAAGGATTTACATATTAAGGAGTATCATATATTCCGTAATAACTGATAGTTCGAATGTATGAAAAATTAATAAGTGATAGTTCAATTAAAAAATTTTAATAATAAAAAAAGTAGATTTACAAAAATATAAAAAAATTTGAATTAAATCTGAACATAAATTTTTATTGAATTGATGCGCTAAAGTGATTTATGATTGTATCTCATCCTTAATTATCTACTAATAATTTTTTTAATTAAAGCAAATTATTTAAAGAATAAAGGTCGCTTAACACGCATGACATGACATACGGAAGTACATAAAAATCAGTAAAAGAGAGGCTCGGAGTTACAAGGATCACGATCCGTGTGCTCAAACAGAGTCGAATCCTGACCGCTCATTACTCCCAAAATCCAACGTTCCAAATTCACTCGCGCCATACTCCCCCAAAAGTTTCAAATTCTCTCATATCACCGCCTCTCCCTCCTCACCTATATATATATATATACACACCACCATACATCAGTCACTCTCACACTCACATCCTGCATCCAATACAACAAGCAACTCTCTATCTCCCTCTTTCTGAAGCTCATATTTCCTCTCTCTTGCCTCTACCATGGCCAGAACCAAACAAACTGCCCGCAAGTCCACCGGAGGCAAGGCACCGAGAAAGCAACTGGCGACCAAAGCCGCCCGGAAATCAGCCCCGGCCACCGGAGGAGTGAAGAAGCCCCACAGGTTTAGGCCAGGGACGGTGGCCCTCAGGGAGATAAGGAAGTACCAGAAGAGCACCGAGCTTCTGATCCGGAAGCTTCCATTCCAGAGGCTGGTGAGGGAGATCGCTCAGGACTTCAAGACCGACCTCAGGTTCCAGAGCAGCGCCGTCGCAGCGCTGCAGGAAGCGGCGGAGGCATACCTGGTGGGGCTCTTCGAGGACACCAATCTGTGCGCGATTCACGCCAAGAGGGTTACGATTATGCCCAAGGATATCCAGTTGGCGAGGAGGATCAGAGGCGAGAGAGCTTGATTTGTGATAAATGTCGTTAATTTCGTGTCTGTAGTGCTTGTAGTTTTTTTCTAGGGTTTGTGTTGATGTGAATCATCTGGCGATGAAATTTAGGCAGCTTTAATTGAAAAACTTATGTTTATCTATGGAAATTTGGCAATGAAAACTATTATCCAGACCTGTGTCTCTAGCACTGTGTGCGCACATACACAATCTTGTGAAGCTTGCTTTCTGGAGTGTTTGTTTCCATGGAAAATTGTTAATGAAAAGTTTTCCAAGGAAAATTTGACATGGTGTTTCAAATATGCAGGTACACAGTAATTTGGACATTTTGTGTTGTTACTTTGGGCAAATGCAATCATTTTACAAATCACAATATTTAAATAATATATGTATATATTTAAATTAGAGTACATATAAGCTGAAGCTTGGGAAGTTAATTAAAATGGACAAACTGCAAAGAAATGAAGAATGAAAGAGATGAGATGGTTTTCAGCAAGTTTGATTTCAAGTCTCTGGAAAATATTTTTTTACATTTTATAAAGTTTGGATGCACATATTACATATAAAAATGACTTGCATATATGATGGACAAGAAATACCACAAATCTCTCCATTTCCTTAGCAATGGAAGAGTAAAAATCAAATTAAAATGTGACAGTCACAACAATACACAATTTTAGATGGTCTAGTATGTAGCTTGACTGAAAAATGCAGTAACAATGTCTTCTCCCCCTTCTGACCTGCACTTGTTTTTGAATTTATGCTCCATGGGACCATTCAGACTATGCTAGGTGGTTCCCCTTCCCAATTGCAAATGGCATGGGGCCAACGCGTTCTAATGCATTCCACCAATGGTGCATGCCGGGAAGGCTCGGGTTCAGCCACTTGAAGAACAGTATCTTCCATGTTTAAATCATACCCCCACAAACCAGAAGAAATTACTGCATCTGTCATGAATTGCTCGGGAGTCCACTTTGGAGGAACTGAAACCCTCAATTTTGTGAGTCTCGGTCTTTGCATCGAAGTCTGACCTCCAGAGATTGATTGCCTGCTATTCAAAACTGATTTTGCAATCCCATTAAAATGATAAAGATCAAACACCTTCCTCCCCATAAGACCAGTTGAATCCTTTAAGCCTCCCAAACCCTGGTCTAAATCTATAAGAACCTGCAAGAACTCGCTCCATAGAATAAGGCCTGTACTGCGAAGTCGATCCAGCTTCTCATCTGGAAGGTAAATACTTGTTTCCTGGAGCACTTGATGGAACCCTTCCACTTCGATGAAGCCGCCACCTCCACTCTGATCTTGTGCATCAAAAGCTCTCCGGATCTGTGTTTCTCTCTCTTCAAGTTCGTTCTCGTTTTGAACAGAGGTGTCAAGGGCAAACAAGACTGTATAGTGAGACTCGCTTCCAACAACCCATATTGGCCATTTTGGGCATTTCAGAGAACCGCCAACCTTACAGTAATTAAACGACTCCAGCAGAGTAAGGAATCCAACTTCCACAATTGTAGAAATACCTTTCACAAACATGCCACCACCTAAGTCCATTCTCCCATCGAACACATTAGTGACAGCCTGCCCGGAAAGTAGTAAGTTTACAATTTCCTGTTCCATGACACCCAAGGCTTAGGCATAATATACTATAATTACCAAGCAAATCATAAAACAAAGATTCATAAGGGTAGTATCCAATAATATCAATTACGGAAACACCAAAAGAGACAAATGGATGTGCCATTGATCTGTAGATACCTGTGAGGCATGTCCAAATGGAGCAGTGACTAAAGATTGACTGGGATCATCTCTGTCAGCTTGAACAGAGTCCTAAAAGGCAAAAGGACAATTTTTTAAATCATTAGTATCATGAATAGCTTGAGAAAAGAGATTAACAAAATTGCAGTTAGTGCATAGCACTTAACTTTCACCTGACCTAGCTACTCAGCTACATGTACAGAAAACTTAAACTGTCTAGGGCATTGTGAATTATCCAAAAAGGATTTTGTAGTCTAGCAAATAAGGAAAAATCATCCAATCATCCCCCCTTATTTATTTATTTTTATTTATGTTGAATCAGACTCGATCATTGTTGGGTTCCTGTTCTTCCTTTGCATGTCACTTGAGTAAAAAAGTCTGGCTTCCAATATGATCAGAACAAAGGTCCCACTTCATGGTCTTGGCTGATACTGAATCATTCCAAGATTTCCTTGTATGACATGTCAGGTCTCATTTGGTAATTTTCTAAACTCACACACGACCATGTTCAGTAACTGAGTAAAGTTACCGGATTGCACTCATCTCTTGGTTTCAGAAAATTTCATAAGCCCCACATCACAGCAAAAAGAAAAAATGAAAGGAGGTAGAATAACAACAGAATAACTTAAAAGAGGCATCTTTGTTAACTAAAAAAGCATACCGGTCCTCGCGAAAGTAAAGCAGAAATAAGGAATAACATTGCCCCCATACGGCTTCGGAAAACAGAGATCATTGCTTCGAGCCTCTGCAGTACAATTGCCCGCGAGGAGTATGTGTAAACTCTCAAATATTTCTGCAAATCAGAACCTGATTCAATTGAAAGACCTTCAAGTGCCTTTCCAATGATCTGTGAGATGGGACATAACACAAGTCAATAAATTAAATATGCAGAATATAAGGTGCAGCAAAGTGATACAGAAGTTCACAACCCTAAATTTTCCATTTCAACTAATTTCCCAAGCAAACACTGCAGAAGTGATTCAGTATAAACCTATATGCAACTTACCTCATCCTTCCTGATGTCTGCAGATACCCCAATCTCACTATCAAGAATGCTTAGAGTTGCAATCACAGCCCTTTTATTACTTCCACATAGAAATAATATCTCACCCATACTTCTGACCAAGGCTCTGTAAAAAGTTTTGAAAAAAAAAAGAAGTTTCAAGTATTGCCCAAGAGGTAAAACAATTATAGAATGATTCACTAAAAAGCTTTCACCAAAATCTCATAAATGAACTAATATAGCATACCAACTTGTCGTTATTGAATGAACTTTACCTCATGCCCTGCTCACTTACAGAAATAACAACTCCTTGAGGATATAAAGTTTGCATACTTTTAAAACTAAAACCTTCATATATATGAGTTGTAGGACTTTGCATCCAGCTGAATTCAGATTGATATATAAAAGCAAAACTAGTCCATGTAAAAGAAAGCTAAACCGGAGAATTGATTTACACCATTAAGATCTGGGAACATTTATGAACAGGAAGATCCGCCACAACTGAACTCAAAAATTGCTATATGTGGAAACAACCTCCATATAAGCAGGAAGCAGAAAGTGATCCTAATATCGACGAGAATGGTTCAACTCAACTGAACTCAAGAAAGCCTTTTCTCAACTATTTGGGGTTGACTACCGTATTGATTATGGAAAAAGTTTTACTTTGGTCGTCAAAGCTACCTAACGAAACCCTCCTCCTTTTTTAGGGCTTGGAACCGGCTGTTTAAAGACAAGGAACTAAGTATGACGTAGGCAGTAATTCACAATAACCATTGCATGAGCAAATCGAAAGGAAAAAAAAATACTAATAATTTCAGTCATAGAGATTAATACTTCATATGGAAAAAATATTCAACATCAAACAAACATCGGCAATGCTACATGAGATTTAGCACATCGTGCTTGAGGATATAAAAATTCCAATCATCTTCAATAGACTAAAATTATTATCAAAGTTTCTGAAACCAGTGGAAGCCAATAAGGCAATAAGTTACAAATTCTGGTAATTTGTGTTAGGGATAAAAGTAAACCAGAGAAGAGGATCAATGAACATAGTGATATAAGTGACTAATTGACAAGTGCTTTGGTTAAGGCTTATAGGGAAATTCACATGTGACTACCAGGAATCACCATGCAATTTGGAGCAATTCAAGGGGCATTGACTTTCCTCATGCTGGGTTTTATGAAAACACGCATTAACTTTTTCGTACAATGTTGGAATGGTGCAATTTTGGTGCCATTAGAAAGCTTTGGAGGAGTACTATAGAACCAGTAAGTTACCCTAGAAAAGTAATAGTTGGTGGCTATTTGAAATCCCTCAAGATCATAGTCAACGCGAAAACCATTTCATCTGGAAGGTTATAGAAGTCGGTACAAGATGCTTTTTCAATGCACTCAGCAGGCTGGTTAGGTCCATTTTCTTGGTTGGCGCAAACTGTGAAGTTGGTTGCAGACTTATTACTTATAGCAAGCACCTTCTTTAATAGAATTACGAGGACATAAAGTTGAGGACCCAAAAAGGAACCTCCTTCATTGTTTTTGGTACAGAACAAGATTTAGAGTAATATAATTCCCCACTAAATAATTCAGGTACTCTTTATCCTAGTTTTCTTCTGGTTTTTCTGATTATCTAGAATCCAAGCATAGAGGATTAAAGGGAGAAATCGCTTTTGTCCTATCCCGGATCACCAGCATAACCTCTTCGATTACTATAAGGTGCGTATGAAGTTATGAACAGAGATGAAACTTTAAAATGATGGGAACAAAACTCTTGAATGATTTTTACTGATTATGAAGTTGATTCGTTTATTTATTTGTCACGGATTTCATGGAACATCAAAGCCCCAATATAAAAGAGAAAAAATAGATAATTTACACATGCCAGATGGATGCAGGTCAAACACAGCAAAAAAAGTTGAGAAAGAAACAAGGAGAATTGTCCTAGAAGTCGGAAGAGTTATAAATAAAAAATCAAAGCTGCGACAAACATTCAAAACATGGTATTTATTTATTTTTTTTTATAAGTAATAATAACATAAAAAGGCGTTCAAAAGGGGAACGCGTCCCTTATACAAAAGTGGAACCAGGACGAAACATGGTATTTATAAAAATTCAAAGTTGTGACGAATATTCGAAACATGGTAACGGTTGCTTGACAGCAGTTACAGAAGTAAATTCACTGTAACAGGGATCATTTGGAGATTTTAATTTTATAAGTAAATCCCAGAAACACACCCCGCTTAATATATATAGCTATGCTATTCTCTGGAGCATTGAAGCTTAAATGTTAAAAATAAAGGCAGAGTGCTACTGTTGATGAAAATGACAATCCCCCTTTTGGTAACATAAAGATGATGCTCCTTTTCAATTCAAGTAAATGATTATCGCCTTCCCCAATATTTCAGAAATTCCACATGTTGTTGGTTCAAGACCTGGCACGGAAAGTACGTTTTCTATTTTCTATTTAATGTTCGTGTGTGATATTAATCAATGATATCACCAAGCTAAAATAAATAAACTAAAATCCAAAGAATAATTACCTTGATTTTCTATCTTCAGTAAAAGAAGCAAAATTATTTGATGAAACATATTCCCTTTCAAACAATGTCCTTAAACCCGACTTTTGTGGCATGACTTGTGCAACTTCACCTAATTCCTCTGGATAGAACAGAAGGTATTTGAGAACAAATGCCTGCACAACCAAACAGAATATATTGTCAGCAACATCATGGAAGATTATGTCGAATCCTAAAAGAAGACAGGACACAGACGAAAATCAAGAAGATAGAACAGTTAATTGCATAAACAATATACACATTGTAATTGTATTCACAAAATTTTTGTTTTGAAATTATAATAGTGATGGATATTGTGTCAATTGCACATCAAGATACAATATGTTAGAAGAAGGAAAATTTATGTTACTACTAGAGCGAGAGATACAGTGATAGAAAAAACACGATAAAGAATTAATACACTGTTAAGGATTTCAATTGAGTTATCTTAATAACCAAGGTCAGAGTTGGGAACCGTCATCAGTGCTAACGTCCGGTGTGCAATTACGATATTTTAATGTTTATTTTATTTTATTTTATTAAATCAATATGAGCAAACTACAATAAATACAAAATGTCTGCAGTACGAAAATGTACTGGGGAATATATCCTCATATTTCATACTTAGAATACATATACTTTTAATTTAAAATGTATAGTTAATAACTTAATAATTGTTACACAAATTGATGTGAAATTCAAGTCACCTAGGGGAAGTACTAAACAGAACTTTGTCACATTTGATATTGTTTTACTTTAATTCATATATTACTAATTTTCCTGAAAGGGTCGGGCCTAAACTCCACACAAACTTCTTAGGGGTGTACCTAGGCCATAAAGCTTGTGCCCAAGCTAGGTCAATCCAAGATAGAATCACCATTGTACCATTACATATATTGTGTGGTCAAAGCCCATTATCACCCTTCCACTAAAGTTTCCAAATAGTAAATCACAGATTTTGATTTGTGGCGATAACAATGAAATGTTGATGCTGCCCTTCCCTTTTAAGGTCATGCCCCCACTTTTAGCAGCAATGCATAAATAAAATTGTTAATTAAACTTATTTTATGTCTTTATTCTCAATGCAGATGTCTGTTGTTCAGAGATTGAATGTGATCCAGAGGAATTTTTTGTGGGGAGGTATGAATGGTGAGCCAAAATACCACTTGGTGAATTGGGACAGAGTGTGCTCCCCTATTCAAAAGGGGGGCCTGGGGATTCGAAGATTGGATTTGTTTAACAAGGCTTTGTTGGGCAAATGGCTTTGGAGATTTGGGGTCGAGAGGGCCAGATTATGGAGGAGGGCCATTGCTTGTCGCTGGGGAAGGATGAGGGCAGGTGGTTGTCTAGGGAGACGAGATCACCAGCGGGCGTGGGTGCTTGGAATCTTATTCGAGAGGGTTGGGATGAGTTTTCCAAACACATCCGGTTCAACATTAGGAGTGGGAGACACGTTAGGTTTTCGGAAGATTGCTGGTGCGGGGACTTTGTGTTGGCTCGTAGGGTTCCTCGGCTTTTCAGAATCTCCACGACCAGACATGCTCGGGTTGCTGACTATTAATAACGGGAGGTGGATTTGGGACGTGTAGTTAGGAAGAGATTTTCATGATTGGGAGCTTACGGAGGTCACTAAGTTCCTACTTCCTAGCTTTACTCCACAGACAGGTGGTGGAGGGCGAGGGGATGGATGAGATAGTTTGGGCGGGGTCCTCCAGAGGAGTTTTTGAGGTTAGGTCTTTCTACCGAAGCTTGTCTGAGATTCCAGTTCCTTCTTTTCCTTGGAATCCGTTGAAGGTGGCTTTTTTCTCTTGGTCAGCTACCCTCAGAAGTATTCTCATTCTTGATAATCTTAGAAGGAGGTGACATTCTGTGGTGAACTGGTGCTGTATGTGCAAGAAGACGGAAGAAACTGTGAACCACCTCCTTCTTCATTGCACAGTGGCGAGGGATGTTTGGACTATGTTCTTAGTAGTGTTTGGCATGTTTTGGGTGTTTTCCGGTTCTACGGTGGACACGATAGAGGCTTGGAGAGGGTGTATAGCGGGGAGCAAAGCCAAAGATGTGTGGAGGGCCACTCCCCTTTGTTTATGGTGAGGCTTGTGGCATGGGAGAAATAGGAGATCCTTCGAAGGAGAGAAAACTCCAATTTGGGCTCTGAAATCTACTTTATTCTTTTGGGTTTATGGGCGTAATTGTAAATCAATGGGGCATCTTTTGGATTTTGTGAATAGCTTGAAATTATAGTGGCCGCCTTTGGCGCCTTGTGTTTTCTCTTGGGAGAGCTCCCCTTTTGAGCGCCTTTAATGAATTCTTACTTGTCAAAAAAAAAATTGTTAATTAAAATTGAAAAACATGAATACCTTTTTTCTAAAAATAATACAAAGAATTTGAACTATAATAAAATACAATTTTGAACTAAAATGAAAAATAATATAATCACATAATGATATTCCCTCCATCCCAAGAAAAGTAATTGTCATAGAAAATCCCACTTTTTAAGTAGACAAGGCTTTAATGCATTCACACTAAAAAGAAATATGTAGATCTCCAAAACTACCCTTCTTTCACATTTGTTCCAAAACTGCCCCTCTTTCACATTAGTTAATTCATTTACTGGAAAGGAGTACTTTGGAAACTTGATAAAACATTTCGTAAGTTGACTTTCCAAAGCGGAAATCTCCTGCGGGACATTCAGAAAGAAAAATGGACCGACTTTTTGAGGATATAGGGAGTAGTTACCTGAAACTAAAGGAAGCTTTTTCAGATATATAGATAGATAGATGCCTCCTATACAGATTTTTTGAGTCACAGAATCCGGGATGTTATGAACCCAAAAAGGGAAAGTTCAGCCTAGATTTTAGAAGTTGCAATGATAGAAAAAATTAGATATAGAAACGAAAATGTTGGGAGGCCAAACATCAGAATATCAGGTAAACTCTGCATGTATTTTCAACAAATCAAACAGTAGAAGCTATAAATAAAAATGAAGTTCTACTGAAATTAAATAACATAAACTCCAATAGGATCATCTCCTGACATTATAGTTTTACGAGGCACTATTACATGGACAGTGGCTCTAAGTTTTATAATTTATCACCATATTCCACCACTCATAAACATTTCAAAATGAATGAAATTCAAATAGAAAACATGACACAGAACCATACGCATCGATAAGGAATAAATTTGTCATATATTTTAAAAACTTCCAAGAATGAATTCCACTTCACTATGCAACTCAATATTAAACAAAAGTTAAGAGTTATAGAAGCCTGTTGCTGCACAACTCATTCCAATTGTAACTTGAAACTTACCAAATTTCTAGAAAATTAATATCAAAAGTTAGCTGTTCAGAACACGGAAGTGAGCGTTGATAGACAAGGCAGTTAGTGTCGAACAGTTTACACTCACATGCATGCTACAAAAAAAGACATTTTGTTGAAATTTAAGTGTTATGCTTGCGGAGGTAAAGTAAGAAATCAAGGCATTACTTGAATGGCTGCCAATACACCACACGCCCCACCTTCATGCTGCACTAAGCCCATAGATGTTTCTGGATCAGGGCTAAACCTATAGGAAAGTTTTGCATAGTATGAGCAAATAAAGGGTATGATATTGTAAATACCACTAAGATATAATGCTCAACTATTCAGAAAATAGAAGATGGAGACCCCGGAATCCACAGGAAAAAAATGAAGAATTTGAGCAAAATAAGATCCCGACCCACAAGTAGAAGATAGAGGCAGCATGCACGAATGTTTAACAAAGGGAAGAAGCCCGCTATAATTCTAAATACCACTAAGATTTAATGCTCAACCATTAAGAAAAATAGAAGATAGAGACCCCGGAATCCACAGGGAAAAAAATAAAGAATTCAAAGAAAATAAGATCCCAAGCCACAAGTAGAAGATAGAGACGGTATGCATGAATGTTTAACAAAAGGAAGAAGCCCGCTATTATTTTCTTTACTGTTGACTAATAATTCAATAACATAAAATAGGAACAGGAGGGAATTTGGGGGAAGGAACATAATTGATCAGAAGTAAAAAGAGAATCAAAATTTAATAACAGCTCACTCCTATATGGATATGTTAAATAAAGAAATTCACTCACTTTGTCACAGTCATTGCTATTATGTAATGGATACGAGAAATATAACTAAAGGGAAATTGAGATTTTAGTTGGTTATAATAAATCAAACAATAACCAAAGGTTAGCAGGTGACAAATAGTAAGAATCGAGCATCAGCTCTGCAATTGACGACAGAAGCAAACTAGAGGAAGTGTACAATAAATATAACCGCCTCAAATAACATCAGGGATGCTTGAATCTTCATTTTACTATCTCAACACAGACACATACAAAGTCATATATATGTGGGAAAAATTGGCATAACCACAATTACAAGATTTTCAGACTTTCAGTTGTGCCCCTATTAGGTAGACATCCCCACTTGGGTTCCGAAAGTGTCAAGCATCTTAGTCCGATGCCCAGTCTACACATAATTAAAGGGCCAACAGAAATTTAAAACAGTTGAAATTCCAAACAGAAAAAGCTCGAACTCTCAAACTGTCATTTCTTCCAAAAGGACCCAAAACAAAAAGTCCGTCAAAGTACATATGCTTAAATTAAAAAATTGAAACAAAGAGAGTTATTTTAGTTCCCTTAATTTTCTTTAGGCCTTTTTCTTCAGTTTTTTAGTTAAGTCAAGTTAAGAATCAAAAAAAGTATTAAACAAATGAAAAAATTTTAGCTCCCTTACTGAGACAATGATATTCAGAAGCCAGTTTCCATAAAGTGTCTTAACAAACTTCCATAAGTTTTGGTACATGTCTTTAGCAACAGAGCACCATAAAGGCATGAAACCAAATACTCGTTCTTTTAAATCACTTTTAACCATGTAAAACAGCATAAATCTCCTGAAAGGCACAAGTATAGGCAATATGAAATGTGCAAGAGAAAATAATTTGGAAAGGAAAAGGAGGATGGTATTCCTTTCTTCATTTATATTACAAAAGCAAAACTAAGAAACAAACAAAGGACAATACTATATCAAAGACACATCGAGTCAACCATAATCACACTGCTTCGGCCATACCTAATCAGTTATAGCAGTTTGATTTCTCCACAATATAACTTGGTTTCACCAGCATTATAAGTAATAAAGAATTGAATCAAGCTATTTAAGACATAAGAAACTAAGAAAATCAAGATTGACACCGAGGTAAATCAAATTCAACAAAAACCATTCATCATTAGACAACGCATTGATGTTAAAATCAACAGAGATAAAATGATAAAATCAATATGCCTTCAGAGGAATATATATATATATATATACACACACACACACGTTCTTGATAATATCAAATTATATAAGCCTAGTTTGCCATGGCATTCCAAATTAAAAGCTCAAACAAAGAAATACAAACTGAAAAATATTCAAATTCAATTTAAGACAACCATACCTAATACCCTGATTACTCCATTGCACAAGTATATTCTTGGTCACTTCACTACCGAAAACCATGGAAAACAACTGATTCGCCTCGTCTGCCGAAATCTCCTTCCCCAAATTCACATTTCCCCCCTCAGAGGCATCTACACCACCAATTTTCTCTTCCTTCGCGTCCCCAACATTGCTCTCCACCTTCAAAGGTGAACTTACAGACGCAGCATTCTTTGCCACCATCATTGCCTTCTCAGCCGCGACTGACATCAGTGCCACCTCCGGCGACTCCGCTTGACCATCGCCTCCGCCGGTGTTTTCTCTCGGTTCACTCCTTTTCTGCCCAGGCGAATCGTGCTGCATACTCATCCTCATCTCCACCTGCAGATCGTCCTCCTCTTGATCCACCATTGAATCTGTCTCTCTCTAAACTCCCTCTCTCAATCACTGTCAAGTCTAATGAAAAAACTTTAATCTTGACCTAGACTTAAAAATTTAGGGCATCGATTCGATTTCGATCCTAATATTTGCATATAGGTACACGTACATGCATGTATGCGGCTGTATAGCTTGTGATCAAACGAGTAATTTGTGTAGAACAATCAAACGGAAATAGATACAAAATAAAGATCAATTCTTGAAAAGCTGCGGCTGTCAGTGATAACGTGTGTGGGGGGAATAGAATTTTGATTGTGGAAAAAAGGTAAGATTGTGAGAGTGATAAATCGTTATCAAGGCCAATCTCAATATTCGATATACTTGACAGAGACAATGAGGACCTGAGTTGGCTATCAAAGGACCATTTTATGCCTTAATTTATTACTCCGTGTATATTTATGAGCAGTCGTACAAATCTTGAATTAAAATTTAGAGACTTTCCTACATATAAGTGCTGGTAGCAAAACTTTATTACCAAATCATTGATGTAATTTGCATATTTACTAGAACGTGAACAAAAAGTGAAAACCTTCATTTTGAACTCTTTTATAAGTTAAAATTATATTTTCATTCTTAAAATTTATTTTAGAAATTTTTACATATAAATGGAGTTAAGGAGCCATATTTACTTATGGATGAAGTCAAAGTCTTATATTTTCACAAAAATGAGTTAGACCTAAATAATGACATGGCACATGAAGTTTTACTGTTTAAAATTTTTGTTACCTAAAAATGCCCTTCTCCCTATTTCAATGCATTTACCTTATCACCCTTGTTTAGAAAACATGGTACCTGGAGGTCAAAAAGTGGTACATTCAGTTCAAAAACGTGGTATCTTTAGAACAAAAGTGGTACATTCGTAAAAGGGAATTGTTTTTGCAATTGAAAATGACATTAAACCCCACACCGCTAATTAAGTTGCACATTACATCCATAAACAGCTCCATTAGCGCCATGAATAATACAAAATATTCTTCAAACTAGCTAAGCGAGTGTTAAAAAAACATGATACCTGAAGGCTAAAAAGTGATACCTTCAATTCAAAAACGTGGTACCTTTAAAACAAAAGTGGTACTTTCGTAAAAGGAACTTATTTTTGCAATTGAAAATAGTATTAAACCCCACACCATTAATTAAGTTGCACATTAGATCTATAAACTGCTGTTGAAAAATTTATAAACCTTCTTATTAAATAGAATAGCCTAACATGCATGTATTTATTAAATAGAACAACCAAAATCCATTACTTTTCATTAAATCAAAACCATCAAGTGAAGTGCCATGTCTACAAAATACTTTAAGTCACCACGAATGTCAAAAAAGTTATGATCCATCCAATCTAATAAAGTCAACAAAAAATAAAAAACTAAATCACTAAATTTAAAGGAAGCAATCATCTTTTGCAAAATAAGAATACAATTATTAAGTTTGAACATTTATTAGCCCCTACTCGTCCATACAAAGTCTTGATTGCAATATTAGCCCACACTCATCCATACAAAGTCTTGATGGCAAGAATCGATCCTCCAATCACACTATCAGAAAAAAAAAAAAAAAAAAAGGTTATTACATTTAATTGTATCACATTAACAAAAAATTTAACCAACCTTAAAGAAATAAGCGAAACGGAAAAAGTGAAGGAGAGGAACTGAAAACGTAGACAAATTTTCAAACTCTTAAACAAAATGAAAAAATATAATTAAATGCATAAGATGAGGCATTCTAGAATTTCTAGACTGGGGCATTCCAAAATTTCAATAACACATCAGTATAATTATAATTGTATGTAAAGAAAAATATAATTCTAGACTGGGGCATTCCAGAATCTCAATAACACATTAATCTCTTTAAGTTATAATGTATAAGATATATGTTTGAATTCATGATAATCATTCTATTCTTATCATACAATTAATATATATATATATATATATATATATATATATATATATATATATAAGTAGCATCCTACAATTAATTGGGACCCAGATCTATATCAAAATTCTAAATGGTCTTCATGTATAAGAGGTCTAGAGACCAAATTGTCTCCCTGTTATCATTGAAAAATTCTAAAGATTTAATTATAACCCAGATCCATATCAAACATGATCTTTGGATATCATAATTTTTTTAACAATTGCATTATTGAAATAGTTATTCAAAAGTCCCAAACAGCCTTGCCGATTAAAATGGTGCGAAAAAAAAAAATCTACCATACCAACTATTTAGATGTAGTATATGATAATTAAGAAATATTTGTGTTATTTATAGCGCTAATGGAGCTGTTTATGGATCTAATGTGCAACTTAATTAGTGGTGTGGGGTTTAATAACATTTTCAATTGTAAAAATAAGTTCCTTTTACGAATATACCACTTTTGTTCTAAAGGTACCACGTTTTTGAACTGAAGGTACCACTTTTTGGCCTCCAGGTACCATGTTTTCTAAATACTCGCTTAGCTGGCTTGGAGAATATTTTGTATTATTCATGGCGCTAATGGAGCTGTTTATGGATGCAATGTGCAACTTAATTAGTGGTGTGGGGTTTAATGCCATTTTCAATTGCAAAAATAAGTCCCTTTTACGAAGGTACCACTTTTATTCTAAAGGTACCACGTTTTTTAACTGAAGGTATCACTTTTTGGCCTCCAGGTACCATGTTTTCTAAACAAGGGTAATAAGGTAAATGCATTGGAATAGGAAAAAGGGCATTTTAGGCAACAAAAATTTTAAACAGTAAAACTTCATGTGCCATGTCATTAGTTAGGTCAAACCCATTTTTGTGAAAATATAAGACTTTGACTTCATCCATGAGTAAATATAGCTCCCTAACTCCATTTATATGTAAAAATCCCTTTATTTTATGCATAACTTACTTAAAGAATAACTTTTAGAAATTCTAAAATTTTGCCAAATAGCACTAAGAAATTGTTACATTTCACTAGAAACCGGTAATACAACACGTAGCCTACAACGACAAATAAAAGAACTTAGATCTAGAATTATTCTTATGCAGAATATTCTTTCTTAAAAGGTCTAGGGTTATTTTTAACATAAGGTTTCTTATTACGATAGTTTTTATATGTTTTACTTTTTTGCAAATTATATTTCCTAGGTTTGTTTTGTTTATAGGTTTTATGGGGCATGCAACCATATTGTGGCGGAAAGTCGGATTGTCTACATGCAAAATATAATTACTTCTTAATCTGTTTAGACTCTTTTCTTAATTTGCATTCTGCTTTTAACATAATATAAACATGATTTACTCTATCTCCTATGGTTAACCTTTCTCTTCTAGGATTTTCTAACCACTTTTTTCATATTTTAGTTCATATACTTCCGGGTAATTTCTGAAGATATCTATCTAGTAAAGTTATGTCTCTGGTTTTTCTTGTGACGGCAAAATATTTGAAAAACTTATTTGTGTAGTCTTTTATATATCTAAAGTCACAAATCTGTAATAGTTCTAAATTTCGTAAAGCTTCGTTTTGCTATACTTGGGTTTCTTCCAATTGTCTATCTTCTCCTATTAAAACTTTTTTTATTAAGCCAGTAAACATCTGAATTGTAAAAGTATCCTTTAAAATGGCATAATCATTAGCATAACTAATTTTGTAGGACTGTCACCAGTCATAAATTGTTCCTCTAAGTAGGGTTTCGCAATAAGTTAGGGTTTGTGTTCTGTCATCATATTTAGTTAGAATACATGTTTGAATACAGTCTTGTTCCCAATTTTCAATTACTCTTGCCCAATCTTGTGGATCGTGTCTTGATATGTCAAAAATAGTTCATGTGTCATATGCTGGAATGTTTTCATACCTTCTACAATTTAGTATCCAGGTAGACATATATGGTATATTTCTATTTTCTACATACGTTTATTGTGAGAGTTGTAATCTTTGTCCGGTACTATAGTCATCATTTATGTTAGTACTACTAGCGTTATGCATTTCTTGGTCCACTGATTCTATAGGTTGAGCATGAGAGGCTGATCCTTCTGGTTCTTTTCCTTCTCTATGTTCTACTACATTTAATTATTCTTTTAATGTGTTTAACTCATACGTTCTATAAAATGATTCAAATCCTACGTTTAAAATATTTATCTTAATATCATCGTTATTTCCTTGTCCTGGATAAATACTTTCTATAAGTTGATATTTAGGTTCTGGATACTTGTTTTGCAAGGCTTCTAATTCCAAATTGTCAAAATCGTACATTATTTTATCTATAATTTCATCTTCTAGTCTATCATAAAGGACATTTATTTATTCGGGAGATTCTATTTCTACTAAAGTAGTTAATAATTCTTCTTCGATATCGTCTGTTAAATTATTTTGTCTTTTATAGTTACTAAACCTTATACTAACTTCTCCACTATGTTTTACATATATCATATTGTTTTCGGAAACTTTTTGGTTGTTTTAGTAAGATTTAGCAATTCCCATTATGTTCCTTCGTGGGTTATACTACTTACTTTTCTAGCCTCTATCATCTGGACATATTTGCTACTAAAAGGTTTAACTATTTATCTAAATTGAGCTTTAAATTTTAAATTATATTGATTAACTATTTTTTCTATAAATAAAGTATTAATTAATAAGTTTTCATACTGTCCTGTGCCGCATCTGCAATCTCAAGCATTGATTTACATCTCAGATTTCTCTATAAAAGGAGGCCTTCGGCTCAAGAGAGGATCATCGAGTTTAGAGCAATCAAGTTTAGAGCCATCAAGCATTCCAGCCTTCAGTTCCTAGTGTGTTTACTTTTGTGATTTCTTTTAGTGTGTTTCCTTTTTGTAAAATATTATGTGAGAGAGTATTCATGTATAAACAGTGTGTATCCATGTATATATTTCTCATGAAAGAAATTATCCAGTTTGCTTCTGTTCAAAGATTCATTTTCCTTATTTAGTATTTTCAGTACCTTCGAGCAAAAGACTTCGGTCGACAAAAGATCAAATATATAGATTTTATTTAGTCAGACAGTGTAGATCCTATAATTTTATTTAATCCAACCAATACAAGCAGCCTTAGTTTTTATTTAGCAATTTCTTCTGTGAATTGACTCGAACTGTTGGCTTATTGGCCCGTTCATGCTGGTGTTCAGGTGTTTTTACAAGGCATTATCAGGTTCGGCAGTAATTTATGTGATTTAATTGTTAATTTTATTTCTAGGTTATTTGCATGCTTCTATCTGGTTGGCTTGAATTTAATTTTGGTATCGAGCCTATACTATTTCGTTAAATTTAATTTAAAGTCCATATTAATTTATTGTGAAAAACTTAAAAATATTTGAAAATATTAAGTAGTTTGTTCAAGGAACTTTTAGTAAGTTTATTTCATGTGCTAAGGTTTTTATACTATAATAGAAATTATTTTCGGTCATTATAATAATATAGTTTGTTGTGTAATACCCCTAATTTTAAAAAGGATATCCCGGAGATTTTAATTTAGTAGTTAATTGCATTTTATTTGATTATCCGTGATTAGTTGAATTAATTTGATTATTTAATTGTTTAAGTGTTTTAATTCGTAATTTGATTATTTAATTGTTTAAGTGTTTTAATTCGTAAATTGATTATTTATTTGTTTAAGTGTTTTAATTAGTAAATGGATTTAATTGTTTTAATTTACTTTAACTGCATTTTATTTGATTATGAGTGATTAGTTGAATTAATTTGATTATTTAAGTGTTTAAGTGTTTTAATTAGTAAATTGATTTAATTGTTTTAATTTATTTGAGTTATTGTTTTGATTTAATTTATTTAATTATAGTTAATTATTTAAGTGGTAAATTTATTTGTTTTGTTTAATTTGGTTTTCACGGGACTGTATGGGACACATATAGTTATATTAGGGTTTCAGTTTATAGCCGGCAATGTATATATCATAGGTCGGTTTATGGGCCAAGGAGGGCTCTGTCTCTATTAAACAAGGATTAGGGTTTGGGATTTGTACGCCTATATATATACATGCTTCTTGGTATTAAGGATTGGAAAAAAAAAGACTCTACTCGCGTAACATAAAAAAACAGAGAGATACAGAGTGAGGTTTTGAGAGAACAGATTTTGTTTGGTGTGGGATTCGACGGGGATTTCAGGGTTGGACCTAGGAGAAGGGAAGGGCAGAGGTATTAGGAAGCTAGACAGTGTTGCAGTGGTTACCGGACATTGGGAAGACGGCGACAAGTTTTGAGTCCAAAACTTCAGGCAAGTTCTTTTCTTCCTCCTTCCCGTTGGCCTGTGTTCTGTGCACCTAGATATACTCTAGGGTTCTAATGGATCAATAATTGAATTAAGCATGTTTTTATATGTCAATTTAACCTTATCTTTGCCTTGAATAAATTCGGTGATGGTTTTTTTAAAGTTCATTACAGTAGTTGTTTTCCTAAGCATGATTTGTCTGTGGAACTTGTAGTTTTTGTTTTTGATTTCAACTATTGTAAACACTCCATGGGGATTATACTGGACATAGTTAGGACCCTTGGGAACAATCTAAAACTAAATAAAATGGATAGGAAGCGGCCGGCATTGAAGAAGAAGGTCGCAAAAGTCACAGACGGACAGACGGCTCTCAGAGAGGGAGAGAGCCGGCTCCATGGAGGAGGGAGCCGGCTCCCCCCTAGTGTAGAACTGGCTCTAGGAGGTGTAGAGCCGGCTCTACCCAAGTAGAGCAGGCTCCAATAAAAATTGGAGCCGGCTCCACCTTTGTTCATAACCTGTTCTCGCTTAGTTTGCTTCCGGAAGATGTTTAATGCACTGTTTGAAGCTGTTGTGTGTTGGAACTGTTTTAAAAAAAATATATTGGGACTTGCCATAGTGATTAAGAAGTTAACTTTGGGTATTAAGAGGTCTTTTAATTGATTAAAGTTTACCTCTAAATTAACGGAACAAACTGTATAAAATTTATGCACATTGTACACGATTAAGGGATAGAAGAAGACTTAATTGCTCAAGCTTATTTTTGAGCATTCCAGTGGGATCTAATATGTTTATAAATTGTTCTAAATACATTATAGGGTCATTGATGTATTGAAGTTGACCTATGCATGCTTTGGAGGCTAATTGTTGAAATAGTAAATACTTTCTGCAATGATATAGATTTTCGTTTGGATTTTTAATTGCTAGAACATCAAATATCTTCCTGCAATTATTTGGATAATGTTTTGGAATGTAATTCGCTAAATTATGATTTCTATATTGTAATTGGCATTGATATGGAGGATTATATGCACCGGTATGGGACGGTGGCATACTAGGGATGGTTTAGCTTCAAAACGATAAGACCTAACCTAATGGATTAATGGAATGGATTGTAAGATATCGAATCCTAATTGTGACTAAGTCAGATCAGCTGTAACCAAGTTGGATGACTTCCTGGATTAATGGATGGTAGTTAAGTCATATCCACTGAATAAGTTGAGTGACTAACTAGTTGGTTTATTGTAGGTCAGTTTAATAAATAGTTAAACTGTTTATCCTGGATTTGGATGGACTTTATATATATGTTTATGGTACCACGAGTTGAGCTTGAGTCTCAGACTCGTTGGTTAGGGTGCGTATATGCAGTGGATGCGTAGCTGGTTATAATAGGTTGAGGTGTACCCTGTTAGGCCTAGGTACTCATGCCCACATTTGGGTGCGTATTTGCATGTTACCTTCTATTTAGGTTGAGACCCCTATTATAGACTAGCGAATGTCCCTTAGTGTGGATATATTTATACGTATGGACTAGATAGATATTGTGAGATGTTTACGGTGTATCTGCGTATCGGGTCACTGTATAGATTGCAGTTAGATTAGAACTTGCTCGTGGGTCTGACCCACTCCTTTATCATTCTTTTCAGGTACAGGACGGTTCCAGCCTTAGAGCTTGATCGTGCTTGTCGAGGACAGTCTCACTTTCACCGGATTACGTAGGACTTCCCCCGATATTTCTAGTATTATCTATTTTCAGTTTCAGTCTCAGTTGAATTTTTAGTTAGGGGTCCATCAATGGATTCCCAAGTTGTAACTTTGAAGTTTTGAAAGATTGGAGTTTAAATTTTCAGTTACACATGGAGGATTTTATTATTATTATTTCTTGCAGTTTTATTCTATCTTTATTATTCTTTTTGTCATCTGTGTTCGTTTTAAAATACTTTAATTGTTTGATATTCCCTCGGGTTTGGGCCTGGGCCTGATCAACCCGTGTCTCGGATCCGAGGGGTATCTCATGTTGTGTGGTTCAAAGTAGAAAATCAGTCCATTTTATAGAAATAATTGTGTGGTCCCCCATTTTCTTGATAAATCAAGACTTTGACCTCATTATATTGTAGTATTTGGACCTTAAGTCTATGTACTGGTAAAAATCTCTAAAATTTTTATTTGGCATAGCTAAAAATATACTTAGTATTAATATGCTCTAATACATACACTGTATTTAAAACATTGACTATTTGGAAAGTTGTAATCCATTTTCTAAGTTTATCTTAATCTAGTATCTTTGTAGGCGATTAAAGTTTCTACCACCATTTATATATATATTGAGTCCTGCTATTTGGTCCGGCAATTAAAAACCTACCGAGTTTATGTAGCCACCCATGTGTCAAATATAATGTGATCCATTTTAAAATAGAAAAATTATATTTTTGACGACTTTAATACCCGACTTAAAACCAACAGACGTAAAAATATCATATTCTTTTTCTTTTTCACATAAGTTTTATGATACTTAAATTTAATAATTTGATTTGTACAAAATTTAGAGCAAAAATTGTAATGTTTTATAATTTTTTCATGAATTTGCAATTTTTAAAAAAAATTCTCTTAGTCTCTTTGTTTTTGGGAGTTAGATAGATTATTAGCTTTGATCATTATAACAACTAACAAAAGCCTATCAAAGTAAATGAGGGATATTAATGATAAAAAATACAATCTTATGTCAATTGTCCTTACATAGATGGAATTTGAAATATAAAGCAAATATACATATACATGGTAGTTGAAACTTTAATTGCCAATAAAAACACTAGATTAACATAAACTTAGAAAAAAAATTACAACTTTCTAAATAGTTAATTATCTTATATTTTAAAATGGGTTCCATTATATTTGACACATAGGTGGCCACATAGACTCGGTAAAGATACCTTATATTTTAAAGAGTATTTGGCCCGACAAATAAAAACATACTACTTTAAAATATAAAGTAATTGACTATTTAGAAGGTATAATCATTTTTCTAAGTTTATCTTAATCTAATATCTTTATTGGCAATATAAGTTTCAACTACCATGTATATACATATTTGTTTTATATTTCAAATTGCATATATGTAAGGACTATTGAGATACTTGAGATTGTATTTTTTATCATTAATATATATCTATTACTTTGATAGGTATTTGTTAATTGTTATAATGATCAAAACTAATGATCTATCTAATTCCCAAAAACAAAGAAAATAAGAGAATTTTAAAAAAAATAAATAAATTTGCAAATTCATAAAAAAATTATAAAAACATTGCAGTTTTTGCTTTAGATTTTGTACATATCAAATTATTAAATTTGAGTATCATGAAACTTAAAGAAGAAGAAGATGATATGGCTATGGAAAACTGAAATTATAATGAAAGGGAAAGTGAGTATTTTATGGAAATAGTAATAATGGTTATTTAAATTGAAATTTCGAATAACCACGTCAAATTTTTATGTCTGTCCATCGGTTTTAAGTCGGGGTATTAAAGTCATCAAAAATATCATTTTCAATGTATATTTGTTTTATATTTCAAATAACAATACTTAAGTCCTCACCAGTGAGGATTTACATCATATAACGGTTGGTGTGGATAAAAAATAAATAAACATGTCATCTTTAATTATCAAATTCAATATGGTGGGGTGAGTATTATTGGTCCGCATCAACATTGAGATGATGTAGACCCTGACTAGTGAGAAAGTATTGTAATACTTAGGTCCTTACTAGTCATGATCTATATCATCTCAATATTGATGTGGACAAAAAAATAAATAGACATGTCATCTTTAATTATCAAATTCAATATGGTGGGGTAGATACCCACTTATTAAATCAGAGATGGTGATTCGATTACCATATTTAATTTGGTAATTAATATAGAATATGTTTATTTATTATTGGTACACATCAACAGATGGTGTAAATCCTCACTCTAACTATTGATGTGGACAAAAAATAAATAGACATGTCATATTTAATTATCAAATTCAATATGTCAGGGTAGATACTCATTTACCAAATCAGAGATGGTGATTTGATTACCATCTTTGATTTGGTAATTAAAATAGGATGTGTCCCTTTATTGTTGGTTCACATCAACAGTGAGATGGTGCAGATCCTCACTACTAAGGACCTAAGTATTGTTTGCATGTGTTAGAGGCCAAAAATAAATTGGGATGTAAATGAAAGTTAAAACTAAAATATTCATCTAAGTGAAAAATGGTCTAACTCCAAGGGGTGCTGATGTAATTTATCCGAAAATAATAAATAATTCTACAGTCGAATTACTTGGAAAATTAAATTATTTATTTATTAAATAGAAATCTGGTAGACTATGAGAGTTAAACTCTCCTCATCCCTTCTTTTTAGAGCTATATCACTTCTGATCCACAAATGTAAGACAAACTCAATGTATTAGAAAGTAATATAGTATACATACAAAACAAGAGAAAACTAATTTGCATAGAAAATATGAGATAAAAAGGGCAATCAAAATAAATATGGAATAAGTTTATTATAATTTATTTTAAATATAATATTACAGGAGAGAGGGCAAAAATTAAAAAAAGTGAGTTGTTGATGTGATTAATCCCATTTATACATAATTAAGGAGAAATATGTTGATGATTAGAGCTTAACCAAAATGACAATGATATCATATCTTCTTTCTAAATTTAATTGTTGGTGGTTCAAATTCAATAACACAATAATAGAGACTTATTTATGTTATCTATATAATTTTAAAAAGAAATACATACATATATATATATATATATATATATATATATATATATATATATATATATATATATAAAATCCCTTTCAAAGCCCACTTCTAACTCCATACTTCACATATTCTTTTAGAAAACATAAATTTTTATTAGAAATTGAGAAATAGTTTAACAACTTAAACTTGAAATTCGAACAACCAATGTGTGGCTATTATTGAATTTTATCGTGAATTTTACAAGCTCTTCACAATCTCACGCTTGATTTCGACTTTTGTACGTACTCCCCGACATGTTTGAACTTTTAACTTTTCTATAAAGAGATGTTATAGATATTATAACATTTGAACCAATGCTTATTAATCTCACAAATTTAATTAGATTGTATTCTTATCGTCAACATTAAATAAAATAATAAGGAGTGCTAATTGCAGTGGTGGTTAAGATCGGCTAGTTTTAAATGCATTAATTACTTGAATTTCTATTTTTATAAGCTTCTACGTGCAAATATTATTTTTTTAGACAAAAATATCCTTTTAAATTATATACATGCAAACATTATTTTTTTAGACAAAAATACCCTTTTAAATTATCTAGTATTTCCTCTTCTCTCCTCATTTAATCGATTCATACGAGGATGTGACTTTAGATAGGATAATTCATTCAGATGAATGGATTCTGAAAAAAAAAATCTAAAAATTCCGAAAATAATAAAAAGAAAGGTAAAAAAAAAAAAAAAAAAAAAAGGGAACGAGAAAAGAATCTATATGTACAAGATGGATTCTGATATCCATTATATAAATTTTCTTACATCTATCATTGAGTGAATAAATTCTTTCATTTTTTTTTTTTTTTTTGTTTTTTCCTATATATATATATATATATATATATGTTTCTTTTTGTTTTTATTTTTTATTTTTACAACGTATAAATGGATTAAAAAAAATAATAATAAATAAAATAATTCATTCACCATGGATAGTTGTATAAAGAAATATATATGTATATAAAAATAATTTTATATATATTTTTAAAATCTCAAAATTTATTTATTTTTCGGATTTTTTTCTAGCTCTTTTTTTTTTTTTTTTTTTTTTCCCTCATTATCCATTTCGTGTGAATGGATTATCCTATCAAACTTTTTTTTTTCCCCCTCATAATCCATCTCCTGTGAATGAATTATCCTATCTAGCCCTTTTTTATTTTTATTTTTATTTTTTTTTCAGCATCCATTCACATAACATTACTCGAGTTTCTATTTTCATGGTGTTCTACAAATATTACCTTTTTAGATAAAAATATCCTTTTAAATTATCTAGCCTTTCTTCTTATCCATATGAGGATGTGTGCATGTGTATATGTGTGTGTATATATATACTATATAATAACTAATGTTATGTAAATGGAGGATAAAAAAGTTAGATAAGATAATCCATTCATACGAGATGGATTACGAGGGGGAAGAAAAAGTTAGATAGCATAATCCATTCACAAGAGATGGATTATAAGGGAAAAACAAAAGAGCTAGAAAAAAATAAAAAAAATAAAAGATTCTGAGATTTAAAAAAAATATACAAAATTAGTTTTATATACATATATATTTCTTTATACAGCTATCTATATTTTTTTCCCTTTTTCAGAATTCATTCACATAACACTAATTACATCCTCTATATGGATCCATTAAAGAGGAGAGAAGTAGAAAGACTAGATAATTTAAAAGGGTATTTTTGTCTAAAAAAGTAATATTTGTAAAGTCTCATAAATAAAAACTCAAATAATTAATACAATTTAAAACTAACCAATCCTAACTATGACTGTGAATGGACAGTCGCTTGCGTGACTGCAATTAACACTCCTCCTTAAAACAAACCAATCCCTGTCTTGTGAAAGGAGGTCCCTTGCGTGACTACAGTTAGCACTCCTCTAAAATAATACTAATAAAAGTTTGATTTTCCACACCTCCATGCATAATTTATTATTAGAATTGGAACCTATTCAGAAATAGATCAGAAGACGGCGACTTCTTTGAAAAAAGAGTTGATTTTTTTTGAAAAAGAAGCTGGAAGTAATAATAAACAATAAAAAGATTTCGAATTTCCACAAACACATGAATAATTTACTATTAAAAATAGGTCCTATTCGGAAATAGTTCAAAAGATAATGATCCATTTGAAAAAAAGAGCAAAAGACGGTGACTTGTTAGAAAAAAAGAGCAAAGGACTAGAAATATCCTCGAAGTCCTCACCTCGTCAGCTTCGAAAGGACGCAATAACCGCCGAATCGAAGGACGTTATCTTGAGCAACGACCACTAGTAGCCTCCCCACGGCGGAGCCACCACGTGTCATTCAAAACCTCCACTGACATCAGATATCTCATCTGACACTATTCGCTTTCTCTCTCATCACTCCCATTATATATATCTATCTACGCATATTCGTCTCATCCACTTGTACTTCATCCGAAGGTTCGTTTCAGCCCCTCTCTATATATAGTAATATATTTTAATCATACACCAATATATATATATATATATATATATATAACCCTAAATATTGATTTGTAAACAGGAGTGATCGATCGGAGTTGAAGAGGACTCGAGATGGACCACGCGGCGGACGCTTACCGGACCGATTTGATGACCATCACTCGATACGTGCTGAATGAGCAGTCCAAGTATCCGGAGTCTCGCGGGGATTTCACCATCTTGCTCAGTCACATTGTTCTTGGTTGCAAGTTCGTTTGCACTGCTGTTAACAAGGTTTCTCAAGTTTTTTAATTTAAAAAGTGTTTCAAATTGATTTGAGTGGTTTAGTTTTTTTATATTCTTTATGTTTTTCATATGTTTTGATATGGACAATTGTGTTTGGTAGGACTTAGGATGCATATTATGCACTACAATGTGTTATGTATCTTTTTGTTTTACTAATAAAAAATCATAGACCTGCTTGGTTTAGTTTTCAAGAACTCAAGAAACAGAATGGTTCTTTGAAATCTGCAACCTAACAGCTTTTGTGTATAATTTTTTTGATTTTTAGTTATCTGAAAACTGTTATAGAAAATTGAATCAAGCAGGCGTATACTTCTGATTAAATGCAATTGGTATGTGGGTTTTTTTAGAAAACAAAATGAAAGTGAATGCTAAAAAAAGAAAAAAAAAAAACAAAAAACAAAAACAAAAACAATTTTCTTAGTGTTTGAGGGAAAATATCTAGTTCCCATTCTTATATACGTATATAGTTCACGACTTTATGTCAAGATTATACTTTATTTTTGATTAATTTTATGTTAATGTTTATTTGTCATAGAGTTTCGAGGCTTCAATTTGATTTTGCTTTAATTAAAATGTTTACAGTACAATTCATGCTTACTATGTCAGGGTTTATTATGTTATAAATTTGGAATTCTACATACTTGTTTTTACTAGTAAAATATTTTTCGAATTCTTTTGATGCTCATTCACATTTGATTTTCCTCAATTCCACCCAAGTGTCCCTCGCGTGGTTCGATGTCATGGCTTCAATTTTATTTATCAAATGATTATTTGGTTTAATAGACATTGTTTCATGTTCCCAAGCATTTCCGTAAAATTTCTAAGTTGTTTCTATATCCCTTGCATTTGCAAAATGTTTCTGAAACATTTCCTTTTCCAAGCCAACTAAAACAGTAATTCGAAATAAAATTTTAATCTTTGCATGTGAGTGAGCTAGAGGTTAGACCTCCACTTTGTCCACCTCTCACAGTGGTCCAGATTTAATGGACCACAACTGGGTAATGGATACTTATGCAATGTGTATCTTTGTGTTTCAATTTTGTCATTTCCCTTTTTTTCACTATTCTCAACTTTTTGGAGCAAATGAAAATGTAAATTCAGGGTAGGCTTTAAAATCATTTTAGATTCTGTTTGGTTGCCAGGAAAATGGAGGAATAATTTGTTGAAGTTTGATATTTTTTGTTGTTTAATTCATATGAAAGCGAAATAAAGAAACTTTGATCTGCTCTACCAAAATCTTATATGGAACTTAATGGAGTTGATATTTTCAGTTTTTTTTGTGAAAAAGGAGAATTACTGATCTTCAAATTTTCCTTTTCTTTTTTTATGGTCTCACAGCAGCCTGAATTATTGAAGAAATAATCATTTTATTTTATTTTATTTTTCAATCTGTCCTGCAAAAAAAGTTTAAAGAAAATGTTAGTTCTTAGAAAAGAAGCTTCAAAGTTAAATCTGTAAAAGTTTAATGAAATTCAGGAAGATCTTCTTGAACAGGAAATGATTCTAAAAAGAAAAAAGTTATGGTCCTGTATTTTATTTTTTGTAATATCTGGGCAGAAGAATGCTGTTGTTGAATGTTAATTGTTCAGTACCTCTACTCATCTGAAGAAAGGTTTGTCCCAATTATCCGGGGTCTACATAAATCATATTTCACCGTTATGCTCTCTCAATTGCTGCGGTTTTATTTTTCAGTTTTTTTCTTACTTGTAAAAGTGTGATTGTGCAGGCGGGTCTTGCCAAACTCCTCGGACTTGCTGGTGAAACCAATGTTCAGGCATGTTGTTAAGCAATTTCATAATAATATGGTGCTTTCAATTTTTTGTTTTATTACATCGAATTGTTCTTCTTTTGTGATATTCGTATGAGGTTATTTGTCTGTTTTGACATCAGGGCGAAGATCAGAAGAAGCTGGATGTGCTTTCAAATGAAGTTTTTGTCAAGGCTTTGGTCAGCAGTGGCCGGACAGTAGGTTACTGCAAACCTTTTAATGTGTATTAGTGGAAAAAGTAATGATATTTTCTTAAATGTTTGAATCTTCTACTAGTGCATACTTGTCTCTGAAGAAGATGAAGAGGCAACATTTGTGGAGCCATCTAAGCGCGGAAGGTGTCTGCTGATGCTCTCTTTTATTAGACAGTTTTCCGTTGATCTTCTATTTTGAAATGTTAAATGGATGAAATTTGTATTGTTTATTTAGTATAAAGTTTCTGATGAACTCGTCCTGATATTGCAGGTATTGTGTTGTTTTTGATCCGCTGGATGGATCTTCTAACATTGATTGTGGCGTTTCGATTGGAACTGTATTGCTTCTAATCTGAAAATATGCTATTGCTTTAAAATTATTGTGATTGACTCTTGTACCAATGAAAGTTTTTAAGAATAAGTTGACACTGTAGTGATCAATTGGATGTCTTATCATTTGTCTAGATTTTTGGGATTTACATGGTGAAAGAAGGTGGAGAACCAACTTTAAAAGATGTGTTGCAACCTGGGAAGAATATGGTAGCAGCAGGCTATTGCATGTACGGAAGCTCTTGCACGGTATGAAAAATTACCTTCTTTGTGCATTTGATGCCCAATTGTATGTCAGGCAACAAAGCAATTTATTTCGTAATGACTTGTTCTGCTCCACTCTCAAATCTGTCTTCTTGTGATCTGTTCAGTCATGATGCGTGTGTTTTAGAATGATAAACTTCCCAATATTAAGCCCTTTTGGTAATTGATCAGTGTTCCGTGTTCGTGAATTTTTTAGTCTTCACGCTGGAATTCCACTCCGTTGTGATTTGGCGAGAATGGTTTTGCAGCTTGTGTTGAGCACTGGAGGTGGCGTTAATGGATTCACCCTGGATCCATCTCTTGGGGAATTCATACTAACCCATCCTGATATCAAGGTTAGTTTTTCGGTTGACTCTTTCATAAATTCGAAAAAACGGTCTGTTTGATAAAAATGCTAAGATGGTTTATAATGTTAAGAAGAAACACAGGAGCTTTTTATCAATGTGCTAAATTACGTGAAAGCTCTGGTTGTTGTGGATTACAAAGAAGATGGTTTCATTGAATATCAGTATTTTATATATCAACATTTTTGGGATCTCGATATATCAATTTGTAAAAATATAATAACTTTCAGCAGATCCTCTTCAGTTGAGAGCGACAAGCTGACCTTCATTTGCATTGGTGCACATTGCCCTTGTCATCAGTTCTGCAATTTCATCTTTTACTACAATATCCACAAGTTTACTATTTATTTGTAGCATGCTTCGAGATGAATTATATTACTATAGGTTTTTAATGGTTTCAGAGTGGTCATGTATGTATTGTTGACTGAGATGCAAATATGCATTATTTTGGATATGCATATATTTTCTTATATCATATCTCCATTGTACGTTTGAGTGCCCTGGTTTATGTATTTATTGTACGCCTCTTCGCATAGATTCCAGCGAAAGGAAAGATCTATTCAGTAAATGAAGGAAATGCAAAGAACTGGGATGCTCCAACAGCAAAGTATGTACAATTCTATAGTTAATTCTTCTTTTCTTTTAGTTATGTGGTACTGACATTCTTTGAATTACAGTTATGTGGAAAGGTGCAAGTTCCCCAAAGATGGTTCGTCCCCAAAGTCTCTGAGATACATTGGAAGGTACTTGGAGTTTGGACTTGGAACTATTTCCAGTGTTTGAATTGTTCATTTAGTAATTGGATTTGTCTTAAGGTAGATAATATGGCTCTATTAAATGACATACTCTGTAATATATGAAAATTAAGTAAACATTAAGACTAAATCTTGCATCGGCATCCCATTACTGCACTGACGGTTTTCGTTAGTCATAAAATAATTATCAAAATCTTGTTGGATTAGTAATATTGAACCAAATTCGGCCTTCTTAATATTGGGCTCCAAATGAATTAACCGGTAAGTCCTAAGTTATCTCAGTTATGAAACACTCATTACAAACCATTTACTTGGGGCAGTTTGTGATGGGAGGGAATCTGTGCTACGCACAATCTGCACCTATTCTAGGCATAGGCGCAATATATAATTTTACTAATTTTTGGTCCTCAGATTTTATGAATATGTTTAGTATTTTTCTTATTGGTAGTATTTATCTTTATCTTGCATATATGAAAGGTCGTTTTGTAATGTGAATACTACAAGTATTGTTTTAGAGAAGAAATTACAAATTTCCTTCTTTTAACAATTTCTTCCTGTCTTCACTTCTCTTCTCTCACATTTTGGCATTGTCCTCTTCTCTCTCTATATATTTTCTCTTCTTATTCCTTTCTTTCCCCTCCTGCTGCATCAGTTTGGCTTTGTTCTGGATCAGGTTTTGCCGTCTCTAGAATGATGCTTATGACTTTGACGTTATACCTTTAAGAAAATTACAAATATTCTTATATACTCACCAGAAGCATGCTTCTCTCTTTATACTCTTTCCTTTGTCCGTCGCTACTAGTAAAATTATTGTAGATGAGCATGCCACGACAACATTCCACGTGGCACTATTTTTGAAATATTACACCTAGTCAGTGCTGATTGGACCATGCCAATACCTGCCTGGCATTCCTCTGAAAGGATCAAGTGATCTCGAGCTACTTGTCCTAGAATCACGAATACTGTACGAGGAAGGGGTCGCCACCCTTCTCTCTCCTGTGGAGGTACCCCGCCCTAGTAGGATGGGTCCCACCTCTTCTACTATCCTTGAAGCTCCCTCCTGCATATGGAGCTTTGAACCTAAAGAAATACCTCCCACCTCGAGTCTACTTGATTGCAAGGCTCTGGGTGCAGAGCTAAGATGGAGACTCGGGGAGTCTAGAAGGTAGAGCTCCAAGGGATCCCTCTTCTTTATCTCTGGTCTCGGGAATCTGAGGTATAGCGGATAGGCAGCTGGGATCTAAGGAGGCACCTCGCTGCGAGGTTAGCACAAGGGGGAGAGGATGTTTGTTACCCGAGGTCGAGCTCCTAATAAGAGACGGACGGCGCATTAAATGCCCCAACCCTTCAGCATAACCCGCATTAAATACGGGACATCATTACCTCCTCGAATCAAGGTACAAGTCGTCTCGGGCCCCCTACCGGTGTCCCATCTGTCAGGAGGTAAGGTCATTAAACCTACGGGCAAAAGAGGAACTATCCTTGAAACAGGAAGTCCTTGACCAAAGGAACAGGTAGTATAAATAAGAGCAGTAATCAGTCATTAAAGAATGGACCGAACATAACTGACCGACTCAACAACTCTTGAGCTCGAGCTACGTATTTATATTTGCCTTCCCTCTCTTAATTTCTATAAAAGGAGAATCTCTCGTGTTGACTTGGACATTAATAACCTCAGCATTCTTGATCTACGTGGAATAATCTCCTCATCTCGTGAAGAACTTTCATCAACAACTATGAAATTTACTTTGCTTTGCTAAAATTGCTGTATATTGTTGGATATTTGTTGAACATGATATGATATACAAATATAATCCTCTATTTCTAATTTTTGTGGTCTGCAGCATGGTAGCTGATGTTCATCGCACATTACTTTATGGGGGTATCTTTTTGTACCCTGCTGATAAGAAAAGCCCCAATGGAAAATTGCGGTATGTTACGTACAAATTTAGAAAGAAATCATAAGATTTTATTTTTTGAAATTACAAACTACAGAAGAAGAAAAATTCTGACTAAATATGGTGCAACTGTTATGGAATAGGGTCCTCTATGAAGTCTTTCCGATGTCATTCTTGATGGAACAAGCTGGAGGTCAATCATTTACCGGCAAGCAACGGGTATTGAGTTTATGAACTTTTGATTATTCAACATACATAAATTTCTAGTTTTGTTATTTTGTCTGATTAGTTTAAAAAGCCTTCCTTCTTGCTTGTTTTTTGTGAAGCCTTCAATGCACTTAAAATGATCTTCTATCCATAGAGAACTTGAAAATTGATTTCATTATTCAGCCCTTGTATAACTAGATTTCCTATTAAATGTAAAATTTATGTGGGCTCAAACTTGGATTTAAAACAACTTAAGGCCCTGGAAATTAGTTGGACATTAGATTCCGAAGCTCTATTCTAGTTTTTTTGTACTCAGATTGAAACTTAGAAGAACTTGTAGCACATCTTTAAAGCACTTTTCTAGCGCTCAAACTGCCAAAATTTCATATCTGTGGTATATTATCAAATATTTAAACAATTCTCTTGTCAGGCACTTGACTTGGTTCCAGAGAAGATACATGAACGATCTCCAATATTTCTTGGAAGTTATGATGATGTCGAAGAAATCAAAGCACTCTATGCTGCTGAAGAGAAGAAAGAATGAGTGTGTTAACCTTGTTTTTACTTTACAGTTGTGCAGGTGCTAGACCTAGTTGCATTTTATATTCATAAAACAACACATTCCATTAAGTTTTACTTGTAATGACATACTGTGATTTATTTATGAAAAAACAAGGTTGATGTTTCCGTTGATATTGAATCATAACTAAGATAATGCTTTGGATGAACTGAAGAATGTAGGCATATATATATGTAAGCATGTCTGTAATCTGATGAGCATAACCAATGGGGGCATTAGCTCAGGTGTTATGATCTCTCGTCCCCAAAGGATAGGTTGAGAGTTCGAGTCACATTAGGGGCAATATTGTGGTTGTGTGCGTTTGCTTAAACTTTTGAGGAAAAAAACCCGATGTGCAGGCATAATCTCTATTTCATTTTGGCTCTGGTTGTCATGATGGGGTTTCAGGGGATGGATCCGGGGAGAGGATGGCAACTCTGTGTTTTCTTCTGTGGGGGTCCAGAGGCAATGGGGGAGTTGCCCTCCCCTTTGCGTCGACCCCAAATGGCCAAGCCGGGTTGAATTGGAGGTTTAATTCCAAATCTCTGGTATGACTACCAAGAGAATTTTATTAGTTAGTACCTTCAACTATAGCTTTTCATGGCTTTTTTGCCGGTGATGGTGGACCACTAACACCTTCAACTTCAATCTACAAAAAAAAAATAAAAAAAAAAATCAAATGCTTGTCATTTTAATGCAATAGAATTTGTAAATTTTTTTTCTAAGAAATGTTTTAAATATTAAATTTCGAGTGCATATGAACCTATGGTTTTAGTAGGAAAAAAAATTAGTCTTATGAACATATGGTTTTAGTAGGAAAAAAAATTAGTCTTACACTAGTTGCCCAGGGTTTTGCAGAAGCAAGGAAAAGGAAATGCGAACTTGGAATCTCAGCACAAAAGTGGGTACAAACTTTGGCAAGAGATAAGCCTGCAAAAACATCCTTCTTTACACACACACCTCCATTATATTGAATTTTTTTTTTTTTTCTTCTTTTAGGTAAATTGTATTGACACTTTGAAATTTTGGTCAATGTCACGTAAATGTGAGTTAATAAATTTTTGGACAATGACACATTGGAAGCTTCAAATGTCATATTTATTCTGATTATTTAATTTAATTAATTCACGAAATATCAGTCCTATTAATTGACATGACTACCCCTCTCTCCCCTAATCCCTAAACCAACCTTTTTGTTGGTTCCCCTTTTGTTTACTCCCCTTCTCACTTTGTAATATTCTCTCCCTCTTCGACTAATCCCTCTCTGTGGAGGGAAAAAAACTCCCTCCAATAAGAAGCGCACACGTCACCACTACCCATATCTACATTCCAAGGACATATAAGGCCCATCATGCTTAAGCCCAAATTGAGGGTATTTACAGCCCAAGACCATTGTTAGTTATCCTCCAACTTCCATCAAGGCCGAATCAAGAAGTCATCAGCCCAGCTTGTCGTCAGCCCAGCGTATGAGTATTTAACATCCGGCCTGTTACCCAAGCCCAGCCGGATCAAAATATATTCAGCCCAAGAATGCGCAAATCCTACCATTTGAAGGATTTACTGTATAAGGAAAATTTGGATAGGAAGTTCTGTACAAGGCAATTTCTATGTATGGAAGATTCAACAATGGAAAGAGCTCTATTAGAAAAGAATGGTTATATAGAAAGAATTGGAGGGCAAGCAACGCGAGTCCTACCATAATTTTGCAATCTTTTGTATATAAATAGAGGCTAAGACCTCCAATAAAGGATCAAGCAATTCCACACTTCTCTATACATTGTTCTTATTTATTTTTATTGTTTTTGAGTGAGTTGTTTTATTTTTCTCAGTCATTATTGGTTGAGCGAAATTTTGCACCTACACTCTCCCTCTCTGTAATCTATGTTGTTGTCATAATTCTTGCCACGAGATAAATATCTTGATACCATTACTTTTCAAATAAGATATCTAGATCAAATAAATGAGCTTAACTTAGAGTTGCGGTAAAATAAATAGTCTTTTCCAGGTAAAAAATAGTCTTTTCCAGTTACACTCCTCACTAAAATCTTGTTTCAATCCAACTACTTGTGTTTGTCATGGATGCAAAATATTATTTCTCTTCCTCTAACACAAGTATTCAATTAGCAAAAACACTTCATATTAACAATGCACTTCTCAAACTTACAGAATGCTATTTGTGATTACGCATAATAAATATGAAAAGGAAATCTAATCCATCAGAATCTCAAACTTACAGAATGCTATTTGTTGATGTAAGATTAATTTATTCCCTCTTTAATTATTAGGGACAAGTAAATAAAACCTCCTTAAGTTATATTTCTCGTAGCACTTTTATTTCCTATTTGAAAAAGTATGTAAAAAATATCATAATTTTTTTTACATTGTGCAAAAATACCCTATTTGACAAAAAATAGTGTTATAATACCCGTTTTGTCTTTTACTCTTTCGAAAATGCTGAAGGGTACTAATCTCATAATACAGTAGTGTTATGTTTACATTACCTTATATATATTTTTTTAAAAACTTTTTTTTTCTACATATATCTCTAAACATTTTTTTTTTTTTTTTTTTTTTAACTTTGAGAATTTGTAGAACAAGGATTTTGTAATGAATATATGTGTATATATATATATATAGTAATATTTATGGGAGAAACATTCACAGAGAGAGAGAGAGAGAACACGAAATAGAGAGAGAAAATGCTTTTCATTAAAATGTGTCTCCAAATGGTACGCACACATGGCCTTATATAGGCTTGGATTTTGGCTTTCACTGTAAGGCTCAAATGGAGCTTCCACTATAAGACTCCATTGTGATCTCATGGATGACATAAGATATTTGGGGACCCCACACACATTTATGAGATATATATAACACTCCCCATTGGGGTCCACAAAACTACACTAAGAATATGCCTCGTTAAAACCTTACTAAGAAAAACCCAGTGGGACAAAACCCTAGTGAAGGAAAAAGAGTACAGTATTCTTGTGTATGGTATTGCATAGATTAAAACTGCCTCATTAAAACCTTCCCAGGAAAACCCAGTGGGACAAAACATAGATGAAGGAAAAAGAATACAGTATGCTAATACCTTTTCGATCACTTGCTCCCCCTCATCAGTTCAACCCTGAAGATCCTTTAGTTGACGCATTCCAATGTTGTCCACTAACTTCTTGAATGTTATAGTTGGAAGCGCTTTAGTGAATAAATCTGTTAGATTATCACTCAAGCGTATCTACTGAACATCAATATCACGGCTCTTCTGGAGCTCGTGTGTGGAAAAGAATTTTGGTGAAATGTGCTTGAATCTGTCACTTTTTATGTATCCTCCTCTTACCTGTGCAATATATGATGTATTATCTTCGTATAATATTGTTGGACTATCTCTGATTGAGGAGAGTCCACATGATTCTCGAATATGTTGTATAACAGATCTCAACCAAACACACTCTCTACCTGCTTCATGAATTGCGAGTATTTCAGAGTGATTTGAGGAAGCTGTAGTCATGGTCTGTTTTATAGATTGCTATGATATAGCAGTATCACCATAAGTAAACAAGTACCCTGTTTGTGATCGGGCTGTATGTGGGTCAGAAAGATAACATGCGTCTGCATATCCGATCAACTGGGGCTTTAATTTTCTTGAATAAAACAACCCAATATCAGTCGTTCCCCGAAGGTAACGCATAATGTGTTTGACCCTATCCCAATGTCTTCGAGTTGGTATAGAACTATACTGTGCTAGTAAGTTGACTGCAAATGCTATATCAGGTCTGGTACAATTCGCAAGGTACATTAGAGCACCGATTGCACTAAGATATGGTACTTCAGGACCAAGAACTTCTTCGCCTTCTTCCAGATGACGAAAAAAATCTTTCTTAACATCAAATAATCGGACAATCATTGGAGAACTCAAGGAGTGAGCTTTATTAATATAAAAGCGCTTCAGGACTTTTTCAATGTATGTTGACTGACAGATAAAAATTCTACTTGGTAAATGTTTGATCTGCAGGCCGAGACAAAAGTTTGTTTTACCAAGATCTTTCATTTCGAATTCTTTCTTTAAATAATTAGCAGTCGTGGTGAACTCTTTAGGAGTTCCCACAAATTTAGATCGTCAAAATATACAGCTATAATGGCAAATCCGGATTTTTTGATGAAAATGCATGGATAAACTTGATTATTCACATATCCTTTTTTTAGTAAATACTCGCTGAGTCGATTGTACCACATGCGTCCGGATTATTTCAATCCGTACAAGGATCGTTGTAGCTTGATCGAATACATGGTACTTGGTTTCAAGCTATTTGCTTCAGACATTTTAAATCCTTCAGGGATTTTCATATGTCTATCACTATGTAGTGATCCATATAAATAAGCTGTAACCACGTCCATCAGACGCATATCCAGTGCTTCTGAGACTATCAAACTGATTAAGAAGCAAAATGTGATTGCGTCCATCATATGAGAGTATGTCTCCTTATAATCAATACTAGGTCTCTGTGAGAAACCTTGGGCTGCAAGTCGGGCTTTGTATCTTACAATTTTATTTTTCTCATTATATTTCCTTACAAATACCCATTTGTACCCTACAGGCATGACATCTTCAAGTGTCTGGATTACAGGACCAAATACTTCACGTTTTACTAATGAGTTTAGCTCTGCCTGTATTGCTTATTTCCATTTTGGCCAATCATTTCTACATCGACACTCTTCGATGTTTTGAGGTTCAGGGTCCTCATTAGCACCTGTAATATAAAGAGCAATTGCAAAGGAGAATATATCCCTAATAACAGCTGTATTTCTATTCCACAATTCTCTATAGTTTATTGAGATCTCATTATTTTCAGGTACCAGTGCCTCTTCAGGGGCTTATGCCACTTCCGGGGCATGCATATCTTCTAGGACTACTTGCTTATAAAATTTAGATTGATCAATCATTTTCGTTATTTCTTTTCCAAGTGTGACTTCTTCAGGAGCGCCAAATTCTTTATTTGATTTCTCTTGTGCTTTCCTCTTCCGGGGAACAGTGACTTTTACACCGACTGGTCTACCACGCTTCTGGCGTGTCTTAGATGCATTTGCAATAACACTGACAGACTGTCGTACAAAGACATCAATTCTTGCTGGAATGTTTGCAGCTAGAATATGTGATTTCATCTCTTTCTTTGTGTCAGTGAATGCATCGTGTAATTGATTTGCAATACTTTACAAATGAATGATCCTTTGAACTTCTAGTTCATATTGATTTGTGCGAGGATCAAAATGAGATAAAGTTGAGACATTCTAATTAATAACTCGTTGTTCTTCTGGCTTTTTCTTTTCCACCCTGATAGAGGGAAAACAGTCTCATCGAAATGACAGTCAACAAACTGCGGCGTAAAAACATCACCTGTCATAGGTTCCAGATATCTAATAATAGATGGAGAATCAAAACCTACATAAACACCAAGTCGTCATTGAGGACCTATTTTGGTGTGTTATGGGGGTGCAATGGGAACATATACAGCGCAACCGAAAACTCGTAAGTGAAAGATACTTGGTTGTTGACCAATCAAAAGTTGTAGTGGTGAAAAACTATGATATGCAGTTGGTCTAATGCGAACTAGTGATGCTGCATGTAATATCGCATGTCCCCAAGCAAAAACAGGTAGTTTAGTTCTCATGAGTAATGATAAAAGATTCTGCAAGACCATTTTGGGTGTGAGTATGTGTAATAGGATGTTCAATAAGAATGCCAATTGACATGCAATAGTCATCAAATGATTGAGATGTGAATTCCCCGACATTATCAAGATGGATAATCCGGAAATTGTGCTCGTAATCGGATTATTTGAGTAAGGAGTCCAGCAAATGCAACATTATGAGTAGAAAGTAAACTTACGCGTGACCACCGTGTTGATGCATCAATTAAGACCATAAAATACCGAAATGGTCTCCATGCTGGATGAATTGGTAGACATATATCCCATTGAATTCGTTGTAAAAATGGTGGGCATTCAACGACGACCTTGGAAAGTGATGGTCTGATTATTAATTTACCCTGTGAACAAGCGGTACAAGGATAATCATTTGCTAAAAGAATCTTCTGGTTCTTTAGTAGATGACCATGTGAATTTTGAATGATTCGGCGCATTATTGTTGACCCAGGATGACCAAGGCGATCATGCCAAAGTATAAAAAATATTTGGGTTGGAGCACTTCTAGTGCGTCACTGCATGTGACTCAATTACTCTTATATTTGTATAATATAATCCAGAAGATAAAGCAGAGAGTTTTCTAATACATGCTTCTGGCATGTAATACAGAGATATTCAACTCCCCCTTCATTTATAGTCTCAATATGATAACCGTTGAGACGTATATCTTTAAAACTTAATAAATTTCTTTTGAATTTCGTAGAGTATATAGCATCATCAATATTCAATTTTGTTCCACATGGTAACACAATGATGGCTCTTCCGGAGCCTTCAATTAGATCTGCTGGACCTGATATTGTATTGACACGAGCTTCAACTAATGTTATACGTGAAAAATATTTTCTATCTCGGAGTATAATGTGCGTTGTTGCACTGTCTGCCAGACATATATCTTCACCATTTATCTTGGGTATAGTCAATGCCTTAGTCAGATCCATGCTTCTTCATATACAAAATATATATTTCATTACTTCAAACTTGAAATATAAACTAGATTTACATACAAGATAGCCAAAATAAAAACATACTAGTACAACCTAGATAGAGACATGTTGATACAGATAAGATAAAACACACAAGGGATAACATGCTAGAGAAGTACACATTAATTGGTATGGACATTTCGACATTTCCATCACCAATCAAATGATCAATACTACCACTAGGATCAGCAAAGAAGTCAAAAACATCAAAGTGAGTAATATCAGTTGGTAAGTCATCATCCACAAAATTCATTTCAATTTCCTTTCCTTTTCCCTTATCATTCATTGAGGCACGATAAAGATCAACTAGATGTTTGAGCGTATGACAAGTACGCGACCAATGACCTTTCATTCCACATCTATAGCAAGGCTTGTCGTCATATATCTCAGGAGCTTTGTTCTGTAAAGTTTTTTCTTTTGCCTGCTTGGTCGCATTTGAATTCCATTTCTGGTGGGACGGTGTGGAGTTCCTTCTGAGAGTCAATAAGGAATTATGACCACTACGATTATTATAATTATTTATATTGCGACCATATCCACGACCACCACGACGTCCGCGTCCACGTCCGTGAAATGATGACACGTTCGCTTATGGGAATGGTACAGATCCAGTTGGACGGGACTGGTGGTTTTGCATCAAAAGCTCATTATTCTGTTCAACCACTAACAACCAAGAAATCAGCTCAGAATATTTGGTAAATCTGTGCTCTCTATATTGCTGCTGCAGGAGCATATTTGAGGCATGAAATGTGGAGTTGTTTTTTATAACATATCATCATCAGTAATTTTTTCTCCACATAATTTCAATTGTGAGCTGATTTTAAACAAGGCTGAATTGTACTCACTTACACTTTTAAAATCCTGCAATCGCAGGTGGATCCAGTCATAGCGAGCTTTTGGAAGGATTACAGTTTTCTGATGCTTATATCGTTCTTTCAAATTTTTTCACAGTGTCAATGGATCTTTAACCGTGAGGTGCTCTGTTTTTAATTCCTCGTGGAGGTGATGGCGAAGAAAGATCATAGTTTTTGCGCGGTCCTGCAGGGACGCATTATTTTCTTCCTTAATTGTCTCTCCGAGATTCTCGGCATCGAGGATCTATGACAAATAGTTTTTGCCCGAGATATTAAGTGCCACAAATTCAAGCTTGGTAAGATTTGACATTATGAAGGAACTACAAATGATAAAATAACATAGTTAGAATTATTTCACAGAAAGAATAATCAATTTGAGATTATAAAAATATTGCAGTCACTATAATATGATTTGTCAGTAAATATACTGTATAATGTCAAAAAGTTAATCATGTGCTTTCAGTAAGCAAAACAATAGCAAAAAGACAAAATATGTTTACACTAAAAGGCACATATAATTTATATTTCTACATTTTGCAAAACTTCAGGTTTGTAAGGGTTCTCAGTGTAAATGACTTTAGGTCAAAGAATTTCAGATTTATTTAGACTTTAGGCCAACAAATTTTGCGAGACTTCGGCTTCGCAAAAAAGTACCAAATATTGGTGAAACTTCAAGCTCACAAAGAGTATATTAATATATGTAAAATTTCGGGTTTGCCAATTAAATATAAATAATTTAGTATTTGCGAGACTTCGGGCTGAGCAATTTACTTTTCAAGAATGGACAAAAATATTCTAATATAAATAAATAAATAAATAGTTGCGAGACTGCATGCTCAACAATTTTAATTATATGTAAAATTTGAACAACAACTGTTTAATATAAATAATTATTTTTCTTACCCTTGAAGTGAGAAAGAAAAATAGAATTTTCTTCTCAGTTGACAGAGTCTCGTGCTGATAACATGTAATGAATATATGTGTGTGTGTGTATGTATATATATATATATAAAACAGAGTAAACATTAAATCAGATAAGGCGGTGTATAACCAACCAAGTAGATATATATATATATCAAAGGGGAAGCGCACAATAACTTAAAACAGAGTAAACATTAAATTAGATAAGGCGGTGTATAACCGACCAAGTATATATATATATATATATATATATATATATATAACAGAGTAAATTAATTAAGGCGGTATATAACCGACCAGGATATATAACAAGGTAAATAATTGAATATTAAACTGATATTAAAATCAGAAAGTAATTACAACAAAAGGTTACTGAAATAAACTTACAAATTAATGTAACTGATAGAGGTCTGAAGAATACAACATATTGGTGAAGTATTACACTCAGAAAGGGTAAATAAACAAGAATTGAATATTACAATTGGAACTGGATAGGGAAGCCTGAATACTCTCTTTCAAAGTCTGGAAGAGTAACCTGAATGAAGCCTGATGAGCAATGGGACTGACCACTGCATTTATAGGCAAGGCTGGAGACATATGAGGAGTAATTTTCAGCTTTCAAAAAGTAACTTTTGACTTTTGAGGCATCTGTGACTGTTCATGAATAGTAAGTTACTGTTCCTGTCGTTTGTGTCGATGGTTACTGTAGATGAATAGTTCTTTGTCGGGAGCATTGTTGAAATAGTGATTCTGCTGACAGTTACTATAGAAATAGTGACTTTGACCTGTTACTGTAGCATTGTTGACTTTTCCTGAAAATCCTTAGTAAGGATCATCATAGGGATTTTGACTATCTTGGAATACTGAGTCATCATATAAATTAACTGGGTGACTAGACTCAGCTTCAGAAGATGCATCATCAACTTCTTCCTCTTCTTGGTAGAGCTCTTGGAGGCGATCAGTTAAGGAAGCAGCCATTTTCTTGAGCTCTTCAATCTCCGATTTGGGAGTTTTCTTGGATTTGGAGGTAGTTGTAGAATAGGAGGTCTGTTTGTGTTGAGTTACTTGTTGTGGTTGTGACTGGTGTTGGTGACTGCTGTGGAAATTCTCCCTCAATGTAACCAATGATTCTGTCAATTTGGAATGCGTCCCACCATTTAACATAGTGACGACGGATAACAAGTGTGCCTTGGATATCATATTGCCATTTGAAAATCCATGGAACTTTGTATTTGCAGGAGAACAGAAGGAGAATAGGGAACTGAGAATTGTGTTTACTAACTTTGTAAACAGTGTGGAAATATTTGATTTGGTTGGCAAGAGTTAGGAGCAAGATTTTTGGAATGGAGCCATACTGAGACCACCATTTCAAAAACCAGGTAAGGAGTGGAGTTTTGTAATTGAATTGGTTATCAAAATTGAGAAACCAATAATGTGTGAATGACTCATTTTGGTTAAGCAGGATGATAAGCCAGGCATTCATGTAATCATAGTAATTAAACACATAATCATTATCGGGTAATGGTTTGCATAGAGCAGGATGACTACCCCATTCTTCTAAGGACGTGATTTTTTGTATGCAGAGAGAATGGTAAAGGACCTTTGTCTTATCAATTTTGTCAAAGATTTTATTAATACGGATGGACTTGGTGGAATACAGAATATTTCTGTAATATTGAAGTGACTTGAAGGGATGACTGGAGCAATAATAAAGATTAGGGGAAAAATAGGATTGGGCCAATTCAATAGGGTTCTGGATGTGACTAAGAGAGGGTTCTATGTAGAATAAGGCATGAACTGGTTTTTCAATGTAGTCACTGGGTGCTTTGGGGGTAGGCCTTAGGGCAAATGACTGGGGGGAGCTTGTAGTAGTGACTTCGAAGGGATCAGGTGCAGGGTTAACTAGAGCAGACTTGAAGGTTGATAACTGAGAAGTAAGTGGTTGAAATCTATTGGTGACTGCTAGGGCAGAAGATTGTGACTGGGATTATGATCTGGTGACTGGGGTTTTGCCGGAGCAAATATCAAAAGGTTTAACTCTGTGGGGCCTCTGGGGAGGCTGTCTGTCTGCCATCGGCTTTCTGCAAGAATTCTCTGGTAAGAAAATCTGGAATAGAATTGTTACTTCCTTTGATATATTCTATATCAAAATCGAATATACTTAATATAGCTTGCCACCGGGCAAAAATTTGTTTAGAAGCAATATTTTCAACATGTTTTTCTAAAACATATTTTGCGCTTTGACAATCAACTATGAGTAAAAACTTTTGATTCAAAATATCATCTTGAAATTTACTAATACATAAAACAATAGATAAAATTTCTTTCTTAATAGTACTATAGTTACTTTGTGCTTTTGTCCATACATCAAAATGGAATCGAACTAATTGTTCAGGTGCATTTGGACTGACTCGTTGCTTGAGGATGCCACCAAAGCCAATGTTAGAGGCATCGGTTTCAATTATTTTAAAAGAATCAGTAGTTGGAATGCCAAGACAAGGCAAAGACTTGACATAACGTTTAATAGATTTGACGATATCAGTGTGGACAGAAGTCCACGGAGGGGGTTTACTCTGAAGTCGATCAAATAAGGGTTTATATTGCTTGTGAAGATCTTTGTAAAAATCAGCAATGTAATTTAGAGACCCTAAGAATCGTTGTAATTGTGCTTTCTCTAAAATTTGATCTGGGAATTTATCAGCAAATTAAAGAGACCTATCAATGGGATGAATTTGACCTTGATAGATATGATAACCAAGAAACCTGATGTTGGTTTGGAATAACTTGATTTTTGTAGCAGAAATAACAAGACCATTTTTTTGAATTGTTGCTAGAAACAATTTCAAATGTTTCCAGTGTTCATCAATGGACTTGGAATAGATTAGAACATCATCAATATTAACAATGGAAAAATGACTATAAGGATTGAAAATATCATTCATGATATTTTGGAATTCACTAGGAGCATTTTTTAATCCAAAGGGTATTACTTTCCATTCATAATGACCAAATGGGGTAGTGAAAGCAGTTTTGTACCTATCCTTCTTATGAAGACGGATCTGCCAAAAGCCTGACTTCATATCAAATTTGGAAAAAATAACTACTTGACTAAGGCGACTAATAAGATCTTTTTTATTGGGAATAGGATACCTAATCCATTCTAAGACCTTATTTAAAGGCTTGTAATTGATGACTAGGCAAGGGACACCTCGTTCTATTTCAGAATTTTTCTGAACATAGAAAGCTGGACACGACCAGGGTGACTGACTCTTTTTAATAATCTTCTTATGTAGAAGATCGTTAATTTCTTTTTTACAGAATTCCATGACTTCTGGGCTCATTTGGATAGGCCGTGCTTTAGTGGGAATATGCCTTCTCTTAAACCCTTTAATGTAAGGTAACTTCACAGAATGTCTTTTTCTGTGCCAAAAAGCAGTGGGAAGATCAGAACAAACTGTATTTTTAATTTGTTGATCAAAATCATGAATTTTTGTTTAGAGAACTGGTTCAGTTAACTGAACATCAATTCTTTTGTAATTAACTTCTTCCTTCAAGAAGTTCAGCTGTTAAGTTTTACTTTGAAGCAGATTTATTGATTTAGACACAGAGGAATCAATTACTGATTTCAATTCGTTCCTAGAAGGAGGACTAAGGAACTTGAATTGAACTTTGTGTCCAAAAGGTCGAGTGACTAATCCTTCATTATCAGTGGTGAATGGGTAGAGGAGGTAGATGAATAAAACACCTAATATCAGCTTATCAGTCATATTTTTACCAGGACAAATGATGTCTTAAAACATACATTGTTTTGGCAAATATGAGCTTTAGAAAGCTTGTATTTTATGTCCATTTTACTACCATTGGCTGAGCTTAGCCTTTCAAAGGTTTTCTCATAGTATTTAGTTAGTATGAGACCTTCCTGAATGCAATTAAGATCAGTTCCTGTATCAACCAAAACAACGACGTCAAGTTTGAAATCTTTGTTGATGATAAGGGTAACTTTAGTATACCATTTTTGAAATGAAATGTGACATAAAGTTTGGAGTTTGTTAGAAGATTCAGAACCAAAGGGGTTTGAATGTTTTGATTTTGCTGAATGAGTAGAGGTTTCTTCATCAGAGGACTCGGAAGAGTCTTTTCCTGTAAAGGAAAAAGTAGAATGTTGTTTTAGTTCTTGTATATCATTTTTCATGACTTGGTGATCTGTTTTGAGATTTTTAATCTCATTTTTTACTATGTCAATTTCTGTTTGTAAGTCTTTGACAGTGACTTCTTTTGGTTTGTTATTAAATCTTTCTAGAGTTTTATATAGACTAAAATTAGACTTACTAATTGTCGGGGCTTCAGATTCTGAGTTACCTAATAATACCTTAAGTTTTTTAAGATATAAGGTTTTTAACTCAGGGTCATCAACCTTACTGATTAAATCAATAAGTAAATGTTCTTGTTCATCATTTTTGGTGAGAACGTTAATTGACTTATTAGGATTACAACAACTTTCTTTACATCCTAGTGTAATATTGGGTAAACTAGGAGAAACATTAGATGACTGTGAGGAGGAGCCAACTTTTGGATCACTACTACTGTCATCAGTGTTTTTTAAATGAACAATTTGGTAAATAGATTCCTTAATATCACTAGGGATTTATAACGGATTGATCTTTGTCTTTGCATAACAATCTTTTGCAAAGTGACCTTGGCAACCACACTTGAGGCACTTATCTTTAGTAATATTTGGGTTACTATGGGTACGCTTTTTAAAGCTCTTTGTCCTAAATTTCTTTTTAGGTTTAGGCTTTAGAGAATAATATTCATTTTTAGGAAAGATTGGTTTCCTGTCTTTGTAGTTTCGACGGTAACCTTTGTAACTCTTCTTGTGGGACTTGGGGTTCTTTCTAGATGGAGCTATGGGTGGAAGACCGTATTGTTAACAAAAGGTTCCCATTTCATATTTAACTCTTTTCCTATCATCTTGTAACTGGTTACTAATTTTCATGTCAATACACATCTTTAATTCTTCCTTTTGGATTAAGCTGATGATATTGCCATATGTGAGATTATCATAATCAATGTTACCTGTGGCTTTACCAAGAGTATCTCGAATCTTATGAGCAAAAAGGTTGGGTAAACCATTAATGAATTTTTCTTTCCAAAATGGTTTGTTATTATCATCTCTCAGCATAACTCTGGACAAGAATACATCCTTATACCACCTGAAATCACTCATGATTGGACAAGAGAGATTGGTAAGCTGGTCATGTATTCTAGAGGTGATGTTACTAGGAGTACCTATAAAATGGTCTACTATGGTGTAAACAAGGGTATTGACTCCATCAGGAATGGCTCGTCCTAGGGCTTCATCAAAAATAGGAAGACCATCATTATCTTTTTGAATAGCATTTTTGATTCCTGTTCGAGAATTTTCAGTTAGATGTTTTTCCCACCAAGATTTCAACATTCCTGAAAATCCTGAAGCAAGAAGATCAACTATTTCTGGTTTACTAAGGTTATGTGTAGTAACATAGTTATTAGCCACCATGGAAATATGACTGAGTTTATTAAGGATTTATTGTTCTGATAAACCATTAATATTCAATTCATAGAGTTTATCAGAGGAGACAGAAAATTGATTTTGAATATTTCTTTCTTCATATTGAAGATCAGGCGGTGTCGGTCTAGGGTACCAATTTTTGGTAAGACTAGTTGGGTTGACACGTCTATTAACTCAACGATTAATTTCTGTATTAGAAAAAACATGTTTAATTTGTTGAATATCAGAGGGGTAACTGGAGGTAGAAGAAAGACTATCAGAATCATCAGTATTGTTGATGACAGTGAGTGTTTTATCTTCTTTAATGGCTTTGCCTTTCTCCATGGTTTTGAGAAGAGTCTCAATCTGGAGAATGATAGAAGGATCAGGAAGGGCTTTGGGAAGGCCTTTTCTTTGTGTAGGCATAGAAATAATTGGTGACTCCAGTGGAATGGAAATGACAGGAGGAATGGGAGACTAAGTGAGGGAAAACTCAATTTTGTCAAGTTGAGTCCCAATAGTATGTAAATATTGATTAGTAAAATTATTTTGTTCAATGATTTCTCTTGTGTCGTTATCAGTGACTGTGGTAGCAACTTTTAAAAGGGAGGCAGGAATTTCTGTTCCCATATGATCTAGAACGACAGAGTCTAGGGGAGGATGGGAAGAGAAAATTACTGATTTATCTGATTTTTTCTACTTGACTTTAGTTAACACATTAACTTGATTATAACAGTTTTCTAGATAATCAAAAATTTTGATTTCTAGCTGATTATCTGTCATAAATTTTTGCCAATGACAGAGGATTCTTTGTTGTTCCTTCTCAGTATGATTTTTCCGAATTTTTTTTTCTTTTTTCTTTGTTTGGCTGAGAGGAATATTCATCATGTAACTTGGGGAGATTATATTTAAAAGGTTTACTAATAGTGTTTAACGAAGGATCAACTGGGTTGATGTTACCAATGAAATCTGAAGGTGTAGGTGAATTAGGTGCAGATTGAGACTTGGTTGGAGGAGTCTGTTCGTAACAAGGATGACTAATTTGTTCTTCAATGTGAATGCCTTTTAACTTAAGATCTTTGAACTGGGATTAAGTCTTGAATTTTTTCTGTCAAGAGGAGGAACTGAGTTACTATCTTTGTCATGATCTAGTCTGGAGGAAGTAGAAGGACGAGAACGGGTTAGAAGGCGTTATTCATCAAAGCTTATTCTAACTGTTCCGTCAATATATTCCTGGACTCTATCAAGACTACATATATCATTTTGTATTTTTAATGGATGATTTCATTCTCAAGAAACCACTCATTTGGTAAATAAATGTCTTTCCAAGCAATAGTTTTTTTGAGTTGAATATTAGCATCAGCAGAACTACTTTCAATTAATAGAGTATGGCCCTTAGCATCTTTTTTTATGGCTTTAATGTTGAGATTTGTTCCTCTTGTTTTATAATAAATTCGGTAGATAAGACCTAGGGATTGTGAACCAGGGAGCATTTTGTAACCAGAAGTTTTAATATTAAGGGTTAAGGCTTTTAATAAATGAGGATCAGTGAGGCTGAGGGTTAGATCAGGGTAGCAATTAAAATGAACTGGACCACTACAGAGACTGGTTTCGACTATTCCTAGGAGATTATCATCATATTCTAGGAATCTAGCATCACGAAGGGCTAAAAGTACTGAGGCATTGAGACCAGCACTACCAAATGGATTAATGGCCACTTGAACTAATCCTATGTGAATAAAATTGGATCCACGATCTTTATGTTTCTTAATTGCTTTACTAGTGAGTAACTGGCATTTTTCATGTTCTCTAGATAAGGAGTAGATTTGTTCTACTGTTTTAACTGTGTAGTCACTAAGAAAGGTTGACTTGAAGAAACTGGTTTTGTAGATTTATCTGGTTGGAATACGAAGAATACTCCAATCACTAAAATCTAAACTAATATCTTCAACCTGGTATTCTTCTTCATTAACTATGTTTGGAATAGGAGGTAGACTAGTTCTGGATCTAGAACTCATTGAAGAGGAAGATCTGAATAACCTATTCATGGTTTCTTATCTCGGACGACTTGTGATTGGATGACTGAATAAAGCATACTGTTTTCATGACTCTCTCAAAGCAATATATAATTCCTATCCACGCGTTCATCCGCTCATGCCGTCCCGCTCAGGCCTCTTTTGGGTCTTACTGTTTGGCTCGGGTCTTATTGTTCGAATCTGGACTTATAGGAATAAGAGTACAACGATGTAAGAATCAATAAACAGAATGAGTTAAACAGGGCAAACAATCAAAGTAAGTAGGAGAGAAGACACAGAATAAATTATACAAATATATATATATATAGTAATATTTATGGGAGAAACATTCACACACACACAGAACACGAAATAGAGAGAGAAAATGCTTTTCATTACAATGTGTCTCCAAATGGTAATACACATGGCCTATATACATGGCCTTATACAGGCTTGGATTTTGGCTTCCACTGTAAGGCTCAAATGGAGCTTCCACTATAAGACTCCATTGTGATCTTATGGATGACACAAGACATTTGGGGGACCCCACACACATTTATGAGATATATATAACAGATTTGAATTTTTTGAGATTTCAGTTACCTATTTTTATTTTTTTTCCGTACCAACACTATTAAACAAATAAATAAATAAATTCCAATATCAGTGTACGTTTTCGAAGTTTGGAGTAGATTTGTTTTATTTAGTTTGTACTTTATTTTGGTTTTTTTTTTTTTTTTTCTTCCTATTTTTACCTTTACTTTTCTTTAATACTTTAATTTTTAATTTTAATTTTCTTTTTTATCTTTACTTGTCCATTGTCAGCATTCTCCAATAGTATCATTTTTTGTCATTTTACAAAATTATTTATTTTTATATATTTTATAAAATGGTTCCAGTTTTGTAATTTAGTCACCTTATGATTTTAATTTATCAAAGGGATCTATTTGCACCAAATTAAAACTTTAAGAGTGTTTTCTGCAGTTGACCCCAATTATTATACAGATTTATCAATTCAGTTGAGATATTCTCACTTTTTATGATAATTAAATGGTAAGTTTTAATTATCATATTTGGTGGGAAAAAAACAAAGAGGAAAGAAAATATTTGATGGATCAATTATCAAGTTTTTTTTTTCGTTTCCTTATCAATTATCAAGTTCAACACTTCAAAAGATGTGTCATTCACTGCAAAATTCAAATATTGGTAAGAAAAATCAGCTTATAAATGTCAAATGGCAATTATGGCATGATAAGCGACCCACGAAAAGTTCTTACCCGCTTATAAATGTCAAAAGGTCATCATGAATGCCCATGATAAGTTTTTACAATATCTAAACGTTTTACTGAGCACTATAGTAAAATTGAAATATTACTCACAAATATTTATTTTAAACCAACCACTATTTTAGTATTCCCATAAAATGAAAATATATAAGAAGCGTAATTGAAAACTAACTAACGGTTGGCATAACTCATAAGTGTCTCATAGGAACATATTTTATTACGAAGTATTATTCTGAACTCTTAATTTTCAACTCAAAATAGAAAAACTTTGCCATTGCGATAAGAAATTCTTAAAATATTCTTACTATGTTTTTTCAATTCAGGTTTCTAAATACACTTTTCATAATATAGTAACATCTAATATAATTCACGAAATAAAAAATAACAATATTTTCGTAGGATAAATGAGTGTCTGTATATTATTTATCATGTAAAAAAACACACTAATACGGAGTTAGGAATCTGGGTTAGGAATCTGGATTTTGGGGGCCGGCTTAGTATTATGTAAAAAAATTAAATAATTGTAAGTTTCAAATTTTAAAAAATTAAATTTTTTTTAATACTTTGATTCTATTTTCGCAAATGTATATCATTATTAGCTTGATGAAAGATTTAAAAAAATTAATAAATAATTATAACTAAACAAATCTAAGATAATTAAAATAGATAAATACTTTAGTAATTTATATAATGAGTAGACGAGTAGTTATAGATTTTATTTATTTATTTATAACTACAAATATTAACATATATAATATCATTATTGTTATTGGCATTTTTGCCATCGGGCTCTTACAATACTTTAGTTTTATTTTTCCCCAGGCTCCCAATACTTGTTGATAGAGATTTATATATAATTATAAATAATATAAGCACCATCTTTAGGCTTCGTTTGGTTAAACGGAGATAGTAAGAAAATTTAGAAAATGTAATTTTTTAAACATTTTAGGACTTTGGTAAGCAGGAAAAGGAAAATTTTGAAGAAAATCACTGTCCATAACCACCTAATTTTCCCATAAAGTTTCTTCCAAAAAAACACAAGAAAATTTTGATTTATTGATATAGTTTTGTGAACTTACAATATTGCCCTTTCTTTTATGGTAATTTACATGCTATTTAAACCATAAAATAATAATGAAAAAAAACCATAAAATAATAATTTTACATAATTTTCTTGCAAATTTTTAGTACTAACTAATTTGACTTGAAAACTTAATTTTCCTTTATGTCACTTCACTTAAGACGAGGGACATTGGTATAATTTCTTCTTCTTCTCTCATAAATTCATATAATGAATATTATACATGTCTATATGCAAATGAACTCATATATATATATTTATTATTATTATTATTATTATTATTATTATTATTATTTTTGTGAAGGGATTGCAATAATAATGAACTTACATTTTTATTTCACAAGATTTAAGTTTTCAAAAGTAAGGCTAAAAGATTGCAAGTTGATATTGTATGAGTTTAAAGGAGAAATAGGTTAAATTTATTTTCATTCTCTATTTTTGGACCAATAAATAAATGTTTTGAAAATATTTTGGGGGCCAAATTAAAATTTATTATGAATTTTGGGATAATAAATTAAGTTTATTTATAATATAATTATTTTGGGGGCTACAAAAAAAATATTGAAAATTTTTGGGGGCATAGCTCCGCTGCTGACCACTTTGCGGTCGGTGTTGGCATTTGTAATTTTTATTTTTTTATAAAAATTATAATTTTAATTTTTTGAAAAGAAGAACTGAAAAGTGAAATATAAAAAACTCAGCTCTGCCACACGTGTCACTATTGTTCTGTTCAACGCTCTGAGCGATATGTACCGTAATCTAGTCCTTCTCCTTCATTCACCTCCAAGTCCCACCTCTCTCCGTCTCTCTCTGTGTTTACATTTTCCGCATTAATCGCAATAATCATCCAACTCACAGATCCAAATACGGAAACACCTGTCAATATTTCAATAATATACGTATAAATATATATATATACGTACACACGTATATATAAGGTTAAGATTATGAACGACAGTGATGACGAAGACGAGCTTCTTCAGATCGCACTGAAAGAACAAGCTCAGCGAGATCTCAATTACAAAAAACCGTCGAAGCCGGTGGCGAATTACGTACGACCGCCGCAGACGGCGAATCAGAGGAGTTCCGCGCCTAAAAACCCTACATCGACCGCTTCCCAGATGCAGAAGCCTCAGCGACGTCGTCCGGTGGACGATGACGACGATTCGGAGGTGGAGATGCTCAGTATTTCCTCCGGCGATGAGGATTCGGCGAGGGACAGAGCGCTCGGGTCCAGGAATCGGGCACCGAGAGGTGGGAGGGACGATGATAGAAGCTGGGATGGGGGCGAGCCTGATTGTTGGAAGCGAGTCGACGAATCTGAGGTGTGTGTATATATATCTATCTAAATATTTTCATGTTTGATTGTTAATTTTGTTGAATTTCGGTGATTGATTGGATTTCGTTGTGGTCGTGGAATTTTAATTGGAGGTGAAGAGGAACTTAACTTAGTTATATAGGCGTAATTTGAACTTTAGTTGTATTTTGCTTTTGTAACCTAGATTATTTTCTCGAGATTCAAATATTTTTGATGTTTTAAATAGCATTGGAAGGTGAGTTCTTAAAAATTTTAATTTTGTAGGTAGATTAGTCCACGAAGCTTATAATGATTTGGAAAAAGTACTGGGTTGGAAGTTGGAACTAGTATGCCCCTATCTGCAGCTCGGTATGTTTTGGTTAATGTTGAATAAAATGATAAATTGCCAGTAGCGTGAAGCAAGTCAATATCTAAATGATTGTAGAGAACTAGCTTTTAGATAGGCAGTTGTACCATTTCTAATTTTGGTATCTCTTTTATAATACAAATAAGATTTCATCATCAATTTTGTATTTTCAAAAATATTTTTAATTTCTAAATCATGAAGTTAAGAAAAACAAAGGTCTACTCTGCGGAGTATGCAGATAAAATCTGTACTACATACAGCATGGAATCCTTACTGGTTTTGAGTAGAAACTGTTGAACATAATCCAAGAGTAGCTCTTGGTTTATAAAACTTACTGGTTTTCTCTTGACTCCAGTCATTTACAGTAACTTGCATTCCAACCTGACTCGCAATAGGCAATATTAGAAAATGGAAGGAGTATTGTAGGCAATATATGGGTAGTTCTTGTCTCCTCTGTGATATATAGATTATTTGACCTCAGCTTAAGTTCTTCTATTCTTAGCAGCTCCTGTCTCTGAACCCTTCCTGTGTTTGAGTAGTTTTAACTACTGGTGGGCAGACATAAATCATAAAGTAATGGTCCAAACATAGTAGGTTTTTAGTACTTACAAAAAAAAAAAAACAAAAGGTTTTAAATATTCTACCTATTTCAAATGATGTACTCTAAAGTTACATAATCATGCTTGCACGATTTATCATTATTAAATTTCATTCACGTGACTTTAACTGTTATTTCTTTTTAATATTTATGGATTATGCAATTTATTAAGGTTATGTATTTTGGCAGCTTTCTCGTAGGGTCCGTGATATGCGGGAGACAAGAGTTGTTCCAGTGGTTCAAAAGTTCGAGCAGAAGCCATCAGCAATTGCTAGAAAGGGTCTTAAGAATTTACAATCCCTTCCTCGTGGCATGGAATTTGTAGATCCGCTAGGATTGGGGTAAACTCCTCTTCTACTGTTAGTGCCTGTTTTGGAAAGAAAATGCTCATATATACTCCTTGCTTTGGTAATTAAGAAACTCAGCTCATTTGCAACTTGGAACTGTTCATCAAGATACTTTCAGTTACCCATTGTTGCCTTACAGACCCCACTTGCTGGTTTCTTCAATTATTTCTATTTTGCTGGAGTTGCGTCCATATTCTAAAAATTTGAGTTTATACCGTCTTTCTTATGTTGGAAAATCTTACTTTCTGGTTCTCCTTTCATGCTGGGAACCTGCGCATTTTACTGCCCTGATAACAACCATAAGGTTTTAATTTCAGGCAAATAGATATTGTAATGCTTTTCCCAGTGCAAGATGAAGTCCATTATCATGTTTTGCTTGTTTCTTGAATTGTTCATTGTCTTGTTATCATCTCTGTTAACCTAAGTTTATGTTACATTTTTTGTTGTTGATAATTCTATGTTTATGTTACTTTTGTTGTTGTTGATAATTCTATGTTTATGTTACTTTGACAGGGTAATAAATAACAGGACATTAAGGTTGATCACAGAGCATCCAGAAACTTCTCCATCCAACTTTGAAAAAGATCATATCGATTCTAACGTTCGCGGTACTCATATCTCTTATTATATTATTGTTTACAAGAATGTTCTTGCTTGATTTTCTTTCTTTCTGTTGGTTCTTAAAATGAGTGCTGCACATAGGCTTTGTTGGCATCCTAAATGGTCGGAAAATCTTGAAATATAAGTTTGGGGTTGCAATGGCCAACTAGTCCTTGGATGTAAAATTGAGTGGTCAATTTGGCTGAAACATTTTCTACATGGACATTGCAGAGAAGTTGACGTATTTCTCTGAGAAATTTGACGCAAAGCTGTTTCTATCTCGAGTACACCACAATACAAGCGCAGCAGACTTGGAGGCTGGTGCTCTTGCTTTAAAAACTGATCTCAAAGGACGGACTCAACAGAAAAAACAATTGGTCAAAGAAAATTTTGATTGCTTTGTCTCTTGCAAAACAACCATTGATGGTAAGCCATCCTCTCACAAGACATTTAATTCTGGAGCTAGCTTTGTACTTTGGCATGTGGGCCTTCATTTTTTGAATCAATTCTATGATTATAATTTTTTGAATCAATACTTACAAAACCTTTACTTGAAGTTGTTGGCAAAAAAATGGGCTGTTTTTGATTTTGATGAGGAGAGATGTTCATTATTGTACAGATATTGAGTCAAAATTGAAACGGATTGAAGAAGATCCTGAAGGTGCTGGAACCTCTCACTTGTTTGATTGCATTCAAGGAGTCAGTTCACTAGCTAATCGGGCTTTTGGGCCTCTATTTGAGAGACAGGTATATAGAGTCTAAAATTTTATTGAATTTCTTTGGGAGTTCATTCCTATTGGTAATATGGGTCAGATGAGTTTTATTTATTTCTTAAAGAACATTAATGTAGGCCCAAGCTGAGAAGCTCAGGTCTGTTCAAGGAATGCTTCAGAGGTTCCGAACACTATTCAACTTGCCTAGTGCAATCCGTGGGAGCATTAGTAAGGGTGAATATGACTTGGCGGTTAGGGAGTACAGGAAAGCGAAGTCGATTGATTTGCCCTCTCATGTAAAGAATATTACTTCTACTTCTATTTTCTGGTTGATGCATATCATTTACAGTTCCAATTTTCGGCGTCAAATGAATTGCATATGTTTGTACCAGGGGGTGTCTACTCACCTTTGTGTTCACTTATACAAGTTAAAGTAATTGTCATTTTCTTCTTCACCACCACCACCCCCCCGCCCCGCTTTGGAACTTTACAAATATTGTTCCCAAATGGATGGAATTATGGTTGAAAATGTTAAAGCAACTTTAATGAGCCTACCATTTCATTAGATTCATTAACCTGTTTCCGGGAATGGTAATGAGATTTGTAAAGGGTCCAAATCTAATTGTACTACAGATAAAGCTGCCTAACTAGTTTTATGTGCTGTTCATTTGCATGGTGTAAATTAAATACTCCATTACGTCAATTCTAAGCCTTAAACATTGACTTGGCTATTTTGGATAAAATTCAAGTTTGTACTTTTGATCCAGCATATGTATACTTGTAAGTAAAAGTTGTAAGGTAGATTAATGTAAAATGTAATTGAATCCCGTTTCAATTTATTGTTAAAGACAGATAAAGTTAATGAATAATTATTTGATGTAAATGTGAGTTATTTTTCAATTACTTTTATCATGTTTCATAGTTCACTTCATTTATATGCACGTGTATATCTGTTTCTCTAGATACTTTCATATTTGCTTTATAACTTCTGTAAATGCCAAAGAAACTAGGGTCCTATAACTGTTCACCAGGATCACAGTGTGGCTGGTCAGTAATGGTACTACATAGGAGGTTTTTAATTGTTTTCCTGAAGCACTAATGCTTCCACTGGAATAAGCTCAATATAAAAGGGAAGCAAAGAGAGAGAAAAGACAAGTCTATTTACAGCAGTAAGAAATACTAGAGTTACTCCTATCAACGTTGGAACCTAGATTTCTAAAGGGAAATCTGGGAAAGCCAAAGTTTAGATTTCTAAAAATATCTCAAAATGATATTCAATATGACTTGTTACATTAGGTAAAGGGCGGTCCCTTTCATAATAATGACTCCTAATTTCTCCAATAGAACATTAGTAACATTATACCACTTTCCTAAGTAAACACTTAGTCGTTCAAAACCTTAATTAATACTTTTATAGAAACAAGAATGAAATTTGACTTCATTACAAAAAGAGACATTTCAAGGCACCATTCTTTATTTGCATCGATCCCCCCTCCTTGAAGAAAACTAGCTATTGAGCTTGAGCCAATTTACCACGATCTATTGAAAACCAAACGTGAACCTCTACACCCTTTGTTTCTTCTTTTCCATACTCAAACAACACACACTAATCTTCTGTTACTGAACTTTCAGAGCTTGTTTTTGAAATTTAGTAGATTTTCGAAACTTGGTTGAACACAAATCAGGAACCAAGACCTGAATTAATCTGATTTTTGCATTGGAACAACACTTGGCTATATGTTGTGCCAAGGATTCATCCTAAATCAGATCATGGATATGGAATTCATGATTTTCCAACGACATGAACTAGTAAGCTTCATTTCTAACCAAATTATTCAAGAAACTTAAATCTGATGCAATGCCCTCTGCACCAAATACCATTGGAAGTTCTATGGTCTTATCTTCAAAATTTCCACCTATTTGTTTATCGACCAATGTAAGCTCTGACGTATCTACAGCTTGGGAATCAAGTTGAGATATTTGCTTAAAATTTCTTCAATGGCTCCCACTTTTTCTCGCTTCAAATCCACGATATGCAGACTGAATAATGATAGCTCCCTCAGGCCTCCGCTTCTGACAAGTAATTGGTTGCTTCTTCAAACTTTTCTTTTTCCATCTTATTTTTTTCTTCATTTCCTCTTCATTGTTGTCGAATTCTGGAAGCAAGAAAGTTGAATTTTGGAAGCAAGAAAGTTGAATTTTCCTCTGGTGTCTGTCTCACCTTCTTCATCTACCCATCTAGTGATTCATCCCAAGCTGAAGTGGCATTCACAAAATCAACATAATTTCCAATGTCTTCCTCAATGTGAGTTGTTTTATGTTGATAATGCAATTATCTAAAGCTATTGAGCTCTTGGCAGACTTGTATCTCAATCCTTCATGTTCGTCGTACCAAATTTGAGACTCTTTAGTGCAGTTCATCATTGCCGAAGCGTTTTTTGGATTGTTTAACTGATGTGGCAGCACCCCGTTTTGCACTTTTGAACTGCTTATGCTGCTGATTTTTTTTTTCTACTACACTGTTTTGTCCAATTTTCACGTTGATATGCATCTGTCTGCCGATACCTTGTCTCCCAATGTCTAGATTAAGAGGAGAAATAATTCCATCTTGTTCTAATACAGCGCTCTGTTGAGAAATTTGATGTTGCAAATTCTCAAAGTCTGCTTTGTGGCTATCTTGCTTCCTTGCCTAGCCATAGATCCGCAATGACTACAGATCTTGGAGGAAAGGCTCTGATACCACTTGAAGCAAACAGATCGAAAGGAAAGTCTTCTTATAGTAGTAAGAAAGACTAGAATTACTTCAATCTGTCGGAGCCTATATTTCTAAATGTAAATCTGGGAAAAGCCTTGAGAGAAGTTTACAACAACAAAAAGAAGCCTTTTCCCCAAGAAATTTGTAATCAGAAAATATCTCAAAATGATATTGAATAAGACTTGGTACAGTAGAGAGTGGGCTGTCTCTTTTATATTACAACTTCTAATGACTCATGATTTCTCCCGTAATGACTTTTAGAATCCCCACACAATATTAATAACATTTTACCACTTTTCTTATAAACACTTAGTAGTTCCAAAATTCAATTAATACTTTTATAGATACAAGTATGAACTTTGACTTCATTAAACAAAAAGAAACTTTTCAAGGCACAATTCTTTATTTGCATCCAAAAGTGCCTACATGTGGCCTTAAAAATTTCTACCTTTAAAATTTATAGTTGATGTTTTTATTAAAGCCAAAAGGTTCTCCTTTTCTCTTTTGGTGGTTTTCAATGCCAAGTCAAACTTCTGCTTGGTGAGGCCATTCTCTATTTATTTTTTATTTTTTAGTTGGACAATACTTAGGTCCTCACCAGTGAGGATGTGTATATCCTTACCACTGATGTGGACTAATAATAAATGGATACGTCCTCTTTAATTACCAAAACAAAGATGGTGTGGTACACACTCACGTGCCAAATAAGAGATGGTAGATACATACACTATCTCTGATTTGGTAATGAAAGAATGCATGTCCATTTGTTATTGGTCCACATCAACAGTCAGTATTGTCCTTTTTAGTTTTTTAATGTTAAGGGATTTTAGAAAATGGCTACCCGCACATCATCAAGTATTAAGTTTTAGGAATTGTTTTTCAATAGATATAAGTATTTAATAAATTGTTTCTTGTATAAACAAGATTTACTAAAAATTTGAATTATGTAGATATGATTTGTTCTTATTTTGAATGTTTCACTTTAAGATGTTTACGGAACGACTTGCTTAGTTAAATTTATATACTTGATTAATTCTAACCACCGTGTTCTCTTTTCCTACTCAAGTAAGTGAACTTGTGAACGTGCATCATTTGCAGGTTGGAATACTGAAACGTGTTATTGAGGAGGTTGAAAAAGTAATTCAAGAGTTTAAAGGCATGCTTTACAGGTCCATGGAAGATCCACAAATAGACCCAACAAATGTAAGGTCACAATATACTTTTTTAAGGTACATCAGTAATGTGAAATCATGCCAAACTGATAAACACAAATTTAAGACCTGCATTAAGGCTTTCTTCTTGTTCTTAATATCTCTTTTTGCAGCAACAATGATTATAATTTAGAATATTGTAGATAGTGAGTGGTATGATGATACTGGTCTTAATATCTTATATACTTGTCTTTGTTTCTCTGCTTCCTTGTATTAGACAGATGATAGAGGTCTTGGTTATAAACGTATAGCAGATGAGTTTCATGTAGCTACTAGCTAAAAAACAATAAAAAGACAATTCTTGTTCATTACATGATTCATTCACAGTTCTTCTGCAGTGTTATGTGGAACTTCCTTTCTTGTTTTCCATTATCCTTGTGAGAGTTTGAATAATACAGTATGTTTCTCTTTTTGAGATGGACTATCAATTATGCTTTCATACATGCTTGTCAGGCAGTAGAATGGTTGATGTAGAGTTCTAGAGAGTGAGGATTCACTTCAACTCCTTTTAGACTAGGTTACCTTCAGCTAAAGACCATGGGTGAAGGGGATAGCCCTTTAGTCTTTGGTCAGTTGGCTGTAGAGTTCAAAGAGGTTTAGGATGTGACTATTTGGACTTTGGAGGCTTAAGGTTGGATGTCTCCTTGATTAGGGAAAAGGAGGGGGGCAGACCAATTAATGAGATTGCAACAGGGTGGGTTTTGCCTCAGCCTCATTCCAGGGAAGATTACTTCTCTTCTTTTTTTTTTTCTTAGTTGGTACTCACACACATTTTTTTTCTTTTTTTGATAAGTAAAATTTTTATAAAAACGCTCAAAAGGGGAGCGGAACCCAAATGAACTACAAAAGGCCACAAAGGACCTCTAAGCTTTCAAAGAGGCCAAAAAATCGACAATCTCCTCTAAAGATCTATAATCTCTCCCTGACATCCAACAAAAAAGAGTGGAAAGAATAGAAAATTTAAGAGTAGAAATCGACATCTCCTTCCTATCAAAATATCTCCTATTCCTCTCAAGCCAAATACACCACCACACACAAAGAGGCGTAGCCCTCGAAGCATCCCGAATGTGAGCCCCCCCCCCCCCCCCCCCCCCCCCCCCCCCCCCCCCAGAGCAACCTCTCCAAGCCTCAAATCAACCCTCTAACGGATCTAGGCATAACCCAGAAAAACCCAAACAAGCCAATCATCAAATCCCAGTAGTCTCTAGCCATGGCGCAATGGAGGAGAAGGCGATCAACTGTTTCCTCATCACGAAGACACATATAGCACCGATTTACGACTACCTGATTTTTCCTTCTCAAGTTATCCTGGGTTAAAATCCTTCCCAGAACAGAGGTCCATGCAAAGAAAGCAACCTTGAGAGGAGCCTTTGAGCGCCAAACAGACTTCCAAGGAAAATGAACTCTAGGAGCATCCGTGGGACATCCAAAAAAAGACTTAACCTCGAAACGCCCCTGACCTCTCTTTGGGAAGTAGGGGCCTAGTACCACTAGGCCACTGGCGTGTTGGTCTTTGCACATCTCTCTCTCTCTCGGGGGGAGAGAGAGAGATTACTTCTCTTCTTCCTCTGCAAGTGTTCATGATGGTGCCTTTTTGACATTCCTTTAATCTCAACTGCTAAGCCAACACTCCCCATTGCATGCAAATGCTATCATACAGAGGTCATACCCCTTGGATTGTGGGGCCCCACCTCATTCCTTGAGTTCTCGCCATGGAGAGGAGCTCCCCGAGGGCCTTTTTTCTTTCTTAAGGTCTACCTGTTGAGACTTGAGAGGGCATACCCCGAGGGATCGAGGTTTATCCATAGAAAGGAATTCCTTGCAGGATTGAGGTTTATACATAAAGAGGAACTCCTCAAAAGATTTCAGAAGCTTATCTGTAGGGAGGAGGAGCTAATCATGGTTGTTAGCTGGCTTCGAGGTGCATCCATAGAGAGAATGTCCTCAATAAGAAAGGTACCTCTGGAGGGTCTTGGGATCCTTGTAAGGAGATTCATCATTCCTCATAGCATGCATATACATGTTTCACCTTGAGATAAGTGTTAGCCCATGCCAGTAGTGTCAGTGGTAAGCATCCCTCACCTAAAGGAGGAGGGTGGGGGGTGGGCTTACATGGTGCATTTACCAGCAGGTTGGCAGTGATGTGGCGGGACTGGTCCGCAGTATGTGATACTACATACTTCTTTGGCATGAGTTCTTACGCATGGTGAGCCTGTGGCAGGCTCAGTTCTTTTAACGTTACTCTTTGATAATATGCTATATATATATATATATATATTTTTTTTTTTTGTTATATAGAAATATTTTCTTTTTGAAATATATAAATATTGATCATGTGCACTATTAGGATTAGAATTCAGTGTTGACAAATTTTGTAACAAAAGTCTGAGCCTGAATTTTTATTTTTATCTTTTGATTAGATTTTTCAAAGTTAGTTTAGTTAATTAGTTTGTGATGGTATATATGTCCAAGGGCAAAATTGGAATTTGAAGAAATATCAAAGGACAAAAAGGTTAAATCATCTATTGAATAATTAATTAACTCACCAATTAGGGTTCATAAACTTATATTCTTATGGAGATCTCCATTAGTCTCCTCAATAAGTAAATAGCCTCCATCGTTGACTTACCCAGCACGAATCCAAATTGATTCTCCGACACGTCCGTCTCTCGTCTTAGGCATTGTTCAATCACTATTTCCCAAGTTTCGTAGTGTGACTCACTAATTTAATACCACGGTAATTATTACCACTTTGTACCTCCCCAATTTCATCTTCCTCAAGGCATTTCTAACCTTCCACTCCTTGACCCTATGGAAAAATATTTTATCTAGCATATGCTTCCTATATGGTTTCATTTAGCAATTTCTCAAAATAACTTTTCCATCTTTCTTTAATTTCATCGTCTTTTACTAAATCCTGTGAGTCTTAACTCTTGATACATTTAATATGGCTAAAATCTCTAGTATTCCTCTCCCTTGGCTTTGCAAGTTTATATATATTATTCTCCCAGACTTTTGTGCCTAGTATAGAACAGAAATCGTTATATGCTCTATGTTTTGCCTCACATTCTACTTTCTTAACTTCTTTATTTACTTTTTTATATTTGTCGAAGTTTTCGTTACTTTTAGGTTTTTGCCATAACTTTTAGCATTCCCATTTTGTTTTTACGACTTTTTGGACTTGATCATTCCATTATTGGGTGTTCCTAAGAAGCAAAAAAGCTATAGTTAGATTGAAATTGGTTATTTGGTATACCAAGTCACGTCAGATGTTTCATTTTGTTCAAATGTATTATGTGGTATGTTCCACAACCCATTTAATCTGATGATAATATGTTCATATTGGTACTTGATCAACTGAGTTCTTTGGTAAGGATATCGTTAAATGCACAGGGCCCATGTAGGAAATAATACGAAGAGACCACATGAGGGCCTTTAATACTATAGCTTGGAAGTCGTTAGCATTACACGGCTACCATCACCCATTCACCACCTTGGACCTAATGTACAGGTGATGGGTGGTTCTACCAGTCAATGCGATATGGTTAAATGCATAAGGCTCATGTAGGAAATAATACTAAGAGACCACTTGAGTGCCTTTAATTCTATAGCTTTGAAGTCTTTAGCATGACACGGCTACCATCACCATTCACAAAATTGGACTTAATGCACAGGTGATGGGTGGTTCAGCCAGTCAATACGATTCATAGGTGGTCATCTGGGAAAGACGTGGCTGCAGTGCAACTCTGAATATTCTGTTTCTATGCTTCATTTTCAGTGTTACCCATGTATTACTTTCAATGGTGATAGGCAATTGGTTGTATTTACTTCAGTAATAGTTTTTAATTTGTTGAAAATTCTGGCATCTGAGTACAATCTCATGCTTCATGTAGCTTGAAAACCTCGTGAGGCTTTTGTTGGAGCTGGAACCAGAGTCAGATCCTGTCTGGCATTATCTAAATATACAGGTGAGCAAAAAAACAATCAGTACACTGTTGCATTCATTTGTTCACAAGAGTTTCATCAATATCTATCTGGATTGGAATCATTATATGTTAGCTTGTGTAGGTCTGCAAGCAGCCAACACCTTAGCTTGTTAAGTCTTTTGGAATTACATCATACACTTGGGATGAAGTTAATTTTTTGTTTTTAAATGTCTTCTCCTTCTACCTTTACTGGCCAACATTCAACCTTTTTGTGATTTTCAAGGAAGAATGAAATGTTTGTTCATGTTCTCCCTTCCCAATTCGTCTAAAGGCCTTTTCTTATAATCATCCTGGTAGCACAATTTGCTGAGTTCTTTTGCTTTGCATACTTGACAGAATCAAAGAATTCGAGGTTTGCTTGAGAAATGCACCTTAGATCATGAAACAAGGATGGAAAATTTGAACAATGAGATGCGTGAGAAAGCACTGTCTGATGCAAAGTGGAGGCAATTTCAGCAAGATTTAAATCAATCTGTAAGTGAAACTACTAGGAAGAATGATTTTTTTTGTTGATATGAAAATTTTACCAGTTCAGTACTTAATAATGTTGAACCCTTTTCTCATGTACTGCAATCAGTTAGATGTCAACTATTCTTCTACTCTTGAAAGCACCCATCTGCTGGGAGATTCACTACCTGTAGAGTTGACTGGCGAAGAAGTTGATGCTCTCAGAGGGAGGTATATCCGCAGGTTAACCGCTGTACTTATCCATCACATACCAGCCTTCTGGAAAGTAGCCCTTTCTGTTTTCGGTGGGAAATTCGGGAAGGTACTTCGGGACATTATCTTTTTATCTAAGCCTTACAGTATGAACTAGGATAGTATAATGTGTTCCAATATGAGGTATCCTCTTAAAATAATTTGAAATAGAAAACATGAATTTTATTGCATATAGTTAAAAATTTGACAACTTCTGTACTTCATTGCATCATTGAGTGTCAGTCAACGCCAATGCTTGTTATACTAGAGGAAATGCAGTTTCCTTTCATTGATACATAATTGTCAAATGGTTGTGCTTCTCCATGGATTCATCAATGTAGTTTTTGGTTTGCTACAATCATTTAATTATGCTTACTGCTATTAGTATAAGAACTCTATAATTTAGGCAATTAATTAATTAATTATTTTTTAACTTATCAAATTTTTTTTTTTAATTATTATTATTTTTTACTTTATTGTTGACAAAATTTGGTAGACGAGCATAGTGAATTGGCAAAATACTTCTTTATGTTGTTTCCCCTTTCTGGTTTTAACTGCTTGAGTTTCAATTCCTCAATGTAAGGGGCGGACCAAAATGGAGACCACCCCAAAATTTTTGTGAAACCTTCATAAATATGTATATGAAAAATTAATTTTAATTTTAGAAATATATAAAAGAAAATTGACATTTGGCCCCTCAAAAAAATTATGAAGAATCACAATAGGAGCTTGAGGAGACCTTATTTTGGGACTTCTTTATGTTGTTAATCCAATTGAGATATATTCTATCCACACCACTTTTCTCTTAAACAAATCCAAATTCCAATTAATGGTTGAAGCAAGTCTATATATTTTTTGTGTATATGAATTTTATACAATCTTTTTTGTTGATTAATTAGTTATCGTACAACCATAACTAAGATGTTTAATTGATTAATATCTATTTATAATCAAGATAATGTTTCATGGGTTAAATTTGATTAATTTACTAACTATTAAAAAAAAATCACGATAATAATTGAATTCGGATATACTTAGGCTGAAATTTCCGATACCATTACATTTCAAATATACATAGGCCAATATCTTTTATTCGGGGAGCTGAGGATGAGGCTGGACTTATTATGAACCTTTCTAACTTGCACTTTAGGGAAGCTCAAACCTTACACAGATGTTCGCTGCACCAGCACTAGAATCATCTTAAAAGTGTTTCCACTCCTGCCCATCACTTGAAAGCTTGTTAATGGGAACTATGGTATCGAACTTCTTAATCGCATTGTCTTTTTTTTTTTTTTATCCTAGTTGGTACTCATACACCCCCCTCCAAGGAATTGTTTGCACTTAGCAGGAATCGATCCTGAGATGTGATAATTGCATTTTTTATTAGAAATGAATTTGCTAGCATTTGACTCCGTACCATTGAGGGGTTTGTTCACAACTATGCTTGATTTTGGCGAAGGATGCTTTAATGTAGTTTGGATTGCTAATTGACATTCTTGAACAACCGACTGGTTGGTTCATCGATAGAAAGCCCCGTTCCTTACTCCTTCTCCATTACATTATCTGATAGCATAATTTAAAAGTATACTTGTTTTATCCTTTCGTGGTTTCTAATTATTTTTACATATTTATGCCATTCATGTGCACATAATGTTGGGTTATGCAATATTCTTCATTGATGGGTGAATCTTTTCTTAGAATTTGTTTTTGGTATTATGAATTTATTTTAAGACTTATATAAATAAAAGCATATCATATATTTAGTCATTTTTTTTATAAAAAAATTCGGACAATTAATTTGGCCCCTCCAAATTAAACATTCTTCATTGATGGGTGAATCTTTTCTTAGATTTTGTTTTTGGTATTATGAATTTATTTTAAGACTTATATAAATAAAAGCATATCATATATTTAGTCATTTTTTTTATAAAAAAATTCGGACAATTAATTTGGCCCCTCCAAATTAAACTTCCTGGGTCTGCCCCTGCTCAATGTCATTAGTTGCATGAAGGATTGGGGAAAGCAAGATTCTCTTATTGAAAGGCCGTCTTTCACAGGTGATTTAAAGATCAAAGGTAATTCCTTTTTGGGTGCTCATATTGAGTATACTTGCTCCATAGTATATGAAGCTTATGTAAATACATTTTGTCGATTATTATATGAAATCTGTAAAGCAATCCTAGGGGTGTTGTGGCGGTATCGGACACTCTTAACACGCACGGGACACGTGTTTGACACGGCTACAAGTGTCTTGAAATTTGATATATATATACATGTATTTGGTTGGACACGGTATGGACATGGCAGGGACACATCATGGATACATTTGAGACACTTTCAGAACCAGGACACGTCGGGGTAGTTTTATAATTATTTTTGTTAAACGAATGTGATTCCAATGCATTTTTAAAATATATTATGGGTTAATTAGATTAATAATATAAAATTTTGAAAACAAAATCTTGCTCGAAGCTCCAAGTTACTGATTCATTCATGATAATGTGGATAAAATTATTTTTTATGTATAATAATATATTATTAAAAGACTTATCAAAAAAAAGAAAATAATATATTATTATTACTACTCTTGACGTATCCCTGCTGTTTCCGTGTCCTATTTTGTCTGAGATTTGCCGTATTGCCGTGTCTGTATCAGTGTATCGTGTCGTACCCATATTCCGTGTCGGTATCCGTGCTTCCTAGGTTGTAGGAGATGTATCATCAACCCAGAATACTTTTTGAAGGGAACGTAAATATTGGACTAGCTAATGAATGTGTCGATACTAGGTTAAGAAAGGAAGAGGTGGGAATCATTTGTTAAGCATAGAGAAGATTTATGGTCATTTTAATTGGGATTTTCTTCAGTGTAGGTTGGAAAGGGTAGTTTTGGAACCAAGTGGAGCCCGTGGAGGAAATGATTGGAAATTTGAATTTTCATGTTCAGTCTTTTAGTCTTGATGAATTGGTTCTTCAGTGGGTATTTTTTTCCAGATTTGAGGGGGTTGAGGCAAAGGCTCTCCCCGTTATTGTTTGTCATGGCAATGAATGCTTTATATAGGCTTCTATGACGAGCAGTGGAAGGATTTTATTGAGGGGTTTTGTGGTAGGGTACAGGAGTGCTAGTGAGGTACCCCACTTACTGCTTGCAGATGTACTATATTTTTTCACGGTCGATGAGTAGCAGTTGAAATCCCGATTATGTTGCCTCAGGCGAAAGTGTGATTTGGAAGAGCATGGCAGAGAAAAGAAGCATCAAGATAATGCCTTTCATTTGTTATTTTTTTCCAAGCCAAGAATTTCTTGGAAAGCACTCATTGAGTAATTACGGAGTCTCAAATCTATCTGAGACTTCATTATCCTATAAAGTTTATTTTCCACTTTATTTCGACACATTATAGCTCGTCAAAGGAGGAATGAGTGCAAGTACAGTTAATAACGCTCTCTATTTAACTCAGCATCAAATTGAGCTGGCTAAGAATTTTATTTATATGTTTATCAAGAAAAAAAGAGACATTTCCTAATAGCATTCTGAAGCAAATTTATTTGCAGTTGATTATGTACCTTGTAGAAACCCATGACTAGCAAAACAAATCTTTGGAGCAGCAATTTAACGTTGTTATGGTTATTTCAGTTATTTAGTGGGCATTTTTTTCTTTTCCATTTTTTTTTTATTTTTTTTCTAAGTATTTTTCTTTTCCTTTTTTTAATTCAGTAACAGAATTCCCGACCAATGTCTTCGGTAAAATAAACAGCTTGTGCATAAACTGACACTGGTTATATAGACTGAATCATTAGAATGTTTTTCAAATTATTAATGTCTGATGTCATTGTTCTTTTTCCATGCAATTTAATTGAATGTTTTTGAAATGGCATGGTTAGCAAGTGTTGGAGTTAGTTTTTGAGGGAAAAATAAGCGTTGAAATTCTGTAAAGCATTGTAACTCTTCATAATATGAATATGTAGCGACCAGAAAAATATCAAAGTGTGAAACAGATTGACATGGAAGTGAAGAAAATTGATAACCTTGAAGTTAAGTTTGGTTGTTCCTTCTTCACAAGGTGGAGACAAAAACAAGGGAGGATTTGCCCTGTATCCAGCAACCCAACCTATACAAAGGGCATCAAAGCGCCTTTACTGGGTTAAAGCTATGCACTTCCATTTTCCCTTTAACAGTAGGGGTGTCCCGTGGTTCCTATGCCTTTGCGTTTCCCGGTCATTTTCTTATAGTGCTTTGAGTCCTTCATAAAATGAATATGTAGCAACCGGAAAAATATCGAACTGGAAAATATATTGACGTGGAAGTGAAGAATATTGATAACCTTGAAGTTAAGTTTGGTTGTTGCTTCTTCAAAAGGTGTGGAGACATATACAAGGGAGGGTTTGCTTCATGAGAGTATAAACATATATATCTTATTTTGTGGACATCGTGGCAACAATGGTGCATACACGTTTGGCAAGAGAAGTCGCAAAATGCATTTTTATACCTCAGGTCCCTTTATTAACCTGATATCATTCATAAGAAAAAACTGAACTTTAAAATAAGGTCAAACTGGATGGTTTCATTTCTGATTCTCAAAATGCCTTTGCGGGCGGTCGTCAGATTTTGGATTCAGTTCTCATTGCTAGTGAATGTGACTCCAGGTTGAGTAGTGGGGTTTCGGGTGTTTTGGGTAAGCTGGACATTGAGAAGGCGTACGATCATGTGAGTTGGAGTTTCCTTATTTACTTGATGGAGAGGATGGGGTTTAGTGTGCGGTGGAGGAAATGGATTCTTTTTTGCATTTCCAGTGCTTACTTCTCTGTCCTTGTGAATGGTGCTCCGAAGGGTTTTTTCTCTAGTTCAAGGGGATTGAGACAAGGGGATCCGCTTTCTCCTTTGTTGTTCCTTTTTGTGATGGAGGCTCTTAGTAGATTGATTAAGAGGGCGGTCGAGTTGGGATTTTTGAGCGGCTTTCGGGTGGGCAGGGATGCCACTAGTCAGTTGTAGATCTCTCACTTGATGTTTGCTGATGATACTTTAGTGCTTCGTGATGCGAATGTGTCCCAGTTGAGATATCTGAGATGCGTTTTGGTCTGGTTCCAAGTGGTCTTTGGGCTTAAGGTTAATGTCGGAAAGAGCGTTCTTGTGCCGGTTGGGGAGGTCCCTGAGATTGAGATGTTTGCTCAGATTATTGGATGTCGCATTGGCTCTTTTCCTATTTCTTACTTGGGTTTGCCCTGGGATCCCCTTCGAGGTGTGTGGGAAGCTGGGATCTGGTTGTGGATAGATTCGAGAAGAGACTGGCGGGATGGAAGAAGCAGTAGTACCTCTCCAAGGGGGGTCGGGTCACTCTGATCAAGAGTCCTTTCATGCCTTACCACGTATTTCATCTCTCTTTTCCAGATTCCTTCTTCTGTGGCTGAGAGAATCGAGAGATTGCAGCGTAATTTTTTTTTTTTGGGGGGGGGGGGGGTCTGGTTCGTTGGGAGCAAGTGTGTTGTCTGATTCAGAGTGGAGGTTTAAGGATTAGGAGATTGTTGCCTTTCAACAAGGCTCTCCTTGGGAAAGGGGTTTGGGGGTTGATAGGCGTTGGCTTTGGAGGAGGGTTATTGCGATCAAATTTGGGGAGAGCAGTGGGGGGTGGAGTTCTCTTGAGGTGCATGGTCCTAGAGGGGTGGGGGGTTGGACTCTCATCCAGAAGGGGTGGGATGATTTCAGCAAACATGTTCGTTTTCGGATCCGAGATGGTAGGAGGATCAGATTTTGGGAGGATCTTTGGTGTGGAGAGCGTTCTCTTGCTCTTGCTTTCCCTCGGCTCTACATGATTGCTTCTCATAGGGAGCCCATGGTGGGTGACTGTTATCATCTTGATAACGGGAGATTGACTTGGGATGTTCAGTTTAGGAGGCATTTTCAGGACTAGGAAGTTGAGGAGGTCCCTCTCTTTTTGGAGTTATTGTATCGCCAGGTGATTATAGGGGATTCGGATTGTTGGCATTGGAATCCTAACTCTCAGGGTCGCTTCGAGGTTTGGTCTTTTTTCAGGTGTCTTACGGTTGGCTCTAGGTCCTTTCCCTTGGAAGTCTATTTGGCGTTCCAAGGCCCCTCTCAAGGTGGCCTTCTTTGCTTGGACCTCTGTCTTGGGTAGGATTCTAACCCAGGATAATTTGAGGAGACGGAATCAGGTGGTTGTTAATCGTTGTTATTTGTGTCGGAGCGATGAGGAAACTGTTGATCATCTTCTGTTGCATTGCAACATGGCTAGGGATTGTTGGGATTTAATGCTTGGTTTGTTTGGGATCCCTTAGGTCATACTTTTTTCATCTAGAGGGTTGATTGAGGCTTGGAGAGGTTTCTCAGTGGGGGCTCTCATTCAGGACGCTTGGAGGGCTACGCCTCTTTGTATTTGGTGGTGCATTTGGCTCAAGAGAAATCGGCATATTTCGATGGAATGGAGAAGCCTACTTCTATGCTTAAGTTCTCTATTATTTCCACTCTTTTTTGTTGGGTTTCAGGGAGAGATTATAGATCTGTAGAGGAGATTATTGTTTTTTTTTGGCCCCTTTGAAGGCTTGAGGCGCTCCTTGGCCTTTTGTTTTGTTTTTGGGTATTGCTCCCCTTCTGAGCGCTTTGTTTATAAAATTTTACTTATCAAAAAAAAAATAAGGTCAAGCTGGCTTCTTCCAGCTATGCCTTCCTTCTCCTTCCAATAACGAAAAAAGAAAAGGCAAAATGAGTTCTTTCTTTATTGTTATTTTGGACGGAAGGTTGTTAGATTATAATTTGATATTTAAGCTATTGAATAGTGGTATTTAATTTTCACGTTGCATGGATTGTACCCTCTTCTATTTGCCATTTGAGAGGTTTCCAGAGAGTAGCATTAGCATGTTAACTCTTTATGGCAATATATAGGACAGGTGATTCTTAAACTATTTAGGATAAAAAGGTTTAGTCTGCTTCTTTCTCCCTAGTCTTGTAATATTGTGGGTTGTCGTATAGCAGTCTAAGTCCATTTCCTTGAACATCATACAATGTTAGTTGTCGATATCAAAGTGTCGACTTTCTCCATTGTCTTTTTAGTGGTTTGTCATGATATAAACATGGCATGGCGGTCGATCATTGCTTTGAATACAATTGAGAGATCTCTCTCAAATGGATGAAAACTGGTACATTGCAGCAAATGACGCAAGCTTTAAATACCTAACTTGCATGGCTGTGAAATTTATCTTTTATAGAACGCAGTTGAAATGCTCCCTAAATCTAGCTTCTTGATGCATATGACCAATCTGTATCAGCACTGAGCTTCACAGTTATCTGGTTATTGAGATAAAGATAGTTTTTTTATTGTCTGTAGTTCTCGAATATTGCTTTTGTTATGTGACAAGTTCACCAAACTCAAACTGCAAGACCCCTAGTGTCGAGTGTCAACATTGGCCCCCCCCCCCCCCCCCCCCCCCCCAGTTTCCCCCAGTTTCGTCAAGTGTCAACTTAACTGGAAGCAATTGAAACAATCTTTCTCGATTGCAGAAGTCTTACTGTGCTGACATTCATGTAACTTTCATAACTTCAAAAAGCAATAGAAGTGGTCCCTATATTCTTCACAGTCTCGAGTGTTAGCCGTTTGCGTGCATTTTTTCATTTGCTCTCATCAGCATTTCATATAATTACAGAAGTGTGCTTGCATGAACTGGTTGAAGATAAATTTTTTTTTTGTAAGAAATAACAAAAGAAGCCCAATTTTTCATCCCTGATCAGAAACAGTGTGAACTTTGTCTAACGATTTAATAGAGCATGGCTATCTTCTGGCTTTTCTTTTTATTTTAATTTTTTTAGTTTTGTTGTGACGTCTAATCTAAGATCTGGTTTTTTCATTTAAAATTACTGATTGCCTTCATTTTTTAATCTGCAATTCATGTTTCAGTCTTCCCAAGTTTCCGCGGATACACATGTTAGTACTTCTGCAAATAAAGGTGAGGAAAAAGCTGGAGATGGGAAGTACTCGAGCCATTCTTTTGATGAAGTTTCTGGAATGGTACACAGTACTTTATCTGCATTTGGAAATAAGGTAAGGATTCTCTCTTGCATTGCTTGATGTGAGAATAGTAAGTTATGGCAGGACCGTTTCATTACCTGTAATTTGGATGTGACTGGAATAAGTTGCCTTCGATGGCTATGTAATTTTGTACTTTTTGGTTGGAGTATGAACTTTACCAAAAGCTGTTTGGTTGTTCTGAAGGGGATAATTTTGTTAATATAAGATGTCGCGAGTTTTCTGGGTTTCAAAGGCCAAAGATATGTTAGATTCCTGGGATAGTTAGCATACAACTAGAGTATGCACATATGCTTTTACACACACAACACACACACACCTTTTTCTTATCTGTTCAATGGTGAAACATTTTATCTTTAAGAGAATATATATGCTCATACTGTAGAGGCATAGATCAGTTTGAATTCCCGATGTTTGACTCCAACTGATAGTGAAAAAAGTACCAATGAGCCCGTATTGAATGTCATACACATATATTAAGATTACCGAGCTTGCTTCACTGTTTACATTCATTTAAGCACCAACGAGGCTGCATTTTTTTGTGCGCAATGACGGTCTTTTTTCTTCTCTTGTACCTCTGGTTTGGTGTAAGAAAGTGTATCTAAATGGGTCTATTGTTTGTCTGCAGGTTCAAAACACATTTCGCGAATTCGAAGAATTAAATATTCTTCGTCCGTACATGAGCAATGCTATAAAGGAGATATCTAAAGCATGCCAAGCTTTTGAAGCAAAAGAATCAGCCCCTCCAGTTGCTGGTATCTAAATTTCCTCTCATGCTGCAGTTTATTGTCTTCCCAAATTGTACTGAGTGGTTGCTTCTGTGACCAACAGTTACAGGATTGCGGACGCTTCAGTCAGACCTTACAAAAATGTACATACTAAGGCTTTGTTCATGGATGCGGACTACAACAGAAGAGATATTGAAAGATGAATCATGGGTCCCTGTATCTATTCTGGAAAGGAACAAATCTCCATACACGATTTCTTCCTTGCCTTTGGCATTCCGTTCAATTATGTCTTCGGCAATGGATCAGATCCATTTGTAAGTCTCCAGAGCTTATTTAGCTTTGTTGCATGTTAAAGATGGAGTAGCTAACATCACAAGAAAAATGGAGTAAAAATACAGAGAAGTTAATTAGGTTAGATTGTGGTGACATGTATGGGTTCACCACTTCTGCTTGCTAGGTAGTGATGACACTACAGTTGATTAGATGTTATGCTCAGCTGATGTTGTGACAGCATCATTTTATTAATTTTCAACATCAATTTTTATATCATGACTTATCAATTATTATTATTTTCAATATATCATGAAGAAAAGGTAAATTGTTGGGGGTTGCATTGAAAGTTTGTGCCAGCAAGAAGGTGTCTATGGAGGCATGGGTGATCATTCTAGGTGTCACACAGCAGTCCAAGAGGAAGCCCATGCATTTTCTGTCCCAATTACCTTGGCCACCTACATGGCTACATGACCCTTCGGGTCATTGTCGTTGAGTCTGGTCATACCCCATGAGAAGGTGGACGCTGAGGTTGTGTGCACTTGGTGTTGGAATCAAAGTTACCCCTCTTTTTCAATGATACCATAATTGCCCATAAGTGTGACACCATGCCTGCCTATTTGAGAGCAGGGCCAAGGATTCATGGAATTCCATAGTTGTTGTAATTGTCATTTGTTTCATAATGGGCTAAATTTTGAACCCTTGATTATCTGACTAGTAGTTGCCTCCTCGAGCTTTCTAACCCCCCACCCAAACACCTTCCTTCCCTCCCTCCTCTTTGGGCCAGCGCTTATCACCCTGACCTACTTCTCTGGGTCTCCCGTACCACATTTAATATCTTGTTTAAAGAATCAACTATAAACAGTGCCTGTAGACAACATGAATGTTATAGGTGGATTATGTGAGCAGAACTTTTACCTCACAATGCATGTGTTTTGTGTGAGCAGAAATTGTTTGCAGCATTGAAATATTGCTATATAGAAAAGGGAAAAAAAAGTATCACTTCAATTTGAAAGAATCTTAACATGTGAAAAGTCTTACTCTAATGCGAATTTTAGATCTCAATACTTCATTTGTCAACAGTCATTTAGTGTACAGTCTTAGTGTTACATGTGTGATGGAATCAGATTTTTTCACTTTTCAGTACATGGCTTGAACCTTATGGTTTCTGGATTTTATGCAGTCCATATACCATTCAACCATTGTAGATAAACTACTATGATCATGTCCTGAGTACTGTTGTCAAAATTTGTTCTTTCCAGGATGATTCAGTCTTTAAATAGTGAAGCTACAAAGTCAGAAGATATGTTCATGCAGCTTCAAGAATCTATCAGAGTTGCATTTTTGAATTGTTTTCTGGATTTTGCTGGTATAATGAATGGGTTACTACCTAAATCCTGTGTTCTATAGTATTTCAGTAACAAATGCAGAACTAGGTAATGAAACTTCCATTTGTTGCGTGCTGATCAGGTCATCTGGAGAATATCGGAGGCATGCTTGCACAAAATAGGTCAAACAGAGAGAGTCCACATTTACAAAACGGATATTTTCATGAGCCACAAGACAAGTCATCTGATCCTCTCCCTGAAAGTGTCAATAATCCACATGAACAGCTGTTAATGGTCTTGAGTAATATTGGATATTGTAAAGACGAACTTTCTCATGAACTGTACAACAAATACAAACATATCTGGCAGTCCAGGTATGTAGTCGTCGCTTTGATCTTCTTTATTGGAGAGGAAAACATTGAATATTTTGTAGAGGGTTGTCTTTTTACTGATTTTACTCGTGCTACACTGGATCCATGTATAGATATTTGGCTGCAATGCATTATGTGGGCCAAATGAGCTACAGGCCCTATCTTTAACTATAAGGAATTAGTTGGAGGCTTAAACTTAACCTAAGTGGCCTAATCAATTTTAAAGGTGAGAAATTGTTCAAACATGGGTTAGTAATGACAGGTGCAAGAATCTGGTTTTGGTGTTAAAACAATTTGCTGGTTCAATAAACATGAGTTTGAGTTTCAAAGTTCATCTTATAATTTGCTTTTATACCCCTTCCCCCCCTTTACTTTTTCAGTTTTCCTATCCTTTTCCTTTTAACTGGACAACATTGAAAATTTGTTTTTACCTTATGATAGCAAGTGTTTTTATATTAGAGTCGGGCTTTGTCATACTAGGTCCTCTAGAGCCTTGATTGAGGCTTAGAGAGGGTGTGTTGTGGGCTCTCAAGCCCGCGACTTTTGGAGGGTGGTACCCTTTTGTGTTTGGTGGTGCATTTGGAGGGATCAGAATATAAGATCCTTTGATGGAGAGGAATCTTCTGTTGGGGTTCTGAGTTCTCTATCATTAGCTCTCTTTTTTATTGGGCCAACGGGAGAAATTGAATATCTTTAGGAGAGTTGATTGATTTTTTGGGTTTTTGGCCTCTTTTATGGTCCCTATGTCGTTTTTTTTTTTGGGGTGCGTTCCCTGTTTGAACACTTTTTATACAATGTTACTTATCAAAAAAACAGAGATGCTTTAATCAATTTATCAAATAATATATTTTTTTGTTTTCTTTGTCATATTTTTTTAAAGCTTCATTTTTGTCTGTGAGCTTACTGACGATATGCAAGTTATATTGATTATGCGCGAAAATTCAATCTTTACTGGTGAGTGGTGAATTTCATTTTGAGTCATGCGATCTTATTTTCCCTATTGTAGGGAAAGAGATGAAGAGGACAGTGATGTACAAGATTTGGTTATATCATTCTCTGGGCTAGAAGAGAAGGTCCTTCAACAGTATACTGTTGCGAAGGTATAGCTGAACATGTCTTTATTTTACTTGGACAAATTGTTGCTACAATACATACGTGTGATTATTTAGCTCTCTGTCGTCTGCATTCCCTCTTAAATAGACTTTTTTCTTCGTGGGAAATCTAGTCAACTGGTCAAGCCATACAGACGTGCATATTTTTATGGATCGTCTTTTATTGGTAGCTTCCTTGTGGAAGCAACTACTACAATTCACATAATATTATTGTATGATATATGGTTTCTCAACTCATTAGGGCCCGCTCGGTTTGTCACTTAGAAAACTGTTTTCAAGAACTCAGAAAACAGAAAACTGTTTTCGGAGAACTATCGGCAATTTTTTAACTGAGTTTTCAGAAACTGTTAACCAAACTGATTTTTGTACAGTTTTCTGATTTTCACTTCACAGCAAACAGAAAACTATTCTATGAAAACTGAACCAAGCAGGTCCAAATGTCTCAAACTAAGTTGCCATGGTTTTTGTCAGATGAATATGACACTGAATTTTGGAAATATTCTTTGTTTTTTTTTTTTTTTTAGTCATATATATATATATATGTATTATTTTTGGCAACCATAGGGTTTCTAGTTGTTTTTGGAGAAACTTTGCACTAGTGAATTGAGTATATAATCCCTTGACCAGAAATCAATTGCTCGCATGCATTTCTTCAACAGAAATACAACAAAGTAGGCAAAGAAATATTTCTAAAACTTCTAGTAAGCAAAAGTATCTATTAGCATGTGAAATTCTAAATAAATAACTCAGGAACTGTTACCCCCCATAAGATGTTCAAGAACTTCTAAATTAAATGAAAGAAGGCTACAAGATCTTCCAGGAGGGATGGGAAAGAGAACTTCCATGCCTCTTGAGCACACAAGATGTGCCATGGATGTGTGAATTCAAGCTACTGATCTCCAATCCAAGCCGGCAAGGAGTATAGATGATGTTGTAGGGAAAAAATAAAGAGGAGGAGAAGATTGAAGAAGAAGAAAATTTGACCAGCAGACTATTTTTTTCCTCTAATAATGTCAAAAATCCCTAGACAAATAGTGCTATTTATCATTTTATGGAGGATTTGGTGCTACCATATAAGGTTTATAATCTGACAAATAGAATGCTGAAATCGGTGTAGAAAAGGAGCTGCACTCTACTTGATTGATCATGTCCCAAACATATAACTAGTTAAGTGATGATGTGATCAGCTGCCGAATCATAAGGTAAACTGCCATATTAAAATGCGTAGCAAGACAAAAATGCAACATGAAATCACTAGTCTATTAAAAAAATTAAATCAGGATCCCAAGTTACATCACTTTTTCAAGTGCTAATTCTTTTGATAACAACATTTTGTGCATCAGGTTAAAATATTGTGGTCATATTAGAAAGCTAAAAGGAAACTAAACTCAGAATCCAGTAAATTGGATGTAACATCATCTGTGGTGCTTGGAAATTGCAACAACAACAGAGGTTGATGCTCCCACAACTCTTTGAAGAAGGAAATATGCGGGACAGCCATATATATAGTATCAATGAAACTCAATTGGGTTCTATGTGTAGTGTTGTGCTGAACAGTTCAATTTTCTGTGTTGTGAGAATTGATCATGTATTTAGATTTTCAGTAACTAGCAGAGAAGTTTTCTTTGTAGAGGCTACAAGATTAGTTGGTTTCTTCCTTAGAACATGTGAGACATGTTCGTGTCTCTTGTAACCCTAAACCGCTCTGTGATCAGAGTCTATAATTAGGATTGGTTTTCTAGGTGTTTTCCTCTTAAGAAAATGAAAATATTATTGGTAAAGAGAAGCGGATGTATAGGAAGTGTTAACATGTTTTCCATTGGCAAAAAAAGGAAGGAGAGAAAAGGAAAGGGGGGCCGGGCGGAGCCCTAATAGTAAATCAGGAGTAAGACCAAGAATCCTCATCCGAGACATCTTCATCATATTACCCACTTTGGGCTGACAAAATGAACATGCCTTGCTGCCAGACCATATACCACTTACACTGCGTGCTTTTACTTCTTTCCTTGCTATCTCAACTCAAGTTAGTTTTTTGTCTTCCTCTTTCCCCAACCATTATCCCCAATGTGGCCTCTCTTTGTTAACTAGTGTTATTTGTCTTTGTTCTACATCGTCAAACCATCTTGGTTTGTATTTTCTTATTTTTTTTCCGGTTGTTGCAGTAATTAACATCTTACAAAGTTACGAGTTTCTAATTTTGTCCTTTCCTCTCTTACCACAATTTTACCTGCATGTCTGGTCTTATAACTGTTTTATATAAATTTCCAGTTAACTTCTTGTGTATGCTGATTACATAATGCGTTAAAAGTTCTGCATTTATCTGGGGCTGCAACGTGGGCAGCTGGTTTGGGCCAGGGCTCTGCAACAGTTTTTTTTTTGTAAGTACGCAAGCGGCAAGTTCTGACAAAGCCTGACATTACCTGACTGAACTTTACCTTCATCCCAAGCTGATTCTGAGCTCAACTTTATGAGCTCGGGTTAAGCTTGGGTTGCCCCAATAATGTCGAGTTCAGTCAGGTTTGGTGATATTAATTAATTTTTCGGCTATTTTTACCCTCTCACTCACACGGGGAAAGAAAAAAATGATATATCCAGCTGAAAGTTGTATTGAACAATAAGTATTACAAGATAAACATCGAAAGAGTGACAGATGAAAGGTGTTTTGTTCAACCTACTTTCTATCAGAAGGCACACTTCACAGAGAAAAAATACAGAACTCAAAATTAAGATCCCAAAGATAGGCTAACATTACATGGAATCTAATTGATCAAAGAATGTACCATTGAACAAAGAAAATAGAGTGAAGCCAAATGGTCTCATCGAAGTGAAGTAATCGAGAGAGAGAGAGATGAATCAGTAATTGGTGGGTATTGTTGGTTGACGGTTGCTGCTGTATCTCTAGTGTGCCACTGATGTTTGTAGTGGAGTGGCGTGACGGGTTGCTGCGGCTTGGGTATGAGATGGAGTCAAGTGACACTGATTAGTGTTTTATCATTTAGAAGTGATATATAGTCTGATGTTTTATAAACATCTTTTTGAAGACAATTTCGATAGTATAAAAAAACAGATGACAAATTAAACCACTTTTTGTTTAAAATAAAACCTTAATATAAATGTACATATGACTTGGGCCCACTACAATATATACATATGCATGACACAGGGCTTGGGTTGAGTTGGGTTATCCAAGACCTCTACTAAGTGCAACCTGGATTTAAGGATTTCAAGCCCACGCCAGGCTCAAGGTTTACAAGGGCTGCCCAAGTTCAAACCAAATTCATGTTGAGCTTAGGTTTCTCTAATATTACTTCCTATACACTCAATTTTACTCTCTTTTTTTTAATTTTTATTTTTATTTATATATATTTGTAATTTTTTTTTTTTTTTGATAAGTAAAATGTATTAAAAAGCGTTCAAAAGGGGAACGCGTCCCAAGCTATACATAGACAAAACGGAACCTATGAACTCAAAGAGCCCATGAAGTCAACAATATCCTCAAGAGAAGAGTAGTCTCTCCCCCGACCCCAACAAAAAAGAGTACAAATAATAGAAAATTTCAGCACCACAATGGAGGAGTCCTTCCCATCAAAAGATTTTCCATTCCGCTCTTTCCAAAGGCTCCACCAAATGCAAAAAGGGTCACCCTCCAGAAAACTCTCGCCTGAGCCCCCATCCATTGGCCCCTCCAAATATCCAACAACTCCCGAGAGGTTCGAGGCATGACCCAATGAATACCAAACAAGCAAAAAATCATACTCCAACAATCATGAGCCACAGGACAATGCAACAGAAGATGATCCACCGACTCCCCATTAAACTTGCAAAGACAATACCAATTAACAATGATATGCCTTCGCTTCCTCAAGTTGTCCAAAGTCAAAATCTTACTCCAAGCTGCAGTCCACATAAAAAAGGCCACCCTAAGAGGTGCCTTAGACATCCACACCGTCTTCCATGGGAATGTGGTACCATGAAAACCAGATAGGCACACAAAAAAGGACTGGACCTGGAACATCCCCTGAGAAGAAGGCACCCAAACCAAGGAATCTGCACCAATACCCTCCACCTCCTGTCTGTAAAGGAGAGCCAAAAACCCAGTGACATCATCCAACTCCCAATCCTGAAAAGTTCGCCGGAAGCGCACATCCAAGACAACCTTCTGCTATCAAGGCGATAGCATTTAGCAACCATAGCATGTTTGTCAACAGCGATCCTGAAAAGCCTGGGGAACAAAAGAGCCAATTGCCTATCCTTACACCATGAATCCTCCCAAAACCGGACATTCCTTCCATCCCGAACTCTGAATCTAATATGTTTGGAAAAAACATCCCACCCCTTTCCAATGGCCCTCCACACCCCCACTCCACTAGCAGACCTGATTGGTCTAACTGACCACCCTCCTTTCTCCTCCCCAAAGCGACACGAAATAACCCTTCCCCATAATCTGTGTCTTTCACTGCCAAATCTCCAAAGCCACTTGCCAAGAAGAGCACTATTGAAAGGGGCCAATCTCCTAATTCCAAGCCCTCCCAACTGAATAGGCCTGCAAACCTGCTCCCATTTGACAAGATGATACTTGAACTCCTCTCTGCGACCCCCCCAAAGGAAGTTCCGTTGGAGCATCTCAATTCTTCTAACAATAGAGGCTGGAATCTGAAAGAGCGAAAGAAAGTACGTTGTGAGGCTTGACAAAGTACTCTGCACTAATGTAACTTTCCCACCCTTTGACAGATATTGCCTTTTCCAACCAGCTAATCTTCTCTCGACCCGCTCAATCACTGGGTTCCAACTTCCCACCCTCCTGGCCGAGTCCCCCAGCGGTAAACCCAAATACGAGATAGGAAAGCGTTGCGTCCCACACCCTAAAACAGAAGCCAGAGTGTCCACTTCCTGAACCTCCCCCATAGGAACAATCACGCTCTTACCCACATTAACTTTCAAGCCAGAAACAGTTGATTATGGAGCTTTTCTTTGGTCTTTCAATGAAGCATATCTTTGTTGTACTTCCATCAATTAAACTTATTTATTATTAGCAAATACTAGTAGCATACACCATGGAAATCATGTTTTAAGTCAATTTATCCGTGGATATGGCAAAAGGTAAGGGTTTTATACTTGAATTCTGGTGAAACCCCACAGTGGTTGGGAATTCAGTCATTCTTTTGCAGTTATTCTTCTGTTTAACAGTCAGTCACCTCAGTGATTAGGAGTTCTTCCCTCACACAAAGCAGATATGAATTGTTAGAATAAGAATATTGGTTTAGAGTTTCAACCTGCAAATATATTGTAATGTTGTTAGAGGCTCTATTATTACTTATACAATATAGGGTGCTTATGTGTAATTTCTGAAACTTCTTAGTATAAATAGAATGTGGTGGAAGGATGAAAGTATTCTTTCATTCTTTCTCTTTTCCCATCTCTCTTTTTCTCTCCTTTTCCTTCTCTTCTTCTTCATCTTCTTCTACTTTACTCTTGATTTGATCATCTCTTAAAGTCAACAAAACATGGCACAAGTTATATATGTCTCTGATTTTCTGCATTTTTTTATATGTGTATTCAACGATATGTGTGCAAGTTAACTGTTGTTGCTATCACATTATGGTAGGACATTTGAACTGACCCCCATAAAGATGACTAACTTATCAAAATTATTGTTGCCAAAATCAACATTTTTAATTGATTTAAAGCCACCTGGTTTTAATATTTCCTCTAGGTTTTTCTTTCATGTAATTTTGATGATGAATCAAATGCTAAACTCTTGTCTTAAATCATCTGGTCTTCATGTAGATAGCTTGGTGGGTCCCATATTCTGCTGAATCCTGGTCCTCTATTCTTCCCCCGCCCCCCTTTGTAGATAAATCAGACACATACACCCATTATTGTCCCTTCAGGGACTCAAACCCTCAACCTTCCATTTGGGAGGAGGAGATACCACTTGGGGTAAGCCCTTGGTGGTTGCTGATCCTATCCGCATGCCAATTATCTTGGAAATAAGGTTCTAACATGTCTGAGTGATTTGATATTTGCATTTTTTTGGGGGGTGGGGACTTTTGCAACAATACTAGCAAAGCTCCATGCATACTTTATCGACAAGGATTGTTAATTTCGTAAAGTTGTCTTTTGATTTGCTTGACATGAATCCTTGGAAAGAGAATGCAAGTCACCTGAAACCTCTCTATTGCTTGCCTTTACTTCTCCAGAATTCTAACTAAAAAACAAAAAGACATTCTAACTGTTACTTTCTTAAACTTCTTGGTTTTCTACCTGAGCATCTTTATGTTCTCTCAGGCTAATTTGATTAGAACAGCTGCTGTGGACTATTTATTGGATGGTGGAGTTCAATGGGGAGGAGCACCTGCAGTTAAAGTGAGGGATAAGTAAAATCAGATTTTTGTTCTTTTCGACTTTCAGATTCTTCTATGGGAATTTTCTCTTTCAGCTACAATAAAATGCTGATACTCTGCAGGGTGTGCGAGATACAGCTGTGGAGTTACTGCACACACTAGTGGCTGTGCACGCGGAGGTAGTTACTGCATGCCTGAGGGTTTCATCCTTCAAGCATTTATTGTTTTACTTTATATTTATTTCCTGCTTGATCTTGGTTTTTTATTTTTTAAGTTAAGACTTAGCTTAGAAATTTTACAGTGGGTTTATAGTGACGAATTGTCATAAAGTTAGATTTTGGCATAATTTGCGGTGTGGTGAGCTTCCCTTGAAGACGAACTTCTCAGCTTTCTTCAGAATCGCAATGGAGAGGAGCACTGGTCTTGGAATTTTCAATTTTAGAGGTGTGGTTTAGGAACCTTAAATTTTCAGTGCTTTTCAGGATTGGGAGATGTTTTCAATGGATGCTCTTAACCGTAAGGGAAAAAAAAAAATGGATGCTCTTTTTGAGACCCTTTGGAGCTCTTGTGTTTGCAAGGATGGGGAGAACATGCTCAGATGGATTCTAGGAAATCGAGGAGGGTCTCGAAACTGGTCATTCTATAGAGTGCTTTGTGGGGAAGATGGGACTGGATTCCCTCAGAAGTGTATTTGGAAGTTAAAAGTGTCTTCTAAAGTATCTTTGTCTTATCCGTTGCTTTGGAGGATATCATGACCTTGGACAGCTTGGGCAGGAGTGGGAAACTAATCCCTAATTGGTGTTACATGTGTAGAGGTTACGGAGGCCGTCAACTATCTTCTCTTTTAATTGTGTGGTGGTGCAGGATCTGATGGTGTTCTCCTTGTTTGGTGTGAACTGGATTATGTATAGGGAAGTGAAGTACCTTCTGGGCTTCCTGGGGTGAACTTGTTTTAATGCCTGGTAGGCTTGGCAAGCTGCAGCATTGTGCCTCATGTGGCGCATCTGATGGGAACGAAAGGTGCACCATTGAGAATTGTAAAGCTGTGGTCTGTAGGTTGAAGAAAGTCATTTTAGTTATATTTCATTTTTCAATTTTCAGATTTACTGCTGGCTTGTAGATCTTTTGGGTTTGAATTGTATAGATTTTTTGGGTTATTTGAATTTTATAGATGGGGCCTAGTATTTGGTGCCCATACACTTCATGTGTATATGGGTTGCGCCACTCTGGCACTTCCTTTCATGAAACATTTACTTGCATAAAAGAGAGATGAAATTTTATCTGCCATCGGTTTTAAGGGAACTATATTTTTTAGTTCATTTCTTTATAAATCTATGAAAATGAAGCAGTTTCCTTTGTTGTAGGTATTTGCTGGTTGTAAGCCCCTGTTAGACAAGACACTTGGTATTCTTGTGGAAGGTTTAATTGATACCCTCCTCAGCCTTTTCCATGAAAACGAAAGCAAAGATCTTAGGTCATTGGACGCTAATGGTTTCTGTCAACTCATGCTTGAGGTGACTAATATATTCTGCTTTTCTAACTGGAACTGTCTTTTATTTTACTGCTGATGTTTCTGAAAAATTATTCTGCTCTCCTATTGCAGCTGCTAATAATGTCAGAAAATCAGGAAATACCATGAATTTAATGCAAATTCATTTTCCTACGTGAACCATATAGATGATTTGTTTTTATATATTGCATTCTGTTTACTTTGAACTTTATAGTGTTTGAAGATTTTTAAATGGGGAAAAACTGAGAAACAACGAATGTTAATATTCAATGTGAATTGCTGCTAAAAGAAACATTAAACAGGCCACCCTATTCTTTATATTTAGTATTTTTTCTATGATTAGTGTCATGGACATGCAAGGACCGGGATAGATGCCCGGCACAGTTACTTGCTCAGACAGTTAAATATTTGACATGTATCTTCTGCAGCTTGAATATTTCGAGACCATATTGAATCCATATTTCACGCCTGAGGCAAGTGAGTCTCTGAAGTCTTTACAAGGGGTGTTATTGGAGAAAGCCACCGAGAATGTGACAGAGTCTACTGAGACTCCAAGTCACCACCGTCGTCCAACTCGCGGAAGTGAAGATGCACTCTCAGATGACAGACAGCAAGGCATGTCTGTGTCACCAGATGACCTAATCGTAAGAACCCTCTTATTTCATTTCTTTCTGATCAATGAGGATGATTGAATAGGTTAACTGCATTATATTTTGTTATTGTGTGTTTATCAGAATTTTGACGACCGTATTATCATATTTTTTTTCGAGCTTAAACAAAGATTTATAAATTAAGGCATTTTTCAACACATTAGGAGTTGATTTGGTAAGTCTCACATTGTTGAATAATGAAATGGTGAATAAACACAAATATAATCTTGTCATTAGGATTTTTCTGAAGTTAAACCACTAAAGAAGAGGAGCCAGGATTTTACACGATTGTGGTGGGCAATTGATGAGTCAATGAATAAAAAATGTTCCATCTTTTAATAGAAAATAAAGCAAAAGAATACAATAACACATTTTGGATCAGTTAAAGTGATATGATAAGAATCTTTTTCCTAATGACACTAATATTATTCTCGATGAGTGCTTTGAGTGGTTACCCGTCAACAGGGGAAAATCATAGGAAAAAGAAAATGAAAAGAAAGAGACTACTTGAAATTGCTTAGAATAAGAAATTAAAGAAAAACAAGTCATTTAGATTTGTATTATATGAGAGGCTTACCTAGTTGCCTCCATTTTTTTAGTACTGTACAATTGTCCTCAAGTAGTTCCATATTTTTTAAAAAAAGTTATGAAATCACTACATTCACTCTATTACATATTATTTAAGTGTTTATATCTATTCCTTGTCTTTTCAATAGATAAATTACAATTTCATAAATTAAACACTATAATATATGGTCTTGAACCCTCCCTCTCTCCTATCTGTCCTATTTAAGCTTGATTGCACCAAGGGTTGTCCAGTAGTATGTCCTTTGCCTTCCAAAGTGGAAGGTTGATGGTTCAAGTTCTCATATGATCAAGAGGGCATGTGCATTATTTGCCAGGATTAATATACATGTATATATCTTTTGAGCAAAATGTGAACATCAGAAGTAAGAAAATTATCACAACAATAAGTTTGCTAAAATGAGTAATTCTACTCAATAATATGGTGATATATTTGTTGTGCCACGAACAACAAAGCCGAGACAAAGTAACAAAGCTCAGCATGATGATCAAGAGCAACAAAAAAACCTCACAGTAACCAACCATAATCTTGGAAAAGGTAGTAGAAAAAGTAATCTTAATCACAAGTGCAAAAACAAGTCAAACTGAAAAAGTAAATATAATCTGTGGATTGAGTCAATGGGTAATATTAGAAATATAATGAATTATCCTGAAAGTATTTGGTTGTTGGACACATCAGATGACGATTTGATCTTTCTAGCTGCAAAATATTTTTACCTTTGTATCTTCCCGTTTTTGTTTGTTTTTCCCTTTTTGTATTCAAGCTTTTCGGACTGATTCTCTCGTCTATCTGAACCAAAGCAATCCCTCATATTTTTTCCCTCTACGTGGGGGGGGGGGGGGGGGGGGGGGAGAGATATTTAAATTGGTCCAAGACGGGGAAGAAATTTATGTGAGTTTGTAAATTGGAGTCATTGAGTTCACATACAACGGCAGACCTACATGGCGTTGAGTGGGGTCACATGATCCCACTAAAATTTTGAAAAGTTGTTCAAGCCTGTGTGATATGATATTTAAATTGGTCCAAGACGGGAAAGAAATTTATGTGAGTTTGTAAATTGGAGTCATTGAGTTCACATACAAGGGCAGACCTACATGGCGTTGAGTGGGGTCACATGATCCCACTAAAATTTTGAAATGTTGTTCAAGCCTGTGTGATATGATATAAAAATTAGATTTGTTATAGTTGCCACCTCTAAATATTCGTATTTCAGAAATCAATTATGGGGTCAAAAATAATGTTGATGGGTCAAAATAATGGTGAGAAGTATCTCAATGTAAGAAACTAAAATTAAAATCAATTTGGAGTAAAAGTTGTGCTTTTATGAAATCAATCATCTAGTTTTTAATTGGTATTGAACCAATTTCGTAGCTACCACCGGCTGTCTAGCTTATCTTATGTGATGTCTCTTGCTCCTTGGGGAAGGTGCAGATCAATGGATTGACACAGGAATTGGAGTTCTTTTTTTCTCCTTTGTTTTTATTTACTTTTTAATTCAATTTATTTTATTTTTTTAGTGGCTGGGGAGGTGTCCTCTTTTATAGCCCACACTGTTTAAAAAAGAAAGCTTTTGGTTATGATTTTACTTTTAGCAAGTCTGTTTCTCTTTATGATGCTTAGTACTTTTGTTGTGCTGAATTTAAATTAACTCATCAGGGTTTATTCGTTTAGATATATTATTATGTTCTCAATGAAAATAATGCTTGGTTGAAATTTTGCATTGTTTAGTTATATAGTTTAGTAGTGCACTTTTTTTATATATCTAAACTCATCAAAACTGTTCGATTTAGTATTTGTAGAGTAGAAATTAGTCTGGTTTTCTTGATTTCCTCTGATACTCATCCTAAAATAGAATACGAATATTATTGATTTGTCGTTAATCGACCTTGCTCGAAGAAAGTCTAGGCTTCGTCCATGGTAGTTCGCATAAACTTTCTTCTCCAGCTCTAAGAACATGGCAGGACCTTTTTGGTGAATGATAGTAAACTTTCTTTAAAAATATGGCAGAACATTGTGTTGCATATGCTACTTAGATGTGTTCTGTTATAACTTCCCAATTTGTGTGTGTCCTCAGGCTCTTGCCCAGCAGTTCAGCTCCGAGCTACTTCAAGCAGAACTTGAGAGGACTCGGCTCAACGCATCATGCTTTGCGGAGTCAATCCCATTAGACTCGTTCCCAGAATCAGCGAAAGCCGCTTATACTTCTTTTAGAGGATCAATGGATTCTCCTAGCCGGAGTTTCAGAGGCACACAACCTGTTGGATCCCCAGGTTTCTCCCGGCAAAGACGTAGATGAATTAGTTAGCACCCATATTCTTGTTTATTTATTTCCCCCCCCCCCCCCCCCCCCCCCCCATATTGGTTGTGTAATGGTTGTGTTGTAATTCATACAATTTTGTGAAAAGAAATGCACAGTAAGATTTCTTCCCATATTCAATTAATGTTCATATGAGCCTGACACCATTTATATGTTGGCTGTTCACACTTTGTAGCGCATACAAAGACCTTGTAACTTGTAGTTTGGTTTTTATTTTTTAAATCCGGGCTCGGGATTTGGTTTTTTATTGATAATTGATAAAGAAATAGAGAGAAATGTAGAAAGCATTGCAAGAAATTTGTTAACCAATTTTGGTAGATTGAATTAATGAGTTTCTTATGAAGTTTCACTAATAGCATTTATCAAAAGTAATAATAATAATAATAATCGTTTAATAGCATTTTGGTTGTGTTCCTTTTCATATGTATATATTAACCTTTTTCCATTTTTATAATGTCTAAAAAATTTGTGTTGATCTTTAGTGTTCCGAATAGAAGTGCGAAGGTATGTATGACAAATTAGATGTGTTTTATATGTTTATTCTGAGGGTAGAAAAATGTTATTAATGCTTGTTATTCAAAGCATTTATTTTATATTTGGATTTAAATTAAGACTTCATTTCTGCTTCTACAAATTGGTAAAAAATGTGTGGTTTTCTTTTTTTTTTTTTTTTTTCAAGTGTGTTGAAAAACTAAATAAATATCTTTATGCATAGTTTTCCATGTTATATAGTTTATGTCTATTTCAGAGTGAATGACTATGGTTAGTTGCCCATCATCTACTTCTTGGACGTTTTTAAATTCTCAAACCCCAAATAATCCATTATATCATAATCTACATTTTGCACAGACCATTTCTGTCGCATTGCTTCTGTCGTGTAGATTAAAACAACTATTATCATTGAGTAGCATGAAAACTTAACTTGACAGACATTGGGCAGTTTCGACCTCAATGAGATCTAATTTACGTATCCTTTATTCACCTTAAGGAAAAACTATTTTTCCTTCGCTAGGGTGCTCTCCTGCAAGGTCGAACCCTAGAGATGGCAAAATTCCCAAATCTGGCGTGTCTCCGCCCTGCCTCATTTAGGGCGGGTTTGGGGACCCAGGGATGGGGTAGTTTTTGAAAACCTGGCGAGGTGGGCCCGTTTGGAGTGTACATTTACTAAAATACCCTTATATATTATAGTATATTACTAAATTAGATTAAGTATATTTAAACACACTTCTAAAACACACTCAATTGTTCTGAATCTTGGAATTTGAAAATAAGAAAAATTGTGTGTTTAAAAAAATTATAGTGTGTTAATTGGTTATGAGGGCAAGGTGAAATTTTAACGGGGGTGGGGATAGGGATGAAAATATTCACCGGGTATGGGGCTGAGAAAAGAGATCCCCCACCCCACCCCATTGCCATCCCTACCTACTACAGCTGCCCGACGTGCTACAGAGCTCGAGCTCATGCCCTTACTCGAGCCATTACTCTTTGTTGAATGATAAACTTCAAGCATTGTGCTGACACACAAAATTAGCATTAATGATTCTTCCATACATCAATGGCATTAATCCAACAAATTAACAGATTAATAAAATAACTAAGGCAGTTCATCAAGATTCAAGAATTAAGCGTGGAAAGTGAAGGGGAAAAGTCTCCAGAAGTTACACACATCCCAACATCCAGAATAGGGGCCAAGTCACTGAATATTGTAGACAAGAAGTTTGAAGGGTCTGTTAAAGGGTACAATTTGACAACTTCACCAATTACAATGACAGCTTGTTTATCTCAACATTTGGCCAACCAATTAAATAAGTTTCAGAATATTAGTAGATTATACATAATCAATCATCAAGTCTATCACATAACGCTATGTAATCAGATTGAAGTAAATGTAGCAAGAAGCTGAAAATGTTGAGACAAATGATAGAAAGCAGTAATTATATGGCAACAGGTGACTCTTCCTCTCGGAATGCACTCTAAATTTAGTCTTCTAGGTCAAGCTGTCCTAAGTGGAGGAGATACCAGTATCACGCCATCTCCTCTGACAAAGAGAAAAGGAATAGTGCGCCTTGTGGTCTGAAACAGGAAAAAAGAAAGGAGTCAAATAAACAAGATTTTCATTTAAAGTGTTAATGCTAAAAAAGATAAATAGCTACAAAGTAATTCAACCAAATAAGATTCATATATGCCCCTATATGGATGCACGAGTCTCATCTTAATTTGAATCCGCATAGGAAAACATAATAACAATAAAACACGGGGGGAGAGAGGAGGGTCCCCCCCCCCCCCCCCCATACTCGAGCCGTTATTCTCAAGGTATAATTCAATAACTTGAGTATGCCAGAAAACTAAAAACTTACTCACACCAGGTAAAATTTTGGAAAGTAATGGTTATGGGTTTGCTATGTTTGTAAATATACTAAATAAGCAATTTAGCAACAAAGTTGAATCATGTGAACTGATGAATTAGTTCATAAGATGAGGCATTCCTTATTTGTTGCAACGTATGGAGGGGATGTTTCCAACTTACAGTCATGCTGTTGAACTTTAGGACTGTGTTATCATACTGTGTTGGCATCGCTTGGTTGGATGGTACCTTACAATGCTGTCAATGATAGAAAACAGCTATCTAATAATGTCCAAGAACTCTCCGGAACCACACGTATTCTTTGTGTGTGTGAGGAAGTGAACACTGCTCAATCATTTCAGAACAACAAATTAAACTGGAAAACAGCTAGACACTAAGCAGCTCAAGCATCTGATGTTCTGGGGTGAGCTTTAGCTCAGTAGACCTAACAAAGCTGAAATAAGTAAGTTAAGAGCTTTTTTTTTTTTTTTTTTTTCTTCAATAGATGGAAATTAATTAGCGATTAACTCCTCAGTGGTATCTGGTAAGTCATCTCCCAAGAGTCCATCAGTAAACAGTTAGTGTTGAATTTGAGTGCTTAACACTATAATTCAGTTAGTTAAAATATTTCTGCAAAAGGTACTTAATAAAAACATGAAATACGCTTAGGACAATTTAGACACTTTCCGTTTCCGAACTATGTTTCCTTTTTCCCACGGAGACAGGGTGGAGATCAATGGTACGTATGGTAGTTGCAAAACTGTTTTCAAGAGTTGTGTCTACAATCAATCTTTGTACACATTCTCTCCAAACTTTGTACAAATTGCGGATAGATTGTACGGTTTATTTAATCTAAGAAAATTCCATAAAATTTTAAAGTGGTGATATATGGGGAAAAAAGATGTATTTGTATTTAGACTACCATTGCATTGAGTGTGACTCGTGGACTTTTCTCTAAGATGCAATATAAAAAAAAAAGGGTAAACCCAATGCACGAGGCTCCCATCATTACAAGGTCTAAGATGCAATGGTAGAAATGTAATTAACAAAGATGTCACCTTTAATTAATATAGCAAATCTTGATATATAAACAAAAAATATGTAAACTTGGAGCATACCCGAACAATCTCCTCATAAGTTTCATCATCTATCTCTACAGTTGTAACAATTTCTTCAACATCTCCAAGAATCATATTCAAATGCTGATCATAAGCCTGCAGAAAAACATCACTAGAGTGACAAATAGGTATTATAATTGAAAGGAATAATGACAAAAGTTTAACATTGCAAGAATCAATCAGAAGATCAAAATTCTTTTTTGACAAGTCCGAATTATTATAAGGATACAATACCCCACCCTTGGCCAAATTGGTTACTGAAGAGAGATTCAACCGGTGTATTTCAGACACGTGGCATTCACAAACAAGCCAATGGTCGAAAATTTACGATGCATACAAAGGCCACACACTAGTCATATTCGAGTTTCAATTTAAATCCAACTTTAGTGCTTTCATTTTCTATTCTACATTATAGTTTCCTTTGTATTATATCAGTTCTATACACAGTTCTATTATCGTGAAGTTTTATATTTATATTTATATTTTTCAATATCAACATTAGCATTCTAGCTTCACACCTAGGTCTGAATCATAGTTGGACATGTGAGAAGTCCTGGTGAAAGAATAATTCAAGCCAGATAAACAAAGATAGCTGAAATGCAGCATATTATTGACAATCTGTTGTGAGCAGCTCAATTAGTTTAGCAACAGAACATATGGAGGCTCTTATGGAGATTTTGAAAGAAAAAGGGAGTCACGAAGAAAAGGATTTTGGAAGAGAATAATAAAACCTCTTCTACAACATTGGGCAAATATTTAACATCGACCAAAGCGGATTAAACCAGCAATCAGTGCTTAAACTGTCTAAGGTAAGGACGAATTGAAGGAAGAATTTGCTTATTTTCCAAGGAGGTGCCACTTGCTAGTTGAATATTGTTTGGACAGAAATCAATATGATATCCAGGGAAGAAAAAAAAAAACGAGAGCAGTGATAAGATTGAGAAAAATTCATCGGAGTTCCATTATGCATGAGTCACTTATCAAGATGTCTTGGAAGAGATTGTTTAGGAGTTGATGATTTGTTCACGATTGTTGATTGTGAAACCTCATTAGCATCCAACCTAAGAGAGTGAAAACACTTGAATTAAGTTTTGCATGACGATTACTGCAATAAGATTTAATTTAAAAATTGGGTTGTGGGCAAAAGGTGAGGTGGTAATGGTAAAGCAAAACACACTAGAAGTGTAATGGCTAATGAGAGATTCTCCTAAAAGACAAGAACAGAAAATAAGTATGAATCTGTTGATCTACTTAAGCCAATAGTAGTCACAACTTCGTAATCATTAGTTAGGAACAGGTTGGGTAGTGTTCACAAGATTTTGAAGAATTTTGTGCAAGGAAAAGGTCCAGTGTTTCAGTTTAACATCATGCTCTATGTAAGGTACGTGTACATGGTTCTAGGCCCGATTACCTCCGTAATGAGGTTCAAGTTCTAGACCTAGAAGTTGAATACCCTGATTTCGACAATTATGACTTCTATATCCAAAGACACTAGAAACCGTATGTTGCCTACACAGGTTCGTTACCGTCCCAAAAATATGGGGTTTCACTTCACACATCCCACGAGTCCTAGGGTTTCCGGGGCACTAATCAGGTCCATTGTCACAGCAAAGACCAAGTTACAGGTTTGAGTCACATAAAGAATTACTTTGCAGATAGCCACCTAAAGTAGAGTGAGAAACATCTCAAGGGTGAAAAGGGCCACCTACCATCCGATCAAATCTCCCTAGAGTGAGAGATACCAACAAAATGGTCCCAAAGGGTTTATATATGGTGCTTGACCTTATTAGTTGGGGCTTTTGAACCTAACAAGGTTTCCCCAAAACATAAATACCCAAATCGAATCAACAATGTAAACCTAAACCCTAGACCTGAGCAATCAAATACTCGATGCCAATTTGAAATCAATGAGACGTTTCAAAGAGATAGACCAACAACGATGGAATGTGAAAAATAGTAACTTTTATTGAAGAATCAAAATACAATAACGATACCCAATTACAGGTTTGTCTGTGTATATATATATATGAAGAAGAAAAGATTGAGAGTTGAGAAAGACTGTACTGACATGAAGTTTGCCTCGGAGTTCTCGGTCGGATCGGAGCTTGACGTAGATACGCTCGTCGAGGCTAAGTCTGATGAGATCCAAAGGCTCTTTCACTGCAATCTCTTCTTCGCTCGCCATTACTTTATCTGTAACACACTGGGGTTTGAGACCAGCGCAATTTGGCCTTTTGATGGAGAGTATCTAATATAACATATATTAATAAGTTTTACTATATAAAAATCTTTCCTTTTGTCACTTGAAAAAAAGAGTTTGAATCCAAGTATTTATTATTATTATGGCTTTTTGTGCAATGTGATTGTATAATTAATGCATTAAAAATAATTAAGATTCACATCTATTAGTTGACATTGGGGATAAATAGAAATATGCAAATAAAATAGACATTCCCATGCTGAAAAAGAAAATGGCAAGTCAAAAAAACAAGAAAAGAAGAGGGAAACATTGAAGTATTAGTTGTAATTCATTCTTAAAAAGGTTTTTAAGTTTCATTATCTTGGAGTAATAGGTTTGGATTCTTTATATCTATTAATTTAATTCGTAATCCTTCTTATCTTGTTAAAAAAAAAAAAAAAAATTCATTATCTTGTGTGCTAACACTGTAAACAAAGAGGTTTTTATTCTTAGATAGAAATAAGATCTTAAAAGTGAAGCATGCATAATATTTGTATGATTTTTTTTTTTTAAAAAAGAAAAGTTAGGAGAAAGTACTAATGCAGACACGACATTTTGTCCACGCTCTATTTCCTTTGTTTTTCATTATGGGACTAGTTAGAAGGTCCATCAATCAGCACAATTACACCATCCGAAATGTTCCACATCCCCCTAAAGTTAAAATTTTGTCACCTAAAATCATTCTTAGTCGATTTTTCCATTCGATTGAGAAATTACCCCTAAACCAGGTCCAAATCTTTAGGAGTTCCAAAGACTCCAAATCCACCCTAGATGTGAAGTTTCTTCATCTACCAATATTCTAAATCATTCCTACAATAGGATTGTGGAATTGAGTCCAAATAGGGCCTAAATTAGTGTTTTCAGTATTCTAATATCAACTTTGGCCAACCTTCGAAGGTCACGAACCTTCATCAAAATCAATCAAGTAGTTCAAAATATCAATTTGAATAATCCGATTGTACCATTTATATTCAAATTTGTCTACCTGATTGTCCATCTTTCCATATTCAAATACTCAAATTGATATTTTCAATGTAAATTTCAGTTCATTTTACCCAAACCTCCTCAAGTTTTACCCTCGATTGGGTTACTTTTATTGTTAGATCGAATTTGAGCAGTCGTCCTGGATACAAATTTCTAAACTTTTCAATCTTCATCTTGCTGTCACCGAATCATAAATTTGTTGGTTTCATGATGATATTCCCTCAAAATTCTACTCCAATGAAGTTATTTAGGACCCCGAAATACGGACTATGATAAAATAGGATTCAGAAAATCGTCCGAATAAAATCACCAAAATTCATTCAAAATACAAATTTAGAGTCCACTCGGGGTCCTAAATCAACACAAATAACATTAAACAAACCCTCGCTACGCTACTCTGATAATTACTAACTTAAACACGTAATAAACAACCTCAAAAGAAAATCTACGCAACTGTTAATTACAAATCTGTAGAAAATTCATTTTTTTTTTTTAATTTTTTAATCGAAATTGGGCAAACGAAAATAATTTGGAAATTAGACCCAAAGGGTAACGTGAACGAGCACTCCTAGCAACTTAAGCTTTGCCAATGAAATAAGCTTTTAGAAGAAAACAACCGTTATAGTGTGAGTTGAAAATAAACCATTCAGTAAATTCATTTAGAAAATATAGGGAACTAGGAAAATTCCAAAGTTTTTGTTTTCAGAAAGTAGACTCTGAGGGATAAAAACATGGAAGGTTTGATAATTATTCGATGTCAAGAAGTTCATCAAATTAATCACTTACAAATCTATTCCCCAACATTGATAAAATACAGACAACAGGTATTGTTGAATATTCAAAAAATATATATGTTCATCCAAAAAATAACGAAGTTTTGCTAAGTGTTACTAGACCTATGGGAGTACTTGTGGTAAGAATTTGAAGGCATTTGAACCACCACAAATCCTTAAAAAAATATCGTGACAAAGGAAGACTTGAGAGAATTTGAAAAGGAAAAATAGGAAGCAAGTACATGCTCATGTGGAACAATTTCTGATCACGACCCAAAACAATGGCAGTGTTAAAAAAACAGTTCATTAATCACCAAGAGAAATACAGGAAAATCATTAAGATTTGAAATGAGACGATCCACTAAATTCATCATTGTTTAACTCCCTTTCTCTAACAACATACATCTCCAAACTTCAACTGCACATATAACAACCTCAATCACCCAACACTCCTGAACAAGAAGACATATATACATGATTTAATTTAGTTCTCACATACATCGAAGGGAAAATTGTAACTAGCCTCGAATACAGTAAAATCCTCAAAAGAACTTGGAGCACACAATTTATCAAACACTTTGTCTACATAAACCAATTGTCTCCAAATAGGTAATTTAGCAACTTCGAACGCTCCGATTGATCATGGGTACCTGAAAATGTTAGGGTGACACAAGAAGTCACAGCAGGAAAATACTCCAACAAGTGTTGCTAAGAAATGTCATGAACCATCCAAAGAAGCAAGATACAAAGAGTAGAAATATAGGTATATCAACTTCAAGTATGAATATGCACAAGAACACTTCAAATTGAACAACTACTTATTGAGAATCGAAGGAATCAAGTGATATAACAACTCAAAATCAGCCATACACAAGAATTGAATAACAATATTCATGACCATAAAATAGATGCAACATTACCAAAGCTGTTAAATTTATGATGTGGAAAGTATAAGACAGGAAGAAAAAAAGATGGAGAACACATCATATACTTGGTTCGGCACTAAGGCCTACATCCATGGATCAAGAGCCACTTAGGCTACATTTCTCTTATTATTTCTTGATACGTTTACATTGTATTGATACACAATATAAAATTAAGTAGTAAATCAAGGAAGAAAGCAAGGAAACAGAATATAATATATATGTATATATATATATAGTATATTTTAATATTCTCCCGCAAACTCAAGATGGGTTTCTCGAAGCCAACTTGAGTTTGGAGATGAAATCTTGAAAATGGTGGTGGAGCGAAAAGTATCTGAAAGGCTGGAACAACGCCAAGGAAATGGGTTGGAACAAAGCCGAGAAATGGGCTTAAACAACATTGGGAGATATTCGGGTAATCCATTTGAGAAACGAAAAAGATTCAGAATAAAACCAGTAAAAGGCCGGAACTAAGCCAGGGAATAGTAGGAACAAAGCTGAGAAATGCCGAAACAAAGCCGGGGAAGTTGCCGAAACAAAACTAGGGAAGTGGTCGAAACAAAGCCGAGGAAGTGGCCGGAACAAAGCCGGGAAATAGTCGGAACAACGCTTCAGAGTGTTGACTACCATCGGTGAAGGAGGAGCGTGTGGGCTTGTGTACTCAGGAGCGTGCGTCGCTTTAGCGCATGAATCGTAAGTCAGATCTATTTCGCAGGAGTGTCGGCGCGTGACGGTGCGGGACGTCGCTTGGAAGATTTTATTGGTTTTCTCCTTCACTGCTCTCTGCAATCAGTAAAGGAAAGGGGGAAAAAAAAAAAATAACAAACAAACAAACTGTAACGACCTAAATCCACTGGGTCCGGGTCGTTAAACAGATCTTTATTCAACCCAAAATCATCCAAGGGTAATATGGTCCTTTCACGTTAAATTTGTATATTAAAGTCTAATAAGGACAAGATGGTCATTTGTCACAATTTTAATAGTCTAAGACTAAAAGGGCAAAATAGTCATTTACTTGTATCACATAATAAATAAGATAAAGTCCGGGGCAATATAGTCATTCCCATGGTTAAAATATAATTATAGTATATTATTGGACTTTATAATGTGTAACAATACACTTTAGTGAGTGGTCAAGGGCAAAATGGGAAAATAAGTCACAAATGTTTACTACACAGGAACCGGTCGATGTATGGGGAGTCATACGTCAACTGGTTTGGAACGTGCACAGTGGAAAACTCACTGCTAAGATACCGGTTGACGTGTGGGAGGTTATACGTCGACTGGTTAAAGACATGTACAGTGAAAAAGCTACAGCCAAGATATTGGTCGACCGTGTGGGAATTTCACGTCGACTGGTTCAGGTCATGCGGTCAACGTGTGGGAATTTTACGTCGACCGGTTCTGGGTTATCCAAACTCAAAATTTTTCACTGTCTGAGATACACCAACATTGATAACAAATCACCCACGTCACTACGTTCACGTACACATTTAAATACATTTTAACATCTAATACATTAACAACAACAATGTTAACATAATTTACAACACGTTACATAAAATACACTAAATAATTTAGTGTAATTAAACATAATTACATTTTTCCAATGGTCATATACAAAATGTATCTAAATACTTCTCATATTGCAACATAATACATCTTAGTCAACTTTATACAAAATTAAGCCCAAATACCAAAGATAGCAATAAGAGACAATTTCTTACTCTAAGCTAAGGCCGGGGTGGATTGTCTTCCGCTACTTCTTTTTCGTGTCCTGAAAAATGTTAAATAATAAAGGGGTAAGCATAAGCTCTGTAGGAAGTGTCTAAGACACACTTCCTATGACCCCGTGAGTCCACGTATAGAATAGGAAATAAGAGAACGGGATCATATTACACCGGGAATGTATACCATAACCACAACATCTGATATAAACACATATACCACCCAAGTCACAATCATGCCATGTATGCCAATGAAGTGCAATGCTATGCTCATGTCGCTCCCCATTTTTCGAAACATTCCCGTTTCAACTTCCAAACCGTTAGTGTAATCCGACCCAAGGCACCTCCAAGGCGTCACGAATGGAGGGTTGACTAACTATCCACTACCACAAGGCACCTCCAAGGCGTCACATCTAGCCTAGTTAGCTCAACCTTACTCCCTTCTAAACTACACTAACAACACGGACCACTAGGCTCCTCCTAAGCGTCCGGTTTTCGCAACACTTTTTAAAAACAATTTTTCCAAAATCCTTTCACTTGCTTTTAAAACATTTTTCCCTTTTTCCTTTCCCAATGGATGCATGAATGCCTCATGCTTCTAATTGTTAATCCCACTATAGAACATCGCACATCCTTGCAAGTTAAATTTCTAAAACAAGTATCTCATGCTTTCATTCAACATTAATCTAGCATATTAATCTTATAAAGAGAAATTTCCATTTCACAAGTGCATGCTATTACACAAATTGACAACTAGCACATAATCCCATATTTCCTATGTACAACACATAAGTAACTTGTAAGAATTCAAGCTAGTTAAGTATACAAGATACAATTTCCATTACACATAGGCATGCTCATAAGGGTGGCAAAAATCCCCAACCCGGTGGGGATCTGCCCCGCCCCCACCCCATTTAAAGTGGGTTTGGAGAACCGTTTACTTAAATGGGGTGGGGATGGGGGTTAAAAAAAAAAAAACCTGTCGGTTGCGGGGCGGGGGCGGGGTACTAAGATCCCCGCCCCCGCAATCGCCCCGTTTAACATGTTAAATTACTAATTTATCTACCCATGTTAATATATTTACCAAATTAACCTTTACTCTCTCTCTCTCTCTCTATATATATATATATAAATAATGGAAACCCCACACTTCACTTCCATTTTGCTATTGAGGCGGCCGTGTAACTCTAATCTCTCTCTCAAACCCATCATTGAATATATGTGAAAATGCATTTTCTTATCTTCTCTGCTTACCCAGAAAAGGGGAAAAAGCTTGTTTATTTCATTGCCTTCATTTCTTTCTATTCATATATATTTGGAATTGGATTGTTGAATACAACCAATAGATTTGTAACTTCCGAATCAGATTGGTTGCATTATCTGAACTTGCCCTTTAGTTCTCCTACACTCCACCATCTGGCAAGCTCTTGGAGGCACCATTTGCTCGAAGCATACGTTTTGGAGAAAATTGGGATTGAGATCTTTGACTCTGTAATTGCTTTGAGCAGCTCCGGGCCGATCTCTTCTCCGGGCCGATTCTTGTAGATTTATAGTTTGTAGTTGCAGAGAGAGAGAGAGAGAGAAAGAGGGCAAGTTCAGAGCTGAGAATGAGAATAGAGATGGAGGCGAGTGGGGAGGCTGAAATATATGGGTTTTGACCTTTTGATTCTTGTAGATTTTGTAGTTTGCAGTTGCAGAGAGAGAGAGAGAGAGAGCGAGAGAGAGGCAAGTTCAGATCTGAATGATTTGCCCTAATCGGTTATGGGGCGGGGGCGGGGGTGGGGAAGTGGGGATGGGGTAGGGGTGGTTATGGGGGTTAGAGGGAAAAAATGAACCAGTTATGGGGCGGTTTTGGAGGTACCAAAATTAAACGGGGGCGGGGATGGGGAATGCAAAACCCGCCCTAAGCCACCCCATTGCCATCCCTACATGCTCATACACATTATATCAACTTTCACATACACACACACCTTCCAAACATAATATTTAAACAATTTGCAAGAATTTAAATTAATTAAGCATGCAATTAAAGAATTAACTCACAAGAAACATAGGAAATCATGTATTAGAACACCCTACCTCAAATTAGGCAAAAACCCCCAATTGTGCCCTAGATATTGAATTCCCTAGAGTGCACCAAACATGAAATTACTCCGATCAACTTGTAGACCTCGTCGTGGGCTTTAATTTGCGCAAACGGCACTTAAAAATACTAAGTAATGAGAGATGGATCAAACTTTGAAGTTTTTGAAACAAAAGAAAAAGAAAAATGGAATTTTGAGAGTGAGAGAGAGAGACTTAATAGAGAAGAGAGAAAATGAGAGACCAAGGGGTGGTCTCTAACCCCATTAAGGTGGGGGGTGGGTCCCACTCCATTTTTCTTTTATTTTCCCTTTTTTTTTTTTTTCCTTAATTCCCTCCACAAATTTAAATATTCATCAACTATTAAAATAGTCACACACAGCACATTAATTAAAATGAACATGATGCAATTGGACCCAACCAAAATCCCCGTACTCAACAATTCCGGTAGCGGGTCTCACCCGGGATTATCTGGCCCGAAAAACGAAAAAATGCCGAAATGGCCACCTTTACATTTCAAAGAGCTCTGAACTCAATGAAACCCCTCAACCAACTCTCGGACACAACCGGCATGCTCCACAGTGTCCGGCACGCAAAACGAGAAAGGACGAAAATACCCTCGAAAAAATCAGAAATTCCAAAAATGAAAAATGGTGAAAATTGGAATCACTACAATCTACCCTTTGATGAGCACTGAAAAATGCGTATTTAAACCCCTTAAGCTTAGGCATTCTAGTACCTTTATCTATCTTACTTTACCGTTTTAGATTGATTTCGTATTATTTCCATTTTCAGGCACTTATCCTGAAAATAAGCTAACTCAGCCAAATAAGAGCTTAATTGAAGCAATTCTGGGATTAATCAAAGAAAGGAGCAAATTGGACAAAGAAGAAAGCAAATGAAGCCAAATGTGGCAAGCAGCAAAGTTCGATCGATCCAAGTTCAAGGTTCGATCGATCGAATAATAATCGATCTCAGCACTTCAAGATAGATCCAAGCCTTGACCCAAAAGCATAAAGTTCCAAAAGTTCGATCTATCCAACACCATCCTTCGATCGATCGAACACTTTTGTCCTTATTCAAATGATTGATCCTATCCACAGCTGTACCACCCACTAACCACTTTTGTCCTTTTCCCATAAATATCTCCCATAAATATCTCAGATTTGTCTTTTTCCAAAAAGCTCAGCCAGTTGGATCGATCCAGCCTAAGTTCGATTGATCTCACTTACTTTCGATCGATCCAAGTTCAAGGTTCGATCGATCGAACTTCCTCCAGTGCGAAAAAGTTAAAATTCCATCTCATTGAAAGTTGTCCTTTATCCAATCATTAGGGATTATTGTGTGCATGACCTAAGCTTATTTTGGGTGTCATTTTGACCTACCTATATTAGGATAAGGATTGCTTTTTTAAGAGGAGCCAACATTAATTTCATATCATCTCTTGGAGAGGAAGCTTAGAGGAGGAGGAGGCTAGAGACACCATTGGAGACTCTTCATCAACAAGGAGCAAATTTCAACCATGGAGTTAGCCCTTGAGGGTTGGAGCATCATCACTATGAGTGACTAGACATCCTCTTGGGGCTAGAGTTAGCCCCAAGCATGCTTTCTATATCTTAATCTTGTGTATTATTGAGGGATTAGTGTTGTAATTAATGTTTTGACACTTTTATACATATAGATCTTGTTTATTCAATGATTTATGTGGTTTAATGCTTCCAATCAATCATTTCATTCTATCCACATGTCTATGTATGCTAGAATAGATGTTCATGTGTTTACCTCTATTTCTTGTGTAATTGATGCATGTCTATGTGTATTAATGCTATGGATTTAGGGATTGTCAAAACATTGTGCTTAAAAGAATGCTCTTGTGATTTTCTAGATGGTCCATGCTCACTTCTTGATGGATTATGCCTCTCCCTTAGCTTAGTTAGTTTAATTTCATGCCACTAGTTTAATTGTAGTGTAGTGATAGCATAATTGTTAGATGAGAAGACAATCCATGCTAGTTGTTTGATGTTCCATACTTTTGAATGCAAGTAGCATATGTCTTCAACCTTGTGGTGTGTTTGGCTTGTGAACTTAATGAAATGATTAATGACTTGCTAGATATGTTGTGCTTCTCACATGCTATTTAGACAATATATACTTAATTGCTAGATATGTTGTGCTTTTAACATGTTGATTAGACAATGTATGCTTAAATTGGTCACCCATGCTAATTGAATCAACCAAGCATATACACACACATATTGCAACACACTTTACCCTCATTAATCATTAGTTGGAAGTGTAGAAAAACATTGCTTGGTGGTGACCTCTAAACCCCAAGATCTCTCTCTCTCTCTTGCTTACTCTTGTTACATTCAATCACTTAGTTTAATTTAGTTGTTCTTTAGTTTACTTAACCAACCAACCATTTGTTGATCACTCGACCTATTGACCCTAGTTGCATTTTCACATTCAAGTACGACTCCAATCCCTTGGGACGACCCCTTCTCACTCATACTACATAGTATAGGTGTTAAGCGGTTTATAAATTTAACTATGATGCCCATTTGACACTAATTTCCAAACTTAAGGTGTTGTGCATTATTTTGTGCACACCTAGGGGATAGCATCACCACCCTCCTTAAAGAGATTTCGTCCTCAAAATCTACCCTCCTTAAAAGAAGGAGGCCCACAACCTTTCCTCTTCCCGGAGGACATCGCACAAAACCCAAATGACTACCAGCTCACAACCTTATCGCCTTTGACATCGGATGTCAATAAGCAATCCCACACCACCGTGACTAACAACACAATGCTCAACACCCTACGTGGGCGATCCCCACACAACACCCTATAACGTAGACCATTGGATTCTATACCTGACTTAATACTGACATCGGTTACTTCAACGCATCAACACAAAGCTCCACTACTCACGAGAAAGACAATCAATTGACCACCGAACACGACGACATCAAACCCTCAGCTCATCCTTCAATGGAGACATTAAACCCCAAACAAGAAACCTTGTCCATCACCTAATCAGACTTAACTCAGATATACACCTCTCAGTCAGACCAACACTTGCCATCCAACACACGACTATGCCACCACATAACCAGTACAAACGACCACGAACCGCACTATACAACAATTATCATACTGATCAACCTAAAGATAACTAAATAATGAATCTCCCAACAACTACATAACTATTAGTCACCAAAATAATAAAACAGATCATCCTGTACCCAAGTCATAAATCCTCAAAACAAGATCCTCGAAAATCAATGTTTATACCACAAAACCCGTTATCGGACACTTGGTCTTACTTAACACATCTCGTTACTCGAGACAACTTCTTGAATCCACACCAGCACACTAACACAACACCCAATACCATACTCTCACTATTTATGACGACTTGAAACAATCATTGACCTTTGACCCGACATCGTGCTAAAGAGGGATTGATTCAGGAGAAATTGTTGGCTAGGCCATTCTTATCCTCAATCCGACCTCGACACAGACATCGTTCCTGCCCTCAAATCCAAACCTCAAACACAGTCTCACACAGTCCATAAAATAACCATGAGATCCACTCTCTATCTACCCATCGCTATACGTAATCTCAACAATTATATAATCACATACCAGCACTAAGAATCTCAATCATTTTTTAATCATACAACTTGTAACAAGCTAAAAAAAACAACACGGCACCAAACATCACAATCATCGACCAGCATAAGAGACATCTAACCTCCTTATAACACCTATACCCGGCAAACAACTCTTTGTCATCATTCGGTTTAATTCTTACATCTTCAGAACATACAATACGACTCATACCTGAAACCTCAAAACCAAAGTTAATCATTCTTATTATTCCCCAATAGAATCGTGCATTCATTTTATCAAATTACAAAATTCTATGACACCATCGACAATTATCCTCAATACACTGCTTAAATTAAACACCCATAGTAACATCTATGTACAGGACACGTATCCCATCACTTATTCATCCTCGAGCTCCCGGTTCACGATGCATCCCCTAGCCATCACCGCTAGTACTAAGCACTGAAAACTTACAATCTCCATTCGGCAACTCGTACCTCATACACCACCGGTTAAGACCACTCTTAAAATAAGCACTACAAAACCAAAGACTCCACCACCCTCCGTGGGAGTGAGTCGACCGATTCAACTAGAACTTCTACTGACGAAATCTAACAGTGCAACAAACCACACACAAGTCCGTCCACCTACGGACGCGCACAACTCCTAAAGGAAGAACAAGGCTTATGACAAACGACGTCCTTATCAGGACTAAAACAACGGAAAGAGTAAAACCCCTACTCTCACAAGAGGTCGATAACTCACACCTGAATACACCTGACACCCTGTCACATGCTCGCTACTCACCAATCGTCCAATCGTGGACACTCAATCTCACCCGAGATGAAATAAACTCCCTACACATAAGAAGAAGAACCAACTAAAAACATATGTGGGATAACGACCTTACTTCTAGGTGACCTTACCACTAATGGACCATCATACACTATTAACACCGGAACCTTACATACGACACTCTGTAACACCTATGCTAACCAAAACCAGTCAGATCTATACTACCTATTCCATCAAGTACTAAGATACAACTCACAACACAACCATCGGACAAGATTATCAATGCTCGCAACATGCCAACATTAGAAACAATCACAACCCATCGAACTCCGCGTACCGTTTTACCTAGTATCAGTCACTCCCAAACGATAACCTCCACACCATAAAACGACACGTGACCACCTATTCCATTTCCCCTACCCAGGCGACACTGCCTCAATCACCGTACACATGAAACCCGTGACCTCAGTCACAACAACCCAATGACCCTTCAAAAGAAAAAGATGCCTATATAGCAACATCGTTCTCACTGGCGCTAAAAACTAAGCCGACCATAATCGCCTCAATTGGCGGACAATCCCCCCACTACCTGACATCACACAATAAACAACTCAAAATCCCTAAACTACATTCGGATCATACCTTAAATTGTTCCGCTCATCAGTACTAAACATCACCCTATTGCACATTCACTGCCACTCATTTTAAACAATAGTTCAAACCTATCATCCCGTCTGACCATCAAGCCATTACCGAGCAATTCTTCCTCAGACATCCTTAAGACAACATCATTAAAACAAGAAAATAAATACCACTCTCGATACTCCCTACAATGACCACTACTTTCTACCAGAAAATAACCTCCATGCGGCAATGTCATGTCGACCAATCCTCAAAACAAAAATGAGCACAAAAATTCAAAATGCTCAACACCCAACTGTCCCCTTAAAACCATTACTGATGCAATCAATCACTAACACTTAACCGGTTACTCAAACCACTCATTCTAAGGCAATCTACATGCCTAAACAATAAAACTTCACGCCCTAGGTTCAACATCATTACTTCTCATCATTCCCATTCCTCATAACACCTTTAACCCCGACAAAAGTCAAATGGGCTATTAACTAAACTTACAAGATCAACCCCATCTCAAATCATTCTTGGCATTAATCCACCTTTTTGGATCTTCAAACAATAAACACTACCTCCTCAAACTCCAGAAGCAACATAAAATTTAACTCCAACCCACAGCTCTCAAATCCTAGAACACAATTCGTTTGATAACACAATACTTACCATCAATCACCTCATTCGCAAATAACCAAACACTTTAATGACCTCATACAACCTGCTCTATCATGCAACCCTGCACTACACAGTTAAAACTAACTACAATACACCACCACAAGGTTCTCTCAACAACCAATACAACCTACAACCCTACTCATCCAACGAGCTATGAAATCAACTCACCGAGAGTCAATTACCCGCAACGCACTCTTGTAGTTTATCGGAATGGGAATCACCTCTCAATGGACCATAATCAACATACCTCCCTAGACCGTACCAAAACACCCGTAATACACATCCACAACCCATAGACCACACTCGTGACTCAAACAACCTCTGTTACGCCTACCACGACTAGTTCGAAAAGAACCTCCGCACCAAACCGTGACCCTAGTCACAAACATTAACCCCTTAAGGTCATACCCTTCTCCCACAAAACTCCCATTCACACACCTGACCCTCACGGTCACAAAACCCATTCGCCGATGCATGAAACTCACACCTAACAAGAACACCATGCCATGAAATACAAACCCATTCTGACGTCGTGCACTAAGCACTGCACAAATGCAACAAGAAGATCAAAATAACTGCACACCAAATAGCTCAATCCATGAGCTAAAAGACCAAATCATTCGTTCGATAAGAACTGTCACCCATCAATTCTGAAGCAACTGAGCTCTTCATCTGCTTAGGCCAAAACTCACACAAACATCTCATACTCGACCGTGTAAACGCGCACAAACACATACATATATAAATACCGTACCCCAACCATGATACAATTATGTCCCTTCCTTTAAAAAATTTAAACACCCCGTCTTCCATAAGAAAAGATGATTGCATAAACCTTGCTGAAATGACCATCACAATACCATATAAACACGTTTGCACATACCGTGCTCACTACTTGCTACATTAACATTTAAATTAGAACTGCACACATCGTGCCTACCATTTTTCATCACCATATTCTTCATACTTGTCATCATATTAAAATTAACATGATTTCTATCATCATCATGGTAATAGTTCGCATTATTTTAAACACATTATCACATAATAGTCATTTACTTGTATCACATAATAAATAAGATAAAGTCCAGGGTAATATAGTCATTCCCATGGTTAAAATATAATTATAGTATTTTATTGGACCTTATAATGTGTAACAATACACTTGAGTGAGTGGTCAAGGGCAAAATGGGAAAATAAGTCACAAATGTTTACTACACAGGAACCGGTCGATGTATGGAAAGTCACACGTCAACTGGTTTAGGACGTGCATAGTGGAAAACTCACTGCTAAGATATCGGTCAACGTGTGGGAGGCTATACGTCGATTAGTTAAAGACATGTATAGTGAAAAAGCTACTACCATGATACTGATCGACGTGTGGGAATTTCACGTCGACTGGTTCAGGTCATCCGATCGACGTGTGGGAATTTTACGTCGACCGGTTCTGGGTTATCCAAACTCAAAATTTTTCATTGTCCGAAATACACCAACATTGATAACCAATCACCCAGGCCACTACGCTCACGTACACATTTAAATACATTTTAACATCTAATACATTAACAACAACAATGTTAACATAATTTACAACACATTACATAAAATACATTAAATAATTTAGTGTAATTAAACATAATTACATTTTTCCAATAGTCATATACAAAATGTATCTAAATACTTCTCATATTGCAAAATAATACATCTTGAGTCAACTTTATACAAAATTAAGCCCAAATACTAAAGATAGCAATAAGAGACATTTTCCTACTCCAAGCTAAGGCCGGGGTGGATTGTCGTCCACTACTTCTTTTCCGTGTCCTAAAAAATGTTAAATAATAAAGGGGTGAGCATAAGCTCAGTAGGAAGTGTCTAAGACACACCTCCTATGACCCTGTGAGTCCACGTATAGAATAGGAAATAAGAGAACGGGATCATATTACACCGGGAATGTATACCATAACCACAACATCCAATATAAACATACATACCACCCAAGTCACAATCATACCATGTATGCTAATGAAGTGCAATGCCATGCTCATGTCGCTCCCTATTTTTCGAAACATTCCCGTTTCAACTTCCAAACCGTTAATGTAATCCGACCCAATGCACCTCCAAGGCGTCACGAATGGAGGGTTGACTAACTATCCACGATCACAAGGCACCTCCAAGGCATCGCATCCAGCCTAGTTAGCTCAACCTTACTCCCTTCTAGACTACACTAACAACATGGACCCCTAGGCGCCTCTTAGGCGTCCGATTTTCACAACACTTTTCAAAAACAATTTTCCCAAAATCCTTTCACTTTCTTTTAAAACATTTTTCCCTTTTTCCTTTCCCAATGGATGCATGAATGCCTCATGCTTCTAATTGTTAATCCCACTATAGAACATCGCACATGCTTGCAAGTTAAATTTCTAAAACAAGTACCTCATGCTTTCATTCAACATTAATATAGCATATTAATCTTATAAAGAGAAATTTCCATTTCACAAGTGCATGCTATTACACAAATTGAAAACTATCACATAATCCCATATTTCCTATGTACAACACATAAGTAACTTGTAAGAATTCAAGCTAGTTAAGTATACAAGATACAATTTCCATTACACATAGGCATGCTCATATACATTATATCAACTTTCACATACACACATACCTTCCAAACATAATATTTAAACAATTTGCAAGAATTTAAATTAATTAAGCATGCAATTAAAGAATTAACTCACAAGAAGCATAGGAAATCATATATTAGAACACCCTACCTCAAATTAGGCAAAAACCCCCAATTGTGCCCTAGATCTCGAATTCCTTAGAGTGCACCAAACATGAAATTACTCCGATCAACTTGTAGACCTCGTCGTGGGCTTTAATTTGCCGCATACGGCATTTAAAAATACTAAGTAATGAGAGAGGGATCAAACTTTGAAGTTTTTGAAATAAAAGAAAAAGAAAAATGGAATTTTGAGAGTGAGAGAGAGAGACTTACGGGAGAAGAGAGAAAATGAGAGACTAAGGGGTGGTCTCTAACCCCATTAAGGTGGGGGGTGGGTCCTACTCCATTTTTTCTTTTTTTTTTTGCTTAATTCCCTCCACAAATTTATATATTCATCAACTATTAAAATAGTCACACACAACACATTAATTAAAATGAACATGATGCAATTGGACCCAACCAAAACCCCCGCACTCAACAATTCCGGCATTGGGTCCCACCCGGGACTATCTGGCCCGAAAAATGAAAAAAGCCAAAATGGCCACCTTTGCATCAAAGAGCTTTGAACTCAATGAAACCCCTTAACCAACTCTCAGACGCAACCGGCACGCTCCACGGTGTCCGGTACGCAAAATGAGTAAAGAAAAAAATACCCTCGAAAAAATCAAAAAATTCCAAAAATGAAAAATGGTGAAAATTGGAATCACTACACAAACGATCTAGGATCGTTGCTCTGATACCATGTTAAATTTATGATGCGGAAAGTATAAGATGGAAGAAAGAAAGATGGAGAACACAAGAAATATTTGGTTCGGTACTAAGGTCTACATCCATGGATCAAGAGTCACTTAGGCTACATTTATCTTATTATTTCTTGATACGTTTACATTGTATTGATACACAATATATAGGAATAAAGTTGACAAAAAGAATAAATTAAGGAGTAAATCAAGGAGGAAAGCAATGAAACATAATATAATATATATGTATAATATATATATATATATATATATATATATATATATATATATATATATTTTAATAGCAACATAAGTTAGAGCAAATCCTACTTGATAAGGATGGTGATGAAAAACAAAATTGTTGAGTATTGTATTATTAATTTTAAGGTTTCATGTGTTAGCTGTAGAATTGAAAATGTTCATGTTTCAATTTGTCATAATTGATCAAACTTTAATGTCTATTGTGTGAGATATATATTTTATAATTAGCTAATTTCGTTGTCAAAATAAGTCTAATCGAGTTGTAATTTTTTAGTTTACAATTTCAAAGATTGAAGATCGGATGCGGATTTGAAGAAGTTCAAGTGTGCATGATATATTACACTCCGAGATGATGAGAACAATGCTTTAGGAAGTTTGAGATGTAGTGATAACACATTGGTAGAGTTTTGGGAGTTTTTGAGGAAGATTTTACAATCTGTCCATTTTGAACTGGTTCCCAAAATCCTGAACTGGTTCAACATTAGCAGAATTGAAAAAATTCAAGACTGGCCATCTTGAACCGGTTCCCAAATTCCCGAACTGGTTCAAGACTCTTGATAGGTTATGGAAACTTACCTTTCTTGCTTTGTTTGATTCCTTTTTGGACTAGACTTCTTTCCAAATCCCATGCACAAAATTTTCTTTATTTTCAGAGGGATTATGATTTTCTAAACTCTATATAAACCTTGTTAGTCTTCTAGGTTTATTCATGACTTTAGGGAAAATCAATTCTATATTTTGAGAATGTCTTTTAGAGAGAGAAAATTCAGAAAATCAAATCTGATTATTCTGAATTTATTTATGAGAGCACACGCATATATTCACGAGTGATTTATTAGTGTTATTCTCTATCTCATCGGAATTGGAGCTATATTGAAGATTTAGAGATTTCGGATGAAAAACAGAATTTAGTTCTTCTACATCAAGTTCAGATCTTGAAGGACAAAAGTAAAAGTGATCACACTTTGAAAAAGGTTGTAGCATTCGAGGAGTGTTGTCTGATCTACCTACTACTCTTCTATAAAGATCAAGCATAAGCCTGAGGTCAAGTTGCTGTTGGACGGAGAGTTGCAAAGCCAGAAGATTGTCAGCAATTGATATTTGGTAGATCGATAGGGTGTGAGCCAGAGTCAAAGTTCGGTGTACTTTGTTTCAAACATAATATATCGGTTTACTTTGGACTGAATAGTCCACGATGTTTTTTCCAAGCAAACAGTTGACGTATTTTATCAATTGGGGTTTTCTCGCTAAAAATCCTGGTGTAATCTCTCTAAACTTAACTTGTTTTATTTTATATTATTTATATTTGTGATTGTGGATGTTTAAATTGATCATATTGCTTAAGTAATTTAATCAATCATAAATTGGACAAGTTGACTTAATAATCAGATCTAGGTCGTTAAAGGAGTTAATCACAATTAAAATCAACTAACTGTTTCTGCATCCCGCGTAACTCTATTTTCACAATTTGGTATTAGAGCGGGATACTCGATATACAGAGTAGATCAAATTTGTTGATTTATTGTTGATTTTTGCATCATGTCTGAAAAATTCTTCTGTTATTGATGCTTTACCTCCTGTTTTATTCAGTTACAAGTATGCAAATTGAGTGGTCCAAGTTTAAAAAGGATTTTGAGAATTTGTTAGAGAAATTGAATCTTGCGGAACTGATAGAGATATTTATTAGTTAGAAATTTTTGTCTCTAATAAAAATTTGGAAGAAATTGGACATAAAAATTTGAATCTTCTTCATAAGATTGATTTTCTGGAAAAGGAACTTAAGAAGGTAAATTTGTATAATAAATCAATGGAACTTAAAATTGATAATTTGAGTAGTGAATTTATTAAATCAAAACAGTCCTTTCAGAAAGTTGATATTGACATTTGCAAAATTGATAAGTTGAAAGGAGTGATTTAGAATATTAGTCATAACAAAGAATTGGCTTCAACTTCAAAGGATTTGTATTTTCAAAAATCTAAAGATGTTTTTATGAAAGTTGAAACCAAACCTTGTGTTATTTCTAGTTCTACCAAACTTATTTCAACATGTCATTTTTGTGGTGAAAAAGGGCATATCAAGTATAAGTGTCAGAAAAGAAAAATTGAACTAAGAAAGAAATTGAAAAATCTAGAGAGTTTAAATTTGAGGAAGAAGAGGATTAGGACTATTGAACCTTGTGACACTTTGCCTAGAACAATAAGGAAATCATTGCATAATGAATCTAAAATTTTTTGGGTAAAGAAAGAGAATTTTAAATACCTTTCCATACATACTGCACTCAGAGCACTTGGTCTATATGGTTGGTACTTTGATAGTGGTTGCCCTAGGCATATGACAGGGGATAGAACATTGTTTACTACTTTTAAGGAATGCTCAGTTGGTACTGTTATTTTTGGTGATGGTAATGTTTCTACTGTAAGTGGTAAATGTAAGATCAAATTTTCAGGAATTGGAGAGTTAAAGAATGTTCTATATGTTAAAGGTTTAGCTGCTAATCTGTTAAGTATTAGTCAAATCTGTGATAAGGAGTTTCAAGTCAATTTTACTCAATAAAGGTGTTTTGTAACAAATAAAAAAGGTGAGTGTATCTTGAAAGGAACTAGAACTTCTGATAATTGTTATGTTGTATTTTCATATCCTTTACTCAGTTACTGATGAGACAGTTTTATGGCATAAAAGACTTGGACATGTAAATTTTAATAATTTAATGAATTTGTCTAATAACGATCTTGTTCGAGGTTTGCCTAAATTGAAGATATCTAAGAATGAAATATGTGGTCCATGTCAATTAGGAAAATAAACTAGAGCGTCACATAAGAGACTTATTCATAAAGTCACTTCTCAACCTTTAGAATTGATTCATATGGATTTGATGGGTCGTATAACACCTAATAGCATTGGAGGAAAAAGATATATGCTTGTTATGGTTGATGATTTTTTTAGATTTACTTTTGTTGTATACTTGAGAGAAAAATCTGATACTTTTGTGAATTTCAGGTCTATTTGCCAACTTATTCGCAATGAGAAGGGATATCGAATTAATCGGATTAGAAGCGACAATGGAGGTGAATTCGAACCTAAGGAATTTATTGAATATTGTGATAAAAATGGCATTAAGTATGAATTTTCAGCACCTAAAACACCACAACAGAATAGTGTAGTGGAAAGGAAAAATAGGACAATTGCAGGTATAGCACGTACTATGCTTCGTAAGAATGAAATTGCAAGTCACTTTTTGGCTGAATCAGTATGTACTGCTTGTCATATCCTGAATAGAGTTTATCTTAGGCCTGGAACTAAAAAGACTTCATATGAATTGTGGTATGATAGAAAGCCCACTGTTAAATACTTTAGAGTCTTTGGAAGTAAATGGTAACCATTAATTGACTTTAGAGAGGGGGTGAATAGAGTCAATGGCCAATTTTTGCAATTTATAAAAATTATTTCCAACCAACTATCGTGCAATAATCAAGTGAAATATTCAAGCAATATATAACACAAGTGTAAAAAAGATAATTATAGGAAATTGCAAACAATGACTCGGCGATTTAGCGAGGTTCGAAAACTCCTACCGATGAGCACTGAAAAGTGCGTATTTAAACTACTTAAGCTTAGACATTTTAGTACTTTTATCTATCTTACTTTATTGTTTTAGATTGATTTCGTATTATTTCCATTTTTAGGCACTTATCCCGAAAATAAGCTAACTCAGCCAAATAAAAGCTTAATTGAAGCAATTCTGAGATTGAACAAAGAAAGGAGCAAAGTGGAGGAAGAAAGAAGCAAAATGAAGCAAAGCAGCAAGTTCGATCGATCCAAGTCTAAGGTTCGATCGATCGAACATTGATCGATCTCAGTACTTCAAGATAGATCCAAGCCTTAACCCAAAGCACTTAAGTCCAAAAGTTTGATCGATCCAACATCATTCTTCGATCGATCGAACGCCTTTGTCCTGATCCAAATGATTGATCCTATCCACAGCTATACCACCCACCAACCACTTTTGTCATTTTCCCATAAATATCTCCTATAAATATCTCGGATTTGTCTTTTTCCAAAAAGCTCAGCTAGTTGGATCGATCCAGCCTAAGTTCGATCGATCTCATTTACTTTCGATCGATCGAACTTCTTCCAGTGCGAAAATGTTAAAATTCTATCCCATTGAAAGTTGTCCTTTATCCAATCATTAGGGAATATTGTGTGCACGACCCCAACTCATTTTGGGTGTCATTTTGACCTACCTATATAAGGATAAGGATTGATTTTTTAAGGGAATGAACATTTTTTTGATATCATCTCTTGGAGAGGAAGTTTAGAGGAAGAAGAAGGCTAGAGACACCATTAGAGATCTTCATCAACAAGGAGCAAATCTCTTCCATGGAGTTTGCCCTTGAGGGTTGGAGCATCCTCACTATGAGTGGCTAGACATCCTCTTGGGGCTAGAGTTAGCCCCAAGCATGCTTTCTATATCTTAATCTTATGTATTACTGAGGGATTAGTGTTGTAATTAATGTTTTGACATTTTGATATATATAGATCTTGTTTAATCAATGATTTATGTGGTTTAATGCTTCCAATTGATCATTTCATTCTATCCATATGTCTATGTATGTTAGAATAGATGTTCATGTGCTTATTTCTAGATTTTGTGTTGCTAATGCATGTGTATGTGTATTGATGCCATAAATTTAGAGGTTGTCAGAACATAGTGCTTCAATGAATGTTCTTGTGATTCTCTAGATGGTTCATGCTCATATCTTGATGGATTGTGTCTCCTTCTTAGCTATATTAGTTTAATTTCAATGGCTTAATTGTAGTTTAGTGATAGTATAATATAAGATGGGAAGACAATCCATGCTAGTTGTTTGATGCTCCATACTTTTGAATGCAAGTAGCATATGTCTCTAATCTTGTGTTGTATTTGGATTGTGAGCCTAATGAAAAGGACCAATGATTTGCTAGATATGTTGTGCTTTTCACATGCTATTTAGACAATATATACTTAATTGCTAGATATATTGTGCTTTTCACATGTTGGTTAGACAATGTATACTTAATTAGTTATCCTTGCTTATTGAATCAACCAAATACACACACACACCAATATTGCAACACCCTAATTGCCCTCATTAATCACTTGTCAGTAATATAGAAAAGCATTGCTTGGTGGTGATCTCTAAACCCCAAGACTCTTCTCTCTCTCTCTTACTTAATCTCTATTGCATTCAATTACTTAGTTTAATTTTGTTGCTCTTTAATCAACCTACCAACCAATTGTTTGATCACTCGACCTACTAACCCTAATAGCAATTCCACAATCAACTCCGACTCCAATCCCTTGGGACGATCCCTATTCGCCCTAGCTATATTTATAGTGAAAGGTAGTAGTGGCTTTTACAAATGTAAAACTTGGCCCTCGCCTTAATGCACATTCTCAAACGTATGGTGTGGCGATACACCCATCAGTTTTTGGCGCCGTTGCCGGGGATTAGGCAACGTCGTAGTTGTGGAATCAATTAGGAATTAGTACTCTTTTAATCGTGTCTTTACTTGTTTCATTTTTCTTTTGGTTACTTATTGTTTTTGTTCATATTTGACAAGGAGCATTGAGCAAGAAGGCAAGCAAAGGAACATTCAAGCAAAGAAGCTAAGCAAAGAAAGGACAAATGCTAAAAATTTAAAAATTGCTAAGCTAAGCTTTAAATTTGGAGTTGAAGTGCTAAAGGACCTTTGTGAGACTTTCTTTACTCAATCACTTAGTTAAATCGTCGGCCCGCATGGAGGCAAGTTTTTAAATTCTTAGATAGATCGTGAGCCCGCGTGGAGGCAATTTACTTTTCTTAGCATGTTGTTCAAGCATGGGAGTGTGGGTACAATGTATGTGGAGGAAGTTTGTTGATGGTTGATTTGTTGCAAAGGGGGAGTGCTTGCTTGTTTTGTGGTGATTTGTGTGTCATTTGTAGTCTTGTGTAAACCTCGCCATACCATTCATGCTAGGCATTCACGTGGAAAATCTAAAGGGTAATCGTGGCTACTTAGACCCACGTTTCATGCAAAGCCCACCACTTAATCAACATGGCCCCGGTGTCCAAGCTCCAATTCCTCTAATGGTCCTTCATGATCATTATAATCTTCATGCATGTCGTACACTTACTTGCTTCGTGTTGCCTAATTTTGAGGCTAATTAATATGAAATCAAGCCTGAGACCATTCAAATGTGTTCACTCTTTTATGGTTTAGATGAAGAGGAACCATATAGGCATATTAATGAATTTCTTGAACTATGTTCCACCGTGAGGTACATGAATGTCCTAGAGGAAGTTCTTAAACTACTCCTCTTCCCTTTCACACTTAAAAACAAAGCAAAGCATTGGTTCAATACTTTAAGGGTAAATTCAATTACATCTTGGGTGCAAATGCAAAATGAGTTTTTTAAAAAATTTTACCCCGTAAGTTTGACCAATGTGATGTGTGCTTCAATTAGAGAATTTTCTCAAAGGGAAGGAGAGTTATTGCATGAGGCTTGGGAGAGATTGAATGACTTGCTAAGAAAGTGTCTACATCATGGCATTCCAAAGTGGCAAGTGGTCTAATATTTCTATGAAAGCCTGTCCGATATGCAAAAGGACATTGTTGATACCTCATGTGGAGGCTCATATTTTGGGAAACATGAAGACGACATCTGACACCTCTTTGAGAAAATGAGTGAGAATTCTTTGCACAAACATTACATTTCTCGGTTCGATTATCATTATAAGGAGGAAAGTGAAAAAGTTTGCCTAATTGAAAGTTCAAGGGAAATTGTAGCCGAAGTTAAAACTCTTTCTCAAAAACTTGATCAATTCTTGTTAAGTCAAAGACTGGCTACCAATTCATTCCCTCTTTATCATTTTTCTCAATCTTGTAAGCCTTGCATGACATGTTCAAGTGTTCTACATACTACTTCCAATTGTCCCCATGGACATGTGTTTAATGAACATTTTGAACAAGTCAATGCTACATTTGCTCGACCTTATTCAAGTGCATATGTTCCAAAGTAGAATGAGAGTCCCAGTCCTTACCCAATCAAAAATTTTCAAAGCAAATACATTCCACCTCATAAGAGGAATGGAGGGTCCCAAGAAATTATTTCTTCTTCTCATCACCAAAGAATGAACCACTTTGCACATCCTCAAATGTATGACTCCCAAGTTGACACTCATTATCCTCATGCATTCTCTAGCAATTTAACATTTGAAGATAAGGTTTTGGTAGCTTTGGATAGCTTAGAAATGAATATGAACTTGTTGCATTCCCATTCTCAATCAATTTCAAAGCTTGAATCCTAAATCGGGACCATAGCTAATGCATTGAATGCAAGAGAGGTTGGGAAATTACCTAGTCAACCCGAGAGGAATCTAAAGGCCCAATTTTGTGTGGAAGCAAACCTTACATCAGGGTGTTCTACCCAAGCTCAAGCGCAAGCCATCACTACTTTGAGAAGTGGCAAGCAAGTGGACAATAGGGTTGAATTACCAAAGGAAGATAGTGAATCGGTGCAACCTAAAGTTGTCACCCATCCAATTCCCAATCTCACTCCTACTTCCTTGAATGAAACTATTCCTAACCCGAATTCTCAATCTTCTCCATCATCATCTCAAATTACAAAGTCTTGTGAGCCAAAAGCTCCATTCCTTTATGCTTTAAAAGAAGCTTCACCTTTAGGGAGGCAAAAAGGGAAAACACATGATATGATGGAAGTTTTTAAGCAAGTCAACATTAATCTTCCTCTTTTGGATGCCATTAAGCAAATCCCACCTTATGCAAAATTCTTGAAGGATCTTTGCACACAAAGGAGGAAGAGCAAGGGTCCAAGCCCTAAAAAAGTGTTACTCATGGAGTAAGTGATCTCCATTCTTCAACAAAACACTCCACTTAAGTTCAAAGATCTCGGTGCTCCGACTATTTCTTATGTAATCGGAACACATGAAATTCGTAGAGCTCTTATTGACTTAGGTGCAAGTGTCAACTTGATTCCTTACTCTGTATATGTCCAATTAGGGTTGAATGATTTGAAGCCAACCTCGGTGGTACTTTAAATGGCCGATAGATCTGTCAAAACACCTAGGGGCATGGTGGAGGACATCCTTGTAAAAGTGGAAAAATTCTACTTTCCGGTTGATTTTGTAGTTCTTGATACCAAGCCGGTTGCCAATCCTTCCACCCACATCCTAATCATCTTGGGAAGACCATTCCTTGCCACCGCAAATGCAACAATTAATTGTAGATCTGGGATCATGGATCTTTCTTTTGGCAATATGATGGTCAAACTCAATGTTTTCCATGCAAGTCGACATCCCACGGCTGAAGAAGGGTGTTGTCTTGTTGATGTGTTAGATGAGGTTGTTGCGGAGTCAATTCCAACAATGATTATGAAGCAACCAATTGAGGACAGTCTTTCATCTCTTTTATCCGTTGATCTTCTTGCTTCTTGTCTTCTTGAAATGTATAGAATTGTGGATTTGATGATGAAAAATCAATGAATGAAGTAAGCAATCTCATGGAATCGGTTGCAAGCTTAGATTGTCCATCTTGGAAAACTCCAATAGAACTCATTCCTCCACTCTCTAGCACTCTACCGGTCTCATCTTTAATCTCTTCACCAACTCTTGAGCTTAAAACTCTACCTTCCAATCTCAAGTATGCATTCGTAGGTCCAAAAGTGACTCTTCCGGTTATTATTTCTTCAAGTCTTGAAAAAGACCGAGAAGATGCTCTCTTAAGTGTGCTTAAAGAAAACAAGGAAGCCATAGGATGGAGTGTGGCGAATCTTAAGGGAATTGACCCTTCTATTTGTATGCATCGCATACTTATGGAGGATGAGACAAAACCCTTTAGGGACGCCCAAAGGAGACTTAATCCAAACATGAATGAGGTAGTCAAGAAGAAAGTAGTCAAACTCTTAGATGCCGGAATCATTTATCCAATCTCTGATAGCAAGTGGGTGAGTCCAACTCAAGTAGTTCCCAAAAAATTGGGGATTACGGTGGTTGAGAATGCAAAAGGTGAGGAAATCTCTAAGCGTACCGCCAATTCATGGCGTGTATGCATTGATTACCATAAATTGAATGCCGCCACTAAAAAGGATCACTTTCCTTTGCCATTTATTGATCAAATTCTAGAAAAATTGGCCGGGCAACAATATTATTGCTTTCTTGATGGCTATTCAGGGTACAATCAAGTAGCCCTTGACCCATTAGACTAAGAGAATTCCACATTTACATGTCCATTTGGCACATTTGCTTATAGACGGATGCCTTTTGGTTTGTGCAATGCACCTGCCACATTCCAAAGGTGTATGATGTCAATTTTCTCGGACATGGTGGAAGAGTATCTAGAGGTCTTCATAGATGATTTTTCTATTTTTGGGTCCTCATTTGATGCATGCCTTAAAAATCTAGATTTGGTGCTTAAAAGATGTCGAGAGACAAACCTTGTCCTTAGTTAGGAAAAGAGCCATTTCATGGTTCAAGAAGGCATTGTTTTAGTCATGTCATCTCTAAGAGGGGGATTGAGGTAGATAAGGTGAAAGTTGAGCTCATTTCTGAATTACCTCCACCTTCAACGGTGAGAGAAGTTCGCTCCTTTCTAGGTCATTCCGGCTTCTATCGCCGTTTTATCAAGGGCTTTGGCTGTAATACCCCTAATTTTAAAAGGATAGTCCTGACATTTATATAATTGTTTAATTCTTTATTTAATTGTTTAATCTTTTATTTAATTGTTTAATTGGTTTTTATTTGATTTAATTAGTTTAAATTGGTTATTTTAATTGTGTGTTTATTTCATGGTTATATTAAATTTGGTTTTTGTTTTACTTAATTGATTAATTGTTTTGTTTAATTAGTTGTCTTAATTGCGGATTTAATTGTTTTAATTTCATTTTTTTTTATGGTGTTAATTTAGGGTTTTGTTTTAGAAGTTAAGTCTGGGTAGCCGACGTAGATTTTAATTAGGATTCTCTATGGGCCGGTTAGGATTCATTGTAGGGTTTGGCTTGATTTTAGGTTCTGCATAAACCTATAAATATAAGTATTAAGTCTGCTTAGGGTTTTTAGAAAAAAAAAACTATTCACGACAGTGGAGGCAGAGAGAGAACAGAGGAGGATTTCAATAGGACGTTGCCGGAGAACGTAGGAAGACGACTGTGCAAGGCTAAAGGCAAGTTCTATTCCTAACTCTCTCCCTTGGACTTGTGTTCTTTACATGTTTAATGCAACTCCAGGACTAATAAAGATTAATATTAAACCAGATGGCTTGTCTGAGTGAAAAACAAAACTGGTTGTGGTTACATGTTACGTATTGGTTGTTTCGGATTCTTTCTTGCGTAACTCCTGAATTAATTCATGTAAATTAATGTGAACAGAGTTGAATTAGTCTGTAACACACTGGGAAGTAATAACAGAGATCTGGTTTGTATGGTAGGTTCGTTTGGAACTGCATGTGAATTTCTTGTTATAACTCATCTTTGCTTATTTCCTGTTCTGATTCAAGTGGATTGAAGATTAATGAGTTTTAAATTATCTGGAACATTGGAAACCTAGTTTTAGTCAAGAGAAACCTTTAGAGTTAAGGACAGATCAAACTGGGGGTCGCCAGAGATGAAACTGAAGAAGGAACGCAAGCAGAGAGGGGAATAGGAGGAAGAGGCGGCTCCACACAAGGTGGAGCAGGCTCTAGGGTGTGTGGAGGCGGCTCCATATGGAGTGGAGCCGGCTCCACACAAGGGGGAGGCGGCTCCTTCCCCTTTTGATGCAATTTTGGACGAATTTTGCTTTTGGGCTGAGTTTTTAGTCTGTTTGGGACATTCAGGGATTGTACATGAGAGATTAAATGAATTCTGTGATCATATAAAGACTCCAGAGGGTGTGGGAAGGAATAACAATTTACTTAGGGTTTATAGGATTGAACCGTAAACAGTTTATAGTAAGATATGCGAACTATTCTTGAATGCACGTGGATTAAATTGCTTAAATTGTTGTAGAAACTTTTTGTGGATAATTATCAGTTATTAATCATGTTTTTGTGACATAAATTAAGCATGTTAAAATTGATATATTTTTCCTATGCTTGCTATGGAATGATTGGTGTTTAAATTGTCTTATTTATCGCATCAATTGTTGGACTGAAATTATGAGCACAGTAACTGGTCAAGATCTAATACACTTGCTGTGGAGTTAATTGATATAGACTTTCAATCATGTTCTCTCAATTATAAGGATTCTGGGAATAAGTTGATATTTGCATATACTGTTGTACTATCAATTGCTAGATTATTTGGTTGAGTAGTGTAATGCCAGTATGTTAAAATACGTAACTTTATTGTGCTCACTTGTGGAACAATTGATGTTTAAATTTACTACTATGTTTTATTATCAATTGTGGATTTAATGGATTGGTTGGTAGTTATCATTCGTATTTATTCTATCAACTGCTGGATGGATTGGATTGTATGCACCGGTATGGGACAGTGACATACCAGGGATGGTTTAGTTTCAAAAATACTACATCCAACCTGTATTGGAATAAGGTAATGGATTATAAATAAATCTTACTTATATTTATACTACGTCAAAGAAGCTGCACAAGTTGAATGACTAGCTGGATTACTTGTTAACTGGGTTGAGTCAAAGAAGCTGCACAAGCTGAATGGCCAACTGGATTTCTTATGGATGGATAAGATAGGATTTTAAATATATTTTTATGGCACCACGATATGAGTCTGAATCTTAGAGTCGTTGGTTAGGGAGCGTATATGCATTGGGATGCATAGTTGGCTACGATGGTTGGAGGTGTACCCTATTTAGGTTTAGGTACACATGCCCACTTCGTGTGCGTTTTTGCATGTTGCCTCTATTCAGGTTGAGACTGGCTTGAAGTCCAGTGAGAGTCCTTTAGTGTGATTATATATATACATACGGACTATTAGCTATTGTCGAGTTGGTTAGAATGTATATGCATATCGAATCTCTGCTTGGATTGTAGTAGGATAGAATTTGTTCATGGGCCTGACCCACTTCTATTTTTTTTCAAGTACACGACAGTTCCAGACTTAGACGTGTTCGTGCTGAGCAGAGATTTTATTCACTCTACTGACGATGTAGGACTTCTCTTCGTAGCTTACTTTTGGATGTCTTATCAGTTACTTTTGTTACTGTTTGGATTATTATTAGGGGTCCACTAGAGATGGATTCCCGAGTTGTACCCTTGGAGGTTTTGGAGTTGGATTATTTAATTTTTATTATTTGAGGATTCTATTTTAGTTTCTTTCAGTTTAAATTTTAATTCTTAAATTCATTTTGTCATCTGTGTTCGTTTTAAATACTTTAATTGTTTGATATTCCCTCGGGTTTGGGCCTGGGCCTGATCAACCCGTGTCTACAATCCGAGGGGTATCACATTAGCAAAATTGCTTGACCTTCGTGCAATCTTCTTGCCAAGGAAACTCCTTTCATCTTTGATCAAGCATGCCTAGACGCTTTTCATAAATTGCGTGAATTATTATCATCTACTCCTATCATGCAACCTCTCAATTGGTCATTGCCATTCGAAATCATGTGTGATGCTTTTGATTATGCCATGGGGGCAGTTTTGGGGCAAAGAGTGGGTAAGCTTCCTTGTGCCATATACTATGCAAGTAAAACTTTCTCAGGAGCTCAATTGAATTACTCCACTACCGAGAAAGACTTACTTGCCGTGGTATATGCCCTTGATAAATTTCGATCCTACCTCTTAGGGTCAAAAGTTGTTGTTTATTCTGATCATGCTGCTTTGAGGCATCTTTTGACAAAAAAAGAAACAAAACCTAGGTTGATTAGATGGATTCTGCTTCTTCAAGAATTTAACTTTGAAATCAAGGACAAGAAAGGCACCGAGAATGTGGTTGCCAATCATCTTTCTAGGTTATCGATAGAGCTTTTCCCTAATCTACCAATTTGTGACTCATTTCTGGATGAACAACTCTTCTAAATTTCCAATGGGAAAAGGCCTTGGTTTGCCGACATTGTAAACTATTTGGCAGTAGGCAAGCTACCAACTTCTTGGTCAAAAAACGAAAAGAATCGTTTCTTTGCCAATATCCGGAATTACTATTGGGAGGACCCTGTCCTATACCGATATTGTCCGGATCAAATGGTGAGAAGATGCATTCCAGAGAGTGAGATTCCAAGTGTCCTAGTGTTTTGTCACACTATCGCATGTGGGGGGCATTTTAGTGCAAAGAAGACCGCATTGAAGGTTCTTCAAAGTGGGCTATTTTGGCCCACTATTCATAGAGATGTCTACAATTTTTGCAAATCATGTGAGAGATGTCAAAAGATGGGAACAATATCTAGAAGAGATATGATGCCCTTGACCAATATACTTGTTGTTGAGATCTTTGATATATGGGGCATTGATTTTATGGGTCCATTTCCTATGTCCTATGGTTTTTAATACATTCTTCTTGCCGTTGATTATGTTTCCAAATGGGTGGAAGCATGTGCTACCAAAACAAATGACCACTCCGTGGTCATTCAATTCATCAAATCTAATATCTTTGCTCGTTTTGGTATGCCAAGGGCTATAATAAGTGATGGGGGAAAACACTTTTGCAATCAATTCTTGAGGCACTTATTTCTTAAGTACTCCGCCACTCATAAGGTAGCCACTCCCTACCATCCTCAAACAAGTTGTAATACCCCTAAATTCAAAAGGATAATTATGATATTTTTATTAATTATTTTATTGCATTTTTAAATTATTTAAGTGTGTATTTTCATTAATTGGTGTATTATTTGATTTTATCTGAATTTATTTGAACTACTTGATATTGTTTAATTTAATTGTTATTAGTTGATTTTATTTGAATTAAATGTTTTATTTTTAGTTTTAATTTGATTGTTTTAATTGTTTATTTATTTATTTATGTTAATTGGTTTAATGTGTTTTAAATGCATTAATTGTAACTTAGGGTTTTAGGTTTTATCATAGCCGACATTGTTATAACCTAGGATTACCTATGGGCCAAGTGATATCTGTATGGACTTAGGGTTTCTGTAGAGTCTATATATATATTGTTTATACATTGATTTAGGGTTACAAATAAAAACCATATTCACCATAATCACGTATATAGTGTGATAGAGAGAAAACAGAGAGAAAGATTGAGAGGAAATACATAGTGAACTTGAGTGATTCAAGGAGGAGTTCGGGACTGAATTAGGAGCAGCAGAGGCTGTTTGATACAACCAAGGTAGCCAAAGAAGATAGAGACAACAGTTGGGGGTTTTTAAACCAAAGTCTCAAGGCAAGTTCTGTTCTTCTCTCTCCCATTAATTCGTGTTCTGTGCATGACTAGGAAGACTCCAGGGATTATACTAAGGCTTAATTATATCTATTATGCATGTTTAATCAGTAATTAAATTGATGGTATTAATCTGTTCTTGGTTGCTTTAAGAAAATTAACTTGTAACCTTGCTGCCGCTGTGAATCAACTTGTGTTTCAATTTAAGTTTTGATTGTATATCATTGTTTGTTGACTAATCTAGGACTGAATTTGAACTCCAAAACAAGTGTTTAAAATAGAATTTAATTGCACCAAATTTATCTGAATTAAATCTGTTGGAACTTGCTTAGGATTTGCTAACAGAGGTTCTGTAAACGGGGCTTTAAAACTTGTGTTCCTACACATGTTAGGATTAGAACTCAGTGGCTTAAACTTATTTAGGACTAAGGTTGAACCTAGAATAAGAATTAGAACACACCACAGAGGCTCTGTAATCACCGGAGTTGAAGAAGATGAAGCTAGAACGGATGTTGACTGCAACGGAGAAGGAGCAGGCTCTAAAATCACCTTAGAGCCGGCTCAAAGAGGATGGAGCTGGCTCTATTAGGAAGATGGAGCTGGCTCAATGCTGAAGGAGCCGGCTCTAACCTAAATTTGGAGCAGGTTCAATGTTTTAATTGAGCCTGCTCTTTCTTGAATTGCCCAGAAACGAGTTATAGGGGCTGTTTGGCTGTACAGTGTTTTCTAAGGCTGTTTAAATGATACCGTGGGATGTAATTAAATGTTAGGGACTTAAATAAGTGTTGAAAACATTTAATACCATAATGGTTTAAGGGTAGGAGCAATGAACAGATCAAATAATGGCTATACGTTGCACTATTTTTGCTAGGTTTATATAACTAGAACTTGGCAAAGTTTTTATATATAATTCAATTATATATAACCCTATATTGTTACTGTGTTATAAATAGGGTAAATTAATTATATTTATCTATACTTAGTTGGATTGAAATTGACATTTAACTTGTTTAATATGTATCAATTTATTGGCTGTTTTGGAGGATTCAAATGCTATGTCTTATTCTAGCTGTTTAAATGATTGGAGCATGATATTTAGGTTCTGTAGTGAATACCTAATATTGATATATGTGTGAATTTATACCAATGCATATACTGGAGGATGGTTGTTGATTATATAGTGTTGTTTTAATAACTATGCTATATGGAGAATTTATATGTACCGGTATGGGACGGTAACATACTAGGTATGGATTAGTCAAACACTAAATCCTACCTAATTTGGATTAAGGTATGGATTAACCCTATGAGTTAAGTCTATCACTTACTTGCGTCATATCAATCAAATAATTGAATGACTTAATATGGTTTCAGGATGGATTTGCTTTACATTTATCAAACCATTTTTCAGATGGTTGATATTTTGTAATAGGAGGACACGGACTTTATATATTTATTATATGTGCCATGGTATGAGCTTGAGTCTCAGGACCATGGTTAGGGTGCGTATATTGCCTAGGATGGATAGCTGGACAGAGGTGTTGTTCCCTGGTAGGTCTAGATACACATGACCATAGTATGTGCGATTTGCATGGTATCTCTATTCAGGCTGAGACAGACCTTTTTGGACTAGTGAGCGTCCTATAGTGTGTACTTATACATATATGGACTACTCTAGATATTGTTGAGTCTTTCTAGTATGTATCTGCGTATAGGATTCCTGTTTGGATTGTAGTAGATCAGGACTTGCATGTGGGCCTGACCCACCCTTATATTTTTCAGGTACTCGTCAGTTCCAGGGTTAGAGTTTGATCGTGCAGAGCAGATACAGACTTCTATTCTACCGACAACGTAAGACTTCTTTCCAGATATTAGATTTGGATTTTATCTTCAGTTTTCTTCCATGCAGTTTGGGATTTTATTAGGGGTCCACTAGAGATGGATTCCCGAGTTGTTAAACTTATGGAGTTTGGATTGTCAAGGTTTAAATATTTATATTTGAGGATTTATTTTAGTTTCTTTCAGCTTAAATTTTATCTCTTTAATCACTTTTGTATTCCGTGTTCGTTTTAACATATTAATTGTTTGATATCTCTCGGATTTGGGCCTGGGCCTGATCAACCCGTGTCTCGGATCCGAGTGGTATCACACAAGTGGGCAAGTTGAAGTGTCTAACCGGGAATTAAGCATATTCTTGAGAAAACGGTTAACACTACCCGAAAGGATTGGTCAAGGAAGTTAAATGATGCTTTGTGGGCTTATCGAATGGCATATAAGACCCCCATTGGCATATTTCCTTATAGGCTTGTATATGGAAAGCCTTTTGGGCGGTTAAAAAGCTCAATTTTGACCTTGATAAAGTCGGAGAGAATAGGCTTCTTCAATTGAATGAGTTAGAAGAATTGAGACACAATGCCTATGACAATGCCAAACTCTACAAAGAACGAACCAAAGCTTTTCATGATAAGCATATTGTGAAAAAGTCTTTGGAATCCGGTCAAAAAGCTTGGCTTTTCAACTCTAGACTTAAACTCTTTCTGGGGAAATTGAGAATTAAATGGGAAGGTCCTTATGAAATTATCTCTGTTGCACCTCATGGGGCGGTTGAAATCAAAAATTTGAAAAAGGGAAACATTTTTAAGGTTAATGGGCAGAGGTTGAAACCTTACATCGAGGGTTAAGTCTTTCAAAGACATTTTGAAGTTGCACATTTAGTTGACCCGGTGTATGAGCACATAGAACATTGCATTAACAAAGAACCAAAGACTTCTTTTGAGCTTGATCCAACAAGTTCTTCAAAGGACCATTTGTTGGGTGGAGTTCAAAGCATTTATCACCCCAACAAGGAGGGGATGCATTATAAGATCTTTAATTCGGGCTAAAAGAGCCCAATGTCTTGCTAGAGACGTTAAAGACTAGCAAAACTATTCGTAGGGTGTCAAAACCCTATTCCTCCCCCATTTCTATCTTTCATTTCATTTCTTGCGAAGTCTAGATACTTGTTTTTGGTTCATATGCATTTCAAGGAACTTTGGTGAGGATTGCATAAGATTTTATGTCATAATTGAGCATTTGGCAAAGTTCGATCGATCTCACATTGGAGTTCGATCGATCGAACAGTGGATTGCACTCAACACTTAGAAAAATTTTCGACCTGCATCCACCTGCATCCACAATCAGCTCTCTGTCCCATCGTTCGAACTCATTCTTAGATCGATCAAGAGACCTTCGATCGATCCAACTTTCAAGTTCGATCGATCTCAGGACTCAACACTTAGAAAATTTTGAGCCTACAAAAACCTGCATATTTTTGCTCTCTATCTGATCGATCGAACTCTTGTTTCGATCGATCACAAATCTTCATTTCATTATTTTAACTATTTAACTTTTCAAAAATCTAAAAATATTTTTATTTTATTCTATTTTCACTCTCATTTTATTTTGTTTTAATTTTCAACAAATTTTCAAAAATTCCAAAATATTTTAATTTATTTGGTTTAAAAAAAAAAAAAAAAATCTATCCAAAAATACTTTGAATGGAGTTCATCAAAGTTCGATCGATTACAACCCATCTTCGATCGATCGAACTAGTCGGGAAATGTTTTTAAAAACAGATCCATCCTTCTCTTCTTGGATCTTCCTCCTTTTCACAGTCCATCCCTCCTCTCTTCGATTCAAGGTAAGATCCAAGACCCTAGAGCTGTCTTCACACCTTGCTTTGTTAAGAATATACTTTCAGTGTCTGATTTGTTCAAATTTTCATGAAGATTAGTGGCCATGGATGAAGCTTTAAGTCTTTTGTGTACACACGTCTATATCTATCTTTATGCCAGGTCCATTGTCATGAGTTTTTCTGATTTTTGGGAGTGTGAACCATTCCAGGTGCTTGGAATTGATGTTTGTTGTGTACTTGGGCCCTCGAACATGTTCATGTGGGTCCCTTGCTTCCACAGTCACATATCTGTGACTCCTTGTTTTTCACAGAACACAATTCGATCGATCGAACTTGTGTTTTAGATCAATCGAATCTATGAGATCGATCTCACTTCTTTTCTGATCGATCGAATTTCACATACACATTTCATTCATCTGGTATTCACTTCATGCTATCATATCAATGCCTGCATAGATTCATGCTTCATCTCCCATCACCTGTATAGATTCATGCCATCTTTATTTTATCTATCTTATTTGACATACATGTTTCTATTGTGTTTTCAATTATTTATTCTAGCACTCACGCCCATACAAGATTTCCTTTTACAAATCATGACTAAGAATGACAGCTCTTCCACTTCAGGCACATCAGAGGATCATGATCAAACATGTCACTTAAAAGAGCACCTTCAGAGTTTGGAGGATATGCTGGTTGCCCTTGGAGCCGACCTTGCTACCCTTCGTTTAAATATGATGGCTGCCATTAGAGCTGACATTTCTCGCCTTCGTACGGAGATCTTGATTGCCATTGATGACTTAGCCAGGGAGATCTGTGGAGCTCCCTCTGCCTGAGACTTCCAGTCTCTTTATCTTTTTATGCTCTCTATCTATGTTCTGTGTCTGCTACACTTGTGATACTGTTATTTTTGCAGCCCGGTCTATCAGCTTTTGACACTGGATGTATCGCACTTTATGGTTGTTTTTATGATGGATGTTGCATGCTTTTATTGATATATCTGTCCTTTCAACTCCATCAGGTGCATTACAGTGACTTCAGTGAGAGAGTGCTACCCAATTTCCAGGACCACCCTTATACTTCTCTCACTTCATTATATGTTTATCCCATTTACACTTGCACGACCACTGTGCACTGATTATCCCATTTTGTTATCTGATAAGTTTATCCAAGTGCCAATTTTCAGGACCACAGTTTAACCCAAGTTTGGAGGGGGGGGCAATGCCACCCACTTCGGATATTTCAGTGCCGATCATTCTTGCTTAGTTGCACTGGTATACTCTTTCCTTTGTTCTCTTTGCACATTGAAGACATTGTGCAATTTAAGTTTGGGGGGAATGATGTTTTACAGTGTTAGTTTTAAATTGCATATCTTTTGAGCATGACTTGTGTATTTGACGGATTTTTCTATGATTGGTCCATATCTAGCCATGATTTTCATCTTTTGAGGACTATATTGCTTAAAATTTAAAAATTGCTTGACTTGAGAGTTCAATACTCCTTGTATGCCCTTTGGAAGCCATTTAGGAGTAAATTTTTCGAAAGATTGATATCTTGCTTGCATTTGTGGTCCACATCATCTTGATTTTGTGATTGTTTTGAGATTCACTCTAGTCTTCTACACTAGCACCGGCACACACTAGCATTCATTTGTGGGGTACATGCTTTGTTAATTATTGAATTGGTTATATCCCAATTGAGCTAGTAGTGCATTGAAAGCTTTCATTCCTGATAAAGGTAGATAACAACCCCTTTTCTCTAAGTAGTCGGGATTCTAGCCTCATCAAGCACTGAACTTCTCGCGCCGAAAGGTGGAGGGCTCAAACTCTAGGTTAATAATTGAACTTGTTTAGTAAAAAAAAAAAAAAAAAAAAGCAAAAGCAAAAGCAATAAAAAGTGAGGACTTCTCCCAAAGAGGTGAAAAGTAAGAAATGATTAGATGGTTGTTATCTTGATTTGTAGCCTAGTTGATTTGAGCTTGTAAGTCCGTAGGGATGTTTGAACACCTAGTGCCCTAAAGCCGTCTGGTTTGGGAGTCATTGACCTAACGCTCGACCTCATGAATCGCTAGAAAGCTTAATAGATCAACACATTGCACTATACTTCCATCTTTGATCCTATAAAAATAAATAAATAAAAAAATATCCGAGTGAAAAGAATAAGCGCACCTAGAACAATAAAGCTTTAATAAAATGTCCACTTTTTGTCTTGATGATCGGTACTAGATTTGTGTACTAGTTTGATGCCGGTCCACTTAAAAAGGATTCTAGAGTTGTTTTGATTTGCACGATCATTTTCTTGATGTGTGGGGGACCATACTTGCTTGCTTGATGTTGAGATTTTGGGAGATTGCTTAGAAATGTTCGAAAAATTACACACTTAAGGTAGTTTTCTCCCAATGCTTGTTTGCAATATTGGTGCCTCTTTTGAAAGAATGAGCTTAATGTTTGTGGGTACCATTTCTGGAAACCTTCACGAGACTTCACTCGTCCACTAGGGGTAACCTAGGGGTTTAAAAGGCTTGTTGCATGTGCTAAGTGCAATCGTGTTCCCTACGAAAGTGGTATTATCCATTTATTGTTTTCTAGTTTATAGTTGTATAGTTGTTCATTTCATTCCTTTACTCATTAGTTCATTGCTAGGGACTAGCAATATTTAAGTTTGGGGGTGTGATGAGCACTGAAAAGTGCGTCTTTAAACCCCTTAAGCTTAGGCATTCTAGTACCTTTATCTATCTTACTTTAGCGTTTTAGATTGATTTCGTATTATTTCCATTTTTAGGCACTTATCCCGAAAATAAGCTAACTCAGCCAAATAAGAGCTTAATTGAAGCAATTCTGAGATTGAACAAAGAAAGGAGCAAAGTGGAGGAAGAAAGAAGCAAAATGAAGCAAAGCAGCAAATTCGATCGATCCAAGTCCAAGGTTGGAACATCCTCACTATGAGTGGCTACACATCCTCTTGGGGCTAGAGTTAGCCCCAAGCATGCTTTCTATATCTTAATCTTGTGTATTACTGAGGGATTAGTGTTGTAATTAATATTTTGACACTTTGATATATATAGATCTTGTTTAATCAATGATTTATGTGGTTTAATGCTTCCAATTGATCATTTCATTCTATCCATATGTCTATGTATGTTAGAATAGATGTTTATGTGCTTATTTCTAGATTTTGTGTTGTTAATGCATGTCTATGTGTATTGATGCCATAAATTTTGAGGTTGTCAGAACATAGTGCTTCAATGAATGTTCTTGTGATTCTCTAGATGGTTCATGCTCATATCTTGATGGATTGTGTCTCCTTCTTAGCTAAATTAGTTTAATTTCAATGGCTTAATTGTAGTTTAGTGATAGTATAATATAAGATGGGAAGACAATCCATGCTAGTTGTTTGATGTTCCATACTTTTGAATGCAAGTAGCATATGTCTCCAATCTTGTGTTGTATTTGGATTGTGAGCCTAATGAAAAGGACCAATGATTTGCTAGATATGTTGTGTTTTTCACATGCTATTTAGACAATATATACTTAATTGCTAGATATATTGTGCTTTTCACATGTTGGTTAGACAATGTATACTTAATTAGTTATCCTTGCTTATTGAATCAACCAAATACACACACACCAATATTGCAACACCCTAATTGCCCTCATTAATCACTTGTCAATAATATAGAAAATTATTGCTTGGTGGTGATCTCTAAACCCCAAGACTTTTCTCTCTCTCTTATTTAATCTCCATTGCATTCAATTACTTAGTTTAATTTTGTTGCTCTTTAATCAACCTACCAACCAATTGTTTGATCACTAGACCTACTAACCCTAATAGCGATTCCACAATCAACGCCGACTCCAATCCCTTGGGACGATCCCTATTCGCCCTAGCTATATTTATAGTGAAAGGTAGTAGTGGCTTTTACAAATGTAAAATTTGGCCCTCGCCTTAATGCACATTCTCAAACGTATGGTGCGGCGATACACCCATCAGTTTTTGCCTAAGCTCAAGATCCCCCTTGAGACTTCTCAAATTCAATAGAGCTTTTCCTTATTGGTGGATAGCAAACTTTCAATTTGAAGCAAGACCTTGCTTCTCTTCCTTGCTAGGAGAATACCCTTCTCCTAGGCTTCTTTTGGGTTGCACCAACCCTTACAAGTTTGAAATAATAGAAGTGAAATACAAGATTGTTCCCATTTCAAAGAAAAGATGTATAATTTCAGCTCACAGTTAGAGTATATAAGAATATAAATAAAGCTCAAATTCTAGGATGAGAGAGTGTAGTGATATAAATGAATGAAAGCTCAAAGGAAAGAATTTATGGCTATTGAATGCTCTTTCAAGTGGTGTAAGTATATTGTAGACCAACCCTCTAGATTTATAGAGATATGAAGCTTAATATAACTGTTAAAGGTGGTTGAAGAACTTTAATGCAAAAATTTCAGTTGGAATTCAAATCCCCCAGAAGGAGCCGACTTTATGTAATAGTGGATGCGGCTCCATTATGAGTGGAGCAGGCTCTTCTTCAAGTAGAGGCGGCTCCCAAAAATGGGAGGCGGCTCTTTCTCTAAAAATTTGTTTCTCGAGCCAAATTTAGCTACTGGAGTGAAAGGAACAGGCTCAACTTTGAATGAAGGCGGCTCCATTGCTTTGTAAAAACCAAAATTGGCTACTTGAGTGAAAAAAACATGCTCTACCTTGAATAGAGAATGCTCTACTTTGAATGGAGGCTGTTTCATTGCTGTACAAGACTAAAATTGAATTTAACTAAGTCCTATGCACTTCTTGTTATGAGTAGCTTGAGTATGAATGTATATATGAAGTTTATGAGCAATTTTTTAGGTATTTAAAAACTGAATGAGAATGAATATGCATGATCCTATAATTTTGAGCTTCAGAATATATTCAAATATACTTTGACATTAAATCTTAAGCTCTCACCATCCTATCTACCATTTTCTTCATTCTTTGACCATGATCGTTGAAGCTTGATGAAGACTTGCCTTCTTTCTTTGAAATGCTTGAATGATCTTTGAAGTCCGAGTTTTTTTCTTTGATTTCTTGCAACTTTTAAGGCTTCCTTGAATCCATTGCTTGGAATGCTCGGAATAGACTTTGGCTCATCATTTTGTACCTATTAGTTGGAATGCTTGGAATAGACTTTATAGCTCGTCATTGAGGTTTGAATATTGATCATCTATACATCACTCAATGAAAATATTAGTACATAAACATCATTAATGGTTTGTAATCATCAAAACATTAGATTGACCTTTTGGATAAAATCTTTAGGCCAACAGTAAATGTTATATTCTTAGAGATAGGGAACACTTGGGAAAATTTGACTCTATAAGTGATGAAGGTGTATTTTTGAGTTATTCACAAACAAGTCGGGCTTATAGGGTTTTTAATCTTAGAACCAAAGTGGTCATGGAATCTATAAATGTTGTATTTGATGATACAAAATCTAAGATAACATCTTCTCAACTAGATGAAGAAGAAACTAATTTTGAAATTGTAGGAAAAAGGAAAGAACCTACAATTCACGAGGAAAAAAGAGTTGAGAATATAGATGGAGAAGGTGAAAGGTTGAAGAAGATGATGATAAGGAATTAGAGGTCACCACTGATGAACCTATTTGAATTCCTGCACCATCCTTAGATATTCCCACATCTAGTAGTTCTAGAGTTCGATCAAATCATCTAGTTGATAAAGTGATAGGTCCATGGGATCAACATGGTACTAGGAGTATAGTCCGTGATCATGTAGGACACTTATGCATTATAGATAACATAGGACACTCATGTCACATGTCTCAGTTTGAACCTAAAAATGTTGATGAAGCTCTTTAAAGTTCTGATTAGCTTATGGCTATGCAAGAAGAATTGTTTCAATTTGTGAAAAATGATGTTTGGGAACTAGTGCCTCGACCTAGTGATGTTAATATCATAGGGACCAAATGTATTTTTAAAAATAAACTTGATGAACATGGTGTTGTGATGAGAAATAAAGCTAGATTGGTTGCACAAGGATACACTCAAATTGAAAGAATTGATTTTAATGGGACCTTTGCACCTATTGCTAGACTTGAGTCTATTCGACTTCTTTTTGCTCTTGCATGTTACTTTAAATTCAAATTGTTTCAAATGGATGTGAAAAGTGCTTTTCTAAATGATATTTTGCAGGAAGAAGTTTATGTAGCACAACCAAAAGGTTTCATTGATCCACATAATCCTGATTTTGTGTTTAATCTTAAAAAGGCTCTTTATGGTTTAAAGCAAGCACCTAGAGCATGGTATAAGAAGTTAACTTCTTATTTAATGCATAAGGGCTTCAGAAGAAGAGGAGCTGATAAAACATTGTTTATTTTCAGGAAAGGAAAAGATTTTCTTATTGCTCAAATATATGTGGATGATATTATTTTTGGTGCTACATGTGATAACCTTATTCATAATTTTTTAAAGATATGAGTAATACTTTTGAAATGAGCATGGTTGGTGAACTGACTTTTTTTCTAGGTCTCCAAGTGAAACAACTTGATGATGGGATTTTCATATCTCAATTAAAATATGCAAATGAGCTAGTTAAGAAATTTGGTATGAAAGATTCAAAGCATGTTCAAACTCATATGAGTACTTCATCCAAATTGGATAGAGACTCTGATCCTAATAAGGTTGATCATTTCTTGTATAGGAGTATGATTGGTAGCTTGTTGTATTTGGCAGCAACTAGGCTAGATATTTCATTTAGTGTAGGTGTTTGTGTTAGGTATCAAGCTGATCCTAGAGAACAACACATTCTTGCAGGGAAACACATTATTTGTTATGTCAATAGTACATTGAATTATAGATTGCGTTATTTTTCTGAGTCTAACTATGAGATTGTAGGCTATACTGATGCTGATTGGGATAGTAACAAGGATGATAGAAAGAGTACATCAGGTGGTTATTTCTATGTTGGTACTAATATTGTTTCATGGTACAACAAGAAGCAAAATTGCATATCTTTATCATCTTGTGACGCTGAATACATTGCTGTTGGAAATTGTTGCACACAATTGTTTTGGATGAAACAGATGCTTCTGAATTATGGAGTTGATCAAGGTACTATTGTTATCTTTTGTGATAATACTAGTACAATTAATATTTCAAAGAATCCAGTTTTGCATTCTAGGACTAAGCACATTGACATTCGACATCACTTTCTTAAGAACTTGTTGAACAAAATGTCGTGTCTTTGGAAAACGTGCATACTGATTAGAATTTGACTGATATTCTCACTAAACCATTAGATGGTCCTAAGTTTTCTCATTTTAAGAAATCTATTGGTGTCTGTTGTCTTGATTAGATACATTGCAAAGACATAGTTTAGAAATGATTTTCATGCATATCTTGAATGTTTAGATTATGTTTTTGGGAAGTTAAGCAAACCATATTGATTGAGTATGTTGAACACAAGGAGTTTAATGACACATGGATTATCTGTGGAAAACATACAATGGCTATGAATTAATGAAATTGATTTTGCTTACTTACTTCGTATAGAAATGAATCATTGATAGTACATTTACTTGAGATATCATTATTTTGGTCAAATATAATATTGATATGATTGATCATTGTCTTGGAATTTGAACTTGATTTATGTGTTTTTAGACCAAAAGAGTGAAAAGAAAAGAAAATTGAAAAACAGTTTGGAATGAAAAAGTTTTTGAAAAAGAAAGAAAAATATTTGCTGTTTTGAAAAAGGTGAAATGGAAAAGGCTACCTTTGAGAATTGTCCGAAAGCTACCTTAACTCGAAACAAATGGGACTAAGGGAAAGAACTGGCTGCCCATAAGCGTGAAGGCCCCCAATGTGCAAAAAGCAAATGGAGCACAAAGAGAGAAAAAAATGTCTTTTGCATATGTTGATTGTTTGATTTCTAAGGATATGTGATATCATTGATTTATTGTCTGAAATCTGAACAATTGACAAATCATATGTTTTTGGAACTTGGTGGTGATTTTACTACACATACTAAGTTTGTGGAACTTAAAAGAATTGATCTTGGTTATTTCCGTTGATATATATAATCTTGTGGAGTCCACATTGTTATTGGTTTCAATTTACAAGATTTATATGGCTGGTCGCTTCTTACTTCAAGGATTTTTCTTCCTTGAGACCCTTGTTAATTTGTGACAAAAAGGGGGAGAGAGTTGTTAGAGTCTTTGTAACGACCCTTAAATGATACCAATTTTAAAAAAAAAAAAAAAAAATCGGCATGACCTCTGCTAAAAAAGGTCCTACCACAACCTGTTAAAATACATAAAAAAAATGTAATGGCCTTGGCCTTAAACTAATTTATCATATCCCAACGCACAATGCAAATAATATAAAACATTCCCAAAACAACAAAATATATATAAAATAGTCTCGTTCTTCCAATTCCTTCAAAAACATAGAAGCACCAGTCCACTACCTAGTCCCATACTCCTTTACAAGGAACATACTCTAATTACATCAATTTACAGTCCATAAAATACAGCTGAAAGTAAAAGTCCATAATTTACAACATTATACAAATTATACTAAAGTTTTACAAAATAGTTAAGATTTACATTTACAAAATATTAAAGTTCTAAAACAAAAATAGCAAAATAGAAATCTTCAATCACGTCTAAACTTGTAGTGGATTATCATCTACCACTTTCTTCCCGTGACCTGAAAAATGTTAAATATAAGGGGTGAGCAAATTGCTCAGTAAGTGGTGCCTAAGACACACCTCTTGTAACCTCGTGAATCCAGGTAAGGAATAGAAATAAAGGGAAACGGGATCATACGTTACCGAGGAAGAATATGATACAATTACAAGGCTAAAAATAAATAATGTCATGCCATGAAATGTAATGCCGTGCTATGTTGCTCCCTGTTTCAAAACCATCCGTCATTTTTCAAACCGTTAACATAACCTGTCCTTTGGTGACTCCGCGGCGACACTAGAGAATGATTGGCTACTGTCCCTGATCCTTAGTACCTCCGCGGCATCATTTGGGGCCAGCTAGCTCAACCACGCTAGGGTGATTTCCCTATTACATTAACGCCACGGACCTTTGGTACCTCCTCGGCATCTGGGTTTTCACAAAATCACTTATCAAAAAAAAAAAAAATCTTTCCCAAAACCCCTTTTCATTTCAAAACAATTCTCTCCCATTTTTCCTTGCCCAATGCTATGCATGAAATGTGTCATAAAATTATACAATTCTACTTCAACAACTTTGCATGCTTAATAAGAAAATTCACACATAACATCTCATACTCATAATTAATACAATTTTCAACAACAACATATTTAAATTAAGAATATAATTATTTAAGCATGCCTTTGTTATGTCCCTTCAACAAATCAATTATGCATATCATTTAAGCATGAAATTCACATAACTTATACAATTCAACCATAACAACTTACATGCTTAGTAAGAAATTATATACAAAACCTAACATGCTTACACTTAGCACAATCTCAACAATCACACATCTAAATTAAAATATAATCATTTAAGCATGTCTATATCATATTTCATCAACAATCGACATACACATCACTAAATATGAAATTTACATGGAATTATAACTCATACACATAACATCAAGACAACTTAGCATGAATTAATCACAATTTAACATGTTACACTACAAATTAAGAGAGAATAATTCACCAAGAAACAAGAGATTGTAGATTAAACACCTACCTCCAAGAATGAGAAAACCCCCAAATTGAGCCCAAATTTTGAATATCCTAGGGTTGGTCAAATGAGAAATTGCTTACATCAATGTGTAGATCTTGATGTGCTCTCCGTTTAGCCGCAAGCGGCACCAAAAATCTCCAAATGGTTGAGAAGTAATCAAAGATTGAAGTTATGAAATGAAAAAGAAAAATAGAAAAACAAAGGAAAAAGGGAAGTAGCCGCAGGGAGAGAGAAATAAACTGAGGTCTGATAATGACCTTTTTGGTTTATTACATAAAATGTAATAGGGGTGGGTCCCACAATTTAAAATATCTTTTTTTTTTTTTTTTTTTTTTTTTTTACCACCAATATACACACACACACACACACACACACACACATATTTATATACACATAATAATTCACAACCACACAAAACACATAAAATAAAATAAATGAGGTGCAACTGGACCCAAACAAAACTCCCGTATGCAACAATTCCTGTAGTGGATCCCACATGGGACTTTCCGGTCCGGAAAACTGAAAAATACCGAAATGGCAACCCTTGCATTGCAAAGAGTCATGAACTTAATGAAATGCCCCAATTAACTCTCGGACACACTCGGCACACCCCATGGTGTCTAGCACGCAAAACGAGAAAAGATGAAAATACCCTCAAAAAATCTGAAAATTCCAGAAAATAAAAAATGGCGAAAATCGGAAACATTACAGTCTTATCATTCAAGGGGAGAGATACTTTTTGCATTGAAAGGGAGAAGAACCATTGATCATTGTATGTGTTTACATTGCGTTGATATTTAGGCATTAAAATGCGTTATTTTATGCTTGTGTTTATTTTCTTGATTAAGCTTCACGGGTAGTTGTGTTTAAGCTAATGTGCAGATTACAGATGAGGTTCAAGAAAATTTTCACGTTTTATTTCCTTTAACAATTATTGTAATTTACTTTCTTGCTTTGGTAGATTGCTGAATTGTTTTTAGGGTTTTGTCACGAAATTGCCAAAGGGGGAGATTGTGAGATATATATTTTATAATTGGCTAATTTCGTTGTCAAAACAAGTTCGATTGAGTTGTAATTTTTCGGTTCACAATTTTAAAGATTGAAGAACGGATGCGGATTTGAAGAAGTTTAAGTGTTCATGATATACTACACCTCAAGATGATGAGAACAATGCTTTAGGAAGTTTGAGATGTAGTGAGAACACATTGGTAGAGTTTTGGGAGTTTTTTAGGAGGATTTTACATTCCATCCATTTTGAAATGGTTCCCAAAATCCTGAACTGGTTCAACATCAGCATAATTGAAAAAATTCAAGACTGGCCACCTTGAACCGGTTTAGGAATTACTTGAACCGGTTCCCAAATTCCTAAACCGGTTCAAGAGTTAAAAAGGTCTTTCGGATTAACTTCTGGCCATCTTGAACCGGTTCAAGACTCCTGATAGGTTATGGAAACTTACCTTTCTTGCTCTGTTTGTTCCACTAGATTGCCCAATTATTATTGTAATGACTCGGTCATTTCCTTTCTTTCCTTTTTCCTTAGAATTTTACGAATGAATTTTTTTCGTTGAAATTCATTTTCTAAGTTCGGTTTCTCGTCGCTTAATGTCGTCTCGAGTGCTCAGAAATGGTTTCTGAAACTCTTTCCTTTGGATTGACAACTTCCTTTGAGGACCGAGTCATTTCCACAATTTTCGTTTTTCGACACTATTCACTTTTTTTTTTTTCCTTATTCCTATTTCATCCTTTTCCCTATTTCGTCTTTTCCCCGTTTGTCACTTTGTTGGCAAAACCTCACTTTTTGTACTCGGAGTTGGTTTTTGACTTCAAGTATCTTTATCGTGAGTGGTTTTCCCGAAATACGTATATTTACTTTTGCAGGAAAGTACTTTGGTTTCTCCCGGTGTACATAGGGGAATAGATGCATAATTCTTTGAAATTAATTTCTTTTCTTGGGGTGTTTTTTGTGAATATCTTTTGAAGATATTTTATTTCAGGGGTATCTAAGAAAATATCTTTTGGAAGATATTTTCATTCTGGGGCAGTTTTGCAGTTAACCCTTTTTGTGAGGGCCATTATGCAATTAATGAAAGTTATTGCAAATTATCTTGTTTTGAGCCTGGATCCTTGTACGGAATTCATTTTCACTTTTCGTCGAGTCGTAAACTCTTAGAAGTCCCTTCTGGTCGATGTTTTCCAGTTTCAGGATTTCTGGCCTCGGTTTGCGCCAAACTTGTTTGGGACATAACTTTCTGCTCGAGACTTAATTTTGGATGCCGTTTCTTCCATTATTCTTATTTTCTTATTTTGAATCTTTTTTGTTCACAGAGTTTCATCATTTGAGCGCGTCTACTCAAATTTCACTTTTCCTGACCCGACGAGACCCGTTCGGGGTACTTTTTGAGATTTCTATAAAAGGGGGATGAGATATTTTATTTTTTCATTGTCCCCACTCTCTTGCACGACCTAAAGCTTCCATGGCAGCCCAAGGGAGGCTACCACCTTCTCTCTCCTCATTTGAACTTCATTTCTTTGTCAGAACATAGTAGGGCCTTTGCATTTTGTGTTCGTGTTGAATACACGCTTCTTTCACCCTTATTAGAACCCATTTTTGGCCAAATTTTGAGTTCAGATTTGAAGTCAAGTTGTGATTTTGATAGGGCTTCTTGTGGGTTCATGTAGATCGTGTTGTCCCCGACAAAACTCTTCGGTATCGTCGGATTCGGAGCACTTTTTTTTCGGTGGGCTTTTGAGATTTTCATCTCAAATTGAGGTAGGGGATGTCTTATGTTTATATTATTGTTGTATTGATTTTTTTATAAGCATATACAACTGTTGAGCATGCCTTGTTCAAGTTTTTAGAATTTAATTTATTTATTTTCTTTGTTTAGGATTTAATTCTAATGATGATGTGGCATGCTAGTAAATTAGGCCTTGGTGAGTTGTGTAACATATATTAAATTTGGAGCATTTGAGTAAGAATTGCAAAACTTATTTAATATTTATTTTTTGTGAAAGATTAATTTACATAGTTGTATCAAGTATGAAACCAACTTGTAATGTGATATTAAAGTAGGCCTTGGTGAGTTCTTTTGTAATACCCCGTATTTTATTAAAGAGTTTAGTTTATTTAAATTCATTTATGTGTGGATTTCTTTACCTATTATTGTGCATGCTACATTGTTATATTAAGTTCATTTAATGGTGCATGTAAATTAATTGTATATGTTAAAATAGTAAATTTATTCATTTAATTGTGCATGTATTATTATTAATAATTTTATTTGTTGATTATGTTTAATTAAGCAATATTAGTTAATTAAAGTATTATATTTATGTTATAAAGTATTATGATGATATAATGTATTCTTATGTAATAATAATAATAATTATAATAGTTATTAATAATAATAATAATATAATAATATTAATTATAATAGTTTATTAATAATAATAATAATAGTTATAATAATAATAATAGTTATAATAATAATAATAGTATTAAATCATAAGTCATGATGAAATTATAGATTAGGATAGGATTTCATTAATATTTATAGGTAAGACTTGAAGCCATATGGTTGGGAATGTGGTGAGTTTAATGTAAATTTAGATATTTGTAATATTTATATTATTTTAATTTGTATAACTATTAGTTAGTTTGATAAGAAGGTAAGTTAGAAACCAATTTAAAATAGTAGAGAGTTGTTGTTAGAGGAAAGAAAGAGAAGAAAGGTGAGAGAGAAAGAAAGGAGCTTGGACCGGTGTAGGAGAAATTTACCCGACTACGCGCAACCGGCGGATTTATTTTAAATCCAAAAAGGCAAGTTATTATCTACTTTTCCCCTTTGAATCCATAAATTATTCATTTAATTTATTTCGGGTTTTTAGAGACTAGAAACCATGCTAGGAATTTCAATAAATTATTTTTATTTATTAAAATAATGTGTTTTAATTATTAAAGAGGTTAGATATTTATTTATTAGCCTATGTAATTAAAATATAGCTGAAAATAATTAAATAAGGCTTTAGGGATTTTTCTAGAATTTTCTAGATTTTTCCGGGGCTTTTCTGCAATTTCCGGCGAGCCTCCGGCGAGGTTTCCGGCCACCGGCAGTGAAGAAGATGACCGGAGTGATCCGGTGTGATGCGGCGCATTGTAGGTTAGTGCACGCGCGCATCCTGGGCCTTAGATGAAGCTGATTGATCCGGTGCATCGCGGTCCATGTTACCGCGGTACACCCGGATCATTGACCCTTGGATTAGGTGAGATGAGATGATAGATGATCCGGTGTGGCGCGCATGTAGGAAAGCTGATGCAGCCAACCAACCGGAGGATGCCACGTCAGCAGGAAGCCATCAACGCGCGCGTGGGAGCGCGTGCGCGCGCGTGGAACTCTCCAGACGCGGGTGGGAGCGCGTGGCTAATGCCAGACGCGCGTGGAGGCGCGTGGGAGAGTGGGGAAGGTTAGGCTGCGCGTGGGGAAGCTTAGGGCGGCGCGTGGGGGCGCGTGAGGGGCCCTGTCAGCTGCTAGAAATTACCAGAATACCCCTAGGGCCTGTTTTGTAAATTCCAGAACCTTAAACTTGGATTTTTAGGTACTGCGTTGGTATTTACGGGTTTAACGGGCCACGAAATTATTATTTTAATACCCCTTAAGTATTATTATGGCCGATTAATATTTCTAAACCTTAATTGGCCCGTTTACCGTACGTAGATGAATGTGACTCATTTGACCACATTACTATAGATGGTATTATTATGTTATTAAATGGTATTCATTATTACTGTTCAAATACAATAATGTCACGGTTATCGTCATATAAATTATCCATTATATTATGGGATATTTATACTGTTAATCATATATCAACCATGATTATTATGCTGTGTGCATTTCAGGGAATAAATGGACTGTTTATTATGTTACATTTATATTATATGGATGTGTTGCCATATAGAACCATGCAAGCTGGCTAATAAGTTTAGACTCATTTATACCTTATGCATTCGTTGCTATAGACAGATGTGTGGCTGTCGGGGTATGTGGTTCAATATTATTGGCATGTGTTGCCTAATTGACATGCTCAGTATATTTAGTAATATTATTGGCATGTGTTGCCTAATTTATATGCTCAGTATATTTATCAGTACTTTGAGAGGTGTTATCACTGTGTAGTTCGTTATAGTCTGTGTTGTTAGTACCGTGCACCATGTATAATAGCTGATTTCCCGGGTAGGGAAATGCGACACTTAACCACCTAGTGTGAGTCTAAGTGATCACCGTCTATTCTGGTTGAGGTCATGCTATACATTGGATAGTTCCCTTAGGATGTAAACAGATATAGTACTCATCCGATTCATAATGATTAATTTATTTGATTCTCTGATTTGGGTCATAGTAGAGAGGACTTGCTCGTGGGGTTGACCCACCATTGTTGTTATTTCAGGATACGGTCAGTACCCGTTCCAAGGTTGAGGTTAGCAGTGAGGGACCACCATCCGAACTCATCTACTCTTACGATCCAGTTCAGGGTAGAAGTTTTATGTATTACTTCAGTTTCAGTTTTTATTTACTTTTGACGTTGAACTCTCAGGTTTATATTTAGGGATCCTCGACATAGGATTTCCAAGTTGTAATGAAGTACTGTATTAAATAAAGGATGGATGGATGTTGTATTATTTAGTATTCCCTTCCTGTCTAAATTCTTTATTATCATCATTTAGTATTCCATGCTTGTATATTGCCAATTGTTTTTGATATCCCTCGTTTTTCGTGTATAAGCCTGATCAACTTATGCGTAGAAAATGTGGGGGTGTCACATCTTTATCATATATTAAATTGAGGGCATTTGGATATGTTTGAAAATCTAGAGAAAAATTAATTAATGAGCTTAATTAATTTTATTTTAAGTGTGTTGGTCACTTAAATTGATATTGGAGGTAATAGGTTGATAATCCCTTGAAATGTAGTCTATTTAATCACCTTGTGAGCATGTTACTAATTTGATATAGAATTAGTACTTGAGATCTCTTGAAATGGTAATTGGACTTAGCATGATATAGAATATCATTGACTTGCATAACTTGTTTAGATATATCTTGTGTAGGTGTATAGCTTGTAAGAATATTACAATTGTTTACCTTGGAAGCTAGTTACTAAATTGGGACTTATTTAATACTTGTGGCTTAGTGTGGTAATGTGGTTCAATTGTTGTAAAATATTTTTGTTTTGGTGTATAAATTGCATATTGGAGGCTTGACATGTCATATGCTATCTAGACTTGAATTATAGGACATGGTTTGTGTGGATTCAAACTCATTTGTGCATGGAATATGGTTTTATGCATTAGTGGATCTGGTATAAGTTTAGTCTAACTTATTGATTTTTGTATAAGTTTTGGACTTATTAATTTTGGAAAGCTTGTAAGGACATATTTCACGTGATGGCTAGGGTTTAGCTCTAGTGCGGAGACAAGAGTCTTCTAAGTCATAAGTGCGCACTAGGTAGTACCTTGTGGGTCGTAATTGCCCGGAATAACTTATGCATGTGCGCACTAGGTAGTGCCTTGTGGGTCGTAATTACCCGAAAACACTTGCTTGGTCTAGTGACCACATGTCCTAGTCTTTCTACTTTGATTTTGCATTCAATTTCAAGTTGTTAATCATGGATTACCTGTAACTTAAGAATTGGTCCTTGCCTGTGTATTTTGATCTCATTTAGTATACTTGAAATTGTATACTTGAACTTATATCCTTGTTGGTGTATCTAAACTCTATCTAGTGTATTTACGCTTAGTATGCTTGTTTTTGTGTGTGCGGATTTCATTTTTGTATACTTGTGCCATATATACTTGTTTTATGCGTATGTGTTTAGCTTAGTATACTTGTGTTTGTATACTTGATTTATGAGTACTCTATACATATATCTTATACTTATGTATGTATGCTAGATATTGCTTATCCCGTTTAACATGATTTAGTATACTTGTGAGCATGTGTACTTGAATGTCGTGTATCATGTTTTAATACGGTTTAGTGTACTTGAGCATTTATACTTGTATACCGTAGTTCATTTCAATTGCATGAGTAACTTAGGATGATCCCTGAGTCTCACTTTGACATAGACGTTAGGTGGCATGAGTCCCTCTAACATGTTTCACCTTAAGGTGATAAAATTATAAAATGCTAGGTCGATGTATGTTCATCTCCTACGAGTAGCTTTATGTTACTCACCCACGTAGTGGGGACATTTTTCAGGTACCGGGATCAAGATTCGGGTTTCACATCATGCTTGGATGATTTGTAGACTTGAAGTTCTCATTTCTTGTAAATGTTGGCTTGAAATGCCATTTATAGCTTTATATGTCAAAATGTGTAAATTTGATTCTATTTTTGTAATATGTACATAAATACACTCCTTACAATGTATTTGACATGTATGAGATGAGGCCGGAAGCCAATGACATGTATCTTGCTTTCTATGCGCTTTCGTTTTTAAGGCTTAATATGAAAATGTTGAAAAATGCTTAGACATTGTGTCATAACTTTTGCATCGGGTGTGGGAATTTCATTTTTATTCTTTCGTAGGGTCTCATTAATCATGTTTGAAGTATGGCCAAGGGCCAAACGGTAATTTGAAATCATTTGTCAATTTTGGTTTTCATATTTTCAATTTCAAGTTCATTTTCGCCTTTTTGGCTGTTGGGGGTCGGATTTTGACTCAGCCATTTTAGGGAGCCGTGGACCATTCCTGCTCGCTCAAAATCACCATTTACGTCTGCGTACATGATCGTTTCTGGGAAAAACCCTTTCCTTTGTGATTTGAGCTTCCTATAGAACCATTTTTCAATTTTGTTGCATAATCTGTTCTAGGGGCATTATATACTTTTCGCATCAATTTTATTTTCTTCTTTCAATATGGTCATTTAGAAAACTTGATTTTAGGGGGGGTTTCTTCTTCGTGTTTTTTCAGAACACATCGTCTTGGTACCGGAAATCCCTCGTGAAGTTTCAGCTCCAGTTTCATTTTAGCAGCTTTTTAGCTCTTTTTACCAGATTTCTTGGGAGGGCATTTTGGCCATTTTGCAGTGAGTTTTTTTTTTGAATTTTCCGCAATTCACATAGAAAACTCAATTTTGAGGGGGGTTTCTTCTTTGTGTTTTTGCAAAAAAAATCATCTAGGTTTCCAAATTCAGCCTCTGTTCTGGAATTTTCTAAAAAAAAAACCACACAGCAGCTTTATGGGCTGCTACCAGCCATGGTGCACCCAGCGCGCGCGCGGCGTGCATGGGCATGCGCATGGGGCTGTCATGGCCCCTCGTCGGGCCGTCGCGACGTCAATTCTTCTTTTGGGCTTTTCTCCCTCGTTCGAACTTCGATTCAAGTGATTTTTTTTTCGAACTTGATTAATTTTTCGTCGTCTATCCAACGGTGTGCTCAGTTACACCCAAATATTTTTGAATAATTACCAGTTTGCCCTTAAAGCTTTAAGTGTCCATTTTTCGTCGTCATACTGTTTCTCCTTCGTCCGGACTCCGAATCATGCGATTCTTGAGTCCATCTTGATTAGTTTTTCGTTGTCCTTCCGGCGATGTGCTCGGTGGCACCCGAATCTACAGTTTTTAGAAATGACTATTTTGCCCCTGGGGGCTTATTTGTCATATTTTCGATCTTTTGCTTTCGCATCAGTTCTTGTTGAATTGCACGACCTCATGGAAGGTCACTTTAATTTCTTAGAGTCTTATTTTCTGTTTTCGCTTCCGCATATCGGATTCGTTATCGGGTCAATCTTCGGTTCATCACAGGACACGCTGGCCTAAAAACCCGGGTCATCACAATTATTGTGGACTTGTTTGTTGTTTTTGTTGAAGGAAGTTCTTAGTAGGATGGGGAGATCATTCCACGTAAGCCAGGAGATCTGAGATCAGTATCCAAGTGGAGATCCAAGCAACACAAGGGACTCTTTGATAGTGGAGATTAAGAAAGGGTAGGCAGATCTCGGTATCCAATGAACTTGAGCTCGACTGTTCAAAGTTATGAGAGTGGTGGTTGTTACCTGCCTTAAAGGCTGATTAATGCTCTTATTTATAGTGCTTACTTCCTCGGATAATGTCCCTTAGTCTTTTGAGTGAGCCCTACTTTACCCTAAGGTTTGAGGGTCTCCCCTCTAAACAGATAGGACGTTGACGGATGGACCGCGGTGCTTTGCCCCCCTGTCCAAAGGGGTAATGGTGCTCCTTAATTAATGTTGATCTTGTCAAATATCTTTCGTAATTAATGCCCTCTTTATTACCCATAGGTCAAGTTCGAGTACCGAATGTCCTTTCCCCCTTGTATTGGCCTCGGACCAAGGCGGTGCCTTGGATCTCAGCCACCTATCCACATACCCTCAGATTCCCAAACCCGGTATAGGAATGGGCCTTTTCCGAGGTTCTGCCTTCTTAACCTCTCGACGCCACATAAATGGAGGGGTTCACAGAGTAGGAAGCTCGCGGTCGCTCCAGCGGGAGTGATCTCGGAAGAGCAGGAATCTTCGAGGTCGCTTCAGCAGGGGGGGACCTCGGAAGAACAGGAAGGATAGGCCCATCCGACTGGAGCGGGGAACATCCTTAGGCGAGGAAGGGTAGCGACCCCCTCCTCGTTCAACAAGTCCAGTCGCGGGACAAGTAGCTCGAGGATATTTAGTCCCTTCAGGGGTGAGGCATGCCAAATAAGTATTGGCCAGGTGTGCCTATTTTCAGAGGTGACGTCACTTGGACAACTAACATGGCTCAATCATCAACATTTTGCCCCCTGCTCGAGCAAGCCGTTAAAACTTTACTTTTTATTTTTATTTTTTATATTGTTATAATTATGCCTTGGAATCGAGTGGTCACATCGCCTCGACTTCCCCGATCCACGTATCGACTTTTCATTGGTATGTCAATTCATGGTGTTTTAACTTCCGAGGTACATCTTTTCGTTTGTCAGGGGCGCGGTGTTTGGGATGCCGAATCCCTAACTATTTATGCCATACTTCATTTCTTCAAGGCATAAAAAATACTCAAAGCTCTTTCCTTAAAAGAAATTTTTTTGCTTAAGAGTCATGACAGCTTGCGACGATGTTATCGACATCCCTCCTTTGGCCGAATGGCAAGTTGCCCCTTATTGTGGTTCGAATGATACCTTTTGGGTAAATAGTGACGTGCTGAGTGAGGTGGACGAGATTTAAGAAGGCACTTTTATGTTTGAGGGCGAGCCCTATGCATCCACAGGAGTACCCATCCAGCCTAGCTCGATTTTGAGATTAAGGGTATAGAGCGGCAAATTTCCTCATTCGAGTCTTGCTTTTCGAGTCAGACTGGTCACGGACGTGGGTAGGATTCATGAACAGATGCCATCTTGTCTGATGTCGAGTTTTCCAAAAATCTTGTAGTCTTCAAAAATTACAGACTCTATTCGTAATACCCGGGAACTGACCATACAGCGAGACATTTACTGTAATACCCCGTAATTAATTAAAGAGTTTAGTTTATTTAAATTCAATTATGTGTGGATTCCTTTACCTATTATTGTACATGCTACATTGTTATATTAAGTTCATTTAATGGTGCATGTAAATTAATTGTGTATGTTAAAATAGTAAATTTATTCATTTAATTGTGCATGTAATTTTATTTGTTGATTATGTTTAATCAAGTAATATTAGTTAATTAAAGTATTATATTTGTGTTATAAAGTATTATGATGATATAATGTATTCTTATGTAATAATAATAATAATAATTATAATAGTTTAATAATAATAATAATAATAATAATAATATAATAATAATAATAATTATAAAAGTTTATTAATAATAATAATAGTTATAATAATAATAATAGTATTAAACCAATGTCATGATGAAATTAGAGATTAGGATAGGATTTCATCAATATTTATGGGTGGACTTGAAGCCATATGGTTGGGAAGGTGGTTAGTAAATGTAAAAATTAGATATTTGTAATATTTATATTATATAATTTGTATATAAATTAGCTAGCCTACCTTAGAAGGAAGGAAAGGGAGTTAGACAAAAATTATAAATTTTAGTAAGCCATTGTAAAAGTGTGGAAAGGAAGAAAAAGAAAGAAAGGAGCTTGGACTGGTGTAGGAAAAATTTATCCGACTACGCGCAACCGGCGGATTTATTTTAAATCCAAAAGGCAAGTTATTATCTATTTTTAAATCATTTATACCTTATGCATTCGTTGCGATAGACAGATGTGTGGCTGTCGGGGTATGTGGTTTAATATTATTGGCATGTGTTGCCTAATTGACATACTCGATATATTTATTAATATTGTTGGCATGTGTTGCCTAATTGATATGCTCAGTATATTCATCAGTACTTTGAGAGGTGTTATCACTGTGTAGCTCGTTATAGTCTGTGTTGTCAGTACCGTGCACCATGTATAATAGCTGATTTCCCGGGTAGGGAAAGGCGACACTTGACCACCTAGTGTGGGTCTAAGTGATCACCGTCTATTCTGGTTGAGGTCATGTTATACATTGGATAGTTCCCTTAGGATGTATACAGATATAGTACTCATCCGATTCATAATGATTAATTTATTTGATTCTCTGATTTGGGTCATAGTAGAGAGGACTTGCTCGTGGGGTTGACCCACCATTGTTGTTATTTCAGGATACGGTCAGTACCCGTTCCAAGGTTGAGGTTAGTAGTGTGGGACCACCATCCGAACTCATCTACTCTTACGATCCAGTTCAGGGTAGAAGTTTTATGTATTACTTCAGTTTCAGTTTTTATTTACTTTTGACGTTGAACTCTCAGGGTTATATTTAGGGATCCTTGACATAGGATTTCCAAGTTGTAATGAAGTACGGTATTAAATAAAGGATGGATGGATGTTGTATTATTTAGTGTTCCTTTCCTGTCTAAATTCTTTTATTATCATCATTTTGTATTCCATGCTTGTATATTGCCAATTGTTTTTGATATCCCTCGTTTTTCGTGTATAAGCCTGATCAACTTATGCGTGAAAAATGTTGGGGGTGTTACATTTACGACCTCGAGCTCCTCTTGTCTCTATGGAGTCGAGAAACCCACACCTTTGTTACCTCTTGGGGGGAATTTACCCCTACTTTGGAAGACGTGGTCCAGCTTATGTGTTTGAACGTGTTTGGTGAGCACGACCCTAGCTCTTGGTCCATTCCTGAGGACAAGGTTAAGCTTGCGGCCAAGCTTCGGGGGTGCATTACCTCGGCGGGGAAGATTGCTTCGTGCTATCAAGATGATGGGTTTCACGAGGAGTTTCCAGAAACAGGAAAGAAGTGTACTTTTGTGTCACTCCTCTGTTATTACTTTCGAGTCTTTCCCTCCAGGACCAAGATGGAGAGGAATCCTTCAGTCGTCCCAAGTGCAAGGACTCAGCTCGCCTTGCTGCCTTCCTTTTGTCTTGGTTATCTAGATTCATCTTTCCAGGTCCTCCTGATGATGGGCCTTGTCCCGACCTCATCCATTTGGCTGTCAGATTAGCCTGCGGCAAAAGTTTTCCCTTGGCCGTGCTATTGCTGGGTATATTTTACCACGAGCTTGACTTAGCACATGCTCGTATGAAGCGTTCTGTGGGTCGTATGAGTGTGGTCTTTCCCGTTAATGCAATTTTCCTTCAAATGTTCTTGTTCGAGCATTTCCCAAAGTATGGTCCTCGCCCTACCACGCTACCTCCAGACAGTGGCCTAAAACGGTCTGCTCAGTGGCATAAGCATGGTACGAAGAAAAAGTTGGCCGAGTACATTGATAGGGAGAGCTACTTCGTGGCTCACCCTTATACTCATGGTCCTCGTGTTGATTGCTGTGCTTCAAAGGATGGCATGGTTATTTTAGGTAAGTCTCTGAAGCGTACTCCAGCATTGACCATCCTCGCCATGTCTTTACCAGGCTACCTTCCTACTCTTCTCCCTCCTCACTATGGGGTAGGAAAAGTCTACAATCCCCACAGGGTAGCTCGGCAATTTGGGTATGATCAGGGTCTTTCTTGGGATTATGGCTATGGAGCTTTCCATGACCACAACACATATGCCTCGGGTTTTTCTAGTTTTCTTGACTCCGAGGAAGCGGAACTCTTAGGAAATCGCCAAATTCTTCACGTCCCTGCTACTTCGAGGGTGGGGTGATGGGCTGCAAAGATGAGATCATATTGAAAGGAGGTGATAATTTCTTTTAGGCAGTTTATAAACAGTGCGCCAGTCCCTGTCCCTGCTCATTCTATACTAAAGGGCGACACCTCGTTTTGACCTTTTAAGAACACTTCCATATCCGCGCGCGGTGAGCCTTGTGGTACAACAAATTTACCCCCTCTAGCTTTACCAGATACTACTGCACCCGTGATAGCTCTTCGAGCTACCAAAGCCTGTCGAGACAAGCGCAAGCTCGACCAGGATGTTAGCACATTTATGCCAGTGACTGCTTCCTCAAAACGAGCCAAGGTAAATACATCTTACTCTCAACTCCCTTAGTATTCCTAGTCCTCGCACTTCTTTCTCATTTTTTTTAGGGCGCCTCGAAAGACGCTTCCATTGTCAAGACCTCTACTATTCCCACTGGAGTTTCTCGCCCATTGACTCGTGCTGGGGTTTCCTCAAGTGCGACGACCTGCCTTGCTCCTTCCAAGGGAACCTCTGTCGCCGTTGTACCTGTCAAGGACACAACCCATGCTTCTGAAGCTTGTGCTGGTCTGGACATTCCTTCTGACCCCCGCATACTCTTGCTAGTGTTATTAAGGATCCTGAGCAAGCAGCAAGAGCAATCCCCCCTTCCCCCGTGCTCATGGCTTGGGATGGGGAAGGAGCTGATTCCCTGGGCAGGGGTTTAGGCCAATTTGATGAAAACATGGGGGAGATAAATACTGAAGCGGACCCTGCTATGGGTACCTTTAATTTCAAATGAAGTCCCAGTTACTCACCATCTAATGCAGGTATCCCCCCCCCCCCTTTTTAAAGTGAGGTTTACATTTTCTTCCCTCCCCCTCTTTTAAGATTATAAGAACAAAAGTCTAAGTCTTTTCTTTTTTGTTGCAGATGCCGAGGCAGTTGCATCTGATGTGGCCGAGATCACTGCAAATTCTGAGGATGACCATTCTGGCCGCGAAGGGGAAGATAGTGACTCGGACTCAGTCGAGGTTACCCATGTGCTGCCTCGGGTTTCGATTGCTGAGCTGCAGCAGATGGTAGACACGGTTATCAAATCTCTTCCCCCTCTTGAAGAGGATAGCTTGGATGACTTAAGAAGTTCAAGCTCTAGTGAATCCTCCAAGGGTAGGGCCTTAGGGTCAAATGACTCGAGGGCAGCCGGGGATGATTCGATCCAACCAGCCTTTAACGAGAATGCGATAGAGAGAAGAGATCATCCATCAAACGAGAGCGGTAATGAAGGAACTGCTGTAAGGCCAGAATAAACTGTGGATGCTCCCTCGCTCGTATCGTAGGGTGGGACAATTCTTTCCACAGATGAGGCCAGAGTCTTAGACGAGGTAAAGGCCAAACATCCCCAAACCTTTGGGAATCTCGAGGGGGCAATACCTTTTTTTCTGGACTTTGTGTACAAGACCATAAACAAATTAACCGTGACCCTCCGCGAGGCCAGAGCAAAATCTTTAAGTGGAGGAGAGCTCGATTATTTGGACTGGCTTCTCGCCAATTTAAAAAGGGCCCAAGTCGAAGTGGGCTGGGCCGAAGATATACTTGTGCGATTAAAAGCCTTTGAAGTGCGACAGAAGATGGTGGAGGAGATTAAAGACCTTCGTGATCGAGCAGAAGAAGAGAGGCAAGCGCTCTATATCGAGAAGGCTCGTTTGGTCGAGTTACAGGAGCAAATAACTGTAAGGGAGCAACGCATTGCCTCTCTCGATAGCGAGGTCAAAAGTAAACAATCATTGTTTGGTCCTGCCACCCTCAATTTTGCGAGCTACCTTGATTGATTTTTTTTTTTTGAAAAGTTGTATATTTATTTCGGTCAAGTGTAGCTATGTTGCCTTGCTTAAATTCTAATGGACTATGTACTCTTATAAAACTCATATTTTGTTATAGAATGGAAATTATTTATTTATTTATTTATATTTTATTTTTTTGCCAGATTATAATGTCAAATGCCATAAATTGTCTTTAGTCCAAGAGTTTGCGTAATTTGCATTTGTCATTTGACAACCTCGATCAGAGGGGAGGTGGCCACAGGGATAAAAAAGCAAAACCATGTATAGCAGTAATTTTGGGAAATATAGAGTCCCTCGGCCCTCTTCAGCACATTTTATTTTTAAAAGAACAGGGACGAGGCTTTAACAGCCCCTTACAAATATAAGGCCTCCAGGGAGATTGTCTGAAATTTAAACATAATATTTCTTTAACCATTTGGCATTGAAGGAGCCCAGAATTTTGTTGCTGCCAATCCTTCCGATCTCATAATATCCGCTATCATTTGCGGCTCTGATCTCAAAGGTGCCTTCCCATTTTGGAGTAAACTTAGGTGCCGATAGGTTTTTCATCACGTGTACTGCTGATTTCAGTACCAGATCCCCTTCCTGAAATGCTCAAGGTCTTATAGCGGCGTTGTATGCTCGAGCTATCCTTTTTTGATAAACTATGAGTCTGTTCCTCGTATGTTCTTTTTGTTTTTGCAAGCCTTCGAGTTCTCCAATTCTGGAGTTGACTTAAACCTGGCTTCGTTCAGCCAGACTTCCAGAAGGGATCGCTATCTCAACTGGGAGAACGGCCTCGGCGCCATAAACCAAAGAGAATGGTGTCGCGTTAGTGGCACCTCTAACAGTAGTTCGGTATACCCAAAGCGCGAGGGGAAGCTGCTCCGCCCATTTGTCATGTTGCTCCTTCAATGTTCTACTTAGGATCTGTAATAGAGTCTTGTTGGTCACTTCTGCTTGTCCATCACCTTTGGGATAATATGGTGTGGATTTACGGTGGGTCACCTGGTACCTCCGTAGAAGTGCGCGGACTCTGCTGTTAGCAAAAGGGGTCCCATTGTCAGACAAGATGACTTGAGGTATGCCAAAATGGCATATGATATTTTCCTTGATGAAATTCGCCACCACTTGCCCTGTCGCCACTGATAAGGCCACTGCCTCAACCCATTTAGTGAAAAATTTTGTCGCCACAAGCATCCATTTCTTCTTCTTAGACTTTAGCGAGATTGGGCCTATTAAGTCCATGCCCTAAGTGTGAAATGGCTAGGAGGCCTGTGTAGAATGCAACTTTACCGTCCGGGCATGAATGTTGTGGCTATAAATTTAACATTCCTGGCATTTTTGGGCATGCTTTTTGCTGTTCGTCTGCATTGTAGGCCAATAGTAACCCAACTGTATAATACGATTATGCAGCTTCTTCCAACCTTGGTGCTCATCTTCATGAGCCTGTTTCAGCACCTCAGAAGCTTCTGCAAGGCCTACACATCTCTTGGCTCTGCCATCGAAGCCTTATCTCATCAATTCACCGTTGCATATGAAAAATTATCTTACTTCCTTTTTAACAGAACGGCCTCATCGCTGTCCTGCGGGAGGGATCGCTTTCCAAGATATTCCACATATTTCTGTCTCCAGTCTTTTTCAACACTAGCCACACACTGGGCTTCCTCGAGTAGTTCTTTGCATTTTGTACATGCTTTCTGTATAGCCGCTGCATTTTTCGCCATTGTCGGTCAATAATATCCCTATCTTTGCACCCTCCGATACAGGCTCAAGGAATTGTCACCCCACGTGTGCCTATGAATTTCAGTCAACACTTGGCTAGCCTCCAGACTCCCGACACATCTTACCAAAGTTCCACCAGGTGTTCTGAAGTATAATACCCCCAAATACAATGTAAAATTTTTGAGTTCCAACAAATAAATTCCAACCGTGCTTCCCTTTAATTATGACTCATACGGAGTTCGCCAATCGTCCTTACTTTCTTGGCCAGCAAATTCTGCATCGTACAGGCATGACTTGTTCTTCTTATGAATGCAAATATCCACCGATTCTCTCGCAATCTTAACTTTGGACGCCAATGTAGCCAATGTATTCTGTTGTCGATTGGCTGTCCGGGGTGCACGAGTTATACGGAGTTCATCAAAATAATTACTGAGTTTTTGGATAAATGTTCTATATGCCACCAAAGCTGGCTCTTTGATAGCATAGGAACCGTCCAACTGTCTCACCACCAAGTTTGAGTCCCCTTGAACATGTAACCGCTTGACCTTAGCCTCCCGTGCTGCTAAAAGACCAAGCTCTAAGGCTTCATATTCTGCCGTATTATTGGAACATCCGAAAGTGAGCTTATATGAAAGATTTTGGGCTTCCCTTCCTTCGGGAGTCAACACTACCCCCGCGCCTCCTCCCGTAAAGGTCGACGACCCGTCAAATGACAATGTCCACATCATATCCTTGTCCGCACAAGAGCCTGACTCAAACTCATTATATAGAAGATCATCATATACTGGCTCAAAATTACCAGTAGGGAATTGAGCTACCAGATCTGCCATGGCCTGGCTTAGGATGGCACGGGGTTTGAGGCATTGAATGTCAAACTCCGCTAACGCTAAGAGCCACTACGCCACTCGTCCTGAAATAATTGGTCGCAAAAGCAAATACCACAATGGGTCACACTTGGTGATAAGGTGGATAGTATGGGCGAGAAAATAATGGAAAATTTTCTTGGCTATAAATGCCAGAGATAAACAGTGATGCTCTATTGGAGAGTAGCGTGCCTCGGCGCCTTGTATAACTCGGCTGATGTAATACACAGGGCGTTCACAGCCTTTTCTTTCCTGGGCAAGAAGCGCTCCAATGGAATGCTCAGTTGACGTGATATAGAGCTTGAGGGGGACTCATGGCTGAGGAGCCATCATTGTGACTGGCGAGGACAGCAACTTCTTAAGTCGGTCAAACACTTGTTGGTGTTCTTCATTCTATCCGAACTCGGACCTTCCTCTCATCAGACTACCAAAGTTATGTGTAACTTTGGCAAGAGCCGGTATGAACCGCCGTAGGTATGAAGTCCGTCCTACCAGACTCTTTAGCTGTTTAAGAGAGCGGGGAGGGGGCATCTCCAAAATGGCCCGAACCTTACTTTGCTCAACATCAATGCCCTTCCGATGCACTATAAAACCCAAGAATTGCCTAGCCTCTACTTTAAAGGCGCATTTCAACGGATTCATTCTCAGCTTATACTTTCAACACCTTTCAACGACGCTTCTTAAGTCAGCCAAGTGCTCACTTCTGGCTCGCAACTTCACCACTAGATCATCTACATAATCTTCCATTTGTTTATGCAACATATCGTGGAAAATAGCCATCATGGCTCACTGGTAGGTAGCCCCAGCATTTTTCAAACCAAAAAGCATGATTGTAAAATGGAAGTTTCCTAAGGGAGTGTGAAACACCGTCTTCTCTACATCATATTGCGCCATTCTTATCTGATTGTATCCACTGTACCCGTCCATGAACGAGAACATATCATGTCCTGAGGTTGAGTCGATCAAATTATCAATTATGGGTAGCGGAAAGTCATTTTTCGGGCAAGCCCTATTTAAATCCCTGAAGTCAACACAGACTCTGATCTTTCTATTTTTCTTCTTTATTGGGATGACGTTGGCCAACCACGTAGGATGCTGGATAGGCTTGATGAAACCAGCTTGCAACAACCTTTGCACTTTCTCCTTGATTTGTAACTCAAGCTCCGGACGAAAGGTCCTTTGCGCCTGCTTGACTGGGTGTGCATCCGGTCGTACATTGAGGTGATGAGCCACTACCTGGGGATCTAATCTAGGCATTTCTTCATACGTCCAGGCAAAAATATCTTCGAATTCCTTGAGCAAATTTATTAATGCCGCCTTTTCATCACCTTTCAACCTTCTACACACATAGACCACCTGAGGGCGGCCACCATTAGCTAGATCGACCTCTTCTATTTCATCTTGATTAAGCTGAATTGGCTGGGTTGGTTCCACTTTTGCTTCCTTCTCGTAGTTTAGTAATTCGGCCTGACATGATTCCACTCGGGGGCGTAGTCTCGCCAGAGGTCTTGCCCCTCAACACCGTCATAAGCGGTAGATAATCTTTCCATTAGACAAATGTACCTTTTTGAAAACAGCTGGCTTCTTCTGATTGGCAATCATTTCGGGCATTTTTTTCTTCTCTCTTTGTTCTATCTCTTCCCACTTTGGCAAAGGTATAGCCGACAGCGGCTGGGGTTCTTTAACATCTTCTAGCTCATTAAAGAATCCAGCCTCCACTATATGGGATTCTTTTTTGGTAAACGGCCGATCAGAGCAAAGGACCGTAACCTGCTTCCCATTCCAGAACCCTTTTATGTATTGATGGTAAGAAGACGGGATAATCCCAAACTTATGCATCCAACCTCGACCCATGAGCAAATGGTAAGAGGTATCCGAGTCAATGACATGAAACTTAACTGCACCTTTGAACTTTCCAATTACTAACTTAGTCGTCACGTGCCCCTCGGTCCTCCGGATATCGCTTCTAGACCCAGCAATCTCAGTTGGCTTCCGAATAAGCTTCTCGTCCGGGAGCCCACTTCAACGAAAGACTTCCAAAGGCATGATGTGATACCCCCCGATTTTCGGATGCGGGTTGGCCAGGCCCACGCTCGAATACCCGAGAATATCAAAACGAATCGGCAATAAACGAACACAAAGTACAAAAGAATAAATAGGAATAAATAATTTGTTGAAAGAAAACTAAAATAATAATCCAAAACTAAAACCTCAGAATAAATTTTATAAATAAGAAACTATTATGATACATTCAACTTCTTCATTTCCAATACAACTCGGGAATCCATCTGGTGGACCCCTAATAAAACTCCAACACTAAAATCAACAACTGAAGATCTCCAATGCTAAATCATGAAGAAAACTCTTACGTCGTCAGAAGAATGAGTAGCAGTCTCTACTCAGCACGAACAAGCTCTAAGACCTGGAACCGTCCATTACCTGAAAAATAATAGTGGGTCAGGCCCACGAACAAGTTCTATCATAACTATAATCCAAACAGAGACCCGATACGCAGGTACATCCTAGACAACTCAACAATAACTATTTAGTCCATATATATATATATATATATATATATATATATATATATATATATATATATCCACACTAAGGACATTCACTGAACTATAAAGGGGTCTCAGAAGGCAACATACAAAAATGCACCCGAAAGTGGGCATGAGTAGCTAGACCTAATAGGGTACACCTCAACCTATCATAGCCAGCTACGCATCCACTGCATATACGCGCCCTAACCAATGACTCTAAGACTCAAGCTCATATCGTGGTTGTAATGACCCGGTCATTTTCATTCATTTCCTTCTTCCTCAAATTTTACGGATGAATTTTTTTCATTGAAATTTCTTTTCTGGGTTTGATTTCTTGTCACTTAGTGTCATCTCGAGTGCTCGAAAATGGTTTCTGAAACTTTTTTCTTGGGATTGACAACTTCCTTTAAGGACCGAGTCATTTTCACATTTTTCATTTTTCGTCACTATTCACTTTTGTCTTTTCTCGGTTTCCATTTTTCCTTGCATAACCTCACTTGTTATGCTAGGATTTGATTCTGGTTTTGTATGTATTCATGGTATTTGATTTCCATGACATTGGTATTTTTACTTTTCTTGAAAAGCATGCTAGATTAGTACTTTTCTTGTAAAGGGCATGAATGTGTAATTAACCTAAACTTGAGGGGTTTTAGTGTAATTACGGAAAGTAATTATTTTTCGTCTTAGGGACCATTTTGCAATTTAATTTGGAAGATATTTTCAAAAAGGACTTGTTTGAAATTTTCAAAAAGTGTGACAAGTGTCACATTCTCATTGGTCCACTTGCTGACATTTGTGTGGAAATACTTTGATGCCTTGGATGATGACATGTGAAGGGTGGAGATTCACCCACTTATTGGCATGGATGGTTGACAAATGTAGGTTCAATATTAAGTCTTGGAAGTTTACATAGGATGGTGACAAGTGTAGGCTTGAGATTAAGCCTAGGAATGAACTATAGATTCATGACAAGTGTAGACTCACCATTTAGTCTTGCATTGTGTGTGTGTGAGAGGTAGTGTAAGAGCACATAGTGAGTGGAGGATTTCTAGCCCTTTCACTCACCATTTTACACTTTATCATTTTCATTTTCACTTGTCTTCAAGAACTATAACCTAGCCACCATTGGAGAAAAGCTTGGTTAATAGCTTTCTTCTTCATTTTGGCCTCCTTCCACTCACCTTAGATATAAAACCTTGGAAGAGAAAAGCTTCCTCTCACTCCCCTCTTCATTAACCCTAAACTTGTTTTCCATTTTGAGCTTGGTTGCTTGGATTATAGAGATTCAATTCTCTATTGAGGTAGGGGTGGTTGTATGTTTATCTTCTTTGGGTTTTATATATATTGGAGCTTAATATATATTGATTACATGCCTTTTTAAATTCTTGTACTAGCATGTAAATAAAGATTTTTTATGCTTGACTTAGGATTTATGGGTTAAAGCATGTATGTGACTATTAAATTGTATAGGTAGGCTATTGTCTAATAAATTGCCTAATACTCATGATTCCATTGACGTTTTATTATGGATATCTTGAGATTACATTTATGATGTTAAGTAATATAGATTTCATTGAAAGCTTAGTATGAAAATCTTGTATGTGGCACTTATAATTACTTGTAGTTAGATTACTATATTTTATGATTTACAATTATCGCCTATATTGATAGTAAATTGATATAACATGATGTGTAATATCATTAACTTGCCACTTTAGACATGTAACCTTAAGACATGGGTTGTGTGGTTTTACCCTACTTGTGCTTGATAGGTAGTTTCATGCATTGAAATTGCATAGATGTCATGAACTTGTTGATTTTTAGAAGCTTGTAAGGATATGAGATGTTGATGGCTAGGGTTTGGCTCTAGTACGGAGGATAGGAATTCTCCTAAGTCATAGTGCGCACTAGGTAGTACCTTGTGGGTCGTAATTACCCAAAATAACTTGTATGGTCTCGTGGCCACATATCCTAGTCTTTCCATTATTTGATTTGCATTATATTCCAAGTTGTAAATCATGGATTTCTTGTAGCTTGTGATTTGGTGATTTTAGTTTCAATACGGTTAGTGTACTTGTTCATGTATACTTGAATGCTATGTGGTTGTCATTTCAAATATATGTATAGCTTGAGATGATCCCTTAGAGTACCTTGAAAATATAGACATTAGGTGGAATGCACCCTTGTGATGATTTATGTTTGGTTCACATTATACTTGAAACTATAGGGTATGCGCATACACCACATCCTACGAGTAACTTGATTACTCACCCTAGTTGTGTGGGTTATTTTATAGGTAAGGAGACAATATTTATGGATGCTCATCATCCATAGGGGCTCATGAGTACTTAAAGCACTTTTGTATATGGACATGCACTTGTTTAGCATGTTTTATCTTTTAGATGTTATATTTGTATGCCATGGATGTACGGTATTTTAGAAGCTAAGATGGCTTCCTTTTTGTAATAAGTATCTAAGTACATTTGGAAGTGTTCATTTTACATGTATGACATGATGCTAAAGGCCATTAACTTGAAAGGTTACAAGTATGTTTCCTCTAAAACTCAAGTATTGCCATTGTAACTTATTTGGGAGAAATGGAGGCTTTGTATGCTAAAACTTGTTAATGGAATGTAAAGAGACTTTAGGCCATATTGGTACATCTATTTTATCATATTGCATGCACTTGCATACTCACTTTGGCAAACAACACCATCCTTGATGAAACAAAAACTCTAAGTAGCATTTTTAGGGAGTTTTACCCTATTCTGTTCCAAGGGCATTTCGGGTATTTCACAATGCGTTTTTTTCATTTTTCCTCGAGATTCACATAGAAAACTCAATTTTGAGAGGGGTTTCTTCTTTGTGTTTTTCCAGAAAATGCCATCTTGGTCATCAAAAATCCATATTTGTCCGAAAAATCCTTACTGCCAGGTTTTGCAGATTTTTAGTGTAAATGTACTTAGTACTATTCATCGACTTTTTTTTGAAAAGTGTGACGACCGATCCGAAACTTCCGGGGGTCTTGTGGATGTATTTTAAGATTGCATTTTCAATTTAGGCAATTTAAAAACCTCCCGAAGCCCTATTTCCTTTCTTTGGCAGTAGCTCGGAGAAATTTTTACCCCCTTGACCAGATTTTCTTGGGGGCATTCTGGGCATTTTACAATGCATTTTTTTTTGTTTCCGTCCACGTTCGGGGTAGGAAACTTGATTTTAGGAAGGGTTCTTCTTTGAGTTTTTTCAGAAAAGTCCTTTTAGATGCCCGTTTTTACTCTCAGTTGCAGCAGTAGTGAGTTGACGGCACTGTAGCTGTCACGGCCTTCGTCGGGCCGCCGCGACGTCGATTTTGTTTTTGACTTTTCTCCCCCATCCGGACTCCAAATCAAGTGAATTTTTTTTTGAAATTGATTAATTTTTCATTTTCTATCCAACGGTGTGCTCGGTTGCACCCAGATATTTTTGGATAATTACCAGTTTACCCTTTTAGCTTTATTGCTCGTTTTTTTTTTTTGTTTTGTCGTTTATCCTTCGTCCGGAATCCGAATAATGAAATTCTTGAGTCCATCATGATTATTTTTTTATTGTCTTTCCAGTGGTGTGCTCGATAGCACTTGAATCCACTTTTTTGCAAAATGACCATTTTGCCCTTAGGTTCCTTTTTGTCCGTTTTTGAAACGACACTTCGGCATTTGTTTTCCTTTGGGTTCCATGACCTTATTAAGGGTCACATTGGTGTCTTAGAGACGTATTATATCTCTAGAGACCGTTGTTTCACCTTTCGCTTCTGCATTTCGGATCCGTTATCGAGTCATCTTTTGGTCATCACTGATGCACCAGGTTTACAAAACTTGGGCTGTCACAGTGGTACCATAATCATATATTTAAAGTTCGTCCAAACCAGAGTATGTCGTTCAATTACTCATTGAACTGACATAGAATCAATCTAGTTAGTCGCTCAACTTATTCAGTCGATCTGACTTAACCCTAAATATCCATTAATTCATGTAGTCACTCAACTTACTCAGTTGATCTGACTTAAAAAAAATTAGGATTCAATATTTTACAATCACTTTCTTTAATCCAATAGGTTAGGTATTAGCATTTTAAGCTAAGCCATCCCTAGTATGCCACCGTCCCATACCGGTGCATACGATCCACAATATCCAGATAATTGACAGAATTTAATATAGTAATTCCACAATTAAAATCCAAAACCATGTAAATTACAAACCATGAATAATAGTACTGCAATTTAAAATTTAAAACCAGAATCCAGGTAATTGCAGATTAGTGTATAATATTTCAGCAATTATATCCATTCCTTAATTCTTGTAATTGCAGAAAAAGACAATTATTTTAGCAATTAAAAATTCAGAGTATGCATAGGTTAAATCTGATAAATTATTAACCTTACTGTGCATTTAAAACAAGATTTAAACTCATGCTATAATCCACTAAATTGCCGAATTAAACTAAGCAATTAACTTCCCTCCAATCGTTAACAGCATGTAAAGTTGTATATTTTTCATACAGTTAAATCCATTAGCATAAATGTATAAATTAACATAAGGCTAACTACCTACTTATTTCAATTCAGTTGATTGATTTAAAACAGTTTAAAATAATATCCATAAATTAACCATTATGTTAACTTTATTCCAAACCTAGCATATTATCGTATATTATGCATTCTAGTTAATTGTCGCGTCCCAGAAATTCATTTAAAATTATTTAACCAGGCCCAACCATTCCTAGATACCAACTCCCGTGCTAACACCCTACACTGGCCAACATAACCAATGGTTACAAGAATCGGTTGATGTAAAATTTGTAGGTGTTGACTGGTTTGCCTAAACCGATTGATGTAAAATCCTAAGTGTCAACTGGTTTATACAAACCAGTTGATGTAAAAGTCCTAGATGTCAACCGGTTTGCAAGTGTTGACTGTTTCTTGTAGATGTCAACTGGTTTAACAACCAGTTGACGTTTTTGCCTCCAGGTGTCGACCGGTTTCAGCCAACCAGTGACCGAATCACCAAGGTGTCGACCGGTTCATGCAAACCGGTCGACGTGTGCATTAAACCGGTTAACCGAACTGTGACAATTCATCTTCCACGGCTCCGGCGACTACGTCTTCCTCTGTTAAGGTCCTAAGGCTACTGTTTTAAGTCTAGAACAACCCTAAACATTACTTAAACCTCTTATGCATAATTTAAACAAATTATAATCAAGAATCATGCAAGAAAATCAAAGTTAAACGAACATATACACATATACATAATCTACTGTAATTCATCTTTTAAGCATGTATACATGATTAATTTTACTGATTAATGATCCTAGAATTGTCCTAGGCATGCACAGAACACGAATCAAAAGGAAGGAGATAGAAATAGAACTTGCCTCTGTGGTTTTGGTTTGAAACCTTTAATCATCATCTGTCTAGACTTTCCGGCGACCTCTTGATTGTTGTCCACTCCTTTGTTGCCCTAGGTTTAACCCATGAGCAACACCCCTTCTTCCTCTCCTTGGTTCAGCCTTGGTTCTTGGCCGGAACCCTAATTCTCCCTCCTCTGTTTTCTCTCAAAACTCAATGTTCGTGAAACGAGTTTTGTTGCTTCTAAACCCTAAGCAAACGTAATATTATACTTATATAAGCTTAGTGCAAAACCTAATTCTAATTCTAAGAGGAAACATAAAACAAAAGAAAAGAAAATAAACTATAAAATATATAATATATAAGTCGGCTACGGATTTCATATTTATATAAAACCCTAAAATCATATTAATTAGATTTATCCCATATACATATATACCCTAAAATATATGTATAATCATCCATGGGTATGAACTGTACCCATTACCCTCCTATCCGAGTAGTCCATGAGACTCAAACTGTTGGTCCATCATTACTGTCCAAGCCCATCCTTTTAACCTAAAATTAAAATAAAGTAAAATACACATTTAATCTATCTAAAAATTACAATTAAACAATTAAATAAAATTAAACATATAATTAAGTTAAAACCCACAAATCAATGCACACAATTAATTTAATAACAATTAGTCAATTAAAGAAACTAAACAGGCAAATAAAATAATCAATTAAACAACCAATCCACGTAAATAAAACAATTAATCAATTCAACATAAACACATATCTACATAAGCACATAAAATATAACAACTAAATTTCAATTAAGTCATTTTTAAAACTAGGGGTATTACACATGATATTAAGAGACGAGCCATTATCCAAAAACGCCCGTTTGAGCTCGACTCCATTGAGCAAAGCTATAATATATAACGGCCTGTTGTGCGGGGTAGGGATGTATTTATTCTCTTCAGCAAAGACTATGATCGATCCAGACGACCTCTACGGGACTGGGAGTAGCGTGATTGACGCAACTTCTTTAACGCCTTCCTTCACCGCTAGCCACAGAAACTTAGCTATTTCCTTCTGAGCGAGGGGAGAAAAATCCATCTTCTGGAGGATAGATTTAACAGGGGTCATTTCCAATAAGCGAAACGCATCAAGGTCGTCTCCCTTGACTAGCGCGACCTGGGCAGGACCATCCTTGGCCTCTTCCCCGGTGACTGCTTCGCTAAACACTATCATTGCAACACCTTAATCATGCATAGGGAAAGGTTCCTCCCTTACATCCCTGGGAGGGAGAATAAGCTTGCCATTGGCGATCCGTCTGTGGAAAACATTCCACAAGCCCAACAATCATAGGTGCGATGACGAGTATGCCGATGATACATGCAGTACTTCGGATTGGCTATTTCTTCTGGAGCGGGCTCGCGGGCAATTTGATGTTTCCATGTTGGATCCATTTCTTAAGAATGGTTTCTACTTCTCCCGGAATGCATGGGAACGGGGGAGGCACTTCGTCAGATTTCTTTGCTCGAGGAGCGCGGGCTGGCCTCGTATTCTTTTTATTGGGAGGTGGGTCTGCGGCTGAAACTTGGGGTCTACGCCTACCCCAGTATTCTTCTTGCATGGCCCCTTACGCACAAATAACGAGATTACTAGCCAAATTCTGAGATGCTTTTATCAAATCAGCGAAGGTAAGGAACTTCAAGTTAATAAGATGGATTTGGAAGGACCCTTGCATGCCTTGTATGCAAATCCTGGCTAGCGCCTCATCTTCATGTGTTTTATAGCATTCTATAGCCCGATCATGGAATCTATGTACATACGTAAGCAAGTCCTCCCCAGGGCCCTGAACATTCTTAGTCAAATATAAAGTAGTCACTTTTTTTCCGCCTGAAAAAACTTAGTATGGAATAACGTAGCAAGCTAACTCCAGGTAGTGAGCGACCCCGATTCCAGATTCGTGTACCATTTGTAAGCTCTATCTGTGAGAGTCTTGGAAAACTCCCTGAGCCGCACAGTGTGGTCATTTCCAAAAGGTCCCAAGGCTTCTATAAATCGTACCACATGTTACGTGGATTACCCTTTCTTCCATCAAACTTGCTGAATTTGGGGGTTACATACCCCAGAGGATACGGGAAGAGCGTGACAGACTGCACATAAGGTGGCTCGGGGGCAATTTCTTGAGTCAGAACGTTCTTTTCGTTTTGCAACAGCGTTTCCAAATCTGCTATAATCACATAAGGGGACTGCTGAGTCAAATCCTGCTGGTATCCAAATTCCTCTAAACCCCTATCTCTGCGGATTACCTCATTTCAACTGGTGCTTGGCGTGTTCAGTCTTGCCAGTGCCGTGAGTGGAGTGCTGAAGAGAGTTCAGCGAGCACATAGTGGCGTGTCCTGTGGCCATCTCTGTTGACCAGTAGAATATCTCACCTCAGCTGATGATGGTTGCACACGTCGCGTGGGACTGCTTGGGCTCACCTGCCCCCCAGTGAGTCAGTCAGAGAAATCACCACTTGGGCCTGCACTTTACCGATGTACTCCTCTGTCGATAATCTCCCGCAGCAAGCTCACCACTTGGGCCTGCACTTTACCGATGTACTCCTCTGTCGATAATCTCCCGCAGCAAGCTCACCACCTTCTTCTGAGTGCCCTCAAGCTATTCCATTATGTGTGACAACACATTATGGGCCTCAACCAAAGCGTCGGGATAGATGATTCTAGTTCCAGGAAAGTATGACCCCGGCATACTAACGGACCCCTCGTAGCCTTCGCTGAAGGCGGGACTAGTCTGTGAGGGTGGATGATCTCTTGCACACTAATCTCATGTACGCTTGACATATGTGAAGCGCTCCCTCCCACTGTGGTCGCCGAAATGTTGAAGGTAGTTCTTAGTAAGATGGGAAAATCGTTCCACGTAAGCCAGGAGATCTGAGATCAGTATCCAAGTGGAGATCCAAGCAACACAAGGGACTCTTCGATAGTGAAGATTAAGAAAGGGAAGGTCGATCTCAGTATCCAATGAACTCGAGCTAAACTGTTCAAAGTTTTGAGAGTGGTGGTTGTTACCTGCCTTAAAGGCTGATTAATGCTCTTATTTATAGTGCTTACTTCCTCGGATAATGTCTGTTAGTCTTTTGAGTGAGCCCTACTTTACCCTAAGGTTTGAGGGTCTCCCCTCCAGACAGATAGGACGTTGACGGATGAACCGTGGCACTTTGCCCCCCGATCCAAAGAGGTAATGGCGCTCCTTAATTAATGTAGATCTTGTCAAATGTATTTCGTAATTAATGCCCTCTTTATTACCCATAGCTCGAGTTCGAGTACCGAATGTCCTTTCCCCCTTGCATTGGCCTCGGACCGAGGCGGTGCCTTGGATCTTAGCCACCTGTCCACATACCTTCAGATTCCCGAACCCTGTATAGGAATGGGCCTTCTCCGAGGTTCTGCCTTCTTAACCTCTCGAGGCCACATTCCAACAACATCTCGAGGTCCCTCTAATCCATAAAGGGAGGGGTTCACAGAACAGGAAACTCGAGGTCGCTCCAGCGGGGAGTGACCTCGAAAGAGCAGGAATCTTCGAGGTCGCTTCAGCAGGGGGGGACCTTGGAAGAACAGGAAGGATGGGCCCATCCGACTGGAGCGGGGCGCATCCTTAGGCGAGGAAGGGTAGTGACCCCCTCCTCGTTCAACAAGTCCAGTCGCGGGACAAGTAGCTCGAGGATACTTGGTCCCTTCAGGGGTAAGGCATGCCAAATAAGTATTGGCCAGGTGTGCCTATTTTCGGATGTGGCACCACTTGGACAGCTAGCATGGCGCAATCATCAACAGTTTTATCTTCTAATGTTTTGGATCATAATATATGGTTTTATTAGAGTGTAACTCAATTTCAAGATTCGTTTTAAAAGAATTGGATCGGTCTAATTTTTGCGGACTGGTTCAATATGCCTGGAGAATGAAGATTGTATACTGGGAATTGGACCAGATGCCTAGAGCATGAAGATTGTATACTGGGAATTAGACCAGTCCAACATTATGTGCAGAATCAATTTCCATTATCGTACTTCTTGTTTCTCACAATGATGCTTCTATTTTAGTGTTGTTTGATAAAATTAAAATATTGAAAATTTTAAGAGTTGAATTTTAAGTGTTAAAGTTTTGAAGTTATAGTTAAATAATAAATATTCAGTGTTAAGTATTTTGTGACACATTTTACCCTATTTTAAGTGATCTTTACCAAAATGGGCATAATTGGATAAACGCTTAATTAAGCAAGTTATCGAACAATAAAAAATTATATGTTATCACTATTCAATAGTTTAAAAAGGCTTAACCATTATCTTTAATTATTTAGACCACTTTCTTTGATTTTAATTTAGACCACGTGATGTTCATTTATATTTTCAAGTTCAGTATTTTTTTTTCCTTAATTTTGGGTATACCGGGTGGATGGTTAGGATAGAGATTTCCTGATACCAATTTGTTGGGTAGAAACTGAAACCTAGACAAATATACACAATAATGGCAAAAATTCTATAACAAAATATATGAATAAAGTTGAAAGAAAAAAAGGTCACCACAAGATAAGATTTATATGTGATTCACCCTCACAAACAGGGTTATGTCTATGATGATGGTATCACTATATAGAAGAATATTACAAATTGAAGAATGTTTTGATTCTTCTAGGTAATAATCACTCTTCTCACAATCCAACGTCACCCACAAACGAAGAAAAGCTCACCCACCAAACGAGAAAAATTTTCAAGAAAAATCCCCAATAATTTATTCTAACTCTACCTTCTTGATCAGAATCTCTCTCTGAAGCATCTCACAACAAAGTTGCCGCCTTTGGATAGCTGACTTATTGTTAGCATAAAGAAATTCATTACTTATCAATTTATTCCCTTAAAAGTTTGCTTTCCTTAAAATTTGCTTATTACCTTATCAAACTCTCAACTTGCGCATTAAGTCCTCTGTATGACCAAACAGTTGACTACCATAATTGTATCATTCACCAATGAAATTCTGCCAAAATTCAACCAATGAAATTCTGTCAAAATCCCAACAAGATTAAAGTTCATTATATAGAAGGTAATTTTTTTTTTTTTTGTTGAAGGTTGATTGATTTTTTTTTTTTTTTTTTTCACAAAGAATATACATATCAATTCTGATATATAGAATTGTTGGTGTAAACTACTTCCGTTACCATATTCTTATTTGGCAGTTTATGCCATATTCTTACTTAGCGGTTTATGTGCAGGTGTGTACACAAAAATGTGTTTAAATATTTAAAAATGAAAATGTGCACGTAACTTTTATATAAAAGTTACAAAATACTTATACATAAGTATAAAGTGAGAAGTGATCGTCCACAAGATATGTGACTTAGAATCTAGCTTGACGTAGTGAATGTGAGATTGAAAGGATGTTTGTTTGGTCGATTAAAGTAATGTTAAACTAAGTGAACATGCAATTAAAATACAACTAAATTAAATGGGAGGTGTTTTTTTTTTTTGGTACTCACACACACTTGTCTCTTTTGAGACTTGAACTCTTGACCTCTTTTTGGAAGTAAGAGGCCGATACTGCTAGACCACTGATCCGTTAATTAAATGGGAGTTAAGTGATAGGAAGAGAGACTTATGACATAGAATTTACCACTAAACTCATGTACTAAACTAATTGCCTTCCATTAATGAGAAAAGCTTAGTGTAATGAAAGTGTTAGCAACACTAAACTAATTGCCTTCAATTAATGAGAAAAACTTAGTGTAATCAAAGTGTTGCTAAAAGCACAAGCAAGAAGATAATACAAATGATAATGAATAACATGAATTATCTATCTAACTACCATTATTGTAATGATGTATCTAACTACCATTATTGTAATGATGTGTTTAGGGTAGAGATTTGGTTCTACCCTTTTACCTGTCCTATCCCTCTACCCAGGACACGATCATCTTAGTCGCAATGTTTTCATTGATCTCAATAGATGCCTACACAACAATTTTTATCTTCTAAACCTCCATCAATTCTAATTAATTAAAGTTGGCACTCATACTTTTACCATCAGATTTACACTCTAAGACTTATCGCATGTTTCTCTTGCCTTTATATATGCATCTTTATCTCTAATGAATTCTTAGGATGTATTAGAATTAATGACTAAGATCTACCCTCTATAACTTTTTCTTAGATATTTACAATTCTACATAGTTTGCCAAGTTTTTAGAAATATATAAACCCCTACAAATCTTTACAAAATCTCCATTATTCTAGAATCCTCCAACTCTCTCAACACCCCCCAATTTATCTCTTCTTCTTTTCTAAAACACAGTTTTAGTGTCTTGTTAACTTGGATACGGTCTTTTCGCCGAAAATATAAATAATTTAAAATTTAATTTAATCTTGACAAATAACTCACACATCTATTATTTATTTATTTATTTATTTTTTGAAATTTAAACCATGGATCCTCTATTATAGAAAATAGAAAAGATACTCATTATACTACATCACCTGGTGGTAAATAGTTTTGAATTTAATTTGTATCTAAATAAAAAATTTAGGTAAAAGATGTAAATAGGAAAAGTATATATTTATTATTACATTCCAAACAACATTTCAATCAATATCTATTAACAGTTCTATAAGAAAAATAGCTCATCAAGAAACAAGATTTCAATCAATATCTAAAATAGAATTTTTGTTGTTTAATTTATACTGAATGAAATTCGAAATATGATTTGATTTGAAGTCATTTCAATTGACATAATATGCACAGAGATACTATTTAAAAAAAAAAAAATTAGTACAGATATTATTCCCATCATTACTTTTATATTGAAAGCAAATTTTTTTTCTTTCTTTCTTTGAGAATACTTCAAAGCCAAGGGCATCATTCTAATAAACCATTTAAACAAAAGAGGGAGACATACCTTAAACTAAATATGTGATGGTATTACAAGTTAGATTTATTTTACGAGTTCCTTTTGATTTTTTACTTATTACTAGTTACACGGAACAAAAATAAAATTTGATAATTCAATTGAACGCGTAATTATGAACAGGTTAATCACTTATTTATTAAGTACATGAGTTTGATAACGCAATTTGAATATAATTGAAAACGCTACTTAAAATGAAATAAAATTTTAAATTAGAGAGACATCATTTATCAATCTATACTAAACGCTGAAAATTCAAATATATATATATATATATATATATATATATATATTATCACTTAGAACTTCAATACTTAAAATTCAGTTCAATTATGAAAAAAAAATAAAATAAAATAAAAAATTAAGATTTTAAAATTTTCATTACTTAATTTTCAATTTTTTCAAACAGAACCAAAGTTTATAAAATATATATTGATATATATATAATTTTTTAAGGACAAAGTTCACAATATTGTAAGTGTTGCTTTCACATTACATCATCTTATTTTTTGCGTGGCTTAGATGAATTGCATTAACTTATTCTTCTTATTAAAGGTTCGATTTCTCATATTTTTTCCAAGTATATAGGTAGACTTTATTGGACACAAGTGGAATCATATGGAAGTGGTGGGCCCACGTATCAAAATTCTCTCAAGTACAGGAGAAGCGAGCCAGTTAAATAATTTGAGGACAAGTTTAATTAAAATTCTATTAATTACATAAACTTTAAAAAATCCTCCAAACTTTATGAATAGTTAATATTTAGAAATAATAAAAAATTTACTTACTAAAAAAAATAATGAAACGATTTAACATGAGAATTACAAAGCCCACTAAATCATCTCAATCTAAAATCCTTTTAAAGCTTCCTTGTTGAAATATATAAGTATATATATAGAGAGAAAATATAACCCATATTTTCTTCTCTCCCTTATAATCTTATTTAATTATTTTTTACTTTAGATTTTTCTTTATCCATTATATATATATTTTACATGTATGCCAAAATTAGATTTGTTTGCATGAGTTATGAAATCATTCTTGTTTGTAAACGATCTTATTATAATTTTTTATATTATAAATATATAAAAGATTTTTATATAAAGAATGATATAATTCATTTATATTTTTTAAAATTTATTTTCATAGTATTTTTTTGACCCAACTATATTAAAATTCTTGGCAAGGCACCGACAAGAATTTTGATCGGGGAGCCCACCACCTAATCCTTGCAACAAGACTTGTTTAGGCAAACGGCCCTTCCTGTCTCCGATCTCGTCCGTTCAAAATTGTTTATCAAAACATCTGTTTAAATTTCTCTATTTTTACCTTTTTTTATTTTAAATAACTTATAAAATCATATTTTAGTTTATAAAAATAAATTTTAATATTTTTAGTATTATATAAAAATATTTAAATAATTATACAATATTAGCAAGACTGAATACCTATCTTTGCCTCACCCAGCACCAATGTAAATTTTTATTTCTCTCACCCGAGAAAGGAGTATGGATTCTCTTCACTATTTTTTCTCATGAGGTATTTTACAGCATCATTTAATGATTGTCGGCCTGCTATATTATTATTTTTGTTTAAATTAATTATATATGTAATTATAATAGGGTGGGTAGTTTCACGTGTGGTCGCGTGTGTAGTCGCGTGACATGTTCATAAAGCTCAACGACAAAAAGTAACATAAAAATAAGTATTTTGATTAGGGATGGAATTTGGACTAGTTGGGCGGGTCAAGAGATTAGCTCACGCCAAATTCAAAGTTCTAACATCCAGTCGTGCCAAATTCAAGTTTCAAGTAACCCGTCACATCTCAACTCACGACAAACCGCATGAATTTCATGAATTTTTTGAATTATCCCAAATTATAATATCATACTAATAAATAAACGTTATTATTTATTTATTTTGTTACAGCATATAACTACGTACACTTAAAATAAAATAAAAATACTAATATCATGTGAAAAAAATCAATTTATAATTTGAAAACTAGTGTGACATAATAAAATTCCTTCTTATTATAATATGGAAAGAAATCAAATCTTATAATCTTATTATTTGTTTTTCTTAACTAAAAGTCAATTATCATTAATTTTTTACTTGAAAATTTTAAAGCAAGTGTGTCTAAGTTAGATGAATACCTATTATAAATAGTAAATAATCTAATTTTAATTTTATTTTACATAAGCAATGAATAACATTAAAAATAAAAAAATTATATATTTTCTTGTATTTCGGATTCCTTAGGTTGCTCGGATTAATAAAATAAACCCAAAATAAATTTAGACTCAAAAATTTATACCAATGCCGGTTTTTTTTTTTTTTTTTTTTTGACAACAGTGCCGTTTCATAAGTCCCAAATACTTTACCCATATTGGTGAAATTTTCAGGCGGAACTCGAATTGTTTGGGTTTCGCCCAACTACCTTGCCCATACTGGTGAAATTTTCAAGCGAAACTCGGTTGTTCGGGTTACGCCCACCCAACTCCCATGGTGTTGCAAAATCAGGTTCATCAGTAGCACAGTCGTACTAAAAATTTCGTTACCACCACACTCTCTCAATATGTGTGTGTGTGTTTGTTGCCGTAAGCTTTTTAGCCTCTATCTGGGACTCAACATAATAAATATATGCTAAAATGGTCCCACCAGATTCTGCAATACATTGAATCTGCGACAACCCTCTCCCATTGCTATATAACCACCAAGAATACGGACACAGACAGATCTTCATTTTCCAAAGCTAATAGAGGAGTTGTTCTTCGTGATATTCAGGAAAGTCTAATTTGGTTTTATGGGTGCCCAACTGTGTATGTAAGTTCTCGACCCAGATAATTTGATTTGCTTCTTTTGATGAACCCAATTGTTGATCTTTTATTTTTCATCTTCTTTCTATCAATTCAATTTTGGGTGAATTTTGTCTGTAACAAGCTTTCTTTATTTGGTTGATCGTGACCACCTATTAGTGGATTCTATCTCTCTCGATATATATTTATATATAGAGAGAGTATTGTGTGTATAATCTGAATCTATATGGAAGAAGTGTTGCTTAAATAATTATATAGATAGCTCCTGAAGGACCTCGAATGCTATAGGAGGGAATTACTGGAAATTTGTTTGGGGGTTTCTGAGCTGTAGGGTCCTATTACAGTGGACAATTGGCTTTTAAGGTAAATAAGTCATGGGTCTGATTTGTAAGACAGACTTTCACAGGGCAAAAATTTACTGTTGAACTAGGGATTTTGAAGGAAATGAGTTCATGGGTTTGATCTGAATTGTAGTTTTTTAGCTAGAAATGCAAGGGAATTTATCATCAGGGAATATGATTTCGGGCAGTGGTTCTTATGGGGGCCTTGACTTGCAAGGTTCAATGCGAGTTCATCATCAACAGCAACACCCAATTCCACTCCATCAACATCATCACCCTCTTCCTAGACAAGGGTCAATGGTGAATCCTTCGATTCATGAGGGTTTCCCCTTCCGAAAAGGGAGCATGCATGATTGCGATCAGACCATTTCTTTGGCAGATTACCCAAAGGGAGAAAGGGGGGAAAATCCGGCAAGTGATGAGGATGAACCCAACTTTACAGAGGATGCTTTTGATGGTCAAAACGATGCGAATAAAGGGAAGAAGGGATCACCATGGCAACGTGTCAAGTGGACTGATACGATGGTTAGGCTTCTGGTTACAGCAGTCTCTTACATTGGTGAGGATGCTACATCTGAATATGGCAATGGGTCGAGAAGGAAATATGTTAATTTACAGAAAAAAGGTAAATGGAAATCAGTTTCGAAGGTTATGGCTGAAAGGGGCCATTTTGTTTCACCTCAGCAGTGTGAGGATAAATTTAATGACCTTAACAAAAGGTATAAGAGGCTTAATGAGATCCTAGGAAGGGGAACTTCTTGTGAGGTTGTTGAGAGACCAGAACTTCTGGATGTGATGGATCACGTATCAGAGAAAGCAAAGGAGGAGGTCAGGAAAATTCTAAGCTCGAAGCATTTGTTCTATGAAGAGATGTGTTCTTACCATAATGGGAACCGATTGCATCTACCCCATGATCCTGAGTTGCAGCGTTCTTTGCGGTTGGCTCTTAGAAGTAGAGGTGATAATGAGAACAATGATGTGAGGAGGCAACCACATGATGATTTTGACGAGGATAATCAAGATGCAGAAGCTGATGATCGTGATGAATTTGAGGAGACTGCTATACATGATGATCGCAGGGGAATGTATGGGATGCCTGGGGGCTCTGCAAAGAAGATGAAGCAATCCGAGGGTAACGAAAATATTAGTCTTGGGAATGCCTTGACTACTCTGGGGTGTGACAAAAGTTCCAATTCTTACCCACAAAATACTCATTTTGATATAAATCAACTGTTACCTGAAGGGGTGAAAGCAAACCTTTTACAAAAGCAGCGGATGGAACATCGCTCACTTCAGTTAGAAGAGCAGAAACTACAAATACAGGCACAGATGTTAGAATTGGAGAAAGAGCGGTTCAAATGGCAGAGATTCTGCAGTAAGAAAGACCAAGAGTTGGAAATGATGAGGATGGAAAATGAGAGGATGAAGCTTGAGAATGAGCGCATAGCATTGGAGTTGAAGCGGAAGGAGATGGATGCTGACCGTAACTGAATGGCCAGTGTTGTCAAAATTTGTTTCTTTTGTTTTTGGTAAGCTGCCACCAATCTTCTCTATGGTTTAAAGTTTGTTTGAGAGACCTTGTCCTAGTCATAACCGTGCCTGTATATGCTTTTATCAGCAGTACTAGTTCCAGTGTCCTTTGGTTTGCCTTAAATGAAATGGTTTTGCCTATAGATCTAGATTATTTTGGCGGATAAATTTTCTGTTTCCTTATGTCCCTTTTAATTTGAATTTCTGGTTGTAAATTTGAGCATCCAGTTCAGTCTTCAACTTGTTGTTTCTCTTGATGATAATATATGTGGTTGCATCTGGTTCTTGTTTTCACTTCTCACATCGCATATGGTTGAGGCTTCATGTTCTATTTACTTTGAATTTCACATGCCAGGGGTTCAGCTCACAAAACTGATATAGCCTTGGCAGTTAATTTTCTGCCAAAGCTGTTGATCATGTTCACTCACATTATGTTTGCAAATATAATTATTCAAAGAAATGTTTGAGCGGAGTTTTTATTTTTCATTTTTCTTAAATCTCATGCAATAATGAATATTTTGGTGGTTGTAGTCCCTGTGTGCTAGGTTAAATGTTGTTCAAGATTATTTATACTCTTTTATATGTTAGGTTTAATATTTTGATGGGCAGCCTCTTGAAACTGATTAAAGAAATAGTGTAAAATAGATAGTGACTTGTCAATCTCTAGTGATATATCTATATATATTTTGTTCTCACCTTCTAAAATTTATTCCCTTAGAGGCCTAATCTAGTAATTAAAAAAAACCTAATCAATTATTTTTTCTTATTATGGAAAAAATAATTGATGGAATTGCTGTTTGCAGTTCTTACAACTGATGTGATAGCACTGATGGTTGTAGCTGATAAACTCTTTAGCATTGCTCAATGAAGAGTCAATATTTTGTTTGTGCTGCACTCAGAGCAAACATTGTGTTTAAAGGACAAAATTTTTACCGTGCTTTCATTCCTTTTTGGTTGATATTTAAGCCATTATACTGTCCTTGTTGGATAGTAAAAAAACACCTAATATTTAACTATTTTCCTGCTATGTATGGGCTTCAAAACATGCAAGATTTTGTTGCCAAATACATATCATTGTACTGTGTTTACTTTGCAAGATGTTATAACCTTGAATAGTTTCAATTTCCTGATATTTCAATTGTATCATTTAATAGTTTGAAATCTATGTATTTCTAATTCAATCGTATTTCACTACTGTTTTTTTAAACAGATAAATATACTCACACATACATGCTCGCTAGGGCTTGAGCCATCAACCTTCCCTTTGGGGAGGTGGAGGGCATACCACTCAAGTTCATGCTTTGGTATTGTTTGAATTACTTTGAATTAGAAATATGCTTAATGATTTCTTTTCAGATGTTACAGATATTATTTAATGATGGTTTGTTTGTTTCTTTTCTTCTACTTTTTATTTTTATTGTTAATATATTTTGACTGATAATATACCCTTATAGTATCAATAAAATGATGCGATTTACAAAAATGCCATTACCTGGTGTCAATTCTGTGAATATGGGTGCTGGGCAGGTGTCCATTACTTCCATTTATTGATGGATGTTGTTTGTAAATCTCGTACGAATGTAGTAACTTCAATCCATACAAAGAGGAATAAAGGGAAGGAGAGAGAAAAAGAGAAGGGGGGGGGGGGGGGGGGGGGGGGGGGGGAGGACAAATAAATGCTATTTTCAGACCATTGAACTTGTTGAAATGAATTTGTTCTTAAATCTTGCGTTCTGGATCCCCAAAAGTTGCATATCTGAGTAAAAAATAATGTAGCCCAGTTTTTGAACGAGGAAGAGATGAGAAAAGAGAGAGGCTGGAATTTGAAGACTAAAATAAATTGGAAACCAGATTCACGAGCCATAATGGCTGTTATAGTGATCTTCACATGATTTTAAATTAAAATGGTACTCTGATGCACGATTATAACTGGGGACACCAATACTGCTGTAGCAAAGGAAAAGAAGAAAAAAAGTGAAGGCTGAGTAGTTCTAAGCAGTTCAGTCCAAGTAGCAAGTATCTGTTACTGATTTCATGTGTAAAAACACACTCCACCAGCTTAGCAACTAACTTCTATTTGACCAAGGATAATTGGTTAGATTTAGCCTGACGAAAGGAAGAATTCTTTCTCCTTGTTTCTTGAGGAATGATTAAATTAGTTTATATTCTTTTTGGTAATGCTTTGACCACTTGAGAATATAGCATTTCTTCAGTGAAGAGGCGGCGAATCCTTCTCTAGCTCATCTTTGTGGATACATTGATTGGAATGAAAAGGTCAGACAGACCTGAGGAAGATCATTACTTTGCTTATAGTAGAAGATGGGGATCATCTAAGCTGAGGAGAGTAAATGGTTGAGAGGCTTTTGCTGCTTCTTGGGAGTTTGCTCCAATAATGGGGCTGAGATTGTGGGCGCAACGGAAGGTTCTTCTAGCACGGAACTATGCAAGGGAATTATTGGAATTTTGTTAGGTCAATAGGATTTAAGTTGGCATATTTCATTAATCAAAAATAGAATCTGTAATTTTGTTTTTATATTTACCGTAGCTAGATGTTAAAAAGTAAGTTAGTGTCAAGTTAGTTACCTCTTGGGCATGGTTAAAGACTGAATTCAAGCTTCAACCAAGGGCAAAGCGTAATCTCCAACACCAAGGGTTAAATGTTAAATTGACATTACTATATGGATGAACCAAATTAGGTTTTATGCATTCAAGGATTAGGGTTTTGATAATTCATGATATGATTAGGAAAACTCTAATTGATATGCATCAGAAGTGTTTTAGGAACTTCCTTTCATAAGATTTTGTAAGTTTTGGATTCCTTTGCACTTTGATCGATTGAGGTATCTCAATCAATGCCTACTGGAGAAATATCTCAATTGAGCCATTTGAGCAAATGGTTTCCTTTTTTGACGTAAGCACTGAAACCGTATTATCTTTACATCTTTGATTTGTTTATTGAATACACTATATCACAGTACATATCCTAAGAGATACAGAGTATACAGAGAGATAATTAAGATAGAGAGATCTACAACAAAACTGATTGCATTCATATATTTTTCTTTTAGCATTCATCAATTGCATTAGATTGGTGTGTATTATATTCTTGTGTTGACATCATCATTGTTGTGGTTCTTGAATTACTAATTTGGCATAGCTATTACACTTAGCGGTTCTTAAATCCCTTCACCAGTCATTATCACTGTAATTTTCCATTATGATGATTCTGGAAACGGATATGCTAGCTGAGGTTAGGAGATGTATGTAGCCTGTTCTATTTGGTGAACAAATGACTGCGTGCAATTGTATCATAAGGTACAAGAACCCAATCCTCCTTGTATAGAGAAGCAATTTGTTTGACTCCTTTGTTTTTCTTTCTGATGTATTTTATTTCATAAGACAGAACAGAAACATGAAGTCCTGGTGATTATCTATTGCTATATGCAGATTCTGTGTTCTTTGTTCCCATCGAACCTTGTCCTATTGCCAATGCAGTAGCTTTGATTAATCAGCTGCATGTGACTACAGCAGACGCGTTAATACTTTTCTCGAAGGTCATAGGATGAGTCCAAGTGAACATGCTGCTGCTGGTTCTGTTGTCGAGCAGGATTTGCGTATCAAGTTAAGTGTCAGATGCAGGTGTCCCACGTTCAAAGTTTGCCATTTCTAAACGTTCGCTGAAACAGCTCGGCCGTCTTTTTTAGCTTTTGATGATTTGTTGCATGTCATGTGGGAGGTTAGTTTTCTTGGCAAAAGGACAGTGTTCTGTGTTGCAACATCCTTTTCTGGCTCAGGAACTGTGTTTCATGTATAATTTAAAGACTTGTTTATGCTTCTTTTTTTTGTCTCTCTTATGAAGACCAATTAATGGTTTACATATTTCATTCACTGACTAGAAATGGAGCGCTATTAATTGTATCCTGCAGCCTAAAATGTTTTATTTTCTTTACCGTTGTTAGGATACTCCCAAGTGACATTTTACACATTGTTTGGCTGTCTCAACTACTAAATTTCTGGTAGGCTGGGGCTACTACTTAAAAGTTAGCCCATATGACTTCTGAACAAACACATTCAAGTCTTCAAGTGAAAGCTTATCCACAGAGAAGTGGGCACTAGAGAGAGAAAGAGAGAGGCGCGCGCTCATTCTGTGTCTTTCTCTGGGCCATTCAAAAATGACCTCTCGTATTAGTGACCGCCTCAGTAGGAAGTAGGAACCCATATCCTTTCCGATGCACTGGTGCTTTCAGGTGCAATGGCGACGATTGGGATTGTTCCACCGGTGGGACTCACGGGTGGGTGTTACAACAGTCCAATGCCACTGGATATGATTTATCCTCTTCTCGGATAGGACAAGAAGAGGATAAATCCTTTACTTATATTCATTTTAGATGGCCTCGTATACTGAGTTAATCTTTTTATTTTAAAATGAGATATTGTTTTAAATTGTGATATTAGCCAAGTATTGCAAAAATATAGATTATTATTATTATTATTTTTATTTTTTCCAATAGATAAATACACACATATGCTTGGATCCTCAATCTTCCTTTGGACCCAGTGAGTTATTTATCACAAGTTATTTCACTTGAGGAGTCACACTCTAGACTCTGCCTTCACTGAAAACTGATTGATCCTGACCATTAAACATCAATCCTGTAGTTGAGTTCATTGGATGAGGTTGAGTCACAAATTCTCTGCAATGGGCTCCATGAGAATGTGGACACTAATTGCTCACCCCCATTATTACTCCACAATTTTGGGTTGTCAGACAAGCCACACACACACACTCCTATATTTACACACACTCCTATATTTACACACACATAAACACACATATATATACATACATACATATATCTATATATATATATATCTAAGAATAAATTTTTGTTGTTTCTTAGCTAGTGCATAAACTGAGAGGTTAACCCACATGGCTGACACATGATCTCAGTTTACATTCACATGTCTACCATGTTCAGTTAACCCTTTGTCTACATGTAGCTTCTAAAATTGGGCCACCAAAGGTACACCAAACAGATATTAATATTGGTCCATGTCCATCCCACATGCTTCATTCCTCCACTTGCTGTTCCAATTTTAGTTTATGCAATTTTTATTATTTTTATTTATTTATTATACATACTCACACACCCACAAATACCCTTCAACTCCTCACACTCTCTTTTAGTGAGTAAGGCTTTGTTTGAATTGAATGATTTGGAGAGATAGGGAAAGAAAAGAAAAGAAAAAAAAATGATAATGAGAAGTGTGTTTGGATGACTTTAGTAAAGAGAAATTGAATGATTTGGAGAGATAGGGAAAGAAAAGAAAAAAAAAAAAAAAAAAATGATAATGAGAAGTGTGTTTGGATGACTTTAGTAAAGAGAAAAGGATAGGGAGGGATCTCAAATGCTATCCTTCTAGAAATGAGAAGATAGGGAGGAAAATGATAGAGGGTTAAGTAATATTTTTATAATTTCAAAACTGTCCTCAATAATTAAAAGAATGAAATTGTTATTTGTCCAATCTAATTAAACATGATGATAGTAATTTGGTTGTTATCATTTCATTTCTTTTCTCTCTTCTATATTATTTTAAATAAGTATATTATCATTTACTTGTTTTTCTTTCTTATCTATCCAAACCTGAATAGAGATTATTGTTATCATTTTTATTCTTTTCTTTTCTCTCATAACTAATGCCATCTTTTTCTTTTTTTTCTCTCATGTGTATCCAAACAAAGCCTAAAAATTATACCAACTAAGCTAATGGCCAGTAGTTAATTAATGCATTTTCATCTTAGCAAAATGCTAGTTCAGATATTTTTATTGAAAATTTAATGGACGAATCAGTGGAGAAATCTTTTAGTAATTGATATTGTTTCTTATAATTGAAAATTTGTTACTAGTGGAATCAGTCCTCATTGTTTCCTATTTTCTAATTTTTTTCATTCTCATAATTTCTTCTCCTATATAAAATTGCCTCCACCATTGTATTGTATATGAATTGAGAGAGTATTATAATAGCAATGTAGCCATCTGTGCTGTGAATGTAGGCCTTAGTGGCTGAACCACGAAATATCTGTATGTTCTACCATTTAATTTTCCTTCGCTTCCTTTTTATGCTTTACAATTTGGTGTTAGAGCCTAATTTCTCTTCCTAGGTCCGGACCCCTATTTTGGGGTATTCCCTTACCATCTGAAATGCTGTTAAGGGTTTTTCGGTTCTATTTGTGACTTGTTTGGGCTATCGGTTTGTTCGGCAATAATGTTCTTCGCCTTTGCCGTGTCTCCTGTAGTTTTTTATTGATTTGTTTGGGCTGCCGGTGTATTCGGTAGCATTATCTTCGTCTTTGCCGTGTCTCCGGCAATTTTTATCGTTTTGTTTGGACTGCCGGTGTGTTTGGTAGCATTGTCCTTGCCTTCGCCGTGTCTCCAGTAGTTTTTTTTTTTTTTTTTTTGGCTATCGGTGTGTTTGGTAGCATTGTTTTTCGTCTTTTCTCCTCTAACACTTGTTATTACTCGTCATCTCAAGGGCAAGTTGGATATTCATGCTCCAACTTGAGGGGAAGTATTGAAGATTTAATGGACGAATCAATGGAGAAATCTTTCAGTATTGTTTCCTATTATTGAAGATTTTGCTGTTACTAGAGGAATCAGTGGAGAAAAATCCTTCTTGTTTCCTATTTTCTAATTCTCTCCATTCTCATAATTTCTTCTCTTATATAAAAGAGCCTCCACCGCCATTGTATTGTGTATGAATTGAGATTGTATTATAACAGTAATGTAGCCATTGTTCTGTGGATGTAGGTTCCAATGACTGAGCCACGTAATATCTATATGTACTACTCGTTTAATTTCCCTTCGTTTCTGTTTTATACTTTACGACAATTTTCATATATATAAATAGACACACATGATACCTTTGCAAGATAATGAGGCATTCATTTTGTTCTTCCGAGAATTTGAATCCATGACACTAATTGGTGAGAAAGTACTATTAGATTTCAAGGGTGGTTCTAAGTTTCTATTTTATGGTGGGAATTTCTGTCATGGTAGAGGAAGAAATTATGGAGCTATTTTTTACTAAAATGGTTTGAAGCATTTGTAAGAATTATTTTGTTGTGAAATAGACCAAATCATGAAAACTTTGAAAAATACTTATCTGACATGCAGAGGAAGAGCTAACAGCCCTTGTCACATTCTTTCCACCCAGTTATGCACTGTAACTAAAACAATTTGTTACAAAGGTGCATGGCCCACCACATACTTGTTTGTATTTATATATGAAAAATTGTCCATGTCAATTATATATACATATATATGTATGTATGTATCGTATAACTCATAAGCAATGATATAATGATCATTTAATCACAATTAACAAAGTCACACTGAAAGAGCAAATGAAGTGGTTGCACCTTGCATAATTTGTTGATCTAAAGGAGTACAAATTTCAAAGCTTGTGGAGGTGGTAGTACAACCAACTACCAAGTTCTATATAAATGAGTATAGGCTATTAGGGCTCTATCTCACATTTAAGTTAATTCAACTCCTTCAAAAAGTAATTAATTGCAATTCTTGCATAAAGAATTCAACTACTTTTTTTCTTTTTCTATTGAGAATGTTAAGAACTTTTATGAATTTTTGTCTTATAACAATTAAACGTGATGAAATTTCGTTTTAAGTTATCAGTCTCATATGCGCAATGTGAGTATGTGCTTTTGAAAGTTGAAGGACTTAATTGCTATAATTAATAGTTGAATGGTGCATTTTGTAACAAGTTAATAGTTAAGTGTGTTTAGTGCATTTTTGCCATATATATATATATATATATATATATATATATGTATGTATGTATGCATTTGTATATGTGTGTGTATCATAAGCAATGATATATTAACAAAGTATCACTAAAAGAGCATATAAAGTGGTAAGGTGCAGCTGTCTAAAATTATAAATTATTAACATATGATCTCATGACTAGTTTGATTTAAAGGATTATAAGTTTCAAAGCTTATAATAAGTTATACATAAAGAAATACATTGTAATCTATTGTAATTTCAATTTTTTTTTGCAACCAATAATTCATATAATTCTCTTTGTGATTCGGTTCTTTAAATAGTGTTTACTTCAATATTTTTATTTCAACGCACGCTGTCATCCCATTTTACTATTATACCCTTTTCCAAACCGTCCAACTGACCACACTTCACCTTTTCCTTTGACCAAAATACCCTTTGGATGCTCATGCCATTTGTTCTCTCTTATTTGTAGAAATAATGATGGAATATGTTTCACTTCAATAATTGTTGCTGATTTATACATCTATTGGACTTACTCATTCATTGGGCCCCACTTCTTTGCATTATTCATTGGTGGCATTTTAAATTTTTCTTTGGCCATATAATTTTGTAGGGTTTTATTTTGAACAATACTTATCTCATCACTAGTTAAGATTTATATTATACTTATCGTTGATATGGATCAATAATAAATGAATATATTCTATTTTAATTATTAAATTATAGAGGGTAATCAAATAACTATTTTTGATTTGGTAAGTGGGTATTACCTATCATATTTGATTTGGTAATTAAAGATGACATGTTCATTTATTAGTGGTTCACATCAACAGTGATTATGGTATAGATCCTCACTAGTGAAGACCTAAGTATTGTTAATTTATTTTTATTTTTTATTTTTAAAAATAGAAATGTTACTATATCTGTCCTAAAATAAATGTCTCTTTTGGAGAAATGTGACGGTCATAATGTGATTCACAGTTCTCAAAAAAGATATTTATTTTGGGACAGAGGGAATATAGGATTAGGTTAGAAGCAACTATTTTCTTGTATTACTTTTTTACATTTTTTATTTTTTAGTTTTTGTTTTTAGTAGCATGAAATACATGTCTTGAAATGAAAGGTAAGAGAAAAGCAACATAAAATTTGAACGAACATATTTGATAATTTTAATTTCGAAATATGAAAATGCAACATCAAATTAAAAAATACAATTTTCATTCCTTCTATATCATCTTTGAGCCATCTCATATGGAATTTCTTCACTAACTCTTATCAATATGTCAGATTGGTCCCATGATGGGACTTGTTGCTCCAACCAAACTATTTCATCTAAAATATCACACCATAAATAGTTGCGCGAATGTTTGATGATGAAACTTACCAGGACCCATCTCACCCAATGAAGCATGTTAGATTTTCAAGATCGCACAATCTTTAATTTATTCTTTCCAGAAAATTTTATGAGCAACTCTATTGAAAAAATTGTTAACCTTCAAATTCTTTTCTAACAAAAGATTTGCAATCCTTTTTGAACCATACTTATCATTCACATTCTTCTTTTTCCTTTCCTTTTTAATTCCATTGTCAAATTTTGATGAAATTTTACAATACTCATATCGTACTCTCGAGTTTCTCAACTATTTGATGTAATAGTGAGATTCATTTGATGAATGATCCAACGATTGTGGGGCGCCGGGGGTACAGTACTCATGAGGTATTATAGACTTTAACCAAATTTAGGATAAAGTGAAAAAAAAAAAAAAAAAAAAAAAAAACCTTTACTATGAAAAAAATGTGAAAAAATATTCATGCTATTTAGTATATGCATATAAATCTCTAACATTTGAAAATATGTGTTAATTGTCCCCTAATATTGGTTGACTTGTCAATTTTAACAATTTTTATTTTATAAAAACTCTAAAATACCCTTAATACATTCTTAAAAACTGAAATAAATGTTTTTTTTAAAAAAAAAATTTAAGAGTATTTGAGGTATTTCATTCTTCAAATTGAGAAAATGTCCTTATTTGTTCAATTTGAAAAATGTAATGATTTTTCTGAACACCATGAGAGTAATTACCAGCAAATTCTAATATTTGTAGGCTGTAAGATCATCTTCAACCGTTGTATATATTTTTTTGTGTGTCACGATAGATTTATACAAAAATTTTGAATTGTTTATTTTTAGTTCCAACGGTTGCTTTATATCTTTTGTGTAAAGATATATATCTCCCAATAACAACCAATAACGTGTCATGCTAAGACCCTACATTACTCTTACAAACCTACTTAATTCAAGCAGTTCCTTTATGTCTTTTGTGTAAAAATATATATATCCCCTAATATCAACTAATCACGTGTCATGCTAGGACCCCACATTATTTTTAGAAACTTACTTAATATATGGTTGATTCGTTAATGGAATGAGAGAGAGGGGGGAGAAATGAAATATGTGATATGACTGTATAAAAGGTTAGGTAAAATACATAATAATTTTACGCATTGGTGATGTGACAGTATCTTAACAGACTACTGAAAAAAGATGAAATTACACATTATAAGTGATAGTGTATATTTTACACAAAATAATATATTAATAATGTTTGAGATCCTCTAAATGTGGAGAGGATCAATTGTAAAAAGAAAAAAGAAAAAAAAAAAATTGAATTTCAACAAACTTCTCTGTTTGAGTACAGTTCATTAAGTGCACCGACTAAGCTATAAAATTCGAAAGTTATGTAAGAGTTGTGACTTCATATTTGACCGCAGTAATAATAAAGTGGGATGCAAAAATTTAAGGTAGTATATAGTTAGCTCATTATGGTCCCCCAAGTTTTTAATAATTTTGAAGTCATCAATGATAACTGATCAGATCATTGAAAGTTCTTTGCCATTTATTATGGGTAGGTTGCAGCTAACTGAATTTGTCACCATTTACTACTCATTAATAGCTTTGCCTAATAACAACACCTACACCTTACCCATGGATACCATCTAAAATTACCTTTCTAATCAAAGTTTAGGGGAAAAAAAAAAATTATTCCAATAATGCCGGCTTTGTACTTTTTCAATGTTCGCAGTTTTAAACATACTTCTGTATAGTTAGGAGACATCAATTTTGTACTTTTTTTATATTCATGGTTTTAAAGATACGCCTGTATAGTTAGGAGACATCCTTCTTTTAAGTGTCCACAATTTCTATGTAAATGAAAGTTCTCATAGCATAATATAGTTATATGGACTCGATTATTCATATAGAGATATAAAAAAATTGTTGATACTGATAAAATTTAAAGAAAAACAACATAGTGTGTTTAAGAAATATTATATGATCAATGTTTACTTCAAATACGAAAAGTAAATTTTGTGAAACAACTAATAAACTATAGTTTGGAAGGAAATTTTTTTTTTAGAGGAATAATTAATACGGAGTAACATGTTTGGATGAAAGCTTTGTATGATAAAAAGGGTTATATAAAAACTGTAATTAAACATTCTCGTAGAGGCATAGATGTGGTGTATATTTTATGTCATATAAAATTAATGTGAAGACCAAAGTTAACGTAGATATAATTAGTAAAGAAATATATCATTAGGGCAGAGCCATGATTTTAGTTAGGGGCAGTGCACTTGAGTTAGAATTGTAATAAAATGTTAAAGTTGGTGTAAGAAAAATAAATATTCCATAAATATAAGAACCAAAAATTTGATTTTTGATTTATTCATTAAATACAATTACAACTATCATAAACTTTACTCTTATTTTGAAGATACATTGAATTACACATATTGATTAAGAAAAAAAAAAAAAAAATTAGAAAGAATAAGAAGAAATTTTAAGAAGTGGAGAAAAAAAAAAAAAAAAAAAAGAACAATAAAAATAAGAGAACTTAGAAGTGGAAAAAAATTAGAGTTTGATTGAAGGAGAGAATTTTATTTTTGGGAAATCGAATGTATTTGGAAAGTAAAAGTGAAAACAAAGAAAAAAGATTAAGAGATAATTTCAGTAATTCAAAATTTAGGGGACGGGAAGGGGTTGGTTAGGGCTAGGGGTGTGCAAAAAAATCGTCAATCCGAAAAACCAAATCGGACCGGACCGAATTTGGCAGTCTGGGCTGGTTCCATAGCGGTTCAGTCCAGTCACGGTTTTAAAATAATGGAACTGTGAATTTTTTGGTTTGGTCCCAGATTAGGGTCATACAGGACTTGATCGGCCCCAACCGAACCGTTATATTTGGTATATAAATATATGTTAACATAGATATACCTATATATTACTCTTTTGAAAGGGATTTCGCCACAACTATCAAACGGGGAGCCAATATTCATCATTATCTGATATTTTTTTTTATTTGCTTTTGCTTCCCCCAATGTTTTGATTTTTGGGTGCGTGCCAACATTTTTCCACTATCTCATTATTTTTCTTTGCTCGCGCTACCTCATTCACTTCTTAGTTCTCGTCGCTGCGAGATCCAGTTGTTGATCAATATCTCTCAAGCAACCTTCGAAGTTTGGTCATCGTCGTTGATCTTTTATCTATGTCATCGGTGATATCCTCTTTCTCACACTCTTTCCCATTCTTTCTCACTTCCAGTTCATATATCTCTAAATCTCATGGCGTGTTTGCGCATCAAACACAATCAATAACGACAACGAATCAAGTTTCTTAGTTTTCAATCACGGATTTGTCATTCTTTTCAGTTTTAGTAAGATTCAACCTTAGTTTAATTTCTAGGGTTAGTTTTTTGGGTCTATTTCATCCACTTTTTCCTCTTTTTCTCACTCTATTTTAGTCTGCTATTCGGGAATGTGAATGTTTTTATTGATATTTTTGTTATATATAGAATTCAGGGAAAAAAAAAAAGGAAAATAAAATTCAACTAGAACCGTGGAACCAAACCATTTTTTCACGGTTTGGAGTACTGGTTTGGTTCCATAGCTCAAATGGTCTGATTCAGTTTCAGATTTTTTGGAACCTTAGGGAGTGGTTTGGTTCTAAAAATCCTCAAAATCGGACCAAACCGGACCGTGTGTACCCTTAGTTGGGGCATATGTTAAATTTATCTTAAAGATTTATGTAAATCAACAAATTTGATATCTATATCTAGTTGGTGGGGTTAGGGAAGGGACACATTCCTAGAGGGATATGATAGTATGTGAATTGACTGAGGTTATGGATTTAATGCTCCATTTGATAGGAAGGAAGAAAATTGGATGAGAGGTAAAAGAAAATTCTCATTTCTTCTTATTGTTTGGTACGATAAAAGAGAAGAGAATGAGATAATACCTTATTTTGTTTGTTAGAAGAGAAGAGAAGAGAAGAGACAGTGTTAATTAATAAAAATATTGTATAGTAATTTAAAATCTATTTATAATAACTATATTTCGTTCATATTTAAAGAAATAAAAATATGTGAAAGAAAAAAAAAATGACTTATCAATCCTCTTTAGTATCACCAAAAAATAAAAATTTTATAACAAATAATTTGAGATTCGGACGTATTAGACTCTACAGCACAACTCATTTTCAAAATATTAACCAACTCATCAATCATTTTACCACAACTGGCGACCACTTAACAGTAAATACCAATCAACTAAAGAATATGTCATACCGTTCACGCCACAATCAACTAAAACTCATCGGTACACAGAAGTCATTATTTATATCATTTTCCAACATGTAGTAGTAGTAATCTCCATAAAACTACTATTAAACGACCATTCTTACGTTTGAATGTGTGCTTTCACACTCATCAGCCACAAACTTACACTGTTGTCAAATTTCAAAATCATTAATAATTCATAAACATAAGTTGTCAAATTTCGATGGTCACCGTCGCAGTAGGTCCCGGTAACACTGCGTGGCACTATGAGCATCACATTCCACCCCTAACAAATTTTGAAACCCAACGGTTCTATATCTTATTAAAATATCCAATATTACATTTTTAAATGCAAGGGCATTTTGGGGAATTAAGTAACTACCCTGATTTAAGAATATTGTTACAGAAAAAATAAAAATATAAAATCTCTGGTGTGTTGATCAGGTGATCTAATAAAAAATTGTGAAAATAGATTTGTATGATTAGAGGTCAATGGTATACCTGTTAGGGGCTATATGGTCATTTCAGAAAGCTACTCTCGGTGGAATAAAAAAACGCCCAAAAAAGCAAAGATGACCTACATGGGCCGACTTTTAACTATATTTAGCTGCACAGACAAAAACCATCTTATTATCATCATCGTCCTATCTGTGGTTGCTGCTGCCGCTCCTCAACTTTTCACCCTAGTACAATGGACCATGATCTTTTTCCCTCTCATTTTTGTTACGTGGCGTTTCTGTGCTTCGTATTAGCATTGATATTATATCAATGTGTTTCACAATTACATTGTGATTTAACTGTTTTGTACCTTCAGGTTCCTAGCATCTTATATGGTACTAAATCATTCTTCTCAAATTAAAATTAAATTAAATTAAATTAAATTTAGTTCAAATTATATATATTATTTATCTATATCCCCCAATTTATTTGATATAAGTTGAGGATTAAGACAAGTTTGGAGAGAATTTATTTATAATTTTTACACAATTAAAATTTTAGAGAAAGAACAAAATTAAATAGCAAAATGGACAAAATTAAATAAGAAGTGAGAAGAAGTAAGAAAGGAGAGAGAATTAAAATAGAGCATATTTCAAAGTCCTAAATCTTATCATACCATAAGATATTTTAATTTTTAATGTAATTAAAAATTGATACTCCTTAATATACAAAGCAGAATTTCTTTTCAAGTTGACACGATACCATGAAAGTGTTTTAAGAAATTCTCTAAATAATTGTCGGTGCATGCGGGACGTGTGTTTTAGTGGTGGATTATTGGGTGTCTAAAATATCCAACACTAAAAATAAAATATAAAAAAAAAAAGGGAAAAAGAAAAAGAAAAATAATATTTTTATTTTTATTTTTTATAATAATTTGGTATCAATTCAAGTGACATTTCTGGCGTTGTTTTTAAATTAGAAAAAGAAAAGAAAAAGACTGAAGATTCCACAGGTAAAAGAGAACATTTTTAATTTTGCTAGTGTTGTTGTGGTGTGAGATTGACAGGCAGATCTCACCGAAATACATTAATAAATTCTACCACACACCCCATCTTCATAAAACCCTTCACAATTCACCATCTTTTTCTTGTATTCTACTATATTTTTATTTTTTTTCAGCTGTAATTGCGTCAAGTGCCTCTCATGCTAGGCGTTTCAGGCCTTCCTGGAAGCTCCGGCGATGGCGCTGCAGCTCCCAGACCTCAAGAGCACGGTGGTAGTGGCGGTGAAACCGACGGTGCAGGACCAAGTACAGGTGGATTCAGTGAAGAAGAGAAAGGTAGAGCCGAGGAAGGTGACCGAAGCTCAGCCGGAAACCGGTGGCCGAAGCAAGAAACACTGGCTCTCCTCAAGATAAGATCCGATATGGATGTTGCCTTTCGTGACTCCAGTCTCAAAGGCCCCTTATGGGAAGAGGTTTCAAGGTATATAATTATTGAATTTCTTATCTACATATCTAGTTTTCGAGTTTGTATCATAGACATCAATTTTTGGAAAAATTAAATGAATTCTAGTTAAATTTTCAGATTCTGGGTCACTGTTTTTAAGTTCATTTGTTGAAAATTCCTTAGTCTGATCAAATTCCGATTTCGGGTTTTCCTTGTATCTGGTTAATTTTCCAGCAGTTTCTTGTAAATTCTTGCCAGAAATTTTGGTTGAATATATATATTTTTTCGATCTGGATTGATTCTTACTATAATTCCCCATATATTTAAGATTTCAATTCTCACCTTTTAGTGTACTTCAGATAAGTAGTAAATTATATATGCATAAAAAATAAAAAATAAAATAAAATCTTGCAACTTGAATTATAAAGTTGTTTGATTTTCTCTATCTTAATCAATTTCTTGGGCTGTTTCCTTATTTTCTCAGTACTTTATATCTATATTTTTTCTTTTTGTATATATGGTTTTTAGCAAGTTTATTTTATGTGTGTAAGTTCTATTATTATCTGTTCATTTTGATCATGAATTCAAGATTGGATAGAAACTGGATTGTTTGTTTGGTTACCAGGAAATTGGCAGAGCTTGGTTATCATAGAAGCGCCAAGAAATGCAAGGAAAAATTCGAGAACGTTTACAAGTACCACAAGAGAACCAAAGAAGGCCGAGCTTCCAAGGGAGATGGTAAGAACTACCCATTCTTTGATCAATTAGAAGCCTTCGAAAACCATCCTTCCCATCCGTTACCTTCTCCCTCAAAACCTCAAATTCCGGCAATGGCAATGGCGACAGCAATGGTGGAAATGTCCAGGACTAATCCTCCTGTTGTATCACAAATCACTAGTACAGTTCCATCAGCAACAAACCCTATAATGGTAAGTCAAAGCACAGTCACACCGAGTAGTGTAAACTCTACCAGTCCTTTATCCCAACCACTGCGACCACCACCACCGCCACTATCAACAGCAGCAGCAACAACAACAACAAACCCTAAAAAGCCTTATGGAAGGAATGTAATTGGATCTTTGCATCCGAATGTGATGCTGAATTCTACCTCTTCTTCAACTTCATCAGACTTGGAGCCGCGAAGGCGGCTCAGGAGGAAGCGAAAATGGGAGGACTTGTTGGAGAGAGTAATGAATGAGGTGATCCACAAGCAAGAGGAGCTACAGAGGAAGTTTCTAGAAGTATTGGAGAAGCGGGAGCGCGATTGGATTGAGAAAGAAGAAGCTTGGAGAGTTCAAGAAATGGCAAGGATGAATAGAGAGCATGAGCTTTTAGTACAAGAGAGATCCATGGCCGCAGCTAAAGATGCGTCACTAATTGCATTCCTGCAGAAAATATCCCAACAACAACAAAACCCTAATTCGTCGCAAATGCAAATGTTACTACAAGTTCAAGCAAATCCAGTGCCGCCGCAGCTGCCGCCACCACCACAGCCACCATCACCGCCACGGCAACCACCACCACCACCACCGTCACCGCCCACTTTGGACAATCGGAAAACTGAAAACTTCACACCAAACAGCTCTTCTAGATGGCCGAAAGCGGAGGTTCAAGCTTTGATCAGTCTTCGAGCCGATCTTGATCTCAAGTATCTAGAAAACGGACCTAAAGGGCCTCTATGGGAGGAAATGTCCATGGGCATGCGTAAGCTTGGGTACGACCGGAGCGCGAAGAGATGCAAAGAGAAATGGGAGAACATCAACAAGTACTTCAAGAAAGTGAAAGAGAGCAACAAGAAAAGACCCGAAGATTCGAAGACTTGTCCATATTTTCACCAACTTGAAGCCCTATACAAAGAGAAAAACAAGGTTGATGCTTCATTCAATCATGGGTCCGCCTTGAATAAGGTCGAAAATCAGATGGCGCCGATAATGGTTCGACCAGAGCAGCAATGGCCTCTTCCGGTGGAAGAACACCGGCCAGAGGCGGTAATGGAGGATCGGGAAAACGAAGACGTTGATCAGAATAATGATGAGGAAGAAGACATTGAGGATGATGAAGATGAAGAAGATGGAGGTGGTGGCGGTGGTTATGAGATAGTAACAAGCAAAGCATCTTCAGTGGCCACGGTTGAGTGAGACAAGAGAGAGAGGGAGAGGGGAGTGAAAATGTGAATGTGTAGCACAAGTGGGTGACTTTTGGAAGTGGACAAGGGACGCGCATGTGGGTCAGATTCCGGCTGGCATGAGATCATGTGGTGGTAAAATTAAAATGGAAAATACATATATATATATACACATGGGGTTGTAAGTGTGGAATGGTATTATATGTTTATAATAATCATTTATTTATTATTTGGGGAATAAATAAATTAAGGGAGACGGGGGAGAGAAGTTCCAAAGAATAAATAAAGAGAAAGTGTTGTATTTTCCTTTTTCATTAATATTTTTGTTCATGGGGTGTAAAATGTAAATCAGGGAAATTCATGGATACTGGTGTTTGTTTGTTTGTTTCTTGACTAGCATATTACCTTCAAATATATATATATATATATATATATATACACACACACACACACAAATGTATATACAGTAAAATTCTTATATTTGGAATTGGATCCCTAACATATCTCTGATGAAATTGTTCCCACTATATAATAAAACTTACTCTCTATGGTTGGATTTGTTAGATTTTAATTGATCGGATATATTCGACTTGTCCTGGTACATAGTAATGTGGATCAATATTAAGTGATTTTTTTTTTTTTTTTGGTCCAAGGCAAAAACAACCACAACCCAAAAACCAAAGGAACCACAACCCACTAAGACCCCCCCTCTGCCACCACAAAAGGGATGACAGAAAGAAGAACAGAAGACAACCACATATCCGACACAACCCCAGACCGCGAAAGAGTAGTCAAAGCATGAACCACCCGATTACCCTGACGACGCACATGAGTCAACTGAGCAGATAAAAACCGTCGCAAGTCCCGAGCAATATCAAAACAAATAGAAGCAATTTCTGATGGGCAAGACAACTGACATAACACCCCGTCCACCACAACTTTAGCATATGATTCAAACCATAAGGAAAAGAAATGCAAATCTATAGCGCAAAGAATCGCACGCTGACAGACCAACGCTTTCGCCTCTAAAGCTGAAGCAGCTGAGAAGGGACGAAAAATAACCGCACGAAGCACTACACCCCGAGAATCCCGAAAAACAGCAGCGCCACCCCCTTGCGAAGACTGCCGACAAAAAACCGCATCAAAATTACACTTAACAACACCCGATGGAGGGGGACTCCACGACTCCACCAATTTACTAGCCAGCCATGGTTGTACTGAGGAGCAGAGGGAACGAGCATCATGAAACTCCCAAAAACTAACAACAGCCTTTTGCACCACAACCTTAGGCCGCCATAAAATCCCCTTAAAGACCAACCGATTCCGGGCCTTCCAAATACCCCAGACACAAAAGGAAATCAGGCTAATAACATTCGCAAAATCCGATGAGACCATAGCCTTATGCACCGGAAAACGCCAGCCTACGCGGAACGAAGAAAAAGACAAATCGGAAAAATCAAAGCGTAACGGAGATAACTTCCACACCTGATGAGAATGAAGGTAAGAAAAGATAAGATGCACCACAGACTCCTACAACCCACAACGAGGGCAAAGAGGAGACACCGCACACCCGCGAGCCAGCAAAGCAACACGAACTGGCAAGGAATGAAAACAACATCTCCAAAGGAAGTGTTGCACCTTAGACAGTATCCGGCAACTCCAAATAGAAGACCAAGAACCAATAGGAGAAGCAACCCCCAAAAAAGAATCCCCGGACATAGCCAATTGATAAGCCGAACGCATAGAAAACTTACCCGACCGCTCAGGAGACCAAATGATCTCATCCGGTTTATCCCAATGACTAATATGAATTTTAAGAATTTCCTGCACTATAGTGGGTGAGAAAACTTGAGACAAAACATCCAACTTCCATGAAGACGTAACAGGATCAATCAACTCTGCCATAGAAGAAAATGGAGCAGGAACCCGGGGTGGTGGCAGTTTGTGAGGAAGCGTAAGAACCCAATGATCATTCCAAACATCCGTGGAAAGGCCATTCCTAATCAACGAGCGGACCCCCTGACATAACAAGGCCTGAGTAGACCAAATACTACGCCATCCCCAAGAAGGATTATAACCTAAAGGAGCCTCCAAGAACGACGAAGAAGGAAAATATTTTGCTTTGAAAAACTGATACAACAATCCCTGTTTATGGACCTGAAAATGCCAAGCGTGCTTAGAGAGAAGAGCCAAATTGAAAGTCTCCAAATTGCGAAACCCCAGACCACCTGAAGATTTACTCCGGCACAAGAATTTCCAATGAAGCCAGTGAATTGCCCAAGATTTATTTTTAAAACACCACCAAAAAGAGCGAATACACTTCATTAAATCTTGACACATCGTAATGGGAAGCTTAAAGGAAGACATAACATATGTAGGCAAAGCACTCAACACTGCCTTAATTAACACCGCTTCCCCACCCGTAGACATAGCTTTCGCTTTCCAAAAAGATAACCGGTCCTGAATGTTAGTCAGAAGGAATTGAAACACATCCCTCTTGGAGCGGCCCAAAATGGCCGGCACCCCAAGATATCGACTATGAAACCCCGACAACGGCAAGCCTAAAGCATGACTAAAAGATCGCCTCAATGGCATGGGAACATTACGTGAGAAAAAAATGGAGGATTTACTAAAATTCACCTGTTGCCTAGAGGCCCATTCATAATCATTCAAAATGCGTTTCAACACACCAACTTCCGTTGAATCAGTAGCACAAAATACAATAGAATCATCAGCAAAAAAAAAGATGAGACACAGAAGGTGCTCCCCGACAAATATAAAGTCCAGATAACAATCGAGCTTCCTGGGCCTGCAAAATAGCCTGCGAAAGAGCTTCAGTGCAAATAATAAACAAATATGGGGAAAGAAGATCGCCTTGACGCAAACCCCTGGACGGTTGGAAAAAACCCACTGAGCTCCCATTAATTTTCAAAGAGTAAGAGACCGTGGAAGTGCAGGTTGAGATCATTTGAATCCAATGGGCATTTATCCCAACTGGGCCAGCATACGAAGTAAAAAATCCCACTCAATCCGGTCATAAGCTTTACTTATATCTAGTTTCAACGCCAACCATGCCTTACTTCCCTTGCGCTTATTTTTCAAATAGTGTAAAATTTCATGTGTAATTAAAATATTATCCGTAATATGACGATCGGCAACAAAAGTACTTTGGGATGCACCGATAAAGGAGCCAATGATCCCTTTCAAACGGTTAGTCAGAATTTTCGCAATAATGCGATAAGACACATTACATAACGAAATGGGTCGGTAATGACTAACCTTCATTGGAGAGGGAATTTTAGGAATTAAAACAATATTGGTATGATTAAAACTGGTCAGTAAATTCCCAGTAGCAAAAAAACTAAAGATTGCCCAACAATGTCCCGTTTAAGAACCTCCCAATATTTCTGATAGAATTACAGGGTCATCCCATCCGGCCAAGGAGCTTTCAACGGTTGCATAGAAAACATTGCCTACTTCACCTCCAACTCTATGGGAGCCAACATCAAATTAGCATTCATCTCATCAGAGATCCGGATCGGCACATACCGCAAAAATTGATCAATAGTTGAAGGAGAGGAAGACTGAAACAAATCTTGAAAATAACTCAGAAAAACCGACTGTACTGCATTTTCCTCAACCACCCAGTGATTCCCAGCATCAAAAACCCCGGAAATGGTATTGCGGCTTCTCCTCTTTTTTATCAGTGACATGAAATTTTTTTGTATTACGATCCCCCTCTTGTATCCAAATGAGACAAGACTTCTGTTTCCAATACAATTCTTCGTCCAACTAGCAAAACGTTAAAAAATGTTCCAATTGAACCACTTCAGCATGACAGTAAGTTGAAGTTCGAGCTCGCAACTCGCGAAGCCGAGCAAACATACAATCAATCTGAGCTCAGGAATTAAGATTACGAAGCTTTGCCCAATGAATAAGATCAGCTTTACAATGCCATAATTTCTGAGCCCACTGAAATTGAACCGAACCACGGATCGGAGTAGACCAAGCCGAATCAATTATTTGTCGACTGTCATCCGAGAGAGTCCAACGAGCATCAAAGTGAAATTGTCGTTTGCGAGCACGACGCTCAGGGACAAGTGTCAGAAGTAAAGCATAGTGATTAGAACCAATGACAGAAAAATGAGATAAGGTAGCTCGAGGAAAAACAGAAAGCCACTCCTTAGTCACCAACGCGCGATCCAACCGTTCCTGAATATTAGCAGACCCGTCCCGCTGGTTAGACCATGTAAAAGGAAAACCCTGATACCCAAGATCCATTAAAGCACAACGATCAATCACTGTACAAAAAGACTGAAGTTGCCACTGAGACCTAGCCCGGCCCCCATGCTTTTCAGAAGGATGTAAGATATCATTAAAATCCCCAATAATAATCCACCGAGACGACCAATATCTAGAACGATGAATAAAATACTCCTATTGCACAGCCTGGTCCCTGTCAACAGAACTAGCATAAAGAAGAGAGAAATACCACGGGAGTTGATTGGATGACAGAATAGCAACCATAATAGAAAAAGAATTTTTTTCCACCACCTGGAGGTGAACATTATCAGTCCACCACAGAGCAAGACCACCAGCAATCCCATCCGGTTCATGAATTTAAATTTTATTAATTTAAAATTTTAAAATATGTAATACCAATTATTTCATGAATGCAAATTTTATTAGGTTGTGAATTTGACACTCATTACACTTATTACATTTCGATTAAAAAAGTGGGTGTTGCATATGTTTGGGGCGTAAGAGTTAGAATTCTTGGACCGAATACATTTGATTGGTCAGTAACAAGAAATAAAGAAGTGAAGGGTCCCACCTTTTTTATATTTTGCATATATTGATGGATCAAGTATATTTGGAATTCGGATAAAGAATTCTGCCTAATTCATTGGCTTTAAAATCATTTTCTTTCTTGAAATTATGGGTCTTGTTTGTTGTTATGTTCTCAAAGGGTCTGTTTTGTATGCCGTTTTTGTCTCGTGTTTTTCGTTTTGGGTTGGTTATTGTAACATTGTTTTGGGTCGCAACATATTTGGTAAATAATTATTTGTTTTGTACAGTACCAAAATGCTTCATAAATAGTGGCCTAAATTGAAACACTAAGAGTCCGTTTGGCAATCACAGTTACTTTGTGTTTTTGCTTTGACTCCAAGCAGAATTAATGTTTTCACTTTAGAGTGTGTTCAACACTATTTCGAAACTTATTTGGTAACGTAAATTTGTTGTAAGATTTTTGAAAACAAAAACACAAGAGCATGTTTGGTACGTAAAAAGTGTTACAAGTTTCAAAAATTGAATAGTTGGTTAAAAATGTTAATTTAGAATTATTTTATTTTATTTTATTTAACAGTGTTTTGCTACTGTGTGAAAACAATCAAAAGCATCATTTTGATGCTTCTGATTTTGATCTCAATTTTGAAAGCGTTTTGGTATTATTCAAATGATAACAAACGTTACCAAACATGCTTCGTGCTTTTACTTTACTACAAAAGCAAAAAAACACGAAGCAAAAGTACTAGCCAAACATACCCTAATTATATATATATATATATATATATATATATATATTGAAAAACTTTGAACTGAATTCTTTAAACTAGCCATTATTCATTAAATATGCTTCCAATCATTAAATACAGTTCACAATAAAAACTTTATTTCTATTTGGTACGAAAATAAAAAATACAATTCGGTTCCGAAACATGTCTACAAATTAGAAAGAGTGTTGGGCCTCGAAGTAATGAATGTAGTATGTACTGCATTCCTAAAAACTAAAATCACATTAGTGTTGCTGCACAACACAGAAGAGGTTTTAATGTATTCAAATTGTGAGCCATGTCAAGTGGATCTACAATATCCACACACAACCCCAAACTCACTGTGCCTACGTCATCATAATATACGTCTGTGTGATTTTAGGTTTAGTGCATTTAAATCCATAAATCACTGTGTGATATTAAATCGATAGAACTGGAATATTGTAACATGATATAAAGTGTTGAATGCCCGATGTAATGTGTTGCATTGAGTGTTATTCAAGCGTAAAAGAAAATCCTGAGTTTTTTTTTCACAAGGGTTTCTAGTTTCTACCAAACATACGGATTTATTATAGCAGAAATATAGGACTTGTCTAACATACGTGTCTGTCACATATATGGCAATGTCGTTATTTAAATAAAGTCGCCAATCCAAAATCCCTACCTGGACCTGAGCCAACCAGACATTGGCCCATTCTGGTCATGAGCCTACTACTCATTGGCCCAGCTTGAGCCCTTCCCTTCTTGATCCTAATCATAAATCATTTCACTGTGCCTTTGAAAAAATACCTAATTTTATTGGGTTTAGAACTCAATAATGGCGCCTATTCAACGGTCCATTGTCTAAATTATGAGAAACAAATTTTCTTATTTGAGAATTGAAAAATCAGAGCAAATGAATAGTATTTGAACTTACTAAATTTCTAACCTGAAATTACAGTTTTGTAAAACACAATGGAATCGAAATTTCAGTCTTATTATTTCTAGGACAATAGCAATCTTAATGGGGTTTCAGGAATTATTATGAATTCAGTACTCAATAAAATGAAAATAATTTCCCCAGCCACTCCTGATAGAAATTTTCACAATGCCACTAACAGAAGATTTGATGTCAACAATTCAGCATTGAAACTCATCACTGAATTTTGGATAAGTTTTTTCAACTACGATGCGAAAATAAATGAAACAGTTTCATCTATTGTATATGAATTAAATATGCCAGTAATAGATGATTTGTTATACGGCCATGATCATCCCATACAAGAATGCAAGAGATTGACGGACAAGAACACTTCAATTAGCTACTAAAATCTTGAAGATACATGTTATTGATGCTTGCTTTCAGTCTTCAGCCAATCAGAATTTAACTTAAGAACACAATGCTTATAAGGGTATGAAATGAGGTCTAATAAGATTGCCATTTTATATTCACTGTCATCCCAACCCCAATACTCCGCGTAGTTCAGAACCAGAACCTACAGAGGTACACCTAAGGAGATCCGTTTTCTTGTTAGTTTGCATTTTAGATCATGAAATTTATTTCCTCCTTAAATCAGGCTCCCATATCACTACTGGAGGTTATATTACTTATGCTTCTAATCTAACAGCATCAAATAAATTCAGTACCTTATACTATGAGTTGAATGATCAACAAAGAACAAGGCACAAGCATCTTCTCGGTTTCAAGGTACGCAGATCAAACACTGGATGGCAGCCAATCGAGGGTTTCACCTGCATACATTGGAACGATATCCCCAAATGCAAATGAGTATGATTCTGGCACCTTCCATGAGTTCTTGCTCAATTTGATTTTTGACGTGTTTCTTGGTAGTCCATAGAAATCTGGTCCATTGAAGCTTGAAAATGCCTCTAGCTTGTCAATTGCACCAGCCTAAAATAAACAAATAAATAGGTTAACCTTGTAACATTTCAACTGGTATGAATAAGTTATCAGCAAGAGCTTGTTGCAAGTCAAACACGACGAAAATACTACCAACATATAACACATAGTTGTTAAAGGCGCGCCTAGGCTCCGAAAAAGCCACAGGCTCGTCAAGGCTCAGCTAGAATGCCTCAACCTAGTATAGGCCAGGCCCCTGAAATCAGGCTCGCACTTTTTAGTAGGCTCCAGGATCAAAACAGGCGTGCCTTGTATTTTTTAATCATTTATTTTTTATTTAATGACTATTAAATTAAAATGATTTATATCATAAATCGTATTGTTTAACCTTACGAAATATTTGACAAAATCCATAAATTTATGATTCACTACACACATTAATTGTAGTTATTACTTGATTCTGAATGTATATAATAATATATGCTTAAATATGCAATATTGCACACACGCCTTACTTTGATCAGGCTCGCGCCTTGCGCTTAGGCTCTAGAAGGCCTTTGACACCTTGAGCCATTAACAACTATGATATAACATGCCAAAGCTTTTTTTTCTCATTAACAAGAAATGTACCCATTCAAGTCACTCACAAGAAGCATCCTAGCAATAAGGTCATTTGCAGAAATTTGTGCATCCAAAATATTTGCATCAAATCTTAAAAGGATGTTACCAATGTCGATCAACATTGACCAAGGGCGGTAGGATGGAGAAACAGGGTCCTAACTTAACTTTTGGTATTATTACAAAAAGTGGCTGTCCCTCTTTACAGTCATAATTGAATATATTCTCAAGTTTGCCAGCCTGAGCTTTTACCACTTCTCAGACAACGGCCCCTACTTGCATCATCTCTCAACCAAAAGAAAATGTTGAGCATCAATAATTACTGAGTGTTCATGCTAAGTAAAAGCAATTTGAAGGATCAAATGACATATTTGTGTACCCTACATTTCTTATTTTTGCTTCTCACAAATAAACTAAAAAAGAATCACTTCGCATCATCACAATTTGAGAATTAGAGATTTTGAATCAAATGGCAAGCTTCCAAGTAAGTTCGAAATCAGTGGCCCCAGAAAATATGTGATATGTGAATATGAAGAATATATACTAGTGCAACAAAGCTCCACTGACGAGTCAAGCTAGTGCAGATCCATACGACTCAAATTATATATTTACTTATCTACAGAGTGATACCCTGATCCTTGCATCCTTCCCTTTTTCCCCTTCTGTGTGCAAGTGTGTGTTAACGTTCTGACTGTAATGCTGACTCTACAATTAATCAGATTATTATAGAATCAGCATCACGAGGTGTATATGATACAGTCAAAGAATGAGTCGGGCTCAACTTTGGGATGTCACAGTTTTGCTGATTGTGTGTCGCACATCTAGTGGTAAGCTCCACTATCGTACTCTCAGCTAAATCAACTTTTAGTTCAAATTCTTAAAAATTCAACTACTGAAAAATATATGCATGCTTATAAACACCACAACAATATAATTTCAAACTTTGTTGGTGAATCTGAAAGAATAAAGCAAAGAGAAAAAACTAAAATAAACTTGACAGATGTCAAAATAAATCACCTCTTCGAAAACCTTGGCATAAAGTGACAGGGCAACAGGAGCATTATATATGCCAGCACATCCACAAGGGCATTCTTTTTTTCGTCTCTCGTGAGGAGCACTATCGGTTCCGAGAAAAAATCTTTTACTTCCACTTGTCACAGCTGACACAATAGCCTGTCCTAAATGAGAAATAAAACAATGAGCTTGAGAGAGAGAGAGAGAGAGAGAGAGAAATGGGGAAAGGACTGTTTCATTCAAACCAACAATTCAAGATATTTTTAACATTCCTAAGCATAGTCCAACCAAATTCATTCCATATAATCCAATGATTCAAAATTTATTTAAATATACCTAAAATAATTTCTGAGTTGTTCCAGTTAATGCTAGAATGCTAAAGCAGGCTATTTTTATTCATTCAATTATTTATTTATTAACATGTACTTCTTTCTGATATGTTCCTGAAATCTTTGTGGCAGTCATGGCATATGGCCATATCCCTTACGAGTTACGAACTTCATTTACATATTGGACACTGTTTGAAAGACTGACTTTAATGTCATGATTTATCATGTTAGATAATCAGAGCAGGATTAGACAGCTAGCATCCCCCATCAGCAACAGACATGCAAGTGAGATCCATAGATAATGGGCTTACTTGACAGTGTCGTGACAGTATCAAGCTTCCAACACTTCGAATGGCAAATGATAAAATTGGTAGTTTAAGGTCAAAACGAGAGAAACTGGATCATAATTGTAGATTCATGAAAGATGATGAATGGAACATACTATGTATCTCTCTTTTTAGTACTGGAAGGCAATAATTATGTGGCTGAAGTCCTCCTTGGAATATAGAATTCCTATTCAGAAGAAGATGCTGTGGTGTGACAGTAGCTGCAACAGATCCTAATAAATATGATTGAAGTGAGATCAAATGTCTAAAAGCAAGTATATACCTAATTATTTTATGAAGAGAGAGAGAGAGAGAGAGAGAGAGAGAGAGAGGGTGAGTGAATAGATTATAAGTGACTAACGATACCTTCGCTGCAAGATTCAACAAAAGTCACAGCATCCATTGTGGTAACATGCTCCATCACAACCTTCAGTTGTGGAAGCTTCTGGATCAAAGGTCTTAAAACAGTGTCAATAAATACTTTTTCACGATCGAATATGTCAATCCCGGGATCCGTAACCTCCCCATGAACCTGCAGATTAAGGAACTCTGGTATTTTAAAATTACTTCACTAGGTGTGCACATATAAAGTTCAAACAAAATACGGCGCCTTCTCCAGTGTACCATGAAGACTTCAAAAAACAGCCAAACATTGCTGTGTTTCTTGGCTAAGCAAGTTATTACGCATGATTTAGAAGCAGTCATTTCCAAAGCTTGTAAGCCTGACGGCCCTGACTAATGAAGTGTCCTTGCAACTCTTGTCATTTGAAGATTATATGAAGGTAGTTTTGTCCAAAATCTTGATGGTGTGAGTGCACCATCATTTAACTTCCAGTACTTTGTAAATTGTTCACTCTAACTTGAAGTATCCATATCAATACTACTCAACACATGAACATGCAAACTCAAGACTAATCTAATAGAAAATCTTTGAATAGGTGAAACCAGCACCTGAGACCCAACATTCATACATGGGTCCGTGTATGACAAATTGATACCCCATGTAAACTGCGGCTCTGCTTAGACTTTCAACCTATTTTTTGTGGAACAAGGAGCTAAACCTCATTTTATAAATCTATTTGTTTTGATAAAAACCTGAGTAAATTAATCACAATTTTGTGATAGCTGTACAAACAATATTTTTCATCAATAACAGTATCCTTTTATCCATCGTGTAAACGTTTTTCCTGCTTTCTTCTCTCTCTCTCTATATATACATATAACATCGCATGGAAATGGGTTGTTCGTTATACACACACACGCACATATATATATATGTTTGAGTAAGTAAAAACTCTACTAAAGAATTAAGAACACAAATATCTCCTAAAATATTTGCAAAATGAATTTTATATAATGTAAGACACTAAATCCCAATGAAGGAAAAAAATTTCAAATGGATCAGCTTCGGAATGGAAACTCCCCATCAAATGTTCTATTCCTCTCACACCAACCGCACCACATAAGACAAGAGGAAAAACACCCCACACCTTCCAAACTATGTGCCTCTTATAACTCTCTCACATTCCCAGCATATCCATTACCAACCCAGGTATTATCCACTTGATCTCACAGAAAAAGAGAACAAGGCTCTAAAGCTCTCTTGCCTCTCTACGTGAAGGAGCAGGCAGCTAGTAGTCTCATTTTCTTCAGAAGCAATACCAAATAGCCATCTGAAATTCATTTAATTTTAAATTGTCAATATTAAAAATAGAAACAAAAGCAATCACTCAAGCAAAGAAAGACATCCTGAGGAGGACCATTGTGTGCCAAATGCTCCTCTAAGGTAAGTCTGACCTACCTCCACATAAGAGACTCATAAAATAAACAAACACTGAAGATCCCACCTTAGACTCATTCCATCAGATTGAATCTTCCCTTCTCCACTAACTGGATACTCCTGAACATAGCTGATAATGAAATCAACGAAACCAACCTGAGTCCTAGAGGCCCCCATCTAAATCTTGGACTCCGTACTGCACCATTTCGAAAAAGACATGAACTCTATCTGCGAACTTTATCTCTCGTGAGATGAATCAACTCTTGAGTTTCGACTTCAAGGCCACCTCATCACACCACAAATTGTGCCAAAGTAACATAATTCCCTTTGGCCACAATTAATTGGATAAAGAGAAAAGAAGTTCCACAAGCCTTCACGATACTTTCCATTTCCACCTCCCTCGTCATCCACTCTCCCCCAACTCTCCCATACTTCTGATCCACCAACCTTGGTCACAAGGTCTGCCTTCCTAAAGCAAAACCTACATAACCATTTTCTTAACAGAGCTTCATTAAGCAGCCAAAACTTCTTAATACCTAATCCTTTATGTCTGATAGGTAAATAAACCTCGTTCTGCTTAACCAAACAATATTTGAACTCCTCGATGAGAATTCCCAAAAGAAATCTCATTAAATCTTTCAAGCCTCTTATTGACTAATGACAAAATGGTTAAAGTGGACATTAAATACGAACAAGGGCTGGAAAAAGTGCTCTTGTAAGAGTGAGGATTCCCCTTATGAGAGTTACTGCCACTTCCACCCTGCCAGCCTTGTTTTTTAACAACTACATCCTATTTGGCTTTTGATCTCAATGAAGATACACCTAAATACCTAATTATGATTTAGGAGAAAGGAACCCACTTTACACCCTAGGTTAATGGCCAAAGCCTCCAAATCCCCTATCTCCACAAGCTCACTCTTTTTAGAATCATCCATGTTTGATTTTATTCTTTTCCTTTCTTCTACTGATAAGTCATCTTCAACCTTTGAGACTACTGCAAAAGTGCAAAACAAGGAGAACACTGAACACGTGCAAATATCTAAACCATTCCACACCAATGTCACAGGGGATAATGGTACTGCCCATGAATAAGAAGTCAGAAAAATAAAGAGTTCCCATTACATTTCCAAACACAACCCATAATGATCCTCAACACCCCAACTCAAGAACCTACCTAATGCAAATGAATAAAAGGGGAGACAATGATACGAGTTCTATTTTGTTTCATTTTGGGCTTTAGATCATCGACTAATTGCCTGTGTACACCTCTTATGTTTTTATAGTCATTGCAGTTCAAGGCACACTAAAACTAAATATAGAACTTAGATTGTCTTCCTCCTTGCAGCTAGTAGCATAGGAGCAAAGGTTTGGTGGATCCACCATGGCTATCATTACAAGCGAGATAATATTTATGACTTGCATGTATTATGATCTGCCATTACAAATTGGATATATCCTTTTTGGATCACTCACTAGTTTGATTCATTTAAAAACAACCCTAAAATGCTATCATATTCTTGCTCAACAAGGGCCGTGCATTATGACCATAAATAGTGCTCAAAGGTAATGTACCTTAACCAAAATCCCTAGAGAAACTTTCAGATTAATGCAAAATGATGCCTAGTTCTTTTTCTTAGATGAGTAAGCTAACTTTCATTCAGGACAATAAAAATTGCTTTATAAAATTCCAGGAAGTCCTTATTTTCCATTCAATTAAAGGAGAACAAGTATTACTTGCAAATTTGATTAGCAAAAAGTAAAACAGGAATGAAAAATAAACTCCATGTCTACCACTTTGATTGGTGAAATTACCAGCAGAGGTATATTATGCTCAACCATCTCCTCAAGCACAGGTAAGCACTTGCCGAAAAGATCTGTAACACCATCTTGAGAATTTGTTGTAGCCCCAGCAGGGTACAGCTTTACAGCAAAAATAACCCCACTCTCTCCTGTCACAGCAACCACCATTTTCTCTTAACCGCAAATAAAAAAATAAGACAATAGGTAAAGCATAGGATATTCATTCTAGAAGATAAAACTTTGCTATGTTAGTTGTACAAATGCCAAGTAAAACTAAAATAAAATAATGTCATTGAATGAAATAAATAAAGGCGTAATCGTGAAATAGGGGATGTGACCAAACTTTGATGGGTGCCTTCCTCTTGATGTTGCAGGACGCCTGAACGGGAAGAGGGGCAGGGGTAAGGTTCTTAGTCAAGATTGGACCTTACCATTCAGGCAAAGGGCGCGAAAGCAACACAGCGAAGAACTTGGGCAAAGGTCTCACCCGTTGTTATCGTCAATACACAGATACCTTGACGATTCCCGTTCGTTAATAGATAGAGTCCAATAAGCATATCTTGAGTTGATTTGGAAATGGGATCCCCAATAACTGGAGATAAAAGAGCCAAACGAGAAAACATAAGAAAACGAGCCTCCACCTGAGCCTCCAAAGATCAAGGTGATAGCGATTGCATGCCAATTTAGGGATTAATCACTTCACGGGAGAGAACACAAGGGATGAGCGCCGATCAACCTACCTAAGTTTGTACTAGCCCTCATCGCCATAGCCGATTGAATGGTTGGATTATAGGATAGCCTCTCTCGACCCATTCACTGGAGTATGTTGGGCTGGAATGCCTCCATTCCCATCCCATCCCATCCTTTATGATCTCTGGGCCTTCCCTCTATGAGATATTTCCAGTGCAGAAGCATATTCATGCAGACTCCACAAAGTATGATAGCTAACGAGGTATCAATGGTCATCACAAATCCATAAAGTTAATCTGGAGCAAAAATTTTGTTCAACCAATGGTTTCAAGTTCCAATTATCCAAGCCTATAATATTTTAAAATAATTTTCGTCTGCTATTGGCATTCCACTAAGAAAGATAAAATGATCATTAGATTTGACAATATTGAAAATGAAGAGAAATTAACAGCAAGTTTTTTAGAATAACATGTGTGAATTAAAGATTGTTGTTCAAGAGTATCATTAGATTATCCCTGTAAAGTAAATTCTTAATTCTTATTAATAGTTTAATTGTTTAAAGTTCCATTTGAATCTATCAAATAAACTATGAGTACTAATAGCAGGTGCAAATATATAATATGCTATTGAAGCAGTAAAATATTAAATCCGCAGAAAGTCATAATCAAATATTTCCTATAATTGATACTGTCCCATCACTAAATGTCTAAGTAGTCAGTTTATAGGGAAAAAAGTGGTAGTTTGTTGTGCCTGTGCATTATAAAAATAAAAATAAAAGACAGCAGAAGATAGCTAAACCGCAACTGATAGCCTCACCAAAAAACAAAAAAAACAATAATAATAATAATAATAAAAGAAGAAAGAAAAAAGAAAAAAGAAAAAAGGAAAAGAAATAAATCCCATCAGACAATTGAGTTAACTAAAATAGTCTTCAAAATGTTAAACAATTAACAGGTCCCAATTCAAAACTGTAAGATGGACTCACTAGCAAGTTTGATCTCAGCTGGACTCGTTGTATCTGTCAAATAAAGTGTCATTAGAGGAGTGAAGTCACTATTGGCAGGCAGTGCTTTCAATATCGATTCTCGATAAGCCAAAGCAGCAGCTGTGGTGGTGACGGGAGGTTTCAAATTTGGCATCACAATTCCCCTTCCAAAGTGTTTTGCACTGTAAGCATAAAAAATTAAGATGGCACAATCAAACCAAACTCGGCAAGGAAAAAAAACCCAATATAATGTAAATCATTATAAATGTTAAGAACATTTTTTTTTTTTTTTTTTTTTTTTTTTTTTGCAATTTAATGGGAATAAATATGCAAGACAGTTGCATAAAAAGACTTCTTCAAGAAGACCTGTGTGAGACCACAGCTTCAAGAAGGTCACCGTCCCGGAGGTGAAGATGCCAATCATCAGGTCGAGTTATAGAGAGCTCCATCTTTGATCTTTCCGCTTTTACCTGGATAGGTCCTCCAACTCTTGCAAAAGGTAATTTCAATGTCTACATCAGAAAAGCATTACCATAATTAAGGAAATAAAATTGAAAAAGAGAAATAGAAATCATAGCAGCACAACAACAGCAACTGAACAAAATTACACTATGATTGCCAACAGTTTGAATCTTTATAGACACAATAGAAAGACAGTCCTCTGATTCAAATATGCAAGCTAACACCAAAATATCAATAAGGGAAGTTACAAAAACCCAAGGGATGAGAGACCCTCCAGTGTACATAGGAAAAAACACACACAAGATACAAGAAAATGGACCCCAGCACAGAGTACAAGACCAGACCCGTGATCCATCCAACTAATGACAAGTAGAACCCCAACCACCCTACAAATGTGACCTACAAATGTTGCCAAAATGGTTGTCCCCTCTTCTCCAAGAATCTGATTCCCTCAATTGGTGATATTGAAATCCATATAATGTTCTGTTGTAAAGCAGTAATTCCGAACTTTCACTTAACCAATTATCACAAAACCCACCTAACTATTACATCAAAATCTCCCTCAACAGAGCAATTTGGGAACCCATTGGATTATCTGTACGCGATATGTGTCTAAGCAATAATTCTATCTAAAACCACCAATAAATGCTAGAATCTCTGCCTTAATAGAAGACCAATCATTTAAAAAATGCCAGAATACAATTTCTACTGTGATATCCCAAAGCTCTCCAATTTCAAACTAGCCTATTTTAAAAGAGCAACTATCCAGGTTAAACTTCATTTTCATCAACAGCAGAGGTTCCCAAAAGATCAAAATCCCATTGCTGGGCTTCCATGAGGGGCTACAATGATTCAAATTCATTAGATTGAAGTAGGAAAAAAAAAAAAATCCATTAAAAGCTTTTCTAATTAAAGCATGAAGGACGGTCAAGTAACCCCACAAACACAATCTATGGGATTTATATTCTTTTGCAAGCTGGAGCATCTCATTAGCATATCACCCTCTCATGCACTACCAAAAATGATAATACTGCTGTCTAATGAACAAGTGACCACCATTCAACTCATCTACCATAACTCTTTGCTTCTTTGTTGATTACCATTATACTTTGTAAGGAACTAATAGTATTACCAAATGGCCTTTTAAATAGTATTGTATTAAACACACTTCAAAACAAAAATATTGATTGTGTTTGGTCAAAACAAAAGCACAAAGCAATTATGATTATCAAATAGACTTTGAAAGGTTTGCTCAGGATTGAGTCTACCGCAAATGCCTCAATGGCCTTGTGCATTAGTACCTCTGATACATTTTGAAGTATCAGGTTTTTTTTTTTTGCATTTACTAATTTAATTTTTAATGCTTCATGCCTTGTAAAAATTTTTTTTTTTAAAAAATGGATCGAGTCTTCCGGGTTTTGATTTAGTCAATGACCTGGCCCGGGCCTGACTTAGTCAATGACCTGGCCCGGGCCTGACTTAGCAATGAGAAACCCAAGCTCAGACGTGAGCTTGCAATGCAAGTAGTGGGTTCTGGGCCTCTTTGCGGGCCGAAATGCAGGCTTAAAGTGGACTTCTGAACTTTATATTTTAATCGAGTTTCACTGGGTCGGGCTTGAAAAGGAAAATATAGAAATGAGTAATATAACTATGCATGTAACAAAATATAATACTACGTATACATAATTTTATATGGATAGTATATAATATAAACATAATTTATTTAATTTTTAATTAATTATATAGATATATATTTTTTGTGCATACCCTAAGGTACTCCTTAAATTGCAAAAAATAAAAATAAAAATAATGTATCATTGAAATTTGAAATGCTAATGATTTGAGCTAAACTCTCCATTCCTTGCATCAATGGTACCGGTGGTAATCCTGCCACACCCGAAAGTCGAAACACTATCAAAAAAAAATTAATCACCTTTTTTAGGGAGATAAAAAGAGAGAAAAAGACCCCCCCCTCCAAGAAAAAGAAAAAGAAAAAGAAAAAAAAAGTGACCTCGATCTTCTTAAAGAAAGAAGATCCCACTGTCATGGTCAATGAGCTTTTTTGTAGGATAATTTTTATTTTTTTTTATTTTTTTTAATGTTATAGCACATTGTGTGTCCCCTTCACTTTCATTTGTAGATTGAGCTTTCACAGGAAAAGTTGGAGCATTCAAAATTTTTATTTTTTATTTTTTTACTTAATTTGCCTTAAAGTCGAATCAGTCACTGTTCAATAACAGAATATCACAGTAAACACAAATGCTTTAATGGTTAAAAAGAATCAATAGAAATATAGATTCATATCATAGTGTCACAAATGTGATTATGAATGTGATTTGATGACGACATTTTGTTAAAAAAAATGCATGGTCACATTCATTAAAGGCATTCTCTGAACTTTGAAGAATTACTTTGCTTCACGAAACGTACAACACCTGAGTTTTTATTTTTGTGTGGTTGATTTGTCTCTGAACGAAGATATTTTGTCAATGACACCATAGGGAATTTTATATTGTAGGGGCCGGATAAAAAGTATAGACTACCTTTTAATTGTTTGGTTTTTTTCGAAACGAAAAGCTGGTGAATGACTGAATGTAACAGAACATTATGAGTATGGACTGTTCGATAAAAAACGGAAAAAAAAAAAAAAAAAAAAAAAAAAAAGCATTATGCGTATGGTGCTGTGTTTTACAATTGTCTTTGTTGCTCCAAAAAAAAAGGAAAGAAGAAAGAATTAGATAAAAAGGAATAAGAATGGTGTCTTAATCTTGCAAAAAGTGGATTAAATGATCAATTGATGTAACACAGTCGAACATTAGATCATTTTCTTGGAGCTAGCATTGGATCGTTAAACGTTCATGAGAGAATTCACTCATGTTGACTATCATGTTGTTTTCAAAAAAAAGTTTGAAATTATCCGGTACTCATATAGTCATATATATAAACTCCTAACCGAAAAAGAAAACTAAAGAAAAAGAAAAAAAATTGAAACTGTCCGGCAAGTATACCATATTAGGGTTGATACCATGGTCTTTTTAAAACGAAATTGATATCTAAGAAATTAAGTGTAATTTTATGATTTAATCCGACTCATTTTAGGGATTGTTTTTGGAATTTTAGGATTATATTTCTATGTAAAATTCGTTGGATTCCTAAATTTTCATGTTTCAGGAGGCTAAAAATACAATTAACGTTCTAGTTTATATATAGAATTTGTGAGCTATTTTCCACACTGACTGCCTTTGTGAATATAAGGTCTTCTAGTGAATGTCTTGGCCTTTAAAGGAGCTAGTCCTTTGCTTGTACAATTGCATGCAAGAGGTCATATATATATATATATATATATATATATATATATAGACCCATATAATTGCATGCATATATTATGCATAACATATATAAAAAAATTGGCAATTGTAGTTGATGATCAAAGTGGACACATATATATAATATTAATGCATGGATGGTTCAAAATATAGTTTATTTTATTTTATTTTTTTATTCTTTCTTTCTTGCTTTAACTGTTGATTATTAATCAAGGCCTCCTAGTGCGCCTTGCAACATCATGAATGAATTATATATAAGCGCACCAGAATTAAATTAATTAACCAAAAGTTATAGCTAGTTTTTATGGAGAAAGAAGGGACTGAGTGCACATATGACATATATATGTGTGTTTGTGTATATATATATGCACCCTTTGTCTGATTGCATGCATAATTGAGAATCATACCTATTTAAAGCACACAGATAAAGTAATATATATATATATACACACACGTGTGTGGTACATGATATGTTTGTTTAATTTTGGAAGTTATGGTACATGATATGTAGATTAAGCGCACACATGGAAAAGTTTTTGGCCTGACTACCAGACATGTTGGTTTTTTAATTTATCATACCCTAAATCCGAATTCAGAAAGAGAGAGAGAGAGTAGTGGACTAAACAGCGGAGTTGTCTGAGCTGACACTTTTTTTGGCACAGTTTCGACGAGCTGTTTCTACTTTCTCAACTCGCGGAAACCCATTCCTGATAAAAACAAAATCCTCCAACATTTAAAAAAAAAAAAAAACAACCTCCATCAATTTGAGTCTATTTGGTACCAGTTGGAGTCTTGTATGCAGTTAAGAAGAATATCCCTCTTAATGCATGTGTGTGTGTGTGTGTGTGTGTGTGTGTCTATATATATATATGCATTCATGCATGCAAATATGTACATGGATATTTGGAACGACTTGAAACAATTTAAAAACATTCCTAATGATCCTCTAAATTGTTGATGTATATATGTTCTTAAGATATATTCTATTATGAAATGCTCTCACTGAGTTAATTTGCATCAGATTTACCTTACAACCTTGCAATCAAATGCTAAACTACAAAACTATTTATATATTTAATTTCCTATCGTTGCCTTTTCAGTGTTTTTTTCCCCTTCTAATCATAGGATGAAGTCCAGGAAGAATATATATCCTCTCCAACATTAGCTTTTCTATGTGGTTGGAAATTTTCAACACTATAAGGCTCTGTTGGTAGCAGGATGGACGGAAATTTGTTGGAAGCTAGGGAGAGAAGAGATGAATGAAACATTTTTATGGAAGAGATAATGTTGTTTCTGCCTCTTTTTATTTGGTTAGATGGAATAGAGGAGAATTAAGATAATACCTTATTTTAGTTGCTAGAAGAGAATAGATCGAAGGGAAATTGATACTTATAAGGAAAGTTATGTGATTTAAAAACATTTATTATAGTTTTGTTTTTCTTTCTTTGCCTCTTCCCTCCATATTTGGATGTTCTACCAAATGAAGAAAATTTATTTTTCCTTCCTACCTTTCCTCCATCCATCTTTCTTCCTCTTATCAAACGGAGGATAAAAGTGAAATTTCATCAATTCATGTTCGTTTATTTGTGAAATTTCACCATTAAAAGTGGAAAAATTTCCTATCATTATCTGTTCTCATGTATTTTATGAAGAGAGGAGAAAATAAACATATAGAATAATAGTACACTTAATTATCCAAAAAAGTAATAATAAAAATAATTAGAGTAAATTACACTGACATCCTCCGAGGTTTGGACAAATCTCACACAAGTAAAGTATTTAAGATTTATTGTGTTAACCTCCCTTGAGATTTGGGTGTATGCTCAACAACCTTCCCTCTCCATCAAAACTTGTAAAAAAAATTCAAAATATGACCAAATTGCCCTTACACTCAAATTTTTTTTTTTAGGAGAGCAAAATTGTGGTGGAGAGGGGAGAGAAAGTAATAAGAGAGATAAGATAGAATAATTATTATTTTTAGATTTTATAATATATTTTGTATTATAAAAATATATTATTAGTACATATAAGGATATAATTTACTTTTTATAGTCTCAAGGAAGATTAGGGTAATAAATCTCAAACGTTTCATCGGTGTGAAATTTGTCCAAATTTTAAAAGAGATAAAGCATAATTTATCCAAAAATTTACACCACACTTATCATGCGGCAAATGTAACATGTTCACATAATAGTATATATAACGTACACGAGTTACGGAATTTGATGTTCCTTAAGGTTGCTTTTCCTTCTTTTTTTTTTTTTTTCAAACCTTTGAATGTGGTCGATTGTCCCTTTCGTTTTCTCTGTGATGTTCCCTGTATTCGTTGCCTTTCTTTTTTCTTTTGTTTTTGTTGGCTTGTGCTTTTATCATAGTATCATTTAGCCATACCTCATAATTTAAAAAAGGAGTTCCTACACTTTATTAGTACTTATATGGAATCATGCTTTAAAATTGAATGACCCCAATATAAAAAATGGTATATCTTCTGCCAAATGGTGGGAAAAGTAACCAATTTTTGGCGAGGAATGACAAAAAAAATGAATAAGATCTTTCGATTTCTAAAGCAATTTTTTTCGAACCGAACCTATCTGAGGCTATTCTGCAATCTGGTGTAATTTTCCCCCCAGTGAATGATGGGTAATCGCCGGGATCAAAGAGCCGCCGGAATCTGACGACGCCTTCGACCGGCAAAAACAAAAACCGGAAAGATGTGCTACTCAAACGATTGAATGGAGATGGACACTAAACACTTTTTGAGAGATTTCTGTCAAATGACGAGTATGATTATTAAAATTGTGGGTTTCTAAATCCAAGTGGTAGTACCACGTGACATTAATTTTAATCTACTGTGAAAAGAGTAATTCCAATCTACTAATGGAAAGGTAAAAAACCTTTTACTAAAATTGAGTCCGAAAAAGTAAATTTTTTTAATTCAAGTGTGACATCACATATCATTAATTTTAACTAGGGGACGGAGTTAGAGCTTTGATACTTGTATAGCTGATCAATTGTTCCTCTAATAATCAAAACAAAATTTAACTCAAAGTATTTATTAAATTTTTTTTTTTTGGAAAGTAAGTTTAACTCAAGGTTCGGATATGCTACAAATTAGCTTAGATATAATCTTTTTAATAACTCGGGTGTTCAATCAATGGAATATGTGCAAAGCGACTTTTTCACGTGAATTCGATAAAGTTCAGACTATATTCGCGATCATGACCCTTAAGAATTGATCGTACTTGAAAGATCAATTTGAATCTAAAACTGAATGCTTCATAAAACACTAAGACTCGAGATTTTACCACTAACCCAATCTCAATTTTTTCCTCTCTTTAATCAAAAGCTAAAGCGTTATTATGGTCACTTCTATATACTTATTCTAGAAAGTAAAATTTGAGCCAAAATTCAACCCTTCAACTCCATTTCCATCAAACTTTTATGGCCAATAAAATTGGAACATATACTCAGTGAAGATGATAAATATGTCCTGCAGTGCATATCCACTCAACCATATTTTTATATCTTGGTGGAAGCATACTAGGGTTGTCGAATCGTTCATCCATTAGAGATGTTGCTGTGTCATAATGTGTTGAAATGATGATGAGAACATCACAATTCACAGAGTTTTTTTTTAAGGTTTTATCATTGGATTAAATGGGTGTCAGTGCACATATATACGATTTTATTGTTCTCTTATTACATCAGAAAGTGTTTAATACGGAGTATGATTTATACGATGTAATAAATGTTTTATATGTTGCATTCTCAAAATGACCGTCGTTACAATAAAGTCTTGTGTCTTAAATTCGTGTTTCACAAACTCGCCTCTCATTTCTGAATCGTAAATTTTTTTAATTTTTTGTTTATTCATAAACGCTGTGACATATGACCGATTGTGGGATTATGGGAGCACTCTAAGGAGTAAGGGCTCACCTTGTGATGGACCTAGGGTACATGGTGGGCCCAGTGGGGGTTGCGAGTGTGGTGACAGTCGTGCGTCTATTGATTTGAAAAGAATTTTAAGATGATAGCGTTGTGCTAATCCGGCCTAAATTGACCCACTCACAATTTTATGAGCAAGTCACTGTTTATTAGTAGGTTAATTTCACGGAATGTTTGTGTGAGCGTTCGTGAGTTGGTTAAATCAGTCCGTCTAACTAGTGCTTCGCTGCATTTTAAAATCCAATAAATCTCAAATCTTATCTGAGTTTGACTCACAAATTCGGAATACGATGATAGCGTTGTGCTAATCCGGCCTAAATTGACCCACTCACAATTTTATGAGCAAGTCACTGTTTATTAGTAGGTTAATTTCACGGAATGTTTGTGTGAGCGTTCGTGAGTTGGTTAAATCAGTCCGTCTAACTAGTGCTTCGCTGCATTTTAAAATCCAATAAATCTCAAATCTTATCTGAGTTTGACTCACAAATTCGGAATACGATGCAATGGTAAAAGAAGAGAAGGTTTGGAAGAATTTCAACTCCATGAGTACAAGATGTTGCTAGAGATGACAAGGAAAACTCAAAAATTGATCAAAGTGGCCAATTCTTGATCAAACACTACAGTATGAAAGTTCTTCCATGTGTGTTTTTTCATAAATTCTCTTTGGTGATATTCCATGACGTGCATTGATATGATTGGTTGGAAATAAATTCAATAATCATAGAATAAAAAATAAAAATAAATAAAACTGCCCATGTAGGACTAGACATAGTGAGTGGTGCTGATATGGTAAACGATCAATTTTCCACTATAATGAGAGCTTTTTTATTTGGTACAACTTTCCATATCAATTCCCACTTTAACAAAACAAAGCTTGTTTTGTTGATTTTTATAAGTCCATGGTGCAAATTTCATTATATAGTAAGTGGTCACCATTTTGCTGTATTACATGGAAAGCTATGGCAACAAAGTTACATTCTTGAGAAAACCCCACATTTTTGCTGTGACTCTTGTCAATGCACGCACAATTTAAGTGGAGAAAGCGTGTGCGTGTATATATATTTTTAATATATCATCAAATGCATGTTTGTTGACCTTTATTTCCCATTACTTTTTGTTTGGTTTGGTTCTCTGAATCATATTACAATAAATCTTGGTTTGAGAAATCGAAATCGAAATCGTTCTCTCTATTAAGCCCGGGTAAAGAATTTTACCCTATACTTCAAAATGACCCTTACCAAAATGGAGAAATTATTGCTAGTCTAGGTGTACCACCCACTTTCTAGTACCTTAGCCAATAAATACTACTTGTTATTTTTCTTGATGATAAGAAATATGGGATAATTTCAGTTACCTCCCCTGAGGATGACTGTTTATGTCTCTAGCATGACCGCTTGATAAAATGTGGAGGGAAGTGGGGTAAATGGCCGATACTACTGGAAGGATTCCTTTTTGGCTAATAGGTACAGTAACTGGTATTCTTGTAATCGGTTTAATAGGTATTTTCTTTTATGATTCATATTCCGGATTGAGGTTAGGCGTAATTACAGGCAGTACCCCTTACGTTTCAAAATTATACCGTCCTCCTTTAAGGTTAGCTCCGGCGTAACACTCTGCCCCTTCCGTTGAAAGTCAATGCCGGCCAATTATAGTTTTTCATGACATCAGCTATTTTTTAACTTGAAATACCACGTTTGCCCTTAGTGTAGTTTTAAGACATTTCTATCCTTACTTTTATTTTAAAATAACCTATATACCTCCAATAAGAAGACAGGCCAGTATCTTTTCTCTGCTGTGCATCTCTTCTTGCCCTTTCAATGGCTGCCCACAACACTGCTTCCTCACTCTCCCTCTTTGCACTCATCATTCTCTACAGAATACTACATATATACTCTCTCTCTCTAAACATTCTCTCTTAAAACTTCTCTATGTAAGAACCTAATAACTGGAAAATGGATCAAGACCCATTTCTTAAGGGTTAACTGAATTAGAAGCCATCCAAATCCTTCCATGAGTTTGATGATTGAGTTTTATTTCTCAATCTATTGATTAGGTTTCTGTTAATTGTTCTTCTTCATTTTTGGTTTGAACTCTCTATTTCTGGTTCAAACTATTTCTCTCTCTAGAATTCTATCACTTTCTCTTTCTAAAATTATATTACTCTATTGGAATTTGTTGTTGTTGTTCATCTCCACGAGCTTTCGATTCCAAAAGCTATGCTAGCTATATTTTTTCTCTCCCTGTGAATCTATAGCAATGAAGACAAATACACCATTCCACTGATCAAACCAGTGGATTCACTTCTAAGATCACTAATTGCATCATCTGCAAATTTATATTTATATTTACAACACTAAAAACAAATCCTAAAAATATACAAGGGGAGAGAGTCAAGACAAAGATGCGATTGTGGAAGAACATAAGGGTTCCTCTCTCGGATTTCGGCCACCGGAGAACAGATTTTGCCAACTGTTGAATTGGACAGAGCAACGTACACTCACTAGTATGAAAGCACCCACAAACCCAAAAAGTCTAAACAAACCCTCCGCACAATTTTCGTCTGTTCTAAATAAAAAATCCATCTCTACAAGCCACTAAAAAATCCCCTTTTAATTCCTTTCAAAAAGCCGGTCATGGTTTGAACATAATTCAAATCCCCAAATGGGCTCAACTCCAGCTGCTGCCAAACCCCTCTTTGTCCTCTTTCTCTCTCTAACTTTCTTCACCATCCTTGTGCCCTCCTCAGAATACACAAAATTGACTAAAACAACTGTTCAAATTTAGTGTAAATGAAATAAAATATTAGAGGGTGTTTTAGTCATTTAACATGGTCAATGACCGGAATAAAATGCCGATCAGTTTGGAAGGAGGTCAGTGTAATTTTTAAAACGTAAGGGGTATCGTTTGTAATTACGCCTAACCTCAGGGGAGGTAAGTGAAATTATCCCTAAGAAATATTAATTCACTATTCACCGGAGTACTACATTATATTTCGGAACTACATTCGCCATGTATGTCTTTAAATGAAAAGAATCTAGGCAAACCAACCCGACTTGTTTATAAACGATGAAAATAAATCATAATTAAGAAAATTTAGAGCAAATTTATTGAGAAATACATGACAAACATTTTGGAACCTACTCCCTTTTGATGGATTCCTCTCTCTCTTAAAAAAAAAAAAAAAAAGTCACATCAGATGTGAATAATTAAAGTACGCAAGTCATATTTCAAACGTAGAAATGATGGGTAGTTTGAAGTTTTGATAAAAACGAACTTTGCGGATTTAACTTCGTAATAAGTTGGCAGGAGTCCTTTGCCCGAATATTTTTGAGAGTATTTTGATATTTTTTTTTTGTTTGTTCTGTTGTTTTAATATACAAAGGTATACTATTTATTTATTTTGAACTCTTTGTATTATGTATCATTTTTCTTAACATAATGAAATATCTGTAACTCATGAATGTAGCCATAATTCTTTAACTAACCTAGTGAAATATGTGTGCGCTTACATGCATCTGATCTGTTTTTTTTTTTTTTTTTTTTTTTATTTAATTTTTCAACCAAAACAAACAATATGAGCTTATAAATTTTTCTCCTTGAATTGAGGAAAATACCGAGTACTGCATAGTAATGTACTATATAGTACCTTTGCACTACATTGTGGATTGTCCTTGGATTGATTCATTTTTTGGGGAGATAATAAATACACTCCTCTTTTGATACATGCATTGTTTTTTCTTATTTTTGTTTTCCTCTGTGTGTATGTATAAAGTTTGAATCCATTCCTATATACTAATAATTAATATTAGTGCCATTTAACATGACCAAACTGATGTGATCGTTGCCGGAATTGGTTTCCATTATGTTTATGTTTCAATTATTAATATTAGGAAGAGGTCTCATTAGTCCCTTCCATAGCCTGCAAAAGAAACCTCTCTTTAATTAGAAATGATATCCTATTTGTCTTAGTCTGCATGCACCAGGGTGCCTTAGTGCTCATGACATGTATCCCATATTTGTCTGGCAGAAGTGCAAAGCATTTAAGTGAAGTGGCAGAGCTAGGAAGCATGGAGACTGTTTGGATCTCATACATGTCCAACATACGAATACGTCTTGAATACGTCTTATACATGATTGAAAGTGTTCCACAATTTTATTTTATTTTATTTATTTATTTATTTTTTTGAACGTGACAAGGAAACGTTTTAGACACTTTCATATATGATGTGTCCTTGTCCTAGTCCCATTTTCCATAATTTGCGAAATGCAAAAAGCTTATTAGTGTTACAATGAGGTGCACCTCATTATACATGCATACAAAGTGAGGGAGAGGAAAAAGTTAGTGGTAATTAAGTGTAATAGGTGGACGTTTACCCATTTATTCAAAATGTTAATCTGTTAGGTAGTACTGCATACCCACCAATTTATACACAATCACTTTACCATCCAAATCCGTTGTGGAACAAATGACCCTTATCATATTCTTCCCCATCCAAATTCGCAACGAGACCCCCATTCAAATTCGCAACGCCTTCATTACGGCTCGAACTACCCTGCCTACCCGGGCTGTAAACTTGGACGCCCTCCGGGCCAGGCCGTGACACCGAATCAAGGACTGTCTGGATCTGATACCAACTGTAATGGGTAAACGCTTGTCTATTTACTTAAAAACTCAAGCTGTTAGGTAGTGATGCATACCCACACATTTATACTCAATCACTTTTCCATCCAGATCCGATGTGGGACAAATGACCGCTTGCCTGTTGAAAATAAAATATCATTTGTTTGCCTTATAATATATGTCCTCTTTGAATCAACTCATCATCCTTCAAAATTCCAAATTAGCCTTCAAATTCTTTAAAATTAAATATCCCCTTTAATTTAATAAAGTTTGAAAGAGAGACTTCACTAAATGTAAAAGGTGTATTTTTTTTTTTTTTTTAAAATTATGTGTTATTTGATTACTCAATTTTGATTTAAATTTACTATTTTGATAGTCACTTTAAAAACACAAATTTCACTTAAAATAATTAAATTCTTAAGAGAGAAAATTTTAACTCATCATTGAATACTTCTCAATTTATAAATACTTAAAATTTATGTGGTTAATGTGTAATTTTATTAAAAAATAGGGGGTAAATTTCAGAAGCAATGTTGTTTCATTTGATTTTCAACTGTTCATTGTTTTGTGATAAGTGGGGTCTTTCTCAATTAAAATTTTAAATGAAACTGCTTTCATTATAAGCACACTTAACTAAATAAATACTTAATTTATTAAAAAAATAAGTACCGAATTAAGTTAACGAATGACACAAGGGAACCAAGCACTAACACGCACGTGTGAGTATGTGTATATGATATGTCCGAAATGTTTGTATGAACTATAATGAAATACGACTATATATAAATTTCTCTTAACATGTCTCTTTTCTAAGGTTGTTACTTCAAAATATTGAAAAAACATAAATGAAAATGTCAAAATATGATTCAGGTAACATTTTGGACATATCATATACACATACTCACACGTGGGTGTTACGTGTATTAAGAAGATTTCATGTAATTTTTATTTTTTTGGACAAGTAAAATGGACGGCTTAGATCCAATTACGTGGTCCCTAAAGATCAACCAACAAGAGGTGGCATTGTGCATGAAACACGTTAGGGCTAAGATTTCGTATCTCTATTGTTTGGTGCAAACTTTTGGTAGTACAGAACAAACCGGCAACCACACACCCTTGGGTAGTTGAATGTGATGGATCTCGCAATAGATCCTACACGTGGGAGTCACACTACTTGACTCGACGGATGAGAAGTGACACTTTGTAACGGTTTGGAAGGAAACAAGATCCTCTCCGGCTCTTGTTCCATCGCTTGGATTAGTGATGGAAAAGAAGTTAGAGACAATTCGGGTCCAATTGCGAAGTTGCTAGCGCCAATTTGACGGGCGGAACTCCAAAGTAGTCACATTCAAGTCACCACTTATGGCCCTTTATTCCTTGATTTGTTACAGCATTATTACGTATACATGTAGTTATTAACTCTTATTTATCATTTCATAAAGTTAAAATCATGATTTTTTTTAAAAACTATAGTCGACCAAAATGCTAACACAGACATTATTTATTCTCTAAACTATCTTTACTATTTTCATTACTACTTTTGTCTGTAGAGGTACCACTTTTTTTGCACACTAGTATTATCATTAGAAAGGTACCTGCATGCACAAAAAGTGATACATCTGTGCACAAAAATGGTATTTACATACACAAAAGTGGTATCGAAAAATAGTAAGGGTAGTTTTAATAAATAAACAGTATTTTTTCATATCCACTTCAGCATTTTAGTCGACTCAATTTTTTCGAAACATCACGACTTTGAATCCATAAAATGATAAATAAGGATCGATAATTCTATGTATGCGTAATAATTCCTTATTATTACTATTGTGTAGTTGAATGTGATGGATCTCGCAATGGATCTTACTACACATGGGAGTCACCATGTGACAAATGAAAAGTGACAGTTATACGATCGCGCAAAGGGAATAAGATCCTCTTCGGCTCCTGTTTCATCACTTGAAACAGGAGCTAGAGAGAATCCGGATTCAATTGCAAAGTTGCTAGTATGCACAGTTCAAAATGGACACTAAAAGTACAAATATACCTGGATTTATTATTTATTTTATTTTGTTTTATTTTATTTTTATTTTTTAAAAGTAAAGGTGTTATACCTCGATTTAGACTGGATTCTCCATTCATCATCAGGTGGAATGAAAAATAATTACCACTTTGATGTCTTAATTAAAGTTGAAAAAAATGGCACATAGGCTTGCAAAAAGTAGTACTATTCATGCATGCTAAGGTGCTAGGCTTCTCTATAAATTGAAGAGCACCAACATAACTCTTGTGTACATTGAAGATATATATATTCTCAATATATATATATAATTCCCTCAAACAAGGCCAGGATATATATCAGACAGTACTGCAACATGAAGGCTTTACTTTGGTTAACAGAGGCTATGGAGAAACATAAGCCTTATATTGCAATGATATTTATACAGTTTGTGTATGCAGGCATGTCCTTGTTCTCCAAGGCATCAATGAGTTCAGGAATGAAACATTCTGTTTTTGTCGCTTATCGACAAGGATTCGCTACACTTGCCTTAGCTCCATTTGCTTTCTTCCTCGAAAGGTTATAATTAAATCACATTCCCAAACACTTCCTAATTTCAATTTTATATATATATATATATATATATATATATATATATATATATGGTGTCCCACACTTTCTATATGATTTTTCTTCTGAATTTGCAGTAATAGGAAAGCTCCACTATCATGCAATTTAGTCTGCAAGATCTTCTTTACTTCTTTATGTGGGTATGTGCAATTGGTTTTTTGTAAATTTTTGTAATCTGAATGAGTTTTAATTGTAAATTAATATTCTAACAATCCTTCATGTATATATAAAAATATATTTTCAGGCTTTCTCTGAGCATGAATCTCTTCTATTTGGGAATTAAATACACCTCTGCAACATTTGCTACAGCCAGCACTAACACAATTCCTGCCATGGTCTTTATCATGGCTGTTTTGTTGAGGTATAAATATATGTGTGTGTGTGTGTGTGTGTGTGTGTGTGTGTGAGTGAGTGTGTGTGTGATTGATTTTGGAAAATAATTTCAGGATGGAAAGTGTTTGCATAAGGCAATGGCATGGAATAGCCAAGGTGTTTGGTTCTGCAGTGGGACTTTCAGGGGCTATGGTGTTTACTTTCATAAAGGGGCCTCCTATTTACTCAGGTATTGAGAAGGAAGTTTCAGAGTCCACAAAGAATACTAGTTCCAAAGAGGATTGGATAAAAGGAGCTCTTCTCATGCTTGCATCCACCTTCACATGGTCTTTGTGGCTCATTATGCAGGTTCCCACCTCTCTCTCTCTCTCTCTCTCTCTCTACACACACACACACACACACACACACACAAATACTTCACCACCATCTAACAAGAATCACATTAATTACACGGGAAAAAAAAAAAAACAATAACCTACATTCTTATTTGGAAAAGGTCAAAACGTAAAAATGAAAATAAACTATTTTACAATGAGACCTAAATGTTTTTTAACTTTTTTCTATAAAATTAATGTTAAGGTTATTTTCATTAAGAAAGTTTTTTTTTTTTTTTTTTTTGACCCAGAACTCCTTGAAACAAGGCCCTTTAGGGACCCTACCCCATGGCGCGGAAAAAAAAAAACAATAACCTACATTCTTATTTGGAAAAGGTCAAAACGTAAAAATGAAAATAAACTATTTTACAATGAGACCTAAATGTTTTTTAACTTTTTTCTATAAAATTAATGTTAAGGTTATTTTCATTACGAAAGTTTTTTTTTTTTCTTGGACCCAGAACTCCTTGAAACAAGGCCCTTTAGGGACCCTACCCCATGGCGCCAAACTAGGAGTAATGTAGCACGACCCCATAGCCATTTACTTTAAGTTGTCATTTCTTTTCAAATCTTTTCACTTTAATGTGTGGCAAAGGAGAGATCGGAAGATTAAGTTAATTATATGGCTTTTCAAATCTCTTATTGTCCTTTCTTTTCTCTCCTCTCTCCTTAATGGCAAACTAAACATGAAATTCAGTACCCCTCTCTTTCTTTTATTTTCCTTTCCTTCCATCCAAGCAAAGTCTAAACGTAGAGAATTGAATTTATTTAGAATCTTATCAGCTCTGATACTATGTTAATTACTATCTATTCCGAAATATTTAAATTATTAGAGAATGTGTAACTTTAATATTTAAATTCTCTAATATATATCATAATCAAATGAATCGATCAGAATATTTTCAATTTAATTATTTTGTTTTTGTATCATCAGCGTCCTCTTATGAAGCAATATCCAGCAAAAATACGTCTTACAACTATGCAAATCTTCTTCAGCTGCATAATATCTGCACTTTGGAGTGTTGCCATGGATAGGGACATATCATTGTGGAAGCTTGGATGGGACGTTAATCTTATTTCTTTGCTCTATTGTGTATGTTTCTTCGTCCATTTTAACATTAATTCGATTATATTTTTAGACAATTCATCAAGTTATATTTGGAAGTACAGAATCAACATTTTAAAATTTAAAATTGAAAAAAAAAAAAAAAAAAGGTTAATTCAAAGTAATACAACATCAATGCAATTTTTTTTTTTTTTTTGCATATCCCCAATTAATTAACAAAATGAAAATAAAAAAATTCAGAATGTTTTAATTATGTGTATTGTGAAAATTAAATTGTCATGTTCTACTAGAAAAATATGTTGTATAAATGTATATAAAATGTCAATTTGAGGAGCGAAACTATTATAAGGATGTCAAAAAGTCTACTACAAGTGCATTCTTTTTAACAATCCATTCAATTTATATTGATATGCCTCGCCGCTCAAGGGCACATATGAATTTCTTTTCTGATTCCACCCTTATTGTTATATTCCCATTTATTGGCTATTATGCTTGAATTTTATGCTCCCATCACATCATACATTTAGTCTACATGTATACGCATTGGCATACACTCATAAGCAAGTTATACACTGTGCATATATATTCCATATATATATATATATATATATATATATATATGTTTGTATTGATACATGTTTAATATACATACAGACATGCAAGTTTATTTTGGCATGTGTATATATATGTATATATGATTTTTTAGATCTCTTTACATTGGCAATTAAATTAATGGAATAATGCAGGGTGTGATTGTCACTGGGATTACCTTTTGGCTACAAGTTTGGGCTGTGGAGAAGAAAGGCCCTGTATTCACATCCGTATTCAGTCCATTAGCACTTGTCTTAACCGCCATCCTCTCAGCAATATTCTTCAAGGAGACCCTTCACTGGGGAAGGTATATATCTACGTACATTAATATATATATATATACACACACACACACATATTTTTTTTTTTATTTTAAAAAAAGTACTTTAATGCACTTGAAATATCGTAACATTGAACTTAAGACTCACTGAAATAAATATATTTTTACTCATGTGATGAGATAAAATTAAGTAATAATAGGCATTGTGATACTTGATGGTGTTTCACAATTGAGACACTCGCCACCTCGTGAGACATGACTAATTGGGTATTTCACCATGTCTGGTGTCGCAATCAGGTACGAACTTAGTTACCTGATGGTGTCTGTCACAGGGCTAAATTACACCACGAATTTTTGCCTCTGCAATGGCACTTGGGGCCACCAAGTCTCAGCCAACACAACAACACAATACACACAATATAGAAATATAAAGAAGGCACACACAGTTTACAGGGACAAGCCCCAACCTTTGCTCATATTAAACATATTACAAAGGAACATGAATTCGTACAAGGAACAACCAAGGCTCACACCCTCTTCTCTGTTCCCTCTACAAAGCCCACCTTAGCATTATATAGGCCACTCTCAAAACCGCCCATAACTGCCCACTAAGATGATGGATGACACCCCCATCCACCTAGGGTCGTGCTGGCACCCTCTAAATGAGCCAGCACTATAATGCAGTTGACAAGCCCAACTGCTAGGCTTGTTGGCATGTTCTCCTCATGCCACATAACCACAAGAAGTTAGATTCTGCATGGTGGAGGAAACCACCCTTAACCGCCTGTGTGTTGGTCCTCTCAGAATTGTGCCACATGTTTGGGAGGTTACTCAGCACTCCCCCACTTCCCATGATGAGTGGAAAGTGCTAGTAACTTCCCCCAACCAACCGAGCCCACTAAGTCACCACCTCTTGTAACCGCAAGCCATGACTTTGTGTTATCCATGCTCTAGCCACATCTGAGTCAACCTTGTGAACCTAGCCCAAGTCCACCAATCTGCACCCACATATATATGTCTCTGAGTGCACGGCGTGCCAAGCCATGCACGCCCGTGCGCACGCTCGGGTGCACACCAAAGTGCACGCCGGCGCACACACTAGTGCCCTTCTTTGCGCGCCATGTTTATACCCTCATGCGCCCGTGGCTGCACACCCACCTGGACGCCCATGTGCACGTCGAGCTAGACGCTCGTGCACACTAGGTTGGACGCCTACCCGCGCACCAACCTGCATGCCCGCACGCACGCCGCTGCACTCCAGCGCGCGTGTCGGTGCACACTTATTTGCCCTTCAATATCTTGGATGCTCCCCACTTGTGCAACCATCTTGGAGTGGTGCAACACGTGCCCATGCACGTTGGCTAAGCCCTCTAAGCAAGCCATGCCATAGCCCAACCGATGCGCTCAACAGACCCCCCCTAATATAGTCTTAAGGAAATCAAGCACTCTGACAGGAGTAAACATCACCCATGCTTGAGGAGTCATAATGGCCTTTCAGACCTTTCCCGACATCCAAATTAAGTGCCGTCTGCGCCAACCAGCTTCTATGGACTCAAGGTATCTCCCATAAAGATCCCGAGTCAAAACTCCAAGTTTCACTTTTCGCCATATTTACGAAAGTGCCACTGGGCACCCCCAGTGCACGCCGAGCATCCTTTTAAGCATCTTGTGTGCACGCTGAGCATCTTGTGCACGCTGACAACCCACTGAGCACCCTCATGGCTGTCTAATCAAAGCCAAAGTATTCCTAAGACATGGCATGGCCTTGAAATGCCCATGTCTTCCCTTGGACAACCGTCAAGGGGCTAACAAACCACCCCCACCAGAAGAAGTCGACGCCCTCGTCGACTTGTCCAAGTACTCCTTTACCTGTTTCTCAAACTGCCATAATGTCACATCTCTTTCCCAACTAGCCTCTGCTTTGCTGCATCCTTTCCATTGCACCAAGTAGTCAGTTCTGCGATTTTTCTTACTCTGACCCTGGGTCCGGTGAGACAAAATCTTCTCCACCTCCTTGTTAAACTGCAACCGAATAACAGGTGGGGCTCTCTTAGCCTGCTGTCTTGATGTATCTGCAGTGTCCTCATGAAAAGGCTTGAGGAAACTCACATGAAAAGTAGGATGGACCTTCAGTCTCTCAGGTAACTGTAATCTGTAAGCAACATTCCCAACTTTCTTCACAACTTCAAATGGACCATCGTACTTCTGAATCAGCCCTCTGTGAACAGTCTTGCTGCTTATCTTCTTCCAAATCTGTGGAGTCAACTTCAACAGAACCTTGTCTCCCACTTGGAAGTCTAATGGCCTTCTCCCTTTATCTGCATACTTTTTCATCCTTCTCGCAGCCTTGGCAGGGCTGTCCTGTGCCTCCTCCACCATCTCTTGCATGGAACGGGCATATCGATATGCTGCAGGGCATCTTCCACCTGTCCTCTGCACTGCCACCTCCTGTGGTGTGCGAGGTTGTTGCCCTGTTGCCAACTCAAAGGGACTCATTCCAGTTGCTGAAGACCTGTGCAAATTATAAGAGAATTGTGCAGTGTCTAGCAACTCCAGCCAATTTTTCTGACTTGCAGTGACATAGTGCCTCAGATATTCTTCCAATAACTGGTTCATCCTCTCAGTCTGTCCGTCAGTCTGAGGATGGTTTGCTGTGGAGAACTTTAGTTCAGAACCCATCAAGCCAAATAGCACTGTCCAGAACCTTCCCGTAAATCTGGTGTCGCGATCACTAACAATATCTTCGGGCAAGCCAAAATATTTCACCACAAACTTATGAAATAAACCAGCAGCAACTTCCGCTGGGCATGCATGTGGTGCAGCAATAAAAATTGCATACTTAGAGAATCTATCTACAACCACAAAAATAGATCTCATACCTTCCACCTTGGGAAAACTAGAAATGAAGTCCATTGAAACTGACTGCCATGGACGCTCTGGTATAAGCAAAGGTTGCAGTAGCCCTGCCTCCTTCTTCCTTTCATGCTTGTCTTTCTGACAGACCAAGCAAGTCTTGACATATAACTCTATGTCATCCTCCATCTTGGGCCAGTAATATGATCTGGATATCAACGCCAGCATTCTATCCACCCCTGGATGTCCAGCCCACTGAGGATCATGCATTTCCCGCATTAGTTCCCGTCTCAAACTTCCAACAGGAACATATAATCTACCTCCTCTGGCATAGAGTAGATTATCTTCAATCCAGTACTTTCTGACTTCACCATCAGTAACCTGTTGCTTTAGTTTCTGATAGGCATTGTCGGACTGAGATTGCTCTTTGATTCTGTCAAGGAAATCAGTATACACCGTTGTCAACGACGCCACATACTCCTGCACTTCTTTCCTACTCAAGGCATCAGCAACCTGATTCTGCTTTCCAGGTCTGTGAACCCACACAAAATTGAACTCCCCAAGAAACTCTTGCCAACGAGCTTGCTTTGGAGTAAGCTTTTTCTGTGTCTTGAAGTAGGTATTGGCCACATTATCAGTCACCACTGTAAACTTAGTACCCAACAGATAGTGCTTCCATGCGTCAAGACAATGTATCACTGCAGTCATCTCCTTCTCGTGAGTTGTATACCTCTGTTCAGCATCCTTAAGCTTCCTGCTTTCAAAGGCACATGGGTGTCCTTCTTGGACTAGAACCCCACCAATTGCTCTATCAGAGGCATCAGTATGCACTTCAAATGGCAAACCAAAGTCAGGCAGTCTCAAGACCGGTTCTGTAGACACTGCCTGCTTAAGCATCTCAAAAGCATTCTGGCACTCCTCAGACCAAACCCACTGTTTGTCTTTCTTCAGTAAGTCCGTTAAAGGACTAACCTTCTTGGAATACCCCTTTATAAACTTTCTGTAGTAATTTGCCAACCCTAGAAAAGATCTCAACTCTGTCACTTTGGTAGGTGCAGACCAATCAAGGATGGCTTTCACCTTTCTCTCATCCATTCTGACATGGCCCTTACTGATCCAATGCCCCAAAAACATCACTTCTTGGCGACAAAACTCACACTTCTCTTTTTTGACAAATAACTGAAACTCCTTCAGTTTTGAGAAAACCAATCTCAAGTGTTTTAAGTGATCTTTCAATGACTCACTATAGACTACAATGTCATCCAAATAAACAACAACAAAGCGATCGATGTAGTCATAAAACACATTATTCATTAAGTTGCAGAAGGTTGCCGGGGCATTAGTTAGCCCAAACGGCATTACAAGAAATTCATAGGACCCATAACGAGTTACACATGCAGTTTTGGGTTCATCTCCTTCTGCTATACGCACCTGCCAGTAGCCTGCACGTAAATCCAGCTTAGTAAAATAGGATGCCCTTGACAACCTGTCAAATAAGTCTGCGGCATTGGGCACTGGGTACTTGTTCTTCACAGTCACCTTATTCAGAGCCCTATAATCCACACACATCCGCATTGAGCCATCCTGCTTCTTCTGGAACAACACTGGCGCGCCATACGGTGCCTTGGATGGTTGAATATAGCCAGACTCCAGCAACTCATCCAACTGTCTACGCAGTTCAGCCAGTTCTGAAGGCGCCATCCGATATGGGGCCTGAGCAGGAGCCCTTGCACCCGGCTCCAACTCTATCTTATGATCAACAGCACGTCGAGGGGGCAATTGCTTGGGTAGTTCTGGTGGCATCACTTCTGCAAATTCCTCTAGAATTTCAGCAACAGAATCCGGAACTTCAACAAGCTGGTCCGGTTTGATCTCTATCATAGCTGCAAGAAAGGTAGAGTCTCCTCTCTTCAAACCTGTTTTCACTTGCAAAGCAGAGATTATTTCGATGCAACCATATTTACGATCTTCCTTCTTTTGGTGCCCATAAAGAGCCACTGATGGAATAAAACATGGACAACTCCTGTCCCAAATAAAAACTCCTCCCAAATATGGTACAACTACCACTCTGGCTTTCGTAAGGAACTCAATTCCAAGAATTAGATCAAAATCATCTAAGGGAACAGCCATAAGACTAACTACGCCCTCCCAACAACCAACTTTCATAGAAGTGGTGGCCATGCCTAAAACAGGCTTGGCTTCAGAATTCACAGCTTTCATCTTATTAGCATGTGGAATTAACTTTAAATTAAAGTTACTTACTTCCCTCTGCGCAATGAAGTTATGAGTGGCCCCCGTGTCCACCATTGCCAAAACTTCCTTGCCGTTCAGTGTCACCTGAATGAACATGAGCCCTTTCAACTCCATGGACTGTTCTTCAGTAAGAGCATTCAGCATTTGCAGAGGATTAACTCGGGTTGGACCAGATCCCGAGTCTGAGTCTCCTTTTGATTCAGCGACAATAGCACTCAGCTTCTCCCTCTTGGGACAGTCCCTAACACGATGGGGACCATTGCAGATGAAACAACCGTAGTTGGGCTTAGTCCCACTACTACTCCCTTTGTTGTTGTAATCTGCCTTGGCCTTGACAAAGCCACCCCCTTTATCCTTCTTTTGATTCTTGTCCTTCTTTTTGTCCTTGAACCTGAAGGACTGGCCTTTGTCTTTCTTCCCCTCCTTGGACTTCTTCTTGTCTTGTGTAGTAGACCCAGTCATTTTGAAATCTACAAGACAATCTGCCGCTGTCATGGCAGTAGGAAGGTCCCTCACACCTTGTCTACGGAGTTCTGCCTGAGCCCATGGTTGCAATCCGGACATGAAATTGAACAGCTTGTCCTCCTCTGACATATTTCGAATGTCCAGCATCAAGGAACTAAAGTCCTTCACATAATCACGAACGGTACCTGTGTGCTTCAATTTTTTCAGAGTTTCCCTTGCAATCCATGCAGTGTTCTGAGGCAAGAACTGGTCCTTCAATTCCTTCTTGAGGGTCTCCCAAACTTCAATCCGAGGCCTACCCGCAGAAGCATCATCCTCTGTCCGTGTGCGCCACCATAGCTTTGCATCACCAGACAGATACATGCTTGTAATGGTCACCTTCTCGCCATCAGGGATCCGAGCAGCCTTAAAGTACTGCTCCATGTCCCATAGGAAATTCTCCAACTCTTTGGCATTTCGGGTACCACTGAAAGACTTGGGATCCGGCACCTTGATCTTCTGCGAAAGAGGATCACCACCGCCTCTGGAACTCCCATGAATGGCCCTCTTCACCAAGGACACTTCATCTTCAAGGTCTTTCAGGTTCTTTTTGAAGACGTCAGTCAGTGACTCAACATCTTCAGAGATACGGGACAATTGCTCTTTGGTGGCCTGCATGAAGTCACCAAACCCATCAGGATCAGTCTTCAAGATCTCCAATTCAGAAGCCAAGTTTTCAATTCGAACAACAAGGCTCTCTGCACCATCTTGTACCTCTGATTCTGTAGGAAAACCCACGAACTCTTCCAAATGGGAAACTCTTTCACGAGTATTACCTCCAGCCATCGTAGAACAGGGCTCTGATACCAATTGTCACAGGGCTAAATTACACCACGAATTTTTGCCTCTGCAATGGCACTTGGGGCCACCAAGTCTCAGCCAACACAACAACACAATACACACAATATAGAAATATAAAGAAGGCACACACAGTTTACAGGGACAAGCCCCAACCTTTGCTCATATTAAACATATTACAAAGGAACATGAGTTCGTACAAGGAACAACCAAGGCTCACACCCTCTTCTCTGTTCCCTCTACAAAGCCCACCTTAGCATTATATAGGCCACTCTCAAAACCGCCCATAACTGCCCACTAAGATGATGGATGACACCCCCATCCACCTAGGGTCGTGCTGGCACCCTCTAAATGAGCCAGCACTATAATGCAGTTGACAAGCCCAACTGCTAGGCTTGTTGGCATGTTCTCCTCATGCCACATAACCACAAGAAGTTAGATTCTGCATGGTGGAGGAAACCACCCTTAACCGCCTGTGTGTTGGTCCTCTCAGAATTGTGCCACATGTTTGGGAGGTTACTCAGCACTCCCCCACTTCCCATGATGAGTGGGAAGTGCTAGTAACTTCCCCCAACCAACCGAGCCCACTAAGCCACCACCTCTTGTAACCGCAAGCCATGACTTTGTGTTATCCATGCTCTAGCCACATCTGAGTCAACCTTGTGAACCTAGCCCAAGTCCACCAATCTGCACCCACATATATATGTCTCTGAGTGCACGGCGTGCCAAGCCATGCACGCCCGTGCGCACGCTCGGGTGCACACCAAAGTGCACGCCGGCGCACACACTAGTGCCCTTCTTTGCGCGCCATGTTTATACCCTCATGCGCCCGTGGCTGCACACCCACCTGGACGCCCATGTGCACGCCGAGCTAGACGCTCGTGCACACTAGGTTGGACGTCTACCCGCGCACCAACCTGCATGCCCGCACGTACGCCGCTGCACTCCAGCGCGCGTGTCGGTGCACACTTATTTGCCCTTCAATATCTTGGATGCTCCCCACTTGTGCAACCATCTTGGAGTGGTGCAACACGTGCCCATGCACGTTGGCTAAGCCCTCTAAGCAAGCCATGCCATAGCCCAACCGATGCGCTCAACAGACCCCCCCTAATATAGTCTTAAGGAAATCCAGCACTCTGACAGGAGTAAACATCACCCATGCTTGAGGAGTCATAATGGCCTTTCAGACCTTTCCCGACATCCAAATTAAGTGCCGTCTGCGCCAACCAGCTTCTATGGACTCAAGGTATCTCCCATAAAGATCCCGAGTCAAAACTCCAAGTTTCACTTTTCGCCATATTTACGAAAGTGCCACTGGGCACCCCCAGTGCACGCCGAGCATCCTTTTAAGCATCTTGTGTGCACGCTGAGCATCTTGTGCACGCTGACAACCCACTGAGCACCCTCATGGCTGTCTAATCAAAGCCAAAGTATTCCTAAGACATGGCATGGCCTTGAAATGCCCATGTCTTCCCTTGGACAACCGTCAAGGGGCTAACAGTGTCCCACCATAACAGTTGAGACACTCACCACCTCATTGGGTGTTCCACCGTGTTTGGTGTCGCAAGCAGGCACCGACCCAGATCAGGCCCAATAGGGACTAATTTTTTCTAATTTACATTATTACCTATAGTTGTAGTTAAACTCAATTTTTTAAAATGCCCCCTTCATATTTTTACCTCACTTATTTCCCCACTGGATTTTTGCTAATTTATATTATTACCTAAAGTTTTAATTAAAATTTCAAAAATGCCCCCACTCAATTTTTTAAAATGCCCCACTTCACAAATTTGTTTTTTATTCCTCAACAATATACCCCCTCAAAAAAATTCCTGGGTCCGTCACTAGTCGCAATGTTTTTATTTTTTGATAAAATGACACCAGTGATGTTATATCAATGGCGTATTTAAGGTTACATATATATATATTATGCTTAATTAAATATTAATCATAATTAATTTTTTTACTTTCCATTTTGTGGCAGTGCTTGTGGTGCTATGCTGCTGGTGGGAGGGCTTTACAGTTTTTTGTGGGGGAAGAGCAAAGAAGAAAAAAGCCAGAAAAATGAGGAGAAATCTGAAGCCAAAGAGGAAGTATTAGCGGAGATGGATAGCATTAATATTCGTAAGTGACCGATTGATTTATTTGAAGGGATTTTGCAAATTAAAAGCTACCATAAATATGTGACGGTTGGGATATCATATCTTATAAATGTAACTGAGAACATGATTCACATAAGACTCGTTGAGTCAACTTTTTTACTTTTTCAGCTCCTCATGCATTCTGTTTGGTCGCTGAGAAATTTGAGGGAGAAAAGAGATTTCAAGTCTTGTAATTTTGTCGCTTTCTGGAATATGATTATTTTATTCCCTCAAGTCCCACATAATGAATGTATGATGCGCTTCTTTTTTATTTTGTTCGAACAAATATAATTCACACTTCCATTATATGTCCTTTTTTGTAGTAGTTGAACAACTTGAACCCATAACCTTCACTTTAGAAAATTAACAAAATTCATTAGATAGGACATTTGTTGACATTCATATAAGTAAGAAAAAGGTTTCCATATTGTGCTGGAGAACAAAAACATCTCCAGTTTTTTATTAGAAATTTAGAAAATAAAAACTATTTTTAGAGAATTATAAAAAATATTTCTCAACAGAAGTACAAGCTATCAATTCTTTTTCCAGATTGGAATCGTTAAAAGAGGTCTATGAGATCATATGGATGCTTGTCCCTATTTTGACTCTTGTATTAGGAATCACAATAGGGCTTTTCGGGAAATTTCCAAACAAACATCTTCCAACATCCCTTTTGTAACTGATGTTATGCTTGGTTGGAGGTATGGATTAAGGAGGAATGGATGAGAGAAGGGATAAAATAATATTTTTGTGTTTGGTTAGAGGTAAGGGAAAAGAGGGAGGAAGCCATCCTTTCTTCTTTTGTAATTTTCTATCGGCCCACAATTGGGAGGAAGATGAGAGAGAAAATAAGATTAATTAACAATTATTCAGTAATTTAAATTTCTAACCTCCTTAAAATTTTGAAATGAATATCTAATATTTATAATTGTATATAATAAGGGTATATTAGTAAAAAGAAAATAAAAACTCTATTTCCCTTCCTTTCGACCAAGAAATATATATATATATTACTTTATTCATTCCATTCAACCAAACAAAAAGTAAGAAAGAGACCTTTACTTCCCTATGATGGCTCATCCATCCCTTATTTCCCTTTCATCTATTTTTCCATCATTCCAATCAAATAGAAACCAGGTAATATTTTTGTATACCTTTCTAATTTTCAATTCTCTAAAAACCAAAAACTATTTCCAAAGTGACAAACCATAGGATTACCTTGTCTCTTAATGCACTCGACATTACAATGTTTTGGAGAGATTTTTCATCTATGATATATGCACAACGAGTTTTGACCTAAATCACACAATCCTTTTCAACGGGTATCGTTCTCACTCAAATTATAACTATTTGTGATTTAATTTTGTCACTTTCACACTCCCGCTCTCAAATTTGCTCTCACTCCCGTTTTATATTACTTAGATTTTGACTAGTAAACTCTTTTGCTCTCACTCCCGTTTTATATGACTTAGATTTTGACTAGTAAACTCTAAAAGAAAACTCAGAAAGCTCATAAAGCCTTGGGATAGTGGGCTGCGGGCTTGGGATGGAATTTTTAAATGGACCATTCGAGTTGGGCTTGATTAAAAGTAAAAATAAATAGAAGAAAAATTAGATGTGTTTCTTTGCAATTTTCTATACCGAGCCTCCTTCAAACTTCTGCATACTTTTTTCAATAAAATAAAGCCAGTGTGTGTGTGCATATATATATATATATATATATATATATATATATATATATATGCAGTCATTTAACAGGCCTGGGACGTACCCTCTAAGCAACTCTTCTGTAGGGCCGGTCTGGGCTAAGCCCATTACTGACTTGGCAAGTCCAAAACTCTGCGGGTTCGGGCTGGACTCCGAGCCTCAAGCTCTTTTTGTACCCTTAGGTGCATGCCTTGGGCATACTGTGTAGCTTGTTAGGCCAAGAGGAAACCTCCGTTCCTTATTAGTTGTTGATCTTTAGTTTTATAACTTTTTAAGGGAACATACAATTAATGCATTCTCTCATTTTAAAATTATCAAATTGTCCTTTTTAATTTAAATATATATAGTTACAAAGTTTGAAATTTTTTTAAAAGATATAGGACAATGATGGAAATATAAAAAAAAGATGCTTTGATTTGGGACATATAAAAAGAGAAAAATGGAGTATATCAAACAAAATAAGTGTCATTCAAACACTAGGAGTACGAGGGTTCTAAATTTCTTCTCGTTTTCTAATTTTTTCAGCGAAAACACTATTAATTATGTTTCTTTTAATTACATAATTAACTATATATCTTTTTAACTGATATACTTACTGTAATCTTTCTCAGATATGACCTTCCGAAAAAAAAAAAAAAAAAGTCTTTCTCAGATATAGTTAAGTGTGTATAGATTATATCCAGAATTTTAGATTAGGAAAGAAAAAGCAAAGATAAGAGAGAATGTGAGAACCCAACATTAATGCTCAGCATGGTGAAATTTTCATTTCTAATCATCATACCAAAGATTTTGAAAATTCTCTCCAAATATTACAAGCCGGGTTATAAATATATCATACCATCACTTATGTTAGAATTTTATTGTATATAATAATTATTATATGATGATGTCATGATATGTTTATAATTATTAAAAAAATAGCTTAAAGTAATTTGATGATAAACTAATAAAGTGACTCCATTTCCAATGCTACAACAGGACAAATTCTTTTTGTTTAAATTTTTATTAAGTGACATCAAACATTAAATAACTACATCATTGGATAATTTCTACAAGTTGACATTTAAAATCAAAAACTATATTATCGTGTAAATTTGTGTATAAAATTATAAAATACTCTTTTTGTTTCAAAATAAATATCTTTTTTTGGTAATTTAACTTTTTTAAAAAATAATTTTTTTGATTATTACTGTGATACTAATTTTGTTACGAATAAAAATTAAAAAACAAACACTTACTTTGAAATGAATGAGGTACTAACAAAGTTACAGAACAAACGAATACATATATTTTTTTGTATTAATTTTTTTAATTTAAAAATTCGACCACATATATTATTTTAAAAGATTAAAAATAATAAGTAAGTATAAAGTGTTGTTGAGCGATAGAAGTACTATACAATATGGAAGAATTTATCAAATAGATTGAAGAAGATTTCAGTTTTAGGTGGATAGTTTTAGGCAGCGATACTCAGGTAAGATTCTATATATATATTCTATATATGTTGGAGTTAAATAAAGTTTAAGAGAGGAGATTGTTTTTACTGTGTTACTTAATTAATAAAATAATAATATAACATGTTCTAATATGTTGACAATTTCAAGAAATGTTGAAAAAAAAAAACGCATACGTTATCCTTATTCATTTTAACATCAATTATAATTAATACGAGTGCATGAGGTGATTGAGGTCCACGTAGTAGAGTAATAAATAAACGTGTTTCGTCTTAATAGTGCCTCGTGTGAGAACTAATGCGACGTGTTTAGTTTGCGACGTTCACATCCTTCCATGAATGGATGAATTAAATCTGAAGGTGGCGGAATGGATTGAAGAGGTAAAGAAATAGAGTGACAACAGAAGAAGAAGAGGAAATCAATCAACAGCAAAAGATAAACCAGACTTGGGTGTCACCGGAACCGCCTAAGCTTATCTTTAATAATAAATTGGCTTATATATATGGTATGGGTGTTTGTAAATATATGTATATCGCCAATAGTATGTGTTTCTTTCTATGTATAACTTGCATCAAAATGTGACCCATTCTTTCTATGTATAAAAAATTCTAATGTATGTGTTTCTTTTTCAATCTCTTACCTGATGGGGGTATCGAAATAAGATACGACTTCGCTTGAGGATAAAAACAACCACCATGGAGCCTTTTAAAAGACATATGGGGCTATGAACCGAACCAAATTTATACTTGTGGTGGTTTGTTAGTTCATACATTTTGACTTTTCAAAATTAAAATTAAAAAAGACTTCAATTTTAGTCGAGATTATTTCACAACATGAAGGGTTCCAAGCATATTGATTATTAATGATTTTAGACATCAATAGACTTCACATGAAGACCGCACTGTAGATTAAAAATGGTAGTGGAACTATAAATTATAAGAAGTCTAACCCAATAGAGATAGATATAAAGGTACAGTCTGGCCCGAAATTGTGCCTATATGGGCTACGTTCAGACAAAAACATGAATTGGGTCAAGTTGGCAAATCATTAGCTTGTTTAAATTTCTTTAAAGTGCATACACTATTCCATTCAGGATAATACTTTAGTCCTATCTCATCAAAATAGATTATGTCTTGCATATTAATGTGTCCTAATAAGAGGTTGATATCTTTTTAAAACTTAAAAAAAATACAAAGCATTGGGTTATACCCATTTTTTAGGGTTAAACCTGACAGATCTATTTTTTTTTTTTTTTCCTCTCTTTGCTCCCATCTGTGTATCTTGCTCACATATTCATCTGCATCTTTCTTTTTCTAATCATTCCAAACCAGTTGAGGTATATTTTAAAAAGGTAGAAATAGAAATGGTTAGTTCAATTTTTTTAAGAATAGTTTTCTACCTTAAGAAAATTAAAAATAACAGAAAAAGGTACGAAAGACAATTTTCCATGTGTTGTTCTCTAGAAATAGAATTGAAAGAAGATACATTCAAAGTTGAGTAATTTTAAAACTACTTTTGCTTTTTATTTATTTATTTATTATATGATTCTAAAAAACGGCTTGGAATTATTTCAGAATTAAAAGAATTTTTATTATTCTAAAAAGTGGAGGTCTGGTAGGAAATATTAGGATTTGGAATGATTGGCAGCCGGAGCTAAGGGAAAAGAAAGAAGTGGATGACCGAGTGAGACCTAGATGGGAGCAAAGAGGGGGGAAAAAAAAAAAGAAAAGGATTTGTCGAGTTTAACCCTAAAAAATTAGTATAAACCATTAGGCCTGATCACGGTTCGAATCGGTGAGGTTTGGGAATAAAGATCAAGTCGGATCGGTCCCCACGGATTGGCAAAAATTGAAACTGAACCGATTCGTGAAGTAACGGATCGGATCGGATTAGTTTCTGCGGATTGGGTTTTGTCAATCTTGTTTATTATTTTTAAAAATATATGAATACAAGATCAATGATATTTACAGGGAAAAAGAAGAGTCCATGGCAGCAAGGAAACCCTAAAAGAAAAAAAAAACACAAAGAAACAAACTAGGGCAATGGATTCCTTGCCATGACAAAGGAAAATAAACTGAAGGTCTACTAGCAGTCAAGCACTGGGATGAATCGCACTCCAACGACCTTAGAGATCGGTGGCGTTCACCGAACAGATACGAGAACCCTCCGTGATGGCGTACACTATAGAGCCCAAAGCCACACAGTTATAGTTCAGCCACGGGATGGCCGTTGGCGGCGGCGTCTTCTAGAATAAGAAGACCCATCACTGTATTATGGTGATTAACAGAAAATATTGATGTTATTTACAAAAAATGTTCAGAGAAGAGGAGAATAAGAAGATCCATTCAAAATTTTTGTAAACTCACCGAAAAAGAGATAAATCCACTTGAAGAGGTCACCGTTGCTTCGATACGCAGAGGTCATCGTTGTTTCGAATCTAGTGAACGATGGATTGAGAAGTGATGGATTGAGAGGCGAGAGATTGGGAGGCGAAGAGTGAACAAAAACAGAGGTGAAGAGTGAAGAGTGAAGACTGTCACAAAGGCGAAGCTAACTAGAGAAGAGGGTGGAGAGAAGAGGCGCGGCTATAATGACTAATGAAATGAGATGCCAGATGAGAGTAATAAGTTATTTGGGACCTATAGTTAGAATAATGAATAAAAATAAAATAAAAAAAAAAAGAAAAAAGAAATATGGTAATTATTATACTGTATATTCAATATTGTATATATATATAATATAATATTCAGTAATGGTTCGGTTCGGATTGACTAACAGTTCGAATGGGTAACGATTTGATTCGGATCGGTTTTTAAGGGTTCAATCCGTTAACCGAACCGCGAATACTGGATTGCAAATTTTCCAAACTATCACCGAACCATGAGATCTGAAAACCGAACCGAACCACACGGATCGGATTGGTTTGGACCGGATTGACGGATTATTTGCTCACCCCTATAACCCATGTTTTGTATTTTTTTTAAGTTTAAAAGAGATGTCAACCTCTTATTCGGACACGTTAGTGTGCACTACACAATCTGTCTTGATGGGGGAGGACCAAAGCATTATCCATTCAATGACAGTTTCAATAATTAAAGAAGAATATTTGCCGCATGATAAGGAGAACATCTTTCACACCATTTGTCTGGGGCAAAAATGTAATGATCCGGTCATTTTCCTTTATTTTCTTTTTCTCAAATTTTACGGATAAATTTTTTCCGTTAATTTTTCTTTTCCAAATTCGGGTTTTTGTCTCTTTGTGTCGTATCGAGTACTCGGAAATAGTTTCCGAGATGTGATAACCCCTCGAATCTAAAGCCACGGGTGATCAAGTCCGAGCACAGATCCGAGAGATACCAAACAATTAAGTATATAAACAAGCATAGAATACAAGAAGAATTTAAAGAAATAAGATTAAACAAGCTGAAAGAAATCTAAATAATAAATCCTCAAAGTAATAATAAAATAATCTCATATTTCTAAAACCCCCAATATTATTACAACTCGGGAATCCATCTAGTGGACCCCTAATCAAATCCCAGCTAGAAAATAAACTGAACTAAAAGGAAATCCAAAACTAAAGCATAAAGAATATTCTTACGTTGTCGGAAGAGTGAGTGACTGTTATTGCTTGGCACGAACAAGCTATAAGCCTGGAATTGTCGAACACTTGAAAAAATAATAGTGGGTCAGGCCCACAAACAAGTTTTACTCTAACTATAATCCAAACAGAGACCCGATATGCAGGTACATCCTAGACAACTTAACAATAACTAACTAGTTCATAAATATATATATCCACACTAAGAGACTCTCACTGGACTACAAGGCGGTCTCAACCTGACTAGGAGGCAACATGCAAAACACACCTGAAATGGGCATGAATACTTAGATCTAATAGGGTACACCTCTAACCATCATAACCAGTTATGCATCCTACTACATATACGCTCCCTAACCTTCGATCCTGAGACTCAAGCTCATATCGTGGTACCAAAATTATATATATATATAAATCCATACAAAACCAAAATAATGTCATTCAACTATTTGTTGACCTGACATGAGTATAAGTAGGACTTAACTTTTATAGTTAATCCGTTCCCTTATTCCAAAATAGGTAGGACTTAGTATTTTGAACTAATTCGTGCCAAATATGCCACTGTCCCATACCGGTGCATATAATCCACAAAACAATCCATTAATTGATAAAACAGAAATAAATGGTTCATCAATTAAAATCCAAAGAATGATATAATGAAAACCAGATAACTAACTAAGCACATTATATTGAATTATACAAGAGTATAATCATACTAATCCATTTAACTTGCTAGAACAACTACAAGCAATTAAATCTTCCATATCTATAGACAACATACCAATAAGTATATAAATTTCATGATATCTAATATTTTAGCATATTAGCATATACTAACCATTCTAGGATTTCAACATGTCAATTTAAATCATTTAAAACCCCCCATTAAAGTCCAGAATTCCATTTTAGCCCCTAAAGTTTCTAAAAATACCAAAAATAGTACACCTACTGGTGTATTTCAACAAGGGAGCCGCCTTCCCTAAAGAGGGAGCTGGCTCTACTCATTGTGGACCCGGTTCTCCCTCATAGAGAGCCAGCTCTCTTTCTCTCTCTCTCTCTCTCCTGGAGCCGGCTCCCTCTTTTGGAGAGCCGGCTCTCTCTATCCTATAGAGTCGTAACCTGAACCCCATTATCCTCCTTGCCTCCGGCGATGTTAAAACACCTTTGTAACTGTTTGTTTAGGTTCCTAGGAGTTCAATCTATGTCCCGAATTTATTCCAGAAACTCATAAAAACTCAGTATGCATCATTAACAACAATTGAAAACCAAAAGATGAAACAATTGATAAGATAAATCAATTTCAATTAACAACATACAATACAGTTAAAACTCTGAATTAATATGCATACAAGATCAGTTTTAATGTTCGATTAAATCTTGGAGATTATCTAGGCATGCATAGAACATAAGTCTAAGGGAAGGAGTAAGATATAGAACTTGCCTTTAAGATTTCGGATTAAAATCTCAACGTTGTCTTCCTAAATTTTTCGGCGACTTCTGATTACCGTCAAGCCTCCTACTGCTTTGGTTCTAACCCACAAGCAGACCCCGTTCCTTTTTCCCTTGGTTCTCCCTTCTCTACTTACAGTTCTCTCTCTCAATTCTCTACTACCACTCTCTTCTATAAGGTGGCGTAAATAGGGTTTTATGAACCTTAAGGCAGACAACACAATGCATATATATAGGTTTATAAAAACCCTAATTCCAATTATATGAGGAGACGGAAAAGAAAAAGAAAAGAAAATCTAATATAAAATAAATATATGTAGTCAGCTATCCCACAACGTGATTTCATAAATATATATAAAACCCTAAAACTATATAATACATATATAATGAATAATGATACCAATTTAATCATTAATACTAATTAATAATTAGACAAACCACATATACATATATACCCATATATATATGTATAACCATCTATGGGTAATACTATACCCGTTTAATCTCCTATTCACGTAATCCATACTATCTAAGCCTAACTCCGTAAAATAAAATAAACATTTAATTTAAATAATGAATTACTACTAAACACTTAAAATCAATTAATCAATTTATGCAAGTAAAACAATTAGTTCAATTTCCACAGAAGCATATAATTTAAATGAAAACAAATAATTCAATTAAACAAATAGCCAAATAATAAATAATGAATTTAAAAATGCAATAAAACCATAAAATAAAATACCGAGACTATACTTTTAAAATTAAGGGTATTACATTCTTTCCCCCTAACAAAAGGAATTCCGTCCTCGAAATTCGCTCTTACATTCTTTCATTATTTCAGAAAACTGTGAGCTAATGACATCCTCCAGTTCCTAAGTAGACTAAGCTTCATTATGGTGACTCCACTAAACATGCACTAAAGGTATAACCTTATTACGAAGAATTTGATCCCGATGCTTGACAATACGACACGGTGGCCCTATATATATTGCATCTAGCTGCAACTCAATCTCACCAAGATCGATATGCTGATACCGATCCTCATCTCACAGAAATTTCCGCAACATGGAAACATGGAACACATTATGCACACGATCCAAATGATCTGGAAATGCCAACCGATAAGCTACACCTCCAACTCGATCCGTAATCATGAATGGACTGACAAACTACGGTAATAACTTCCCTTTCTTCCTAAAGCGCATTACTCCTTTCATCGGAGACACTTTGAGGAGAACCTGATCCCCAACCTGAAACTCCAATGCACGAGTATGACGATCTGCATAACTCTTCTGCCTATTCTGGGCAGTGCACATGCAATTTTTGATAAGAGCAATCTTCTCAGAAGTATCTTTAATGAACTCAGGAGCTAAAAATCTGCTCTCTCCAACCTCCATCTAACAAACAAGAGATCGACATAGTCGACCATACAATGCCTCAAATGGTGCCATACCAATAGTCTTCTAAAAGCTATTATTATACGTGAACTCCACAAGTGGCAAATAATTCTCCCAGTGACCCTTAAAATCAAGAACATAAGAACGAAGCATATCTTCCATGATCTGATTAACCCTCTCGGTCTGTCCATCTGTCTGAGGATGATAAGCAGTGCTAAGATGCAACTCTATACCCAAAGCCTGCTAAAATTTCTTCCAAAATCCTGACACAAAGCTCGAATCCTTGTCCGATATAATAGATAACAGAATGCCATATAACTTCACAATCTTTATAAGGTAAAGTCTCGCCAACTGCTCCGAAGTGAAGTCTATGCAAATAGGCAAGAAATGAGCTGATTTAGTCAACCTATCAACGATGACCCATATGGAATTGTGATCCTTGAATGAATTAGGCAATCCCTCCACAAAATCCATATAAATGCTTTCCTACTTCCACTCTGGTATAGGTAGTGGCTGTAGAGCTCCTAGCAGCCTCTGATGATCAATCTTAACAATGTAACAAGTACTACACCAAGAGACAAAACTAGCAATGTCCTTTTTCATTGCCCACCAAAACTGCCACTTTATATCCTGAAACATTTTGTCTTCTCTTGGATGAATAGAAAACTCAGAATGATGAGTCTCAGTCATCACATCCTTTCTCAAATCGTCAGTAGAAGGTACGACTAGACGCCATTTGTACTTTAAACCCCCATCAGTCCCAACATAGTAAAATAGAACTTCCCCAGAAGTTATTTCCGCAACTTTTTTAATGCACTGCTGATCCATGAGTTGTGCCTTCAAGACCTTGTGAATGATATAAGGTGTAACTATCATGCAAGCCATAAAAGCATCAAACAACTCGTCAATGGTCTTTAAAGTATTCCACTCAGTGGTAAATAAAGCAAAAAGACTCGTATAGGGTCGACGACTTAGTGCATCTGCCACCACATTCGCTTTCCCTAGATGATACTGTATGGAGAAATGATAGTTTTTCATAAACTCTAACCATTGGCGTTGTCTCATATTCAGCTCCTGCTGAGTGAATAAATATTGCAGACTCTTGTGATCACTAAATAATCTGAAGGACTCTCCCAATAGATAATGCCTCCAAATGCGTAAAGTAAAAACCACAGCTGCTAACTCCAAATCATATGTTGGATAATTAAGCTCATGAGGCTTAAGTTTATGAGATCCATACGAAATTGGTCATTCTTCCCGCATCAAAACACACCCAAGACCTTGCAAAGAAGTATCTGTGTAGACAAGATACTCTATCCCGCTCTGTGGAGTAGACAGAACCGGTGTAGAAGTCAACTTGCTCTTTAGCTCATCAAAAGCTTTCTGACAATGTTCATCCTACAAGAACTGTACCCCCTTCTTAGTTAAGTGAGTGAGTGGTCCTGCTATCTTCAAGAACCCCTGAATGAATCTACGATAGTATCCTGCCAATCCGAGAAAACTTCGAATCTCTGTAGGTGAAGTAGGTTGTCCCCACTCTACCACTGCTGAAACCTTGATTGGATCTACCGCTATTCCCCTTTCTAACACTACGTGACCCAAAAACTTCATTTCCCGCTGCCAAAATTCACATTTCTCGAACTTGGCATATAACTGGTGTTCACGAAACGTTTGCAACACTGTGTGAAGATGTCTGACATGATTGTCCTCCGACTTAGAATAAATCAAAATATCATCAATGAAGACGATGACAAATTAATCTAAGTAAGCCCTGAAGACTCTATTCCTTAAATCCATGAAAACTATTGGTGCGTTAGTCAATCCAAAAAGCATGACACGAAACTCATAAGAACCATATCTAGTGAGAAACGTTGTCCTAGGAACATCCTGCTCCTAACCCGAAGTTGATGATATCCAGAATGCAGATCAATCTTAGAGAAGTATGTAACTCCTTTCAACTGATCAAAAAGATCATCGATCTTGGGTAAAGGGTACTTATTCTGAATAGTAACCTTGTTCAACTCCCTATAATCTATACACAAGTGAAGTGAACCATCATTCTTCTTCACAAACAAAACTGGTGCTCCCCAAAGTGAAGTTCTCATACGAATAAAACCCTGACTGAGCAATTGCTGAATCTGATCCCTTAGCTCTAGCAATCTCCACTGGTTCCATCCTATATGGTGCTCTAGTAAAAGGTGTAGTACCTACAACTAAGTTAATCACAAAATCTATCTCTCGACTAGATGGCAACCCTGGAATCTCTTGAAAAAAATCCAAAAATTCCTGTACAATTGGTACGCTATCCAATGACACAGTAATATTCTCCTCCGTTTCCTCCTCCACATAGAACAAATAAGTGTTAGTAACCCCGTTAGAACGTGGCATAGCGACGACGTACATATCCTGATCAGGTATGGTGAAAATAATAGACCAATCATAACAATTAACTTAGGCATGGTAGTGAGATAACCAATACATCTCAAGTATCACGTTATAAGTGTGCATACTCAGGACCAATAGATTGGCTAGAAATCTGAGTCTACCAATATCTAGTGTCACAGGCCCATTACTCTCATATAAAATGGCAGTATCGCCTAAAGGTGTAGAAATACCATGAGCTCTATCGCATACCCTCGTCGTTATCCCAGATAATGCAACAAATGATTAGATACAAATGAATTTGTAGCATCCTGTATCAAATAAAATACGACCCTGTGTATTATGAATAGGAAACATACCCTCAACAGCCTGAGGTACCTAAACATCATGTGGCATGGGGTTGAACACCCTGCTGTAATGCAACTGCTGCGATGCTTGTCCCTGAGGCTGTAGCGATGCTGGTAAAGCCTGATATATCTATCCCTGAATCCGTGGGATCTGTGGAGCGGGTAAAGGTAATGGTGTCCTCTGTCCCTGCTGCACATGATATCCCTGTCCCTGTCTTGCTTTAGGACATTGTCTGAAAGTATGACTAAACTCTCCACAAGTGTAGTAACTACCTTGAAAAATGCCAAATGGCCTCCTCTGTCGGTTAGCCTATGGCTGACCCTGTCTTGCCTGTGGTCCCCTATCCTGCTGCCTTTAATTAGGTGCCCCATTCTTGTGAGTTTTTGAACCACCCTTGTACTTCATCCAAGACTACTATCCCTAGAATCTGCCCTTATCATTATGTCGGTATCCATTGCCATTCCCTTTTTAAACTGACTGATTAGCAGAGTCTATGTCACGCCACTTTTCACCCCTAGCCTGTCTGAAATCCACGGTCAACTGATACTGCTGTAAACCGGTATTTACCACCTGAGCATAAGTAGTATATGCTGGACTACCTATAATAGCTCGCTTAATAGACCACATAAGTCCCTTAACGAAACTATTATGTTTCTTCTCTCTCTCTATTTTACCTCCTCTGGAGCAAAAAGAGACAAGTGCATGAACTACTGCTCATACTCTACCACGGTCAAGTTCCCCTGATTTAGATTAAGGAACTCTGTCTTCATAGTTGACCTAACTCCATATGAAAAGTACTTCTCATCGAAGCAAGCACTGAACTGATCATAGGTCAATGCAGCTTTCTGTTGCGGTGGTAACTGACTCCCACCACTAGAGTGCATCTCCGACAAGCTTAAATGTAGCAAACATCTGCTTCTGAACCTCCATGCACTGAACCATTCGAAGATGTCGCTTGACGTCCTTCTTCCACTGGTGAGCTACTTTCGCATTGGTGGAGCCTGAAAACTCAGGTGGGCTCCCTTTTGTGAAAGAACTCCTAAACTTTTCCCAAGGATCAGTCTGAACCACTGGTGCTGGTATAGGTGCCTATTGAACCTGTGGTTGATTTTAAAGTGTAGCTGTTACACCTATATCTATAGCCCGAGCAATAAGGTCATTGAGATGAGGAGGATACTCTGGATCTCTTTCTAATCCTGAGTCTACTGAACTTTCTCCTGTTCTACATGTAACTGACCACCATTGTCCTGAAATCCAAGCAATTGCTACTCTTCCTCCATTTGTTGACGCTGTAGAAGATATTGCTGCCTACGTGCCCCTCTTATTTGCTGCATGTTCCCTTGTATGTTCTGTCCTCTTCTAGCGTTAACCATTCTGTTAACACAAAAAAACAGACATTAGTATGATGTAAACGGACCATAAAGGAATACAACGAATCCTAAACCTAAGCTCTACACAAGAGAATACGCTACGCGGAAGTCTTATTATGAAATAACCCTAGAGACACTGAACCTGGAGTGCTTTGATACCAATTATGATACTCCTCAATTTTAGAGCCACGGGTGATCAAGTCCGAGCATAGATCTGAGGGATACCAAACAATTAAGTATATAAACAAGCATAGAATACAAGAAGAATTTAAAGAAATAAGATTAAATAAGCTGAAAGAAATCTAAATAATAAATCCTTAAAGTAATAATAAAATAATCTCATATTTCTAAAACCTCCAATATTATTATAACTCGGGAATCCATCTAGTGGACCCCTAATCAAATCCCAACTGGAAAATAAAGTGAACTAAAAGGAAATCCAAAACTAAAGCACAAGAATAGTCCTACGTCGTCAGAAGAGTGAATGACTGTCATTGCTCGGCACGAACAAGTTCTAAGCCTGGAATTGTCGAACACCTGAAAAAATAATAGTGGGTCAGGCCCACAAACAAGTTCTACTCTAACTATAATCCAAATAGAGACCCGTTACACAGGTACATCCTAAACAACTCAACAATAACTAACTAGTCTATAATATATATATCCACACTAAGGGACTCTCACAGGACTACAAGACGGCCTTATATACTAAGGGACTCTCAATGGTTAGCATATACTAACTATTCTAGGATTTTAACATGTCAATTTAAATAATTTAAAACCCCCCATTAAAGTCCAGAATTCCATATTTTAGCCCCTAAAGTTTCTAAAAATACCAAAAATAGTACACCTGCTGGTGTATTTCAACAAGGGAGCCGCCTCCCCTAAAGAGGGAGCCGGCTCTCCCTCTTGTGGAGCCAGCTCCCCCCCATGGGGAACCGGCTCTACTCCTTGTGGAGCCGGCTCTCCCTCATGGAGAGCCGGCTCTCTCTCTCTTCTAGAGCCGACTCCCTCCTTTGGAGAGCCGGCTCTCTCTCTCTCCTGGAGCCGGCTCCCTCCTTTGGAGAGCCGGCTCTCTCTATCCCAGATAGCCGTAACCTAAACCCCATCATCCTCCTTGCCTCCGGCGATGTTAAAACACCTCTGTAACTCTTTGTTTAGGTTCATAGGAGTTTAATCTATGTCCCAAATTTATTCCAGAAACTCATAAAAACTCATTATGCATCATTAACAACAATTAAAAACCAAAAGATGAAACAATTGATAAGATAAATCAATTTCAATTAACAGCATATAATATAGTTAAAACTCTGAATTAATATGCATACAAGATCAGTTTTAATGTCCGATTAAATCCTGGAGATTATCTAGGCATGCACAGAATACAAGTCTAAAGGAATGAGTAAGATATAGAACTTGCCTTTGAGATTTCGGATTAAAATCTCAACATCGTCTTCTTAAATTTTCTGGCGATTTCTGATTACCGTCAAGCCTCCTATTGCTCTGGTTCTAACCCACAAGCAGACCCCGTTCTTTTTTCCCTTGGTTCTCCCTTCTCTCCTCACAGTTCTTTCTCTCAATTCTCTACTACCACTATTTTCTATGAGGTGGCGTGAATAGGGTTTTATGAACCCTAAGGCAGACAACATTATGCATATATATAGTTTTATAAAAACCCTAATTCCAATTATATGAGAAGACGGAAAAGAAAAAGAAAAGAAAATCTAATATAAAATAAAAATATGTATATAAGTCGGCTATCCCACAACGTGATTTCATAAATATATATAAAACCCTAAAACTATATAATACATATATAATGAATAATGATACCAATTTAATCATTAATATTAATTAATAATTAAACAAACCACATATACATATATACCAATATATATATGTATAACCATCCACGGGTAATACTATACCCGTTTAATCTCTTATCCACGTAATCCATACTATCCAAGCCCAACTCCGTAAAATAAAATAAGTATTTAATTTAAACAATGAATTACTACTAAACACTTAAAATCAATTAATCAATTTATGCAAATAAAACAATTAGTTCAATTTTCACATGAGCATATAATTTAAATGAAAACAAATAATTCAATTAAACAAATAGCTAAATAATAAATAATGAATTTAAAAATGCAATAAAATCATAAAATATAATGCCGAGACTATCCTTTTAAAATTAGGGGTATTACACAAGAATCTTTCCTTTTGATTGACAACTTCTTTGTGAGGACCGCATCATTTTCACATTTTATTTTTTCAACACTTTTTATTTTTCGTCTTTTTCCTGGATTCGGTTTTCTTTGTGCAACCTCACTTTTTGTGCTCAGATTTGGTTCCGATTTTGCATGCATTTATGATATTTAAATTACATGCCTTGTGTATTTTTACTTTTCTAGAAAACCATGCTAGTTGCTTACTTTTACGTAAACGGCATGGATGCATAGTTTCTTCAGAAACATTATTTATTTTTGGAGTTTTTTTCATAATTATGGAAAGTAATTATTTTATTTCTTAGGGACCTTTTTGCAATTTATTTTGGAAGATATTTTCAAAAAGGACCTTTTTGTAATTACCGGAAAAGTGTGACAAGTGTCGCACTCTCATTGGGCCACTTGTAAGTATCTTATTGGCTCACACTTGGAAACCTTGGATGATGACATGTGGAGGGTGGAGATTCACCCACATATTGGTCTAGCATTGGTGCACTTGTTGGCTTGAATTGTTGACAAGTGTAGGCTTCTAATTAAAGTCTAACTTTTGTGTGTGTGAGAGGATGGTGCAAGATTAGGTGTGTTTGACTTCCACTGACCAAGTAAGTGTAGGAATACACTAAAGTGTTTTATTATTTCATTTTACATCATTTTTAATCACTTATTCTTCCTCACATTAAACCTAGCTACCAGTGAAGGAAACCATTAACCTAAGCTTAAAACTTTGATTTTGATCTCCTTTCACTCACTTTAGACTTAAAAACTTGGAACACAAAACACTTGCCTCACATTCCTTTATATAACCCTTGAAGGAAATTCAAAAATTCCTTTGTTTGATTTGGATTCAAGAGGAACAATCCTCTTGTGAGGTAGGGGGTGATTTAGGTTTATAATCTAAGCGTTTTGATTATTTTTATAGCTGACTATAAATTGTTTACATGTCTTTTACTTAATTTTTAAATTAGTAGGTTGTTGTACCTTGCATGAAATTAAGCTATGACATGATATTCATGAAGGCCATGACTTGATCTATAACTTGTATTAGTATAAAGTCATTTGGAGTTGTTTTAGAATATAGAGATTTAATTATTTAAAATTAATTAATTTATATTTAATTGTTCCACTTAGTTAAGTTTTTGAGTTGATATATGTGATTACAATGATAGTACCATTGACATATAATTATTTGGAGACATTTGAAATTGATTTAAATTCTAGAGAAATTAATTAGTTAGTTTAATTAATTTCTATTCTAGTGTTACATACATTTAAATCGACATTTGACTTGATATATGTAATGAGTATGGTATGGTCTTTAACATATTTTAAATTGAGAATATTTTATTGCGTTTTGAAACTTTTAGTTAATTATTTTCTTTGAATGAAATTTAATTCACATAGTTGTATCTAGTGTTGAATCAACTTGTGACATGATATTAAATTGTGACATGATATTAAATTAGGCCATGTTTGGTTCATTAACATATATTAATTTGAGAATATTTGGATGAGTTTTAAAATCTAGAGATTTTAATTAAATGAATTAATTAAAATCTATTTAATGGTTCTATTGATTTAAGTAAGTTTTTAACTTGATATATGTAATGACCTTGAGTTTTTCTTTAACATATATTGAATAGGAATCATTTGAAGTTGATTTAAAATCTAGAGAAATTAATTATTTTATTTAATTAATTTATATTTTTGTCGCATTAATGATTTAAGTATGTATTTAATGTTGATTACATGTTTAGATCATAATTTTGGACTTATTTTGGAAACATTTGGGACATCACACAATTTGACATGGCTAGGGCAAAGTCCTCGTACGGGGGATAAGAGTTCCTTCTACAAATATAGTGCGCGCTTGGGTTGTCCCCGGGGGTTAGTAGCCCAAAGTAACTATTGACGTCTAGTGTGCACTTGGGTTGTTCCCTGGGGTTAGTAGCCCGATCAACTGCTACGTCTTGATTCTCTTCTGGGATTTGATGTCTAAGATATTCCACTATTTGATTTCGCATTAAATTCCAAGTTGACAACCAATGCTTAATTGTGACTTGTAATTTTAGCATTTAAAGTTCTAAAATTGTTTTACTGACTTGTGTATTTTGTATTTCATTTCAACCGCTTAAGTAGTTGAGGTGATCCCTTGGTTCACTTTGGAACATAGACGTTAGGTGGCTTGAATTATCTTAGTTGTTTTCATATTTTAGATTACAAGTTTATAACTTTGAGAATCTATATCTTGGTGCATTGTATTGTATATCCTTATGTTGTTTAATTGTATAAATATTGTTGTTTGTGCTAGAAATACTTTAAGGTAGCTTAGGATGCTCCTTTAATTTTACTTTTGACATAGATGTTTGGTAGCATGAACCACATAGATCAATTCATATCAATTTACAAAACTTGTAAAACTTTAGGTCTATGCATGCTCATTCCCTACGAGTAATGCAAGTTACTCACCCCGCTAAATGCGATTTGTTTTAGGTAAGGAGACGCTATTTTGGAATGCATCACATCTCTAGATCAATTTAGTTACTTGGAATATTTTGTAGTACTTTGTTCATGCACTTGTTAGCATGAAATGCCTTAGTTTTGGTCTTGTATGTCAAAACACGTATATTTTGTTCTAAATATGTAATGTACACATAAGTGCACCTTTTGAAATTTATTTGACATGTATGTAATGAGGCTATGGGCCAAGTGACTTTTATTTGCACTCTAGGTACTTTTACATTTATGTGCTATTAAGGAAAAATGAAAAAATTGTATGCTTTAGCTTGACTATATTTGCATGGGGTGTGGGAAATATGCTAAGGCACATTTATAAGGTCCATTTATTTATGTATGAAGTGTGGCCAAGGGCCAAACGGTCTTTTGACACCATTTAATAATTTCTAGTCTCAAGTTTTATTTTAAAAGTCATTTTTAGGTAAGTTTGAGGTTTAACATGTGAATTTTTGCAAATGACTTGTATTGAGGTCAAAGGCCATTAAAACACATGTAAATATGTATATTACACTTGCGTGTATGCTCACTTTTCACACAACATTACATTTGCATGAAATATGTGTCGTAGGGTTCATGTTTTTCTTTTAAAAGGTGATTTTCCTCATTTTAGAGATTCAGATAGGTCGTATTTTGCATCAGGTGTATTTTGAGGTCGTGGACCATCTTAACGCATCTTAATACTCATATTTCGTTTGCGTGCACGTTCACTTTGGCACACAACACCTCATTTAATGAAATGAGCATCCTTTGGACTCATTTTTCATTTCTTTTTGCAAAATCTAATCTAAGGGCATTTTGGGACTTTTGCTTTGAAAAATAAATTCCAGCCTTGACATGGTCACATAGAAAATGTGATTTTAAGGGGGATTTATTCTTTGTGTTTATACAAAAAAAATCGTTTTGATGCCGAAAACAGTTCGCGGATTTGAAAAATCTGATGCGTTCCCATTTTTTTAGTTTTTTTTTTTTAAAGTTCTGATCTTAGGGGCATTTCGGGTATTTCACTAGAAAAATAAAAACATCTCTTGACATGGTCATATAGAAAACATGATTTGGGGGGGGAGGGGGGGAGATTCTTCACAACTTTTTTCCAAAAAATGTTGTTTAAGCCCTTAAAATCCCATTTGAAATCCAAAAATCTGTGCAGGCCTTGCACAGATTTGAAACCCGAAAAGTCTAATTTTATGAAACTTTAAAATTTCATATCTTCTTCGTCTAAACTCCGAATCAAATAATTTTTGAATCTAAATTTATTAATTTTTCCTTGTCTATCCAATGATATATAAGGTTGCATCCAATTTTATCTGAAGAGACCATTTTACACCTTGTCAAGTACCCTTGACGCACTAATTTGAAACCTAAAAGTCTAATTTTAGGAAACTTTGGTGTTTCATATCTTCTTCATCCGGACTCCGAATCAAGTGATTCTTGAGTCTAAATTTATTAATTTTTCCTTGTTTGTTTAATGGTATACTCAGTTGCATCCAGTTTTGTTGAAAAGAACATTTTACCCCTAGTCAAGTACCCTTCCCATTTTATAATATTAGCTTCTACATTTGATTCTTTTGAGTTCCGTGACTTCATAGAAGGTCACCTTGGCATCTTAGGGATGTCGTATATCGTTAGAGACCTTATTTCTATTTTCGCTTTCGTATTCCGGATCCGTTTCGGGTCATCTTATGGGGCATCACAAGACGTACTAGCTTGAAAAACCGAGGCCGTCACAAAAAATATAATGACATTTATCTACTTTAGGGTCTGTTTGGTTGGACAAACTTACCAAAACTACCCTCATGTAGAATGCAATTTTTTTTTTAGTTAAGCTGGAGTGTTCGGGAAGCCACGAACCCTTAAAGCCCTTCAACATCCAATCCCCGAGGATTCGAAAGGGCGCTTCCCCACCTGGGCCGGGTAAGTCACTGCAGGGACAACGGAAGCTAGCCACGAAGAACACCAAGCGAGACTTGAACCCTAGACCTTAGACTTGCTAAGTTTTAAAATCTAGCCAGTACTTGCTAGGCCATATCCGACGTGGATCATAGAATGCAGTTTTGTTACATTATTCATAACACATTCATGTTGTTTCTGAAATAATAAATATAGTATGTTTTACTATATCATTTTTTTTTTTCAATTTGGTACAACATACTTGGTTAAAATTTGTCATGCAAAAATAACCTTTTGTATAGTTCATTCTTAATTTACCGATCATCATTTTTTATATGTTTTAACTTTAAACTATTTCTATGCAAATTTTATTATAAAAAGGTAGTTGAGGCATTAATGCCTCCAATTTTATTTTTGATCAAAACTCTATCCAATTTCAAAGCTATATAAATTGTAATACATATATATATATATATATATATATATATATATATATATATATATATATATATATAGTGATTCGTGATTCAGTTTAGGAATCCAAGGTTGTACCAAAACCCAATGAACCAACTCCCCAACCCACCCCATCATCTGAACCAATCCACTGTAATACCCCCAATTTTAAAAGGATAGTCTCGGTTTTTATTTATTTGTTTTAATTGTATTTTTAATTTTTTAATTGATTATTTGACTAATTGTTTATGTGTTTAATGGAATTAAGTGTTACTTGATTAATTGACTATTTGTCTAGATATTATTTGTATTATTTGTTTATTAGATTGTGTGTTTAAATGATGTATTTGATTAATTCTAATCAATTGTAGATTAAATATTTAAATGTTTAATTTTATTTTATGGTTATGGTTAGTAGTAATGGGCCAACCAATTAAGTTGTGATACCCCCTAATTTCGGAACACGGGTTGATCAAGTCCGCGCATAAAATCAGGAAAATATCAAAATAATTAAAGTATTTAAACAAGCACAGAATACAAAGATGAAAAATAAAGAATAAATAAACCGCTGAAGAAAACTAATAAATAAATATTTCATTAATTAATAATTCTCCAACAATTACAACTTGGGAATCCCGTAACTCAATGACCCCTTAAAACTTTATCCAATAATCCAATACTACTTAAAAGTACACAAGATGAATAGATGAATGACAGTCTCCCAGCTGCGAATCCTCAACCTCGAAATTGGAACCTCTAATAGCCTGAAAAATAAATTGTGGGTTAAACCCTACGGGCAAGCTTTCTCTACCAATCCTCTTAAAACCAATAAACAAATCATCTAAACCAAAATCAACCATAATAAAGTTTTAACTTTAATATACGATGATACACATAGATATAAACACTTATATATAATACAATATTCATATCCATTAATAAGTACATTAAAATATTAAAACCATAACTTAACCAATGATTAATTAATAATCATACCTAAACCAATCCACCAATATAATTTTCCTACAACATAAACTCCACTCACCTTAATTTCATCCTAAACCGTAATTTAATCATTTAAGTAACAAATTACAATCAAAGGAATAATATAATAAATCTAAACCAATAATAATTTTGATTATTTAAATTACACATCCAAAATTTAAGCCTTGGCAAATCATCCATGTCTCCAGCAATATTATTTTATTAATTTCTATAAAATAATACACTAATCTGTAAGTACTAGACTATTCTAATCATAATCCAACCTATACATACACTAACCAAGATGAAATTTTAATCATCTAACACATAATAATTTAATTATGCAATGGCAATTCAACTAAGCCATTAAAAATATATCTATTTATATATTAGCAATTCAACCATGCTTCTTTAAGTATATTTATTTATACTTTTAAATAACAATTCATCCATGCTTCCTATTTATGAAATTTATTTATAAATCATAATGCCATTTAATTTAAACATTTGGCAACTCATCTATGCCTACAATTCAATCATATATTAACTTTAACTTAACTATAAGCTTAACCATTCATAGACTTTACATGCATATTATAAGTATGTCCCTACTTTAATAACTACTCTATTAATATTTTAAATCAACCATACCATCTATAACTCAAGATAATACCCAATAAGACTTAGAACATTTAATAATCATAAATGATATATATACACATATATTTTATAATATATATATGTATGAAACCTTCCATAATAATCCTGGATTATTTAAATCACATAGATACATATATATAAAAAAAAATGTATATACATATAACCTTCTATGCTTACCATCAACTAATTAAACCATATACATGTATATATATAAATAATTTTAGATATATATATATATACATTAACCTCCTTTCATAATAAAATTGTTAATTAATTGTTCCACACAAATAAATGCTACTAAATACGTTAGTAACACTTAACGGCTCTCTAAACCCTAAAAATATCTCCACTAGTGGCTGATTTCGACCCTAACAGGCTTAAAATTAACTCTGGGAATTCACCGGACCCCACAAGATCTTACCAGCACATCAAACACCCCCGTACGCTCCCGCACGCGCCTCCACACGTGCCTCCACTTGCTGCACGCGCTCCCACTTGCATAGACACACTGGCAGGCGCGTCCACGCGCTTGCACGCGCCATCACGCGCTTAATTCACTCTCAACGCGTGTTGGCAGCTTCTGGTTGGCTACTTCTCTCCTGTCTTGTGAGCCGCGAAGCACTGGATCACTTCCCTTGTTGACTAGACCTAGTCAACGATCTATATCTATTGTGCACCAAGATTAGATGCACTCTACCTCACCTGATCAACTACCATTGATCTAGCTATATCAACGGCCGAATCTGAAGGTACACCACATTACTATGTGCCGCATTACACCAGATTACCTTACTAGCCATCAACTCCACATCAATGGTTCCCATCCGCGGCACACCATAATTCAGTGTACCGCGCCGCACGGAATCCCAGCCCCTTTGTGAATGCGTTGATTCCCGGTAGCTTTATAAAAACATTTATATATATATATATAATAGTATATATAAAATAATTCCTAAAATAATATTAAAAATACAAATCAATTCCAGAAAATTTCTAGAAAATCCCAGACAATTCATAATTAATATTTTAAGTCCATGGTTAATTTATCTAATAATTTAATCATCCGTTCAATATACTTAATCATGATAAACATAATTAAATCCAACTTACACAATTTTAGAAAAATAAGAATTCAAACATCATAATAACACATATATATATATACACATGATTAATCTACATATATACAAGGAATTAATGTGCTCCTAATAATCTGATTAATAAATTATTTTAAATCTACAAAATTTAAAACTATAATTTTGGATAATCAAGGTGAAAAGTTTATAAGTCTTAAGAGGAGAATTAGAAAAGAACTTGCCTGTCTATTCCAAATCCAGTCTCCTCTTTCTCTGATCCAGCCTCCTTTTTGTTGGCCTTCTCCTTTTCTCTCTCTCTTATTTTTCTAACGTGTAAACTTTCAACCCTAAAGTCTTATGTGTATATTTATACACATTAGACTCCAAATCCTATTCCTAATAGGACTTTCAAATAAAATAATAATCCTTAAATAATATATATATATACCTTCCATAATTAACTCATTGTTTAATTAAATCATATAGACATATATATATCCATAAATATATATCTATATATATATATTTTCATAAAAATTATTAATTAATTATATCTATATATAATTTTATATATTTATAATTAATACAAAAATGATCATTTAAATAATTAAATAACCATGGGCCTTTATTAGTTAACCCAATAAGGCTTCATATAAGCCCAAGACCACATCTTTTGATCCAACTTCCCTTAAGCCCAAATCCAATTAATTTAAATAAATCAAATAACTAAATAAACATTTAAATTAAAACAACTAATTACACTAAGCACATAAGCAAAACAATAAATTACAACCAAGTCACACCATACCAATAAAATCAATACGCCAACAATTCAATCAATAATTAAGTACACACACAACAATTATCATATCAATAACTCATGAAATATAAATAAAATAAAGTAATTAATCTAAGCACTCAATAAAATAAATTAATTAAAAATTAAAATAAACGCAATTAATTCAAATTAAATCAAATAAATTATTTAAAATAAAATAAAAGTAATTAATTTCAATTAATTAAATCCTTTAAAATATCAGGGTATTACATAAGTCCCATGGACTACTTGGATAGGAGGTTTAATGGGTATAAATAATTACCCATGAATAGTTGTATATGTATATATATAGATATATATGTATATATATATATATATATATATATATATATATATATATATATATATATATATAAAAGGAAAGTAATTTATTAATTAATATTATGACAACTTTAGTATTAATAAATAATCTGATATATATATTTTATATATTTATATAATGAGGATGTACATAGATTTTATACGTATCATGTTTTAAGTTACCTTTTAATATTATGGTAACTTTAGTATTAATAAATAATCTAATGTATATATTTTATTTATTTAATAAGGATATACATAGATTATATATGTAACATATATTAAGTTACCTTTTTAATATTTTAATTTTATTATTTTCTTTATTAAGTTGACTTGATTGGGAAAAGAAGTAGGGTTATTATTTAGCCTATAAATATATAACTGTAGGTTTGTAAAATAGGGTTAGCAATATATCACACAATATATTTTAGAGAGAACGAGTTGGAGAGAGAAGGAGGAAGAGGAAAGAATGAGGAAAAAGACCTTTAGAGAAGAATATCAAAGAAGAAGAAGTTTAACTTTCAATCCGAAAGTTTAAGGCAAGTTCTTCTTTTATATCTCTCCCTTTGATTTTTGTATCTATACATGCCTAGGAGATTCTAAGATTTTTAAACACATAAAACTAAATAATTATGCTTATTTAATTGGATTAGAACATAGATTTTATGAATTTGGTTCATATTTGTTCTTATTGTATGAATTGATAAATTCGTGGATTTGATCTGGTTTCATTATGAATTTTTATATGTTTTAAATGATGTAATTTCATGTCTGTGTATTGATGGAACCTAGAAACATGTCTTAGAATCATTAAACAGTAAATAATAAATTTACAGTAGAGTTTCTGGGTTGAATCGCGTAACAGTTTCGATCTGCCGTTACAGTGCTCGAGCCTTGGAAGCAAAGCTTAAGCCATAGGAGAAAAGCTCGAGCCATGGATCGAAAGCTCGAGCTATGGTTAGGAAGCTCGAGTTATTAGTAAGAAAGTTCGAGCCTTGCCTGGGAAATTTAAGTAAACAGCGTTCAATTGATCTTAATTAGTTTTGAAGGGTCCTGAACATTAAATAGGGACTAGGTAGGAGTTTAAATAAATTTTAAATAGACTTGATCATAACGATGCATGCTATTTAAATGTTTTAAACAAATGAATGGATTTAATCTTTTAAATTGTTCTAGCAATTAAGATTAAATATTCAACATGAATTGAAATTGGAGAATGCTTACTTGGCTGTAAAATAAATATCAGTATTTTTAAGATTCAGTTTGTGTAGGATATAGGATGTAAGAAGCTTAAAGAAGTTTATAAGTTATTCCTATTTTGTGATAGCATGATATTCTATTATTATATTAATTTTTGGATTATTTGATATATTATTTTATTTGTTACATCAATTGTTGGATTGTGTGGTTTAATGCACCGGTATGGGACGGTGGCATTCTAGGGATGGATTAACTTATCAGTTAAGTCCTACCTATTTTGTATAAGGGAATGGATTAATTAAAATGTTAAGTCCTCCTTATATTCAAGTTAGGTCAGTTGAACAAGTTGAATGACTTATAGAGAATTACTTTATACTAGATTGGATGGATTATATATATATAATTATATGCCATGATATGAGCTTGAGTCTCAGGATCAGTGGTTAGGGTGCGTATATTGCTAGGGATGTGTAGCTAGATATAGTGTAGTTGTGTGCCCTGGTAGGTGTAGGTACTCATGCCCACTATATGTGCGTTTTGCATGTTGCCTACTGATGAGCGCTGAAAAGTGCGTATTTAAACCCCTTAAGCTTAGGCATTCTAGTACCCTTATCTATCTTACTTTACCATCTTAGATTGATTTTGTGTTATTTCCATTTCAGGCACTTATCCCGAAAATAAGCTAACTCAGCCAAATGAGAGTAGAAATGAAACAATTCTGGGATGAATCAAAGAAAGGAGCCAAGTGGAAGCAAAAGGAAGAAAAAGGTGGAATTCAACATCTTCGATCGATCTCAGATCAAGGTTCGATCGATCTAGCATGATCGATCTTAGCACTTCAAGATGGATCAGAGCCATGATGACATTTTCAGAGATCTCAAAAGTTCGATCGATCCAACATCATTCTTCGATCGATCGAACTACCTTATCCTTATCTAAATGATTGATCTTATCTAGTGGTACCACCCTACCAACCACTTTTGTCCTTTTCTCAAAAATATCTTTGAAATATCTTAGATTTGTTTGTATCCAAAAAGCGCCACCATTGAGGATCGATCCAACTTTAGTTCGATAGATCTCAGCCATGTTCGATCAATCCAAGTCCAAGGTTCGATAGATCGAACTTCCTCTAGTGCGAAAAAGTTAAATTTCCAGCTCACAAAAATTTGTCCTTTATCCAATCATTGGGGAATATTTGCTGTACGACCCCAGCTTAATTTGGGTGTCATTTGACCTACCTATATAAAGATAATGATTACTTTTTACATCTGATTACATCATATCATATCATACCTTGTAGAACTCTTGGAGGGAAGCTTAGAGGAGGAGGAAGCTAGAGACACCATTGCAGACTCTTCATCAACCAGGGAGCAAATCTCTACCATGGAGTTAGCCCTTGAGGGTTGGAAAAGCACTACCTTGAGTGGCTAGACATCCTCTTGGGGCTAGAGTTAGCCCCAAACATGCTTTCTACATCTTAATTTTGTGTATTATTGAGGGATTAGTGTTGTAATACATGTTTTGACACTTATATATATATAGATCTTGTTTATTCGATGATTTATGTGGTTTAATGCTTCCAATTGATCATTTCATTCTATCCACATGTCTATGTATGCTAGAATAGATGTTCATGTGTTTGTCTCTATTTCTTGTGTTATTGATGCACGTTTATGTATATTAATGCCATAGATCTAGAGATTGTCAAAACATTGTGCTTAATGGAATGCTCTTGTAATTTTCTTGATGGTTCATGCTCATTTCTTGATGAATTGTGCCTCTCCCTTAGCTTAATTAGTTTAATTTCATGTCATTAGCTTAATTGTAGTGTAGTGGTAGCATAGTTGTTAGATGGGAGGACAATCCATGATTGTTGTTTGATGTTCCATACTTTTGAATGCAAGTAGCATATGTCTCTAGCCTTGTTGTGTATTTGGCTTGTGAGCTTAATGAAATGATTAATGACTTGCTAGATATATTGTGCTTTTTACATGTAATTTAGACAATATATACTTAATTGTTAGATATATTGTGCTTTTCACATGTTGCTTAGACAATATATACTTAATTGGTCACTCTTGCTAATTGAATCAACCAAACACACACACACATTAATATTGCAACACACATTTTCCTCATTAGTCACTTGTTAAGGGTGTAGAAAAGTATTATTTGGTGGTGACCTCTAAACCCCAAGATCTCTCTCTTACTTACTCTTTATTGCATTCAATTATTTAGTTTAATTTACTCTCTAGTTTAATCAACCAACCAACTATTTGTTTGATCAATCGACCTACTAACCCTAACAGTGATTCCGCAACCAAATTCGACTCCAATCCCTTGGGACGATCCATATTCACCCTAACTATATTTTTAGTGAAGGTAGTAGTGGCTTTTATAAATGTAAAACTTGGCCCTCGCCTTAATGCACACTCTTAAGCTTATGGTGTAGCGATGCACCATAGTTTTTGGCACCGTTTTCGGGGATTGATTGATTGGTAACGTCTTATTTGTGGAATCAATTTGGAATTAATTCTCTTTTGATCGTGTCTTTGTTTTTATTTTTGTTTTGATTACTTATTGTGTTTGTTCATCTTTGACAAGGAGCATTGAGTTAGGAAGCAAACAAAGGAGCATTCAAGCAGATGAGCTAAGCAAGAAAGGAAAAATGCTAAAAATTTTAAATTTTTTTTTGCTAAGCTAAGCTATAAATTTGGAGTTGAAATGCTAAATGACCTTTGTGAGACTTTCTTTACTCAATCCCTTAGTTAAATCATCGGCCCGCGTGGAGGCTTGTTTTTAATCTCTTAGATAAATCGTGAGCCTACGTGGAGGCATTCTTAATTGTTCTTTACATCATTGTTGTTAAAGCATAGGAGTATGGGTTAAGTGTTTGTGGAGGAAGTTTCATTGAATTGTTATGAAGTCGAAGTGTTTGTTCATTCATTGTTTTTATGTGTTTTTACATTGTGCATGCATGGTCGTAGATCACTAAGACCAACTCTTGTCTTGCTTGATTTGCATCTTGAATCCATAGTTAGAAGTCTTAGGGGAAGAGGAAGTTCTAGTTCTACCCAATCCATTACATCAATGGAAGGCCATAATGAAGAGCATGTGGAGGACCTTGGTCACATAGACCAACAAGGTATCCTCCATTCAAATGTGCATCATGAGAACATGCAAGCACCATTAGACATGCCTAAGCCATTCATTCACCAACCACAACAATAAGGCTAAGTTCCATTTGGAATGCCAATGCTAATGTATGCTCCACAACCTTCCATCATTCAAGGAAATCAAAATCAAGGTGCCCATGTTGCACCTCAAATTGCTAATCCTCCATTTGTTTTAAAAGATCAATATGTGCCTAATGAATACAATGCACCCATATGCATTTAATTACCACCATTTAGAGCACATCACTATGAAACTAAGCTACAAACCATTCAAATGCTTCCTAACTATCATGGACTTCTAAGTGAAGAACCTTACAAACATTTGGATGAGTTTCTAGAAGTATGTTCCACCGTAAAATATACGGACATGCTGGAAGAGGTCTTAAGACTCAAACTTTTTCCATTCACCTTAAAAGACAAGGCAAAGTATTGGTTTAACAATCTTAGGCCTTTTTTAATCACTTCTTGGGCAGAAATGCAACAAGAATTCTTGAAGAAGTACTATCCAATTTTTAAGACCAATACCATGAGAACCTCAATTCGGGAATTTTCATATGGGGATAGAGAAACGTTTCATGAGGCATGGGAACGCTTTAATGAATTAGTTAGGAAATGTCCACATCATGACATGCCCAAATGACAATTAGTTCAATATTTCTTTGAGAGCTTATCAGACAATTACAAAGGCATGGTTGATGCTTTCATGGGTGGCTCATCCATTGATAGGCATGAGGATGACGTGTGGCGTCTTTATGAGAGCATGAGTGAAAATTCTTTGTATAGAACATTATCATCCAAGAATGGTAGAAATTCACAAGGTAGGAAGAGTGTTGGCTTACATCAAGTCGACCATTCAAATGAAATAGCCGCGAAATGAAGTCTTTATCTCAAAGGTTTGATCAATTTTTGATTAACCAAAACTCGGCGAACCAAGTATCTTCCTTCCCTAACCATTCTCATCGTGCATCAAATGAAACATGTATGACTTGTTCTAGTGTTCTTTATTCTACTTCTCATTGTCCTCACGAACAAGTGCAAAATGAACCTAATGAACAAGTCAATGTAACTTTTGTGAACCAAAAGAACAATCCTTATGGAACTCATTATAATCCAAGTTGGAGAAATCATCTGAATTTCTCTTGGAAAAACCAAGGAGAGGGCTCAAACCCTTCCCAAGGCGGTTTTCAAGGGAGGTACATTCCACCTCTACTTCAAAACCAAGGTTCTAGACCTTATCAATCACAAGGGAATCAATTTGCTAACTCTCATTTTCCCAACCAATCTTATTCCCAAGGAAATGTTAGAAGTCCCGCCTTTGAAGAAAAAGTTTTGAATGCTTTGGGCACTCTTGAGGCAAATACACAATTGCTTCATTCCCACTCTCAATCTATTACGAAGATAGAAACCCAAGTAGGGCAAATAGCAAGCACTCTTAATGCAAGAGAGAAGGGAAAGATGCCTATGAATGCCCCACCTAAGCAACAATGTGTTATGGAAACCCATTCCTCATCAGAAGGCCACACCATTGAGTATGTTAATGCGGTGACTACCTTGCAGAGTGGTAGGATTGTGGACAATCAAGTCGAAAAGTTCAATGAAGAGAGTGAACCGGTGCAACCTCAAGTTGTCACCCGTCCCGTTTCACATCCCATTCCTCCTTTATTGCATATACATGATCTTGTGAATGAGAAAGCTTCAAAATGTGATTTGAAGAATGATTTTGAAAATGATTTGAAGAAAGATTTGCCAAAAAATGAATTTGAAAAGGTTTTGTTAAAATATGATTTGAAACAAAGTGATTTGAAAAATTCTTGTATTGAAGAGTTTTCAAAAGGAAGTGCTGAAAAAGTGTTTGAGCCAAAAACTCCATTTCCGGATGCCTTAAAAGGATCCATTTCAAAAGACAAGCAAAAGGCAAAAACCAATGAAATCATAGAAATGTTTAGGCAAGTGAAAGTCAATCTTCCACTTTTGGATACAATCAAGCAAATTCCGGCTTATGCCAAATTCTTGAAAGACTTGTGCACCCAAAAGCGGAAGAACAAGAGCCAAACACTAAGAAAAGTGGTTTTAACCGAGCAAGTGAGCTCAATTTTGCAACATAACACTTTACCAAAGTTTAAGGACCCCGGTTCACCTACTACTTCATGCATTATTGGTGATCATATCATTAATCAGACGCTTCTTGACTTAGGAGCAAGTGTTAACGTTCTTCCATACTCGGTTTATGTCAAATTGGGCCTAGGTGAATTGAAACTGACGTCAGCAGTTTTACAACTTGCCGACCGATCCATTAAGAAGCCTAGGGGTATAATTGAGGATGTTTTGATAAAGATTGACAAATTTTTCTTCCCCGTTGATTTCGTTGTCATTGACACGGAACCGGTCCCCAATCCTAAAATCCAAATTCCCGTTATCCTTGGCCGTCCTTTTTTGGCAACCGCTAATGCCAACATCAATTGTAGGACAGGGATAATGAAGATCTCATTTGGCCACATGAATGTGAAGTTGAATATCTTCAATCCCACACCCAACTCATTTGACGAATATGAAGGAGAGGTTAATGATGTAGATAAATGCTATGATCTTCAATGTCAAGGAAGTGAGCTTTTGTGTAAGACCAAAACTTCAAAGGGGTCATTTTCAACCTTGCATTCTCAAAGTCTTGTTTCAAATTCTTGCCTTGAAAGGGCATAGAAGCCCAAAGATTGTGATTGCATTGACAAGGGATCAAAAGTTTCTTTTGAGCTTAATCCAACAAGTTCTTCAAAGAACTATTTGTTGGGTTGAGTTCAAAGCATTTATCACCCCAACAAGGAGGGGATGCATTACAAGATCTTTGATCTGGGCTAAAAGAGCCCAATGTCTTGCTAGAGACATTAAAGACTAGCAAAACATTTCTTAGGGTGTCAAAACCCTATTCCTCCCTCATTTCTATCTTAAATTTCATTTATTGCGAAGTCTAGATACTTGTTTTTGGTTCATATGTATTATTAGGAAATGTGATTAGGATTGCATGAACTTTTATGTTGTGATTGAACATTTTGCATAAGTTCGATCGATCTCAAATGAGAGTTCGATCGATCGAACTTCCACCTGCATCCAAAACTTAGAAAATTTTTTGACCTGCATCCACCTGCATCCAAATCACCTCTCCGTCCCATCGTTTGAACTTATTCTCAGATTGATCAGAAGACCTTAGATCGATCCAACTTTAAATTTTGATCGATCTTGAGATCTAACACTTAAGAAAATTTTTAAGCCTGCATCAACCTGCATATTTTAGCTCTTTGTCTCATCGATCGAAAACATTTCAAGATCGACCTGAAGTTTTTCGATCGATCCAACTTCATCATTGGATCGATCTGCAAGTTCCAACACTTAATCAAATTTTTGAACCAAATACCTGTATATTTTTGCTCTCTGTCTGATCGATCGAACATTTTGTAAAGATCGATCTCAGTTCTTCATCTCACCATCTTTGACTTTGTTTGACTTTTTAATTTTAAAATCCAAAAATATTTTTATTTTGTTTTCTGTTTCAAAAATCCCAAAAGATTTTATTTTATTTAAAAAAAAAGGGATTTTACTTTATTTATTTAAAAAAAAAACCAAAAAGATTTTATTTATTATTATTTTTTTTTACTCTTATTTTTCAAAAATCCAAAATGTTTTTCATTTTTTAATTTTAATTTTAATTTTAGTTTTTAATTTTTCAAAAATTTCAAAAATTCCAAAAATACTTTGAAGAGAGATCATCACAGTTCGATCGATCGAACTGAACGGAAAAAGTTTTTTAAAATAGAACCTGAGGGTCTCAAGATCGATTTATTAGATCGATCCAACCCTACAAACTCTTGTCCCTCCTTCCCGTCACCACTGTGCACCCATCTTCATCATCTTTTCCTGTGAATCTCTGGCGAGATCCGGTGGGCGTTGACTTCTCTCTTCTCTCGGATTCCATCACCCCTTCAAATCTCATCCACTTCTCTCATATTTTAGGTGAGATCCGAGATCTACTTTGTGATTTAAGCTTCTATTTTATGTATTCATACTTTACATACTAGATCCATGATATTTTGATGATGAAATCCACCATTGATGAAGCTTGAAACATTGTGTATATATGTGTATTTATGTGTTTGTATATATTTGTATATATTTGATTTTTGATTTGTTTTGTGGGAGTATAGGCTTTGTAAAGTGAGTAGGATTGAGGAATTGTTGTGTTGATGGGCTCACGACCTTGTTCGTGTGGCCACCGTGCTTCCAAAGTCACAGATCTGTGACCTTTCAGTTTTCATCTTTGCACAGTTCGATCGATCAAACTTCTATCTCAGATCGATCTTGAGAGATCGATCGAACTCATCCTTTTCAGTTTCTCAGATCGATCGAAGTTTTGAGATCGATATCACATTTTTTTTGTGATCGATTGAACTTCACATATTTCATACACACATTCCATGCATCTTATCTTGTGTCCACTCTATCTCATTCATGCCCAATGCTTGTGATATTCCACATTGGATGCATTTCATACTCATATTGCTTAGCATGTTTACCTCTTGTCACTTATATAGATTCATGTCATATATGTTTTGTCTATCTTATTTGACATGCATATTTCTATTTTGTGCTTTCAATTCTTTATTCTGGCACTGACTCCCCTCGCAAGTTTTAAATTATTTTTCAGGCCATGACTAAGCGTAAGACTGTTGCCAAGAGGCAACACGGGCCTTAAAGACGTATCAGACCTAGGATAGAGGAGCCAGCAGAGCCCTCTCATATACAGGAGGAGCCATTAGAGCCTATTCCACCTCAGTCACCTTCTCATGAGGCTGAGGCTGATCATATTCCATTTACTTCTGAGGCTCAGCCTACGTTTACACCATTTCCATCTCCATCACATACTGAGGCTGAGCATTCACTGTTACCATTTCCACCACAACAGCCAGCTCAGCCAGCTCGAGAGCGTGACAAGCCCTTGCCTAGATATGCACATATGACAGTGGACCATGAGTCAGTTTTCGACACAGATTTCTTTCCAGATCTTTGCTGACCCGATCAACTTATGATGATATTACCTAGAAGGGCCTTGCAGCTATTCTTACCCCAGTTACTAAGCCAGTCTACCCGCGGCTAGTACGGATGTTCTTCCAGAACCTCCGACCATCCCCGTGTACCACGGCAGAGCTGGTCACTACCATAGATGGCTATCAGATTTCTCGTACTGTGGACACACTAGCCAGATCATGCCATTATCCACACAGATGCCCTCCGGAGCTACAGGAGCTTTATCCTAGGCTATACAGGCCTTCTTATGCTGACATGGCAGTATTTCTGACAGGTCACCATGCCGATGGTGAGACTTTCGCCACCCGCACTTTTCTTCCAGATGACCTATGGTTCTTTGATTTCGTTCTCTTTCAGAACATATATATAACCGGGCACAAGATTCAGCGGCAAGGAGACTATCTGACAGCCCTCTACGCATTTTATACAGGCCATTGAGTATCTATCCCCGCGCTCATCTGGAGCTTGATGATGAAGCTCTTCGATGAGTATATCAGCAAGGAGAAGCCCAAAAGGGCTAAGTCTCTTCCATTTGGCCACCTCATCACCCAGATATTGATCGATCAACACTATCCTTTCCATCCTCAGGAGCACCCTGAGAGAGGTTTCTGTCACTTCTTAAAAAAGGACTGGGACAAGAGCTACAATGCTATTATCACCAGATTGCAAGACCATGCAGTAGTGGCTGTAAAGGAGCTTGAGGCTGAGGAGGCAGAGGCAGCAGCAGCAGCAGTCCCTGCAGTGGACAATGTACCAGTAGGTCCAGCTGCCAAGCACATAGACATTGATTTAGAGTGACCTGCAGATGACGCAGAGTAGCACTTTCCAGCTGGGTCGCCAGTACACGAGGAGGAGCAGACTCAGGATCTTTCTTCCGATTCATCCGTACCTGAGGTTCCTAGTCAGACCCCCGGCTTTGGAGAGCGTCTTTAAGCTCTTGAGGATTCAGTAGTTGTTATCAGAGCTGATATTGCTGCCATTCGAGCTGATGCTGTAGCCCACCGAGCTGATTTTGTTACATTCCGCACGGATGTCATGACTGTACTCCGAGACTTATCTCACGATATCCGCGGAGCTCGCCCTGCCCGTCCTGCCTCGTCCACCTGAGATTCCCAGTTTCTTCTATCTTTTTATACTACACTTTTGTGATCTATACTTCATTTTTGTCACTGTATATTATTTGTAGCCGGATATGTCAGCTTTGCTCTTTTGATGTACTCTATACTTTATTTTCTTTATATATGTTTTTGCTATGGATGTCATCTATTATGTTCTCATATCTATCTGTTTGACTCCATCAGGTGCATCACAGTGACTACAGTGAGAGAGAATGCTACATAATTTTCAGGACCATCCTTATACCCCTTTCACTATTTTATTTCATTTACACTTGCATGTCCACTATGCACTGATTATCCCTTTTTGTTATATGATAAATTTATCCGAGTGCCAAATTTCAGGACCACAGTTAATCCCAAGTTTGGGGGGGCCTTGCCACCCACTTTGCATACTTCAGTTCCAGGCATTCTTTGCCTTAATTGCACCGGTATACTCTTTCCTTTTGTTCTCTTTGCACATTGAGGACATTGTGCAGTTTAAGTTTGGGGGTAATGGTGTATGTTACAGTGTTTGCTTTTAAATTCAAAATTTTGAGCATAACTTGTGTATTTGAGATATTTTCTATGATTGATCCATATTAGCGATGATTTTGATCTTTTGAGGACTATATTGCTTAGAATTTAAAAATTGCTTGACTTGAGAGTCCAACACTCCTTGTATGCCTTGTGGATGCCATTTATGAGTAAATTTTTCAAAAAATTGATATCTTGCTTACACTTGTTGTCCACATCATCTTGATTTTGTGATTATTTTGAGATTCACTTTAGAATTCTTCACTAGCACCGGCGCACACTAGCATTCATTTGTGGGGTACATGCTTTGTTGATTATTAAATTGGTTATATCCAATTGAGCTAGTAGTGCATTGAAAGCTTTCATTTTTGATAAAGGTGGATAACAACCCCTTTTCACAAAGTAGCCGGGATTCTAGCCTTATCAAGCACTGAACTTCTCGCGCTAAAAGGTGAAGGGCCCAAACTCTAGGTTAATAATTTTATTCAAAAAAAAAGGGAAGAAAAAAAGAAAAAGTTACAAAAGCAATAAAAAAGTGAAGACTTCTCCCAAAAGATGAGAAATGGGAAATGATTAAATGGAGGTTGTCTTGATTTGTAGCCTAGTTGATTTGAGCTTGTAAGTCTGTAGGGGCGTTTGAATGCCTAATGCCCTAAAACCGTCTGGTTTGGGAGTCATTGACCCAGCGCTCGACCTTATGAATCGCTAGAAAGCTTTATAGATCAACACATTGCACCATGCTTCCCATCTTGATCCTAAAAAAAAAAAAAATCGAGTGAAGAGAATAAGCACACCTAAGATAATAAAGCTTTAATGAAAAGGTCCACTTTTTGTCTTGATGATTGGTACTAGATTTATGTGCTAATTTGAGGGTAAGGATGTGATTAATTCTTTAGTTGGCTAAGATAGCAACATATTTGATGCTGGTCCACTCAAAAGGATTCTAGAGTTATTTTTATTTGCATGATCATTTTCTTGATGTGTGGAGGACCATACTTGCTTACTTGATGTTAAAATGTTGGGAAATTGCTTAGAAATGTTTGAAAAATTGCATACTTAAGGTAGTTTTCTCCCAATGCTTGTTTGCAATATTGGTACCTCTTTTGTGAGAATGTGCTTAATGTTTGTGGGTATCATTTCTGGAAACCCTCATGAGACTTCACTCGTCCACTAAGGGTAACCTAGGAGTTTAAAAGGCTTGTTGCATATGCTAAGTGCAATCGTGTTCCCTACGAAAGTAGCGTTATCCATTTATTGTTTTCTAGTTCATAGTTGTTTAGTTATTTATTTTATTCCTTTACTTTCTAGTTCATTGCTAGGGACTAATAATATTTAAGTTTGGGGGTGTGATGAGTGCTGAAAAGTGCGTATTTAAACCCCTTAAGCTTAGGCATTCTAGTACCCTTATCTATCTTACTTTATCGTCTTAGATTGATTTTGTGTTATTTCCATTTTCAGGCACTTATCCCGAAAATAAGCTAACTCAGCCAAAAAAGAGTAGAAATAAAGCAATTCTGAGATGAATCAAATAAAGGAGCCAAGTGGAAGCAAAAGGAAGAAAAAGGTGGAATTCAACATCTTCGATCGATCTCAGATCAAGGTTTGATCGATCCAACATGATCAATCTCAGCACTTCAAGATGGATTAGAGCCATGATGACATTTTCAGAGATCTTAAAAGTTCGATCGATCCAACAACATTCTTTGATCGATCGAACAACCTTGTCTTTATCCAAATGATTGATCTTATCTAGTTGTACCACCCTACCAACCACTTTTGTCATTTTTACAAAAATATCTCAAATTTGTTTGTATCCAAAAAGGCCTCCATTGAGGATCGATCCAACTTTAGTTCGATAGATCTCAGCCATGTTCGATTGATCCAAGTCCAAGGTTCGATCGATCGAACTTCCTCCAGTGTGAAAAAGTTAAATTTCCAGTTCACAAAAAGTTGTCCTTTATCCAATCATTGGGGAATATTTGCTATACGACCCCAGCTTGTTTTGGGTGTCATTTGACCTACCTATATAAGATAAGGATTACTTTTTACATCATATCATATATATCATATCATACCTTGTAGAAGTCTTGGAGAGGAAGCTTAGAGGAGGAGGAGGCTAGAGACACCATTGGAGACTCTTCATTAACCAATGAGCAAATCTCTACCATGGAGTTGGCCCTTGAGGGTTGGAGAATCACTACCATGAGTGGTTAGACATCCTCTTGGGGCTAGAGTTAGCCCCAAACATGCTTTCTACATCTTGATTTTGTGTATTTTTGAGGGATTAGTGTTGTAATACATGTTTTGGCACTTTTATATATATAGATCTTGTTTATTCAATGATTTATGTGGTTTAATGCTTCGAATTGATCATTTCATTTTATCCATATGTCTATGTATGCTAGAATAGTTGTTCATGTGTTTGTCTCTATTTCTTGTGTTATTGATGCATGTCTATGTGTATTAATGCCATAGATCTAGAGATTGTCAAAACATTGTGCTTAATGGAATGCTCTTGTAATTTTCTTGATGGTTCATGTTCATTTCTTGATGGATTGTGCCTCACCCTTAGCTTAATTAGTTTAATTTTATGTCATTAGCTTAATTGTAGTGTAGTGGTAGCATAGTTGTTAGATGGGAGGACAATCCATGCTTGTTGTTTGATGTTCCATACATTTCAATGCAAGTAGCATATGTCTCTAACCTTGTGGTGTATTCGGTTTGTGAGCTTAATGAAAGGATTAATGACTTGCTAGATATATTGTGCTTTTCATATGCTACTTAGACAATGTATACTTAATTGTTAGATATATTGTGTTTTTCACATGTTGCTTAAACAATATATACTTAATTGGTCGCCCTTGCTAATTGAATCAACCAAACACACACACACATCAATATTGCAACACACATTTCCCTCATTAGTCACTTGTTAAGGGTGCATAATAGTATTGTTTGGTGGTGACCTCTAAACCCCAAGACTTCTCTCTTACTTACTCTTTATTGCATTCAATTATTTAGTTTAATTTGCTCTCTAGTTTAATCAACCAACCAACTTTTGTTTGATCACTCGACCTACTAACCTTAATAGTGATTCCACAACCAAATTCGACTCTAATCCCTTGGGACGATCCCTACTCACCCTAACTATATTTTTAGTGAAGGTAGTAGTGGCTTTTATAAATGTAAAACTTCGCGCTCGCTACCATAGATTTAGAGATTGTTAAAACATAGTGCTTAATGGAATGCTCTTGTAATTTTCTAGATGGTTCATGCTCATTTCTTGATGGATTGTGCTTCTTCCTTAGCTTAATTAGTTTAATTTCATGTCATTAGCTTAATTGTAGTGTAGTGGTAGCATAGTTGTTAGATGTGAGAACAATCCATGCTTGTTGTTTGATGTTCCATACTTTTAAATGCAAGTAGCATATGTCTCTAACCTTGTGGTGTATTTGGCTTATGAGCATAATGAAAGGATTAATGACTTGCTAGATATATTATGCTTTTCACATGCAATTTAGACAATATATACTTAATTGTTAGATATATTGTGCCTTTCACATATTGCTTAGACAATATATACTTAATTGGTCACCCTTGCTAATTGAATCAACTAAACACACACATACATCAATATTGCAACACACATTTTCTTCATTAGTCACTTGTTAAGGGTGTAGAAAAGTATTGTTTGGTGGTGACTTCTAAACCCCAAGATCTCTCTCTCTTACTTACTATTTATTGCATTCAATTATTTAGTTTAATTTGCTCTGTAGTTTAATCAACCAACTAACTATTTGTTTGATCACTCGACCTACTTACCCTAATAGTGATTCCACAACCAAATTCGACTCCAATCCCTTAGGACGATCCCTACTCACCCTAACTATATTTTTAGTGAAGGTAGAAGTGGCTTTTATAAATGTAAAACTTGGCCCTCGCCTTAATGCACACACTTTCTAAGCTGGTGGTGTAGCGACGATGGAAAACAATCACCACCAAGTTTTTGGCGCCAATACACATAGACATGCATCAATAACACAAGAAATAGAGACAAACACTTGAACATCTATTCTAGCATACATAAACATATGGATAGAATGAAATGATCAATTCGAAACATGAAACCACATAAATCATTGAATAAACAAGATCTATATATATAAAAGTATCAAAACATGTATTACAACACTAATCCCTCAATAATACACACAATCAAGATGTAGAAACCATGCTTGGGGCTAACTTTAGCCCCAAGAAGATGTCTAGCCACTCATGGTAGTGCTTCTCCAACCCTCAAGGGTTAACTCCATGGTAGAGATTTGCTCATTGGTTGATGAAGAGTCTCTAATGGTGTCTCTAGCCTCCTCCTCCTCTAAGCTTCCTCTCCAAGACTTCTACAAGGTATGATATGATATATATGATATGATGTAAAAAGTAATCCTTATCCTTATATAGGTAGGTCAAATGACACCCAAAATAAGCTGGGGTCGTACATCAAATATTCCCCAATGATTGGATAAAGGACAACTTTTTGTGAGCTGGAAATTTAACTTTTTCGCATTGGAGGAAGTTCGATCGATCGAACCTTGGACTTGGATCGATCGAACATGGCTGAGATCTATCGAATTGAAGTTGGATCGATCCTCAATGGCGGCGCTTTTTGGATATAAACAAATCTGAAATATTTTGAAGATATTTTTGGGAAAAGGACAAAAGTGGTTGGTAGGGTAGTACAACTAGATAAGATCAATCATTAAGATAAGGACAAGGTAGTTCGATCGATCGAAGAATGATGTTGGATCGATTAAAATTTTGAGATCTCTAAAAATGTCATCATGGCTTTGATCCATCTTGAAGTGCTGAGATCGATCATATTGAATCGATCGAACCTTGATCTGAGATCGATCGAAGATGTTGAATTCCACATTTTTCTTCCTTTTGCTTCCACTTGGCTCCTTTCTTTGATTCATCCCAAAATTGCTTCATTTCTGCTCTTATTTAGCTAAGTTAGCTTATTTTCGGGATAAATGCCTGAAAATAGAAATAATACGAAATCAATCTAAAATGGTAAAATAAGATAGATAAAGGTACTAGAATGCCTAAGCTTAAGGGGTTTAAATACGCACTTTTCAGCGTTAAACAACATGTGAAAGGCATAATAAATCAAAACAAGTCATTAACCTTTCATTAACTCACAATCCAAATACAACACAAGGATAGAGACATATGTTAATTGCATTCAAAAGCTTGGATCATCAAACAATAAGCATAGATTATCCTCTTATTTAACACTACACTACAACTACACTACATCTACACTACTAGCATGAAAATAAACTAGGGGAGAGGCACAATCCATCAAGAGATAAGCATGAACCATCACGAGAATCACAAAAGCATTCTTTTAAGCACAATGTTTTGACAATCTCTAAATCTATAGCATCAATACACATAGACATGCATCAATAACACAAAATCTAAAGATAAGCACATGAACATCTATTCTAGCATACATAGACATATGGATAGAATGAAATGACCAATTGGAAGCATTAAACCACATAAATCATTGAATAAACAAGATCTATAAATATCAAAGTGTTAAAACATCAATTACAATACTAATCCCTCAATAATACATAAGATTAAGATATAGAAAGCATGTTTAGGGCTAACTCTAGCCCCAAGAGGATGTCTAGCCACTCATGGTGATGATGCTCTAACCCTCAAAGGCTAATTCCATGGTTGAAATCTGCTCCTTGTTGATGAAGAGTCTGCAATGGTGTCTCTAGCCTTCTCCTCCTTTAAATTTCCTCTCTACGAGATGATATGAATATAATGTTGGCTCGTTTTGTAAACGCAATCCTTATCCTTATATAGGTAGGTCAAAATGACACCTAAAATGAGCTGGGGTCGTGCACACAATATTCCCTAATGATTGGATAAAGGACAACTTTCAATGAGATGGAATTTTAACTTTTTCGCACTGGAGGAAGTTCGATCGATCGAACCTTGAACTTGGATCAATCGAAAGTAAGTGAGATCGATCGAACTTAGGCTGGATCGATCCAACTGGCTGAGCTTTTTGGAAAAAGACAATTTCAAGATATTTATGGGAGATATTTATGGGAAAAGGACAAAAGTGGTTAGTGGGTGGTACAGCTGTGGATATGATCAATCATTTGAATAAGGACAAAAGTGTTCGATTGATCGAATGATGGTGTTGGATCGATTGAACTTTTGGAACTTTATGCTTTTGAGTTAAGGCTTGGATCTATCTTGAAGTGCTGAGATCTATCATTGTTCGATCGATCGAACCTTGAACTTGGATCGATCAAACTTTGCTGCTTGCCACCTTTGGCTTCATTTGCTTCCTTTTTTCTCCACTTTGCTCCTTTCTTTGATTAATCCCAAAATTGCTTCAATTAAGCTCTTATTTGGCTGAGTTAGCTTATTTTCGGGATAAGTGCCTGAAAATGGAAATAATACGAAATCAATCTAAAACGGTAAAGTAAGATAGATAAAGGTACTAGAATGCCTAAGCTTAAGGGGTTTAAATACGCACTTTTTAGTGCTCATCACTAGTGTGTGCCTATGCTAGTGTAGAATTCTAAAGTGAATCTCAAAACAATCACAAAATCAAGATGATGTGGACCACAAATGTAAGCAAGATATCAATTTTTCGAAAAATTTACTCTTAAATGACTTCCACAAGGCATACAAGGAGTATTGGACTCTCAAGTCAAGCAATTTTTAAATTCTAAGCAATATACTTCTCAAAAGATTAAAATCATCGCTATTATGAACCAATTATAGAAAATATCTCAAATACACAAGTTATGCTCAAAATTTTGAATTTAAAAGCAAACACTGTAACATACACCATTACCCCTAAACTTAAACGGCATAATGTCCTCAATGTGCAAAGAGAATAAAAGGAAAGAGTATACCGGTGAAATTAAGGCAAAGAATGGCTGGGACTGAAGTATACAAAGTGGGTGGCATGGCCCTTCCAAACTTGGGATTAACTGTGGTCCTGAAATTTGGCACTCGGATAAATTCATCAGATAACAAAAAAGGATAATCAGTGCACAGTGGATATGCAAGTGTAAATGAAATAAAACAGAGAGAGGGGTATAAGGGTGGTCCTGAAAATTATGTAGCATTCTCTCTCACTGTAGTCACTGTGATGCACTTGATGGAGTCAAACAGATAGATATGAGAACATAATAGATGACATCCATAGCAAAACATATATAAAGAAAATAAAGTATAGAGTACATCAAAAGAGCAAAGCCGACATATTCGGCTGCAAATAATATACAGTGACAAAAATAAAGTATAGATCACAGAGGTGTAGTATAAAAAGATAAAAGAAACTGGGAATCTCAGGTGGATGAGGCAGGATGGGCAGGACGAGCTCTGCGGATATCGTGAGATAAGTCTCGGAGTGCAGTTATGACATCCGTGTAATAATCCTAATTTTTCAAAAGGGATAAAATTTACTTATTTGTTGGTTTTAGTTAGTTGTTTAATTATGATTAAATTTACTTATTTGATTTATTGGTTTTAATTGACATATTTTATCTAGAAGCTTAGGTGGGTTATTTGTTTTAAATATGTATGCTAGGGTTTTAGTTTCATATAGTTTTGGGACGCCGACTTATATTAGGTTTTAATTAAAAACTTGTGGAGATAAGTTTAAGCAGACTTAGGATTTGGGATGGATATATATATATATATATATATATATATATATATATATATATATATATATAGATATTCTTAGACGTCTGCTAGGGTTGTGAAAAAATCCTATTCACGTGATAGGGTCTTGAGAGGAAAAACCAGAGAGTGGTCTGGAGAGGAAAACACAGAAAGAGAATCACAGAGTGTCTTGAGAGATTAATTAAAAGGGTTGCTTCAGGATGGAATTAAGAAGCAACAGTGGAATGAAATTGTGATCAGAGGAGAAATGGTCTTGGTGAATTCTGGAATTTAGCAACGGCGTTGAAAGGTTTCAAACCGGAATCTTAAGTCAAGTTTCAGTCTATTTATTTCCTGTAAACTTGTGTTCGGTGCATTCTATGTAGTCTCCAGGATGTTAATTGAACTTTAAAACGGAATGTTGATGCATGTTATCAAACTTTAAATTGTTCTTTTGTTTTGTTAACTGAAACAATGGTTCTTTCAATTAACTATTTGTTATGCTTTAAGTTTTGGGTCAATTAAATCACAAGAGGTATATGTAGGGTTTCTAGGACTTTAAGAACTTAAATAGAGTCCTAGGAATGCTACAAAGGTTTGGGATGGGACAGTGGGCTTCGTCGGAAGCACAGAAGGCAACCGAACGAAGCAGAGATGAATTTGGAGTAGAGGAGAAGGCTCAAAGTGAGAGAGAGAGGGTTCTAGATTGTGGGAGCCATCTCCCCCTTCAAAGAGCTGGCTCCAAGGGGTTAGGGAGCCAGCTCTAGGTGGCAAAGAGCCTGCTCCAGTTTTTTTTAGAGCAGGCTCACTTGTGTGTGTGCGTTTCTGAAATTCTTTGTGCACTGTTCGGAGAAGTTTTATTTTTCAGAAGGGTTTAGAAGTTTACAAGGGTTTGTAAATATGGTTTTCATGAAACTTTAAATCCTTCTATGGCATAAATTATATCTGCAGACGTAATGGATGCAATGGTAGGAAAGTAAACAACGGAGTCAGCTCTGTGGTTGGGTGTTACAGCGTGTGTTACATAAGCTTAAACTTAGAGAAGGCTCTTGCAAACTTAGAGAAGGCTCAATCCATTTAGAGAAGGCTCTTGAAAACATGGAGAAGGCTCTCCCTTAGTTGGAGACATCTCTAGGTAGCTTAGAGCCTTCTCCAGTTTTTTTTTTAGAGAAGGCTTTGTGATTTTGTGCAAGACAGAAGGTTAATTACGCCTTGTTTGGTTAATTGGGTTATTTTTCCACTATGGTTGGGTTATCATGATGGTTTTAAATATTAATTCATGGAATATTAAAGCCCTAGGATGCATTAATTTATTTATATGCTAATGGTTTAAACCGTGGGAAATTCCGAAGCAAGTCGCAGGCTGTTTACGGACTTGACCGACCGGAAGGATTTAATTGTGCAAACGGTGTCTAGAAATTTAAAAGGGTTAGAACATGGATTCTAATCATTGTACCATGCTATATTAGAGCCACACTTGATAAATTAATGTCTCTAAACTCATGGGTTTAACCGTATGAATGTATACAACGGTGCAAACGGTTAACGGTTGGAAGAGGTTTAATTGTCTAATTTAGTATTAGCAATTTAATAGAATATGTTCATATTTATAAATCTTGTTGGGGTTGCATGCTAGGATCATTTAATTAACAAGTTTGATCTATGCATATCCTGGATGTTAATTGTTGAAATACTAATTACTTTTTTGTAATGGATGGATTTAAGTTTGGAATCTTAATTACTATAACATTAAGCATTTCACTGTAATTATTTGGGTTAGGGTTTGGACTTAAGTTGCTGAACTAGTACTTAGGTTATGTCAGTCTAATTGGACGTTGACCTGGAATTAATTGAAGAATTAAATGTAAATTTTCTGTCAATTACTTGGATAGATGCTGGAATTTAACTTGACGAATTAGTAAGCTTTGTCTCGTTTAATTACATGAATGGATTCAGGATTTTTAGTTGATGACTTGTTTAAATTCTGTATTTATCAACTATATGGATAATGTGGACTTTATTTGATGTACTGTATAAAATGTTGCATCATTTATGGATCATTTGCATATATGCACCGGTATGGGACGGTGGCATACGGAGGGACGGATTAGGTCACAACGTTAATCCTACCTATTCATACATAAGGAATGGATTAACTAAAACAGTTAAATCCTACATGGAGGCATGTCCTGTCAACTAAAACAGTTGAACGACATAATGGATATTTGTTTTATCATTCTGCACTAGGAAGGAATTTATATATATACTTATGGTACCGTGATACGAGCTTGAGTCTCCTGATTACGGTTAGGGTGCGTATATCGCAAAGGTTGGGTAGCTAGATATAGCTGATGTTCCCTGGTAGGTCTAGGTACTTGGCCGCTGGAAAGCGTGTTTTTATGTCACCTTCTACTCAGGCTGAACTATTTTATAGGCTAGTGAACATCCTATATTGTGTATATATATATATGGACTATATTAGATATTGCCGAGTTATTTAGGATGTATCTGTGTATCGAGTTTATATATGGATTGTAGTAGGATTGAACTTGCATGTGGACCTGACCCACCTTTATTTTTCAGGTGTTCGTGAGTACCAGGCTTGGGGCTTGATCGTGGTGATGCAGATACAGTCACTCACTCTTCCGACTACATAGGATTTTTTTTCTTATTTTGGTTTTGGATTTTAATTCTGTAAACGTTTTACTAGTTGGAATTATTAGGGGTCCACTAGATGGATCCCTCAGTTGTACATGTTTGAAGGATTTAAATAATATTTATTTATTATTTTAAGTTGAGGATTTTTATTTTAGAATTCTTTCAGCGTTTTGTTATTTTATTCTTAATTCAATTTTTATTCCTGCTTGTTTACACATTAATTGTCTGATATCCCTCAGATCTGTGCTCGGACTTGATCACCCGTGGCTCTAGAATTGAGAGGTATCACAATCCATGCGGAATATAGCAAAATTAGCTCGGTGGGCTACAACATTGGCTCGAATGGCAACAGTATTAGCTCTAATAGCAACCACTGCATCCTCAAGAGCTTGAAGACGCTCTCCAAAGCCGGGGGTCTGACTAGGAGCCTCAGGTACGGATGAATCAGAAGAAAGATCCTGAGTCTGCTCCTCCTCGTGTATTGGTGACCTAGCTGGAGAGTGCTACTCTGCGTCATCTGCAGGTTACTTTAAATCGATGTCTATGTGCTCGGCAGCTGGACCTACTGGTACATTATCCGCTGCGGGGTCTGCTACTGCGGCCTCTGCCTCCTCAGCCTCGAGCTCCTCTGCAGCCACTACTACGTGGTCCTGCAGTCTGGTGATAATAGCATTGTAGCTCTTATTCCAGTCCTTCTTCAAGAAATGACAGGAACCTCTCTCAGGGTGCTTCTGAGGATGGAAAGGATAACGTTGATCGATCAATATCTGGGGGATGAAGTGGCCGAATGGAAGAGACTTAGCCCTTCTGGGCTTCTCCTTGCTGATATACTTATCGAAGAACTTCCTCATCACGTTCCAGATGAGCGCGGGGATAAATACCGAGTGGCCTGTATAAAATGCGTAGAGGGCTGTCAGATAGTCTCCTCGTCGCTGAATCTTGTGCCTGGCCATATATATGTTCCAAAAGAGAACGGAATCAAAGAACTATAGGTCATCTGGAAGAAAGTGCGGGTGGCGAAAATCTCGCCATCGGCATGGTGACCTGTCAGAAACACTGCCATGTCGGCATAAGAAGGCCTGTATAGCCTAGGATAAAGCTTCTATAGCTCTGTAGGGCATCGATGTGGACAATGGCATGATCTGGCTAGTGTATCCACAGTAAGAGAAATCTGATGGCCATCTATGGTAGTGACCAGCTCTGCCGTGGTACGCGGGGATGGTCGGAGATTCTGGAAGAACATCCGTACTAGCCGCGGGTAGACTGGCTCAGTAACGGGGGTAAGAATAGCTGCAAGGCCCCTTTGGATAATATCATCATAAGATGATCGGGTCAGCACTGATCTGGAAAAGAAATCTGTGTCGAAAACTGACTCATGGTCCACTATCATATGTGCATATCTAGGCGCGGGCCTGTCATGCTCTCGAGCTGGCTGAGCTGGCTGATGTAGTGGAGATGGTAATGGTGAATGTTCAGCCTCAGCATGTGATGGAGATGGAGATGGTGTAAACGCAGGCTGAGCCTCAGAAGTAGATGGAATATGATCAGCCTCAGCCTCATGAGAAGGTGACTGAGGTGGAGTAGGCTCTAATGGCTCTTTCTGTACATTAGAGGGCTTTGCTGGCTCCTCTAACCTAGGTCTGATATGTCTCTTAGGCCCGTGTTACCTCTTGGCAACAGTCTTGCGCTTAGTCATGGCATGAAAAATAATTTAAAACTTGCAAGGGCAGTCAGTGCAAGAATAAAGAATTGAAAGCACAAAATAGAAACATGCATGTCAAATAAGATAGACAAAACAGATAAATGACATGAATCTATGCAAGTGACAGGATATGAAGCATGCTAAACAATGTAAGTATGAAATGCATCCAATGTGGAATATCACAGGCATGGGCATATATGAGATATGATGAACATAATACATGATGAATGAAGTGTGTGTATGAGATCTGTGAAGTTCGATCGATCATAAAAATGTTTGAGATCGATCTCAAAACTTCGATCAATCTGAGAAACTGAAAAACTGAGTTCTATCGATCTCTCAAGATTGATCTGAGATAGAAGTTCGATCGATCGAATTGTGCGAAGATGAAAATTGAAAGGTCACAGATCTGTGACTTTGGAAGCACGAGGGCCACACGAACAAGGTCGTAGGCCCATCAACACAACAATTCCTCAATCCTACTCACTTTACAAATCCCATACTCCCACAAAACAAATCAAAACTCAAATATATACAAATATATACAAACACATATATACACATATATACACAATGTTTCAAGCTTCATCAATGGTGGATTTCATCATCAAAATATCATGGATCTAGCACATAAAGTACGAATACATAAAATAGAAGCTTAAATCACAAAGTGGATCTCGGATCTCACCTAAAATATGAGAGAAGTGGATAAGATGCGAAGAGGGTGATGGAATCCGAGAGAAGAGAGAAGTCAACGCCCATTGGATCTTGCCGGAGATTCGCCGGAGAAGATGATGAAGATGGGTGCACAGTGGTGATGGGAATGAGGGACAAGGGTTTGGAGGGTTGGATCGATCTAATGAATCGATCTTGAGACCCTCAGGTTCTATTTTTAAAAACTTTTCCCGTTCAGTTTGATCGATCAAACTGAGATTTCAGATCGATCGAATTGTGATGATCTTTCTTCAAAGTATTTTTGGAATTTTTGAAATTTTTGAAAAATTAAAAACTAAAATTAAAAAAAATTAAAATTAAAATTGAAAAATGGAAAATATTTTTGGATTTTTGAAAAATAAGAGTAAAAATAAAATAAAATAAAATAAAATAAAATCTTTTTGGTTTTTTTGAAATAAATAAAGTAAAATATCCTTTTATTTTTTTTTTTGAAAAATTAAGTAAATAAAAGAAAATCTTTTTGGTATATATTTTTTTTTTTAGAAAATAAAATAAATTAAAAAAATATTTTTGGATTTTTGAAAATTAAAAAGTCAAATAAAGTCAAACAAAAGTCAAAATAGAGAATTAAAGAACAGAGATTAATCTGAACAAAATGCTCGATCGATCACACAGAGAGCAAAAATATGCAGGTTTTTGGTTCAAAAATTTGGCTAAGTGTTGGAACTTGCAGATCAATCCAATGATGAAGTTGGATCGATCAAAGAACTTCAGATTGATCTTGAAATGTTTTCGATCGATGAGATAGAGAGGTGATTTGGATGCAGGTGGATGCAAGTCAAAATTTTTTCTAAGTGTTAGATGCAAGTGGAAGTTTGATCGATCGAACACTCATTTGAGATCGATCTAACTTATGCAAAATGCTCAATCACAACAAAGAAGTTCATGCAATCCTAATCACAGTTCCTAGCAATGCATATAAACCAAAAACAAGTATCTAGACTTCGCAAGAAATGAAATTTAAGATAGAAATGAGGGAGGAATAGGGTTTTAACACCCTGCGAAATGTAGTGCTAGTCTTTAACGTCTTTAACAAGACGTTGGGCTCTTTTAACCCTGATCAAAGATCTTGTAGTACATCCCCTCCTTGTTGGGGTGATAAGTGCTTTGAACTCCACCCAACAAATGGTTCTTTGAAGAACTTGTTGAATTTAGCTCAAAAGAAACTTTTGATCCCTTGTCAATGCAATCACAATCTTTGGGCTTCCATGCCCTTTCAAGGCAAGAATTTGAATGCCAGGTTGAAAATGATCCCTTTGAAGTTTTGGTCTTACACAAAAGCTTACTTCCTTGACATTGAAGATCATAGCATTTATCTACAACATTAACCATTCCTTCATATTTGTTAAATGAGTTGGGTGTGGGATTGAAGATATTCAACTTCACCTTCATGTGGCCAAATGAGATCTTCATTATCCCTGTCCTACAATAGATGTTGGCATTAGCGGTTGCCAAAAAAGGACGGCCAAGGATAACGGGAATTTGGCTTTTAAGATTGGGGACTGGTTCCGTGTCAATGACAACGAAATCAACGAGGAAGAAAAATTTGTCAATCTTTATCAATACATCCTCGATTATACCCCTAGGCTTCTTAATGGATCGGTCGGCAAGTTGTAAAACTACAGATGTCGGTTTCAATTCACCTAGGCCCAATTTGACATAAACTAAGTATGGAAGAAGGTTAACACTTGCTCCTAAGTCAAGAAGCGCCTGATTAATGATATGATCACCAATGATGCATGATGTGGTAGGTGAACCGGGGTCCTTAAACTTTGGTAAAGTGTTATGTTACAAAATTGAGCTCACTTGCTCGGTTAAAACCACTTTTCTTGGTGCTTGGCCCTCGTTCTTCCGCTTTTGGGTGCACAAGTCTTTCAAGAATTTGGCATAAGCCAGAATTTGCTTGATTGCATCCAAAAGTGGAAGATTGACTTTCACTTGCCTAAACATTTCCATGATTTCATTGGTTTTTGCCTTTTGCTTGTCTTTTGAAATGGATCCTTTTAAGGCATCCGGAAATTGAGCTTTTAGCTCAAACACTTTTTCAGCACTTCCTTTTGAAAACTCTTCAACACAAGAATTTTTCAAATCACTTTGTTTCAAATCATTTTTCAACAAAACCTTTTCAAATTCATTTTTTGGCAAATCTTTCTTCAAATCATTTTCAAAATCATTCTTTAAATCACATTTTGAAGCTTTCTCATTCACAAGATCATGTATATGCAATGAAGGAGGAATGGGATATGAAACGGGACAAGTGACAACTTAAGGTTGCATCGGTTCACTCTCTTCATTGAACTTTTTGACTTGATTGTCCACAATCCTACCACTCCGCAAGGTAGTCACCGCATTAACATGCTCAATGGTGTGGCCTTCTGATGAGGAATGGGTTTCCACAACACATTGTTACTTAGGTGAGGCATTTATAGGCATCTTTCCCTTCTCTCTTGCATTAAGAGTGCTTGCTATTTGCCCTACTTGGGTTTCTAGCTTCGCAATAGATTGAGAGTGGGAGTGAAACAATTGTGTGTTTGCCTGAAGAGTGCCCAAAGCATTCAAAACTTTTTCTTCAAAGGCGGGACTTCTAGCATTTCCTTGGGAATAAGATTGGTAAGGAAAATGAGAGTTAGCAAATTGATTCCCTTGTGATTGATAAGGTCTATAACCTTGGTTTTGAAGTGGAGGTGGAATGTACTTCCCTTGAAAACCGCCTTGGGAAGGGTTTGAGCCCTCTCCTTGGTTTTTCCAAGAGAAATTCGGATGATTTCTCCAACTTGGATTATAATGAGTACCATAAGGATTGTTCCCTTGGTTCACAAAAGCTGCATTGACTTATTCATTAGGTTTATTTTGCACTTGTCCGTGAGGACAATGAGAAGTAGAGTGAAGAAAACTAAAACAAGTCATACATGTTTCATTTGATGCACGATTAGAATGGTTAGGGAAGGAAGATACTTGGTTCGCCGAGTTTTGGTTAATAAAAAATTGATCAAACCTTTGAGATAAAGACTTCATTTCGGCGGCTATTTCATTTGAATGGTCGACTTGATGTAAGCCAACACTCTTCCTACCTTGTGAATTTCTACCATTCTTGGATGATAATGTTCTATGTAAAGAATTTTCACTCATGCTATCATAAAGACGCCACACGTCTTCCTCATGCCTATCAATGTATGAGCCACCTATGGAAGCATCAACCACGCCTTTGTAATTTTCTGATAAGCTCTCAAAGAAATATTGAACTAATTGCCATTTGGGCATGTCATGATGTGGACACTTCCTAAGCAATTCATTAAAGCGTTCCCATGTCTCATGAAATGTTTCTCCATCCCCATGTGTGAATTCTCTAATGGAAGTTCTCATGGCATTGGTCTTAGAAATCGGATAGTACTTTTTCAAGAATTCTTATTGTATTTCTGCCCAAGAAGTAATTGAAAAAGGCCTAAGATTGTTAAACCAATACTTTGCATTGTCCTTTAAGGTGAATGGAAAAAGTTTGAGTCTTAAGACCTCCTTCGGCATGTCCATATATTTTACGGTGGAACATACTTCTAAAAACTCATCCAAATGCTTATAAGGTTCTTCACTTGGAAGTCCATGATAGTTAGGAATCATTTGAATGGTTTGTGGCTTGATTTCATAGTGATGTGCTCTAAATAGTGCAATTGAATGCATATGGGTGCATTATATTCATTAGGCACATAGTGATCTCTTAAAGCAAATGGAGGATTAGCAATTTGAGGTGCAACATGGGCACCTTGATTTTGATTTCCTTGAATGATGGGAGATTGTGGAGCATACATTGGCCTTGGCATTCCAAATGGAACTTGGCCTTGTTGTTGTTGTGGTTGGTGAATGAATGGCCTAGGCATGTCTAATGGTTCTTGCATGTTCTCATGATGCACATTTGGATGGAGGATACCTTATTGGTCTATGTGACCAAGGTCCTCCACATGCTCTTCATTATAGTCTTCCATTGATGTAATGGATTGGGTAGAACTAAAACTTCCTCTTCCCCTAGGATTTCTAACTATGGATTCAAGATGCAAATCAAGAGGGACAAGAGTTGGTCTACGACCATGCATGCACAATGTAAAAACACATAAACACAATAAATGAACAAACACTTCGACTTCACAACAATTTAATGAAACTTCCTCCATAAACACTTAACCATACTCCTACGCTTTAACAACAATGATGCAAAGAACAATTAAGAATGCCTCCACGTGGGCTCACGATTTATCTAAGAATTTAAAAATAAGCCTCCACGCGGGCCGACGATTTAACTAAGGGATTGAGTAAAGAAAGTCTCACACAGGTCCTTTAGCACTTCAACTCCAAATTTATAGCTTAGCTTAGCAAAAAATTTTTAAAATTTTTTTTTTTAGCATTTTTCCTTTCTTGCTTAGCTTCTTTGCTTGAATGCTCCTTTGTTTGCTTCCTAGCTCAATGCTCCTTGTCAAAGATGAACAAACACAATAAGTAATCAAAAGAAAAATAAAAACAAAATAAAGACACGATCAAAAGAGTACTAATTCCTAATTGATTCCACAAATACGACGTTGCCTAATCCCCGGCAACGGCACCAAAAACTTGATGTTGATTGTTTTCCGTCATCCCTACACCACTAGCTTAGATAGTGTGTGCATTAAGGCGAGGGCCAAGTTTTACATTTATAAAAGCCACTACTACTTTTACTAAAAATATAGTTAGGGTGAGTTGGGATCGTCCCAAGGGATTGGAATCGAATTTGGTTGTGGAATTAGGGTTAGTAGGTCGAGTGATCAAACAAATAGTTGGTTGGTTGATTAAATTAGAGAGGAAATTAAACTAAATAATTGAACGCTATAAAGAGTAAGTAAGAGAGAAAGATCTTGGGGTCTAGAGGTCACCACCAAACAATGCTTTTCTACACCCTTAACAAGTGACTAATGAGGAAAATGTGTGTTGCAATATTGATATGTGTGTGTGTTTGGTTGATTCAATTAGCAAGGGTGACCAATTAAGTATATATTGTTTAAGCAACATGTGAAAAGCACAATATATTTAACAATTAAGTATATATTGTCTAAATAGCATGTGAAAAGCACAATATATCTAGCAAGTCATTAATCCTTTCATTAAGCTCACAAGCTAAATACACCACAAGGTTAGAGACATATGCTACTTGCATTCAAAAGTATGAAATATCAAACAAGAAGTATGGATTGTCCTCCCATCTAACAACTATGCTACCACTACACTAAAATTAGGCTAATGACATGAAATTAAACTAATTAAGCTAAGGGAGAGGCACAATCCATCAAGAAATGAGCATGAACCATCTAGAAAATTACAAGAGCATTCCATTAAGCACTATGTTTTGACAATCTCTAGATGTATGGCATTAATATACATAGACATGGATCAATAACATAAGAAATAGTGACAAACACATGAACATCTATTATAGCATACATAGACATATGGATAGAATGAAATGATCAATTGGAAGCATTAAACCACACAAATCATTGAATAAACAAGATCTATATATATAAAAGTGTCAAAACATGTATTACAACACTAATCCCTTAATAATACACAAAATCAAAATGTAGAAAGCATGCTTTGGGCTAACTCTAGCCCCAAGAGGATGTCTAGCCACTCATGGTAGTGCTTCTCCAACCCTCAAAGGCTAATTTCATGGTAGAGATTTGCTCCTTGGTTGATGAAGAGTCTCTAATGGTGTCTCTAGCCTCCTCCTCCTCTAAGCTTCCTCTCCAAGAGTTCTACAAGGTATGATATGATATATATGATATAATGTAAAAAGTAATCCTTATCCTTTTATAGTTAAGTCAAATGACACTCAAATAAGCTGGGGTCGTACATTAAATATTCCCTAATGATTGGATAAATGACAACTTTTTGTGAGCTGGAAATTTAACTTTTTCACACTGGAGGAAGTTCGATCGATCGAACCTTGGACTTGGATCGATCGAACATGGTTGAGATCTATCGAACTAAAGTTGGATCGATCCTCAATGGCGGCACTTTTTGGATACAAACAAATCTGAGATATTTCGAAGATATTTTTGGGAAAAGGACAAAAGTGGTTGGTAGAGTGGTACAACTAGATAAAATCAATCATTTAGATAAGGACAAGGTAGTTCGATCGATCGAAGAATGATGTTGGATCGATCAAACTTTTGAGATCTCTGAAAATGTCATCATGGCTCTGATCCATCTTGAAGTGCTTAGATCGATTGTATTGGATCGATTAAACCTTGATCTGAGATCGATCGAAGATGTTAAATTCCATATTTTTCTTCCTTTTGCTTCCACTTGGCTCCTTTCTTTGATTCATCCCAGAATTGCTTCATTTCTGCTCTTATTTGGCTGAGTTAGCTTATTTTCGGGATAAGTGCCTGAAAATGGAAATAATACGAAATCAATCTAAAACGGTAAAGTAAGATAAATAAAGGTACTAGAATGCCTAAGCTTAAGGGGTTTAAATACGCACTTTTCAACGCCCATCACTCACCTTAATACACACTCTTAAGCTTATGGTGTAGCGATGCACCACCTATTATTTAGGTTGAGGCAACCCTAAAGTCTAGTGAGGTTCCTTTAGTGTGTATTTATATATATATATATATATATATATATATATATATATATATATATATATATATATATATATATATATAGACTACTAGTTATTATTAGAATGATTAAGATGTATACGTGTATCGGATCTCTGCTTGGATTGTAGTAGAGTAGAAGTTGTTTATGGGCTTGACCCACCATTATTTTTCAGGTGTTCCTCAAGTGTTGAGGTTTGTTCGTGATGAGCAGGGATCAGTCTACTTCACTCTTCTAAGTCTACTTAGGAGATTCATTTATGTTTCATCATTTAGATATAGATAGTTATTATGGTTACTTATTCAATTGTTATTTTGTTAGGGGTCCACACAATATGGATTCCCGAGTTGTATTAGAAGATTGATTGTATCAAAATATTTTATTATTTAACGAAAATTTATTCTGATGATTTATTGGATTATCATTTTAGTGTTCATTTCAGCATCTTTATTTATTTATTTTTTTAGCCTCTTGTATTCTGTGTTCGATTATTACCGATTTGTTTTTTATATCCTCAGGTATTTGGGCGTGGGTCTGGCAAACCTGCATTCAGAAATCCGGGGATATCACATCCCCCAACCCACCCATTGAACCTTCCATGTCCTGTGTCAATCTCACACCATTTGGCAAGGAAGTACCCTTTTGGCTGCTGACAACTGTAGCAAACTGGCAATGACTAAGCAGGCTCTTGCTGAGGCAGCAACAAACTATCTTATAGAGGCAATGAAGGAGCTTCAATAGGTTGAGAGAAGATTTCAAGTTTAATATCCACAATCTAGATGTTGCAGAAACAGAAATAATCTGGTGGGCAGCAAAGATCCAGCTGAACATCATGGTAAAGAACACCAATAGGCAATTTTTTCAGGTTTCCAAAGAGACAGAGGAAGAGCCAACTATAGAGCCATTAGCGGATGAGGTAGAGCTAGCCATGGCCATACCAGTTATCCACAGAGGGAGAATACTCGTGCTTAGAGTGAGAATGGGCATCACATGAGTCAGTTAAAGGGAACACCTGCCACTAACAACTTTTCTGATGGAGCACATGGCCCTTCTGTATCTATAGTCAACAACTTTCACCAAAATGGTATTACCAAACTATGTGACACCAACCTACAGTATACTCAACATCTATTTCTAATTGCTACCTCTCCTAGGGCCAACCAACCTACCTGGGTTGAGGTTGCTGTGGGCACACAGGATAACTCCCCATGGATAGAGTTCTAGTACATTCCCCCTTCTGAGAGCCCTGGATCTCCAATCAGAGTTAACCTTACAAGCACGGATGAGGAAGAAGCTATGGAATGGAAATCATGCCTTATAACGTACTTTATTCAGAAAAAAAAACTCACATTTTCCCTTGTCCAAAACACTATTACAAAAATGTGGGGCTTGAAAGGACTGGAGAAGGTCCTTGCAGATGATAAGGGGTTTTTCTACTTCAAATTCTCAACTGAGAGGGACTATAACAACATTTTGGCAAGTGGACCTTACATGATAGCTGGGAAACCTATGATGCTAAAGAAATGGCAGAAAGGAATGGAGTTCAATAAAGACATCTATAAGATTCTACCTTTGTGGGTTAAATTCTATAATATTCCTTGGGAATATTGGATAGCTAAGGGATTCAGTCATATTGTAAGTGTTGTGGGAAAACCATTGTTTGCTGTTGAACTCATTGAAACAAAGAAGAGGCTAAACTATGCTAGATTGTGTGTGGAAGTGGATGCTTCGAAACCGTTTGTTGAATCTTTCGAGCTCGGGTTTGATGATGGTTGATACATTGACATCATTGTTGAATATCTATGGAAACCAATGGTATGTACATCTTGTATGAGCTTTAGGCATAATGATTCTAACTATATTTTCAAATAGACCATTGTGAAGGTGAATGGTGGGATAAAAAAACCCTACTGTCTCCCAAGAGTGGATTGTGGTACGGAGGGACAAAGACCATCAATCACAAGCTTAAACCTTGGTGCCCACCAATACTGACAAAGTGACTACCACCACCACCACCACTACTGATGACAACAATAACACGAATATGATGGATCAATTACATCAACAAAATAATGGTGTTCCTGCTGCAAACAATTGCATCAGCACTACAGAGGCGGTACACAATACCAATACCAATACTAATACTAGTACCAGTGCCAAGATTACCGAAGGAAAGAAAGATACTCACAAAGGGCCCAGTGGTGCTACTGTCAATAAGGATGTTCCCACCCCTTCTTATAAACTAAGCAGCTTAACATGCTCCTCTAGTGCATCTCCAGTTGATAAAGGAGGATAACCTGTAAATGGGGAGGACAAAGATAATACCAAAGACAAGAAGAAGAAGGAAAAAAGAAAAAGAAAAAGAAAGAGGATGACTACCATAACTTTCCATAAGGGCTCCAGGTTTAGTCCTTAAAACCCTCATTTGATTTTTTTGTTGCTTGGAATGTCAGGGGTCTTAATTCCCCTGAAAAACAAAAGGAAATAAAGTAGATTATCAGTGATCATAATCTGCATATGATTGGCCTTCTTGAAACCAAGGTTCAAGAGGCTAACATAGATGGTGTTCATAGAACCATTGCCCCCATTATGCATATTTATCACAACTATGAGTTCTCTGGGTTAGGTAGAATCTGGATTTTGTTCGATTCTGCTATTTCGAAGGTTCACAAGCTTTCATCTAATGCACAAGCTATTCATTGCAATGTCACTAACATCTATGATCAATCTCACTTTTTTGTCACATATGTTCATGCTTTTAACACTACTTGTATGAGGGGAAGCCTATGGAATAATATTAGAGTCCAATTTTCATCCTTTTCTCTATCTCCTTGGGCTCTATTAGGTGATTTCAATATCATAAGACACCCCAATGAGAATTTTGGGGGGTCCCAAAGGTGGAATGCAGGGATGGATGACATCAACAGTTGTATTTTGGATTGTAAATTGACTGACTTAAGGTATACATGGGTCTTTTACTCATGGTACAACATGAGCCATAGATCTGCTAACATTTCTAAAAAGTTGGATAGGGTCTTGGTCAATGATAAGTGGCTCTCTGGGGTTCCTACTTCCAACTATGAGTTTCTTCCATTTGGGGTTTCAGACCACTCGCCAATGATTGTTAGTAGTAGGAACCCCATTCCAAAGAAGAATATTCTATTTAAATTCTTCAATTTCATTGGCAATCACAAAGATTTTCTAACCACTATGGCTTCTTTGTGGAAAATTCAGATTCCTGGCACTCTTATGTATCAGGTGATGAAGAAGCTTAAGTTACTTAAGCACAAACTGAAGTTGCTGAACAAGAAGAAATTTCGTGATGTGTCTCAGAGAGTGGTTGAGGCTAGAGATGCTTTTAGTACTTGCCAAAGGGCTCTTGATAATGACCCTGGTAATGAGCACCTCAAGAGAAAGGAAAAGTAATTGCTGTAGGGGTTACATAACATTTCCATTATTGAAGAGCAATTTTATCTCCAGAAGTCTAAAATCAAATGGCTTAAAGATGGAGATCAAAACTCAAATTTCTTCATGAAGACATTTAACACCAGATGCAATATGAAGAAGATTGTTAAACTTAACCACGCTAGTGGTGGGTTAATAGAATTTCCAAGTGTCATCAAAGATGAAGCTATCCATTACTTTTAGAACATTTTGGGAAGTGGACCATTTTCTTATCCTGGTATTAATGCCTTGAATGGAGTCTTCAACAAAAGTGCTCCAAGCCAGTTTATTGACTCGTTAGCTGTTATTCCCTCTTTAGAAGAATTAGGGATTGTTTCTTTGCTCTGAATAGCACAAAGTCCCCTAGGCCAGATGGTATAATACTTTTTTTTTTTAAGAAATCATGGCCTATTGTTGGCAATAATGTCTCTGTGGCTATGAATGAGTTCTTCCTCAATGGCCAACTTATCAAGGAGGTAAACTCCACGTATCTTGCTTTTGTTCTAAAAATTTCTAATCCTTCTTCCATGAATGATTACAGGTGTAAGTGCAAAATTTCTCTCTATTAAAATAAATAAAAAGAAAAATACAACTCACTCAGAACAAGCAAAAATAATATCCAAAATAAGTGTATAATGCTCGATCATTTTATTAGAGGTCTAGGTCTCTATTTATAAGAAACAAGGTGATGGAATTATGGCAGGACTCGCATGGCTTGTCCTCTAATCCATTCCATATATGACATTCTTTACAATTATAATTCTTTCATTTTTACAATTCTTTCCATGCAGAACTTTCCTTGCACAGAACTTGCCTTCTTTGTTGATTCCTTTGTCTAGTAGGACTGGGCTACCTTTAATTAGGATTGGACTGAATGTGGGTTGATCTAGACGATTCGGCTAATGGGCTTGGAGTTCACCCATGGTGCCCTGGGCTGTTGACGTCTGGGCTTGGTAAGTGGGCCGGATGGCCTGGGTCAGCGATTTATATGGAAGCCAAGACTTTGTCTGAGCTTATTCTGGACTGGGTTCTCCCAATTTGGGCTTGACATCGATTAGGCCCTTGTTGTACCTAAGATAATTTTGTAGTGTGATGACGTGGATGATTCTTACTGGAGGGGGGATTTTTTCCCTCCACACTTTGCCCCTAATTCCCTTTTTAATTGGACCACGGCTCCTAATTAAAAGGGAATTAAAGTTACATGGTTGCCAACTCTTCAAAAGGCGGTTCAAGGTGTGTCTATTACCATTCTGACCAAAAGGCCTCTTCACAGTTCGTTCCTGACTCTGCGACATTCACTGTGCTTTTTGCCTCAACGTGATCTCAGGTTAGTTTCTCATTTATTGTCTAATTTTCTTTCACATCATGAATTCCTCACCCATTCATAACCATATAGACCTTGTAGATTCGGATTCCACACCTTCTTCTTTTCCCAATCTCATTGGGATCCCTTCCCCTAGGGTTTCTGACCTTGTTAAACTCACAAACGATTCAGTTATTCAAATGGATACCCCTCCTTCACAAGCTGAGGTATCCACTTTTGGGTCAGACTGTGTGTTTACTAAGGAGGAGAAAGAGTTGATTTTGTCTGTTCGGCATATCAAGTTCTTTATCGAATCTGTAATAGAGGATTTTGAGATTCCTGATGGGGTTGACATTGTCGAGTACCCAGATGGGGTTAATTTCAGTTCCGGCGAAGGTGTAGGGGACAACGAATTACTTCTATCAGTCGGGCATCTTTATGCTCATTGGTTTCCTCTCACCCCTTCTATCATCTAGTCTTCAATAAGTTAGGACTTGCACTTCTCTAGGTAAACCCTAACTTTTTTCGAGTGATCTCAGCGCTTCTAGTTTGTCAAAGGCTGGAAAGTCTTGACTTGACTCTTGCTGACCTTCTCATTACCTACACCATCGCCAGGCATGGGACTGAGCTTGGTCATTTCTACTTCACTTCCCCTCTTCAGTTGGGGATATGTACAGACCTCCCCACCTCCGAGAAGAAGTGGAAAGAGAGGATGATCATTGTGAAAGGGAATTAGTCATGGATAAATCAAATACCCTCCCCATTCCTCGCAAATTTGGGAAGCTAGGCATAGAATATCTTCCCTTATTTCATGACAAGTGTTCTGGTTGTTTCCCATGCCAAGTTTAATTATTTCATCACATTTATGAATTTCTTGGTCTTCTTTCAATAACATTCCCCTATTCCGCAGCTAAGAAAAGACTTGTTTTTCTCGAAGCACAAGTTTGGAGCAAGCCCCCTTTGGTTGAGGAGCTACTCACTTCATCCGACCTTCAGGAAATTACTTCTAGTGCTACAGCTGTAGACCTTATAGACTTGGCACTTCCATCCTTTGACAGCTTCCCCCTGACTGAGGAGGAAAAACAGAGAGCTGAAACTTTGAAGAGGAAAGCTGCTGAGGAGTCATCAGGTCGACTGAGCATGAGAAAGAGGTGGATGAACCTCCTCTCAAGAAAATAAGGTTAAACCCTTCCTCCAATAGCATGGGCAAGAACATCCCCAAAAGCAAGGGGAAGAAGGATGGGGAGACTGACCAGGAGGAAGAAGTCCGAGCTTACGTTCAAGCTGAGTCTGGAGAACCTTGGAGACCCGTCTTCTCAAGGGCTGACAAGTCGATCCTTCATTCTGGGGATTCAATAGTCTCTGACCCTTCTACTGCCTTGGCAATTGCTCGAGGGATGTGGCTACCCAAGGATGAAGAGATCATTAGGAATCTGGGGTTGGACCAGCTACTACCATCTGCCCCAATTGATGCTGTGAAGGTTTACTCTTTTCCTTCTACTTGTTTAATTCTTTAAATTTCTTTTCACCGCATATTTACTGATATTGTCATTGTTGATTATGTAGAGTATGTACCAAACTATGGTACTGTGTGCCACTGCTGAAGCTTAGTCTCTTTCCATTAAGAAACTGGAAAAAGACTTGGGCAGTGCTGAGAAGAAGGCCTCACACTGGGCTATGAGTGCGAAGATTACTTCCGATGCGTAGGATGTCTACAAGAATCGCTTGGCAGCCTCTGAGGCGAAGGTGGAGACTCTGGAAGCTAAAGTCCAGCACTTGAATGACGCCATTGGTACCTGCATTATTGCTGGGAGGCAAATGCAAGGACGCTACTCCACCATTGTGTGCTTATCCAGTGCAAAAGCTTTCAAGTTCGACTTTAGCCAGGGCTCTGGAGACAAAGCAAAGGATCCAGAAACCTTTGATGCTGACATGGAAGTGTCATTCCCTTATGCTGAGGGTCCAAAGGCCTAAGAGGCTGAGGTGCTCTTTGCTGAGATGGTGAAGGCTCATCTAGAGGATCATCTAACTTCAAGCTTGCCAGCTCCTCCATCTTCTGACCTGCCAACTCCTCTATCCACTAGTCCGAATGTAGTGGATACCTTTGACTCTGCTCCCTTTGATCCAAAAAGGAAGTAGAGTTGTGTAACTTTTTTTTTCTTGTTTTGAAAGAATGAATGTAGAAACGATATATTTTTGCTTTTGAAATGCAATGACTATATTTATTCTGAAGTCTTTTCATGCTTGTGAATGCCTCTGGTTTTTATATGACTATACTGTAATAATGTGCTCCTATCCTCAGGGAGGAAGGCTTATTGCCTGAGAACTTTGGACCTTTTGTGGTTCGAAGCAAAAATAGGACAGATGATAAGAAGGGAATCCCTTTGACTGTTTAATTAATATCTGAGGATGGTTTCTCTGTCTAGTATTCTAACCGTCAAGGGAACCTTTCTTGCCACTGATTTGTATGGCATAAATATATCAATACCTGTTTTCCTTGTATTATTTCGATGTGGGACGAAACTTTCCACGAGTTATATACCATTAGCCCATTAAACAAGGATCTGTGGGCGTGTTGCCATAAAGAACTCTTGCCCCCAGTTGGTCTTATACCTTATTGGTGCAGCTTTGGACTTAAATCGTCTGAGGTGGTATACTCTTTGGCTCAGCCTCGAACTTAAATCATCCGAAGTGGTATACTTTTTAACTAGGTGCCTGTGAGGAATTGTATTGCACTGGATTCCTGTCGTCCAAAACGATATGCTCCTTGGTCACGACCTTGGGAAGAGCTGTGCTGCGTCGGACTCTTGAGGTTCGAAGCGATATATTCCTCGACTATGACCCTGGGAGGAATTGTCGTAGGTCGGACTCTTGAGGTCTAAACGTTGTGTTCCTTGACAATCAACCTAAGAAAAATTGTATTGTGTCAGACTCTTGAGGTCTGAGGTGTAGTGTTCCATGGCTATGAGCTTGAGAGGAACTGTATTGTGTCGGACTCTTGAGGTCTGAGGTGTTGTGTTCCTTGGCTATGAGCCTAAAAGGAACTGTATTGTGTCAGACTCTTAAGGTCCGAGGTGTTGTGTTCCTCGGCTATGAGCCTGAGAGGAACTGTATTGTGTCGGACTCTTGAGGTCTGAGGTGTTGTGTTCCTCGGCTATGAGCCTGATAGGAATTGTATTGTGTCGGACTCTTGAGGTCCGAGGTGTTGTGTTCCTCGGCTATGAGCCTGAGAGGAACTGTATTGAGCTGGACTCTTGGGGTCTGGAGTGATGTGTTCCTCGGCTGTGAGCCTGATCTGGAAAACTCACCAAGTATGCAAGGCTGGCCGAAGATTCAAAAATGACCTGAGGCCAAGAAAGAGAATAAATGTAACTGAGAAGTCCCCCATGCATTTGTTTGGGAGACTTTCTTTCACAAAGACTCTCTTCGTGGCAACCAAATGTAGCGTGCTAACTCTATGTTTACTATACACCTCTTGTACTCCTATTCGATGTGGGACAAGGGATATGTGGGCCAAAAATCTGGTTTGTTTAGAAAGAACAAAAATTATTACAAAGAATGCCCATTGGTACTAGGGCTTTGAACACAACTTGGGCTGGGCCGTTACTGTTACCAATGGGCCCCTTTGCAATGCACCCAAATACTTTAATATTTCCCTATATAAAGGTACGTATAGAAATACTTTTTTCCTGACGTGGGACCACAGTAGATAAGTGCTCTAAGATACACATATTTGTGGTTTGAGTCCAAAAATGAAAGAAAAACTGTAAAGCTCCTTTAGGTTCATGATTTAAGTAATGCCTGAATGTTTAATGGGCATTCGTTGTAATGCACATGCATTCTAAAGTACGTTTCTATGAAAAATGACTTGTAAGTACCACCAAAAAGCCAAAAAATTATATAGCTTTGTTTTGTTTGTTTTATGGTAATATCTTTCTTTTGTCGTAATATCAACAGTAGGGTACACATTTTTATCGCAATATCTATAGTAAGGTACATCTATTGCCCCCTATGACGACAAAAGAAAATAGCAAGAAGTAATACCTCACATTACTAAAGGAGTAAAGATGTGTATAACTCAAGAAAATTTTATTATATGGGCCTAGAAACAGCCATACTTCGATAGAAAACAGACATATGTTGTCTGTAAATAAAAAGAAAATAAACTATATCATTTAATGATAGTACCTTTTCAAATGTATTGTATTCCATGGACGTGCTCATCAGCTTCCGCCAATCGGTAAGCTCATTTCCCTACTACTTCTGTAACTCTGTAAGGTCCGATCCAATTGGGTTGCAACTTTTTTACATGGGCTATTTCCTACTTCAGCACCCAATCTCCTTCCACAAAACACCTGAACCTGACTCGCTTGTTGTAACTGTTACGCAGCTGTTGCTGGTACGAAGCGAGCCTAATTATTGCGACATCCCTCTTTTCTTCCAAGAAATCGAGGCTGTGTTGATCATTGTTACTTTTAAGCACCAAGTGGGTCCAAAGAGTCAGAACTACTGATTCTGTGGGGATAACAGCCTCTGACGCATAGGCCATGGCAAAAGGGCTTTCTCCCGTTGGCCTTCGTGGGGTGGTTCGATATGCCCAAAGCACCTGAGGTAGATTCTCATACCATTTTAATTTGAGCTTTTCCAACTTTTTCTTTAAGCAGCTGAAAATGGTCCGGTTAGTTATTTCAACCTGCCCATTTCCCTAAGAATGGCTAACTACAGCCAACTTCTGCCTAATCCTATGCTCAGCAAATAACTTTTTTGTGCTTTGATTATCTAAATTTGGCCCATTGTCCATTATGATAACATTTGGTACCCTAAATCGGCATATTATGTTGTTCCATAGAAAACTCTTCACTTATTCATGGGTCACGCTTAAGTAAGCTTCGGCTTCAACCCATTTAGTGAAGTAATCTGTGGCTAGCAAAACGTATTCCTTTTTCTCCACAGTTTTGGGCAAAAGACCGACCATATCAATCCCCCATTGAGCGAATGGCCATGGATTCGCCATTGCGTGCAAATCTTCTGCGGGTTGATGTTTCATTGGACCATGTCGCTGGCACTTATCATATCTTCTGTCATACTCTTCAGTATTCCAAGCCAAATAAGGCCAGAAATAACCTTGAGTCAGGACCTTATGTGCCAAGGATCTACCTCCAGAGTGATTGCCACAATCTCCGTCATGAATCTGTTTCAGAATCGTGAGGGCCTCAGTGGGACTTAAACATTTTAGGTAAGGACCTGAGAATGACTTCCAATATAATTGATTATTGATGATAGCATATTTAACTGTGGTGAGCCTAAATTTCTGTGCCTCGGCCTTCTGGTTCGGAAGAGTCCCCTCCTTAAGGTAAGCTTCCAATGGATCAATCCAGTATGGTTCGCGTGGAACATCTGGGATCACTATTATCTCCTGCCGAGGGCTTATACTTGGTTCATCCAGGATGTCAATTGGTACGATGTGGACCAAATCTTTATCCGAAGAAAATGCTGCTGCAGCCAACTGATCTATTTCGAAATTCTCCTCGCAAGGTATCTGATGGAATTCGATCTGATTGAACCCTCGCGAGGCACTCTCCACAGCCTCTCTATAGGCTTTCATTCTATCCTCCTTGGGCTAATACTGGCCTGTTACCTGATTCACAATAAGTTAAGAATCACTAAAAAAATTTAGACACCTTACATGAAGCTGGCTTGCTGGCTGAAGTCCTGCGAGCAAGGACTCATATTCTGCCTTATTGTTAGTAGCAGGAAAAGTCAAACGGATTGATTGCTGCAACTTAGTGCCTTCAAGGGTTGTGATAACGACTCCGGCCCCGACACTAATCAAGTTCGAAGAACCATCCACCCGAAGCTCCCATTGTGGCTCGGATGGGCCTGGCTCTTCGGGCTTATCCTCATACTCCAAGAGGAAATCAACTAATGCTTGTCCTTTATGTGACACTTTCGGTTCATAGGATATATCAAAGGAACTGAGTTCGATTTCCCATTTAGTTATTCTTCTGGATAAATCCAGCTTAGAAAGAATGACTCACATGGGGTAGTTGGTAAGAACTTTGATACTGTGTGACTCAAAGTAGTGTCAAAGTTTTCTCTTTGCATATACCAATGCTAGTATGATATTCTCTGCTTTGCTGTATCGTATTTCTGCATCTGTCATTGTCTTGCTGGTGTAGAAGATTAGATACTGATTTTTACCTTCTTCTCTAATCAATACTGCACTCATGGCTATGCTGGAAATGGCTAAGTACATGATAAGAGTTTCACCAGGCTTCGGAGCTGACAGAATCGGGGGTTCAGCCATGTAACACTTCAATTGATTGAGAGTAGCCTGCTGTTGGGGTCCCCATATGGCTTTATTTTTGGACCTTATTGCATCAAAGAATGGTTTGCACTTATCAGACAATCGAGAGATAAATCTACAGAGAGCTGCGATTTGACCGGTCAAAACCTATACTTCCCTGCGGGTTTTTGGTTCTTGATTTTGTATAGGGGCTTGAGCCTGAGTTGGACTCACCTCAATTCCTCTTTTGTTTACAATATGGCCGAGGAATTGTCCTGAAGAAACCGCAAAGGAGCACTTCGAAGGGTTTAACTTCATATCATACTTTCTCAAAGTGTCAAAGACCTCTTGGAGGTGCTTAGGATGTTCTTCTTTCTTTACACGTTTGACCACTATGTCGTCAATATAGGCCTCGACCATCTTTCCCAACATCTCGTTGAAGATCTTGTTAACAAGGCGCTGGTAAATTACCCCAGCATTCTTGAGCCCGAAAGGCATGACTCTGTAACAGTAGGTGCCCTTCTCTGTTATAAAAGTAGTCTTCTCTTCATCCTCTGGATTCATAGGGATTTGGTTATAGCCAGAGTATGCATCAAGAAATGTGAGCCTCTCAAAACCAGTAGTGGCATCAACCATCCGATCGATTTTGGGTAATGGAAAGCTGTCTTTAGGGCAAGCTTTGTTGAGATTGGTAAAATTTATGCACATCCTCCATTTTCTATTCTTCTTCTGAACTACCACCACGTTGGAGAGCCATTGTGGGTGGTACACCACTCGGATGAAGCCTGCCTGAAACAATTTGCTTACCTCTTTAGCTATTATTCGGTTTCGCTCTGGAGCGAACCTTCTGTGCTTCTGCTTGACTGGTTTGAACGCCAAATCCATATGCAGGCTATGGCATGAGATCGAATGATTAATTCCCACCATGTTTGAATGCTCCCAAGCAAATGCATCTGCGTTCCGTCGAATGACATTAATTAATGCTTTCTTTTCTTCGGCTTTGGGGAAGAACCTATGTAGGTGACTTTCTAAGGATTGCCGAGGATTGCTTCGACAGCCTCCAAAGACTCCTTGGTAGGCTTTTCAGCTTCGGCCTCATCCTCTACTTTCAAATACCTGGGCAGAGGGTTTCGTAATTGCTATTTGGACATGCTCTCAGGAGGTGTGATCAGTTTGGACTATTTTGTTACCTTATTTGCCTCATTCTGTATCAATATGTAGCATTCTTTGGCAGCAACTTGATCTCCCCTGAGGTCAATAACCTCTTTACCTTCCGGAGACAAGCATTGCATCACTTGATGAAAGGTAGATGGAACCCCATTCATTCGATGGATCCAGCCTCTTCCCATAATGAGATTATAGGAAGGGTAGATCTCCGTTAAAACAAAGTTTTCCTTCAGTGTCCTCTTTACCGCGGTCACGAATAGGTCAATTAACCCAAGGGGGTCTACCTTTATGCTATCAAACCCCATCAAGGGGCTAGAGGTAGGCCGAATCAATGATGACGGAATCTCTAGCTGCTCAAAGACCGCCTTTGTGATGATGTTGGCCCTGCTACCCGGGTCTATCAAAACCCTCTTAATCATGCAATTCGCCACCAAGAGACCGATGACAAACGGATCCTCGTAGGGGAGTTGAACTCTAGATAGATCTCCATTGCCGAACCAAATGTTGACCCTTCCCAAAGCGATAGTGTGTACTGAGGATAACCTCCTTAGCTTATGGGCTGTTCTCAATCAAGACCTATACACCTCCTTTGACTCTTGATCATCCTCCGATCTTCTATATATTGCATGGATGACCTTCACTTGATTACCTTCGACTTTTCGAGGATTGACCTCCTGAGGCGTCACGTACTCGTTTGTTGTGAGGTAGTTTGCCAATTCACCTCTTAGTATCATGTTTTCCACTTGCAGTCTAAGGGATCTGCAATCATTAGTTATATGCCCGTAATCTTTATGGTAGGCGTAGTGCTTGGTCTTGTCCCTCTGTTCCAATGGTTGCCTTATTAGCTGAGGGGCTGCAAACTTTATTTTATTCTCCTGGAATAGCCAAGCCAAGGTTGTACGAAGAGGTGTGAACCTTTCCTCTGTCCTTTGCCTTTTCTCGGGTATTTGAATGGCAGGTGCCAAAGCGTGCTGGTTTTTTTGGCTTTTTGAGTTTGAAACCCTTTCCTGAGGCTTGTTCTCTACTGTGACGAGGGTGGCATGTTGCGCTCAGTGGACCACATTCTCCTCAAGCCGAATGTAAATCTGTGCCCTAGTATTGAGAGTCTGCATATCCGGAAAGGAATATTTGACTAGGGATGTATGGAACTTGGTTCCCTGAATCATTACAAGTTTGAACGTTTCCATTGCGGTAACAGGATAGCAATCTGCTATTTCTGAAGCCTCCATGTTACATCTGGACAAAAAATCTTGTAATGTTTTGCCTTTCTTTTACCTTATAGTGAAGAGGGTAGCAATACTTTCTTTTGCTTCTTATTACCGCAATACTGCGCCAAGAATATAGTGCATAGAATTTTGTAGTCTGGAATAGATTTGTGTGGCCTATTTTTGAACCACTCCAACGCAGCCCCTATTAGACTGGTAGGGAAAACTTTGTACATCCATGGGTTATTGTGATCGTCTAGAGCCATCTTTTGTGCGTAGTGATCTAGGTACTGAGAAGGATCTCTCGTACCATCAAACTGAGTAAAAGAAGGCACAGTGAATTTCTTAGGTCTGTCAACAAGGTATACATCGTTAGTGAATGGAGTCTTCACGAGAGAATTCTTATGTTCCCTGGCCATCTCTGCAGGCGTTTGAACTCTCAGGAGTCTCTTCTCGTCAAAGGCCTCATTTACTCTTGCACCATCTGGAACACCATTAGACCATACCGTATGCTTACGGCTGGACTCGACCTGTTCGTCCTGTGTGCGACGAGGAAGATTGTTCGAAGCTATCGCCTCGAACCTTATCCTCTGCTCTTGCTGACCTTCGCTGGGCCGAACTTCATTAAGCCGAACCCCATTGACTTGAGGCTCGTTTTGGTCGGGAGGAGGCGCAGCCCCGTCAACTGGTGGTGACTGAGGTGTCAACTGAGCCATAGCCGTTTGAAGGGTGTCGTTTTGCTGTTGAAGCAATGCAATCTGGGCTACGCTGGCTTCATTCGCCTGACAAAGTGCTTCGAATTGGTGCAAGAACTCTTCTCGCATCTTTCGCATCAACTCTATCTATTAATCAGTCGCCGTTGATTCTCCGTTTGACATTCCCGATCGTGGAAACAAAAACAATTTAAAACAAAAGTGGGAGTATCTTTCTATACACTTCCCACAGACGGTGCCAAAGTGTAGGTGCAAAATTTCTCTCTATTTAAATAAATAAAAAGAAAAATACAACTCACTCAGAACAAGCAAAAATAATACCCAAAATAAGTGTATAATGATCGATCATTTTATTGGAGGTTTAGGCCTCTATTTATAAAAAACAAGGTGTTGGAATTATGGTAGGACTCGCATGGCTTGTCCTCCAATCCATTCCATGTATGACATTCTTTATAATTATAATCTTTTCCTTTTTACAATTCTTTCCATGCAGAAGTTTCCTTGCACAGAACTTGCCTTCTTTGTTGATTCCTTTGTCTAGCAGGACTGGTCTACTTTTAATTAGGATTGGACTGAATATGGGTTGATCCAAACGATTCGGCTAATGGGCTTGAAGTTCACCCTTGGTGCCCCGGGCTGTTGACGTCTAGGCTTGGTAGGTGGGCCGGATGGCCTGGGTCAGCGATTTATATGGAAGCCAAGACTTTGTCTGAGCTTGTTCTAGACTGGGTTCTCCCAATTTGGGCTTGACACCGATTGGGCCCTTGTTGTACCTAAGATAATTTTGTAGTGTGATGACGTGGATGATTCTTATTGGAGGGGGGATTTTTTCCCTCCACAGCAGGCCTATAGCATGTTGTAACACTATCTATAAAGTTATATCCAAACTCATTGCTAAGAAGATCCGATCTGTGTAACCTTTCATTGTGGGACCAAACTGCTTTCATAAAGCAAAGAAGAATTGGTGATGGGATTTTTATTGTCTAAGAGCTGCTGAAAGGATATCATCCTAGTGTTGTAAGTGTTATCTGAAGATTGACCTCCACAACGCCTATGACTCTATTAACTGGAACTTCATTATTGATTGTCTCTCAATCCTGCAATTCCCCAGAGTTTTTGTTTAATGGGTTTCGACATGCATCTCATCTCCATCTTTCTCAATCTCTATTAATGGGGAGTTTGCTGGCTACTTCAAAGGTACTAAAGGATTAAGACAAGGTGATCCCATTTCATCTTTTCTTTTTGTGATTGTAATGGATGTGTTGGACTCATCATCAATAAGTTTGTTGCTGAGGATGGCCACTTCAAGTACCCTTGGAGATGTAAGGCAATTAAAATCACTCATCTCTGTTTTGCTGATGATCTTCTTATGTTCTATCATGGTGACCCACATTCTCTGTCCAGTTCTTATTAAGGGTCTTCATAAGTTCTCATCCTTATCGGGTTTGAAGCCTAACCTCACCAAGAGCCAAATCTTTACTGCTAATATCCCTGATGTTATCCCAGACAGCATGGTTGCTTAAACTGGGTTTGAGGTTGGCCACCTGCCTCTTAGGTACTTGGGATTACCTATGAGTAATACTAGGCTACAAGTTAATAACTGTAGAGTTCTTGTTAAGAGGATCATCTCTAGGATCACCAACTGGACCTCAAAGTTTCTTTCTCATGCCGAGAGACTACAACTTGTCAAATCCATTCTCATCAATATACATTCGTACTGAAGCAGACATTTTATCCTTCCTCTCTAAGTGCTGAGCCAAATTAATTGTGTCCTAAGGAAATTTCTGTGGACAGGGAAAGAATTGAAAGCCACTGGTGCTAAAGTCAACTAGTTGGCTGTCTGCAACCCTAAAGAATATGGAGGGTTTGGGCTCCCAAATTTAACTGTTCTTACAGGATATCCATCCTAAGATAGGGAAATTAACTGTGTCCTAAGGAAATTTCTGTGGACAAGGAAAGAATTGAAAGCCATTGGTGCTAAAGTCAACTAGTTAGCTGTCTGTAACCCTAAAGAATATAGAGGGCTTGGGCTCCCAAATTTAACTGCTCTTAATAGGATATCCATCCTAAGACACATCTGGAACCTCTTCAGTGACAGTGCGCAGTCCATTTGGTATGATTGGGCACACTCAGTTTTGAACAAACAGAAAAGCTTCTGGACTCTCAAGCCAAATCAACTTAGCTCGTGGAATTGGAGAATGCTTCTCAAGTTGAGAGTCCTTGTTGGATCTTTCCTCAAACACCAAGTAGGCAATGGGAAGGATATTTCGTTTTGGCACAATTACTGGTTACCTTCTGGCCCCTTACATGAGAGAATCGACCCTATTCTCATACAAAACTCCCCATGAACAAAACTCCCCATGAAATAGTCATGCAAAGCTTGAATGCCTTTTAAGGCGTGGTCAGTAGAGGTTCCCTCCCCAATTTAGAAGCTTATTTCCCTCCATTGGTATTACTGAACAACCTCCTATTATTACCAACAATAATGATACTCCGGTGTGGACTCTGTCCATTACAGAGAAATTCAACTTGAAGCATACGTATGATGCTCTCTTTCCATCTGCTCCTCTCTGTAGATGGAAACGCATTATCTGGTACATAAATCATATTCCTAGTCATGCCTTTGTTACATGGCTTGCAATACAAAATAGACTTCGGACTAAGGATAGTCTTTTCAACTTACAATCAGGTGATTCACGGAGATGCAATCTATGCTCCAATGAGAACGAGACCTACGATCATATCTTCTTCAGATATATGTACTCTGTACAGATTTGGGAACACATCCAACACAGATGTGGATTTTACTATGGGGATTCGAGCTATCTTGTGATAGCTAACCACATTTTGACTCTGTGGAATGCATAGAAATAATCTATTACTGCTCTACAGATTAAACTGTGCTTTGCTGCTTGTATCTACTATATCTGGAGAGAAAGGAACAATCGCATCTATTCCTCCAATAGAATTTCTGCAGATGCGACTTGGAAGCTTGTGGAAGACTGTGTACGGCAGCGATTGTTATCGTGCAAGCTAGTTTGATAATTCCAGAATCTCAAGATCAATTGTTGCTGATTAGAGATTGCCAAGCTCTGTTATGACGTCTTCATCCCAAACAAGTTAGCTTATTTTCTGCCCTCTGATCCTTGATTGGAACTGCAGTTGTTGAATAGGCGTGTGTTTTGGGTCTCCATGCTTGGGCCTGTTGGTGGGCTAGCCCACCTTTTGTTTTTCTTTTTGTTTTTGTATATGTCTTTTTGTTTTATAAAATTGGTTAATTTACTGGAAAAAAAAAATGTAGTAATTCCAATTCATGTGAGATTGTTATGTTATATAAGATAATAGAGTGATTTCAATTCATCTCTTTAACAAGTTGTTTATTGAGATATTGGAGAAAATTACATAATAATGCGAGTTTTTGAATTAGTGATAAACTCATTACTACGAAATTTGTCACTACTATGAAATTTCTAAAAAGAAGAGTAGATGAAGATAGACAGAGTGAAAATAGAAGCGAACCAAAATCAACACACACTTATTTGTTTAAAATTAAAAAGTAAATTATAATTATTTTGGAAAAAAAATGTAGGAGTTATGGGTTACAAAATTTTCACCTTTTTTTTCTTTTTCTTTTTCTTTTTTTTACATATTTTAAATTCAAAAGCAACCCTTGTCATTCTATCATAATGTCACCTTAGAGATATTGGGGAGATCACTTGCAAGAGGTTCATAAGTAAAATATATATACTCAAAATTATGTTAATATATGCAGGATGGATTTACCTTCTTTTTTTTTTTTTTTTTTTTTTCTATTATACACTTGAAATTTTTATTAAAATTCTAAAACTACCCCACTAATTTTTTTATAATATATTTATTAGCCCCTGCTAAAGTTTTAAATTATAGAAAAGAGTAATAAACTCTCTCTCCCTTTATATTGTTATAGTTTACAAAGAAAATAAAATATATCTATTTAAAAAAATAAAAGTGACCATTGTTAAGGATTGTATGCCCTCTAAAGCTATTATTGACATTAAATAAAATGTGATTTATTTATCTTCATATAATATTGATGAATTATTGTATTGAGTAGTTCAAAAAGTTTTGGATCTAATTGTATGCCCTACAAAGCCACACCTCTCACTGCTTGTCAATTTCTTACTCGGAGATAAGAGTGAAGATCCGGAGGTAGGTATCATAGTTCGTTAAAAATCAAGAATTGTGGACAATTATTGGTGGCAGAAAATTATTCAATTGTATAATAAGTGATCTAACCCTCTACAATAATTGAGGATTAATAATGATTCCTTAAAGTTATATTAAGACAATCATGTTCTGCTCTAAAAAATTATTTTTATCAAATATTGCTTCCGTTTTATATTTATTTTCGGACTACCCAACAATCATCTTATTTCTTATTTATGAGAATTAAAAAAATGAGTGTCTTTTGAAAATAAATCATTAAGCTTTATCTTGTATAAACCATCAACAAAAATACCAGAACCAACAAATTGGGATTTTTTGAACAAACTGAAACATCCATTACTAAATTTAAATGAAAAACCATCAATATCAAGTTTAAACATAGAAATCAAATTACGGGAAATTGAAGGAACATAAAGAGTTTTAAACAAATCTAAATGAAATTCACTATCTAAAACTAAACGAAATGTCCCAATGGCTTCAACTGGAATTTTCTCGCTATTCCCTGTGAGCAAGAAATCATCATTTGGATTTGTGGTTTGGGTTGAAAGGAATCCCTTTCTTTTCAAACCATTCTTTACGTTTCATGCAATCTTTACTAAAAAGAAAAACTAGTCCTCTCTCTGCCTTTATAAAAGTGCATATCCCCATCAATTATGTACGCTAATAAAAACAACACGTATAATATTTATGTGTGCAAAAAGTTAAGAGAGAGAAATTAGTTTCCACGTTCATTGATAAGTGCACAAAACTTGATATTTTATACTCAATAATAAAGTATTAATTAATATTTTCTATTAAATAAATATGCTTATCCGTGTTTTTCATATTTTATAAGGGCTGATTTTAAAATGAGAAGAAAAGAGACAAAAATGTGAGATTACACTATCAGTGAAAGTCAAAATCAAATTTAAATTTGACTTTTTCATCAAATACGCAAAGATCAAGCCAAAATGAAAAACAACAAGATTTTAGCAGATTTGATATATTTTATTTTCACTTATGTAATTAGATTTTTTTTCCCTCCCAATCGTTCCATTCTAAACTTTATAAATAGGGACATATGTAGAGGAGGTGGGATGTACAAAGTTAGTGAAGGAAAATAATAAAAGTTGAGAATTTCTATCTTGAATATCTTTCTTACATTTTAAATTTTTGTTTGTTTTATGTTCTTGTTAACATGATAGCTTAAACAGTCCTCTCAGGGGAGTAATGAAGCCACCATCTATGACTAAAATATAAGTAAATTTAGTTTATTTCACAAATTCTCTTGAGAGCATTGATTTTATTATTCTATTATGATATTTTTATGTGAAAAATTTAGAGAGGATGTTTTGTGTTTGCCAAGTAATGGTAATACGAAGAATGCGTACTTCTATTTTGCAATTTTTTTAGCAAAGCTAAAATAGATTAAATAAAAAAAAATGTTCTCTCATATAAATCACTGTTATTTAATGTCATATTTTCCTTCATTTTTTTAAGTTGTAATTGAACAAGTGAAGTGATTTGCTTGAGAAAAAATCATATAAGAAATTTAAAAAATTATTTATATTGATCAATGGTAGTGGATTCTTTCCCTTGATATTTTTCCATTATTTTATTACAACCCTTCAATTCTAGTTTTAGTTTCATTATTCAAAATCAAAAATTGTTTTAAAAATTCTTTATCCATCCCTTGATGTTTTGAATCTATATTCGGAATCTAACTTGAAAGTGGTTCGACCCTACTTATCCTATACCATTTTTATTAACTATTTGCAGGTTTTATATTATTTTTGCACCAAGTGTAGAGGCTTATGACAATATCCACAAATCTACATTCGTCAAATGGCGTCGTTGCTGCATCAAGTTTGAGAAATCAAATATTGTGAAATAAAAATTTTTGGGAGTCCCTACCATATTTTAATTTTAATCTTTTTAATTTTTATTTATTTTTGTTTATTCTTTTATCTTAACCTTTTTTTAAAAAAAAAAAATTAAATTCTCTTGTGGTTTTTTTATTATTATTTTATTCTTAATTTTCTTTTCTTTTCTTTTCTTTTTCCGTGTTGTAGGTATTTTTAATTATTAATTTTGTTTTTTAGTTTTTTTTTGTTTTTTTCTTCTTTGTAGGAGGAGTTGCAACATTGCAAGTTGTCTTTACTTGTGCACAGATGATCCATTATCCCGCTCTCAACCCCATTGCCGCCTAATCCAGCCACCACCACCATCACCAACAAACCAATTTTCACCAAACAACTCGTAAACGTACTTTTGCAAACATAAACATAAATAAAATAAAAAACAAAAACAACTCCTCCATCGCCACCCCTATCCTACAGCAACCACCCATTACCACCACCATACCAACCCAACACCAAAGTCTCATCCTTGAACTCCCAAGCATCTGCAACAAAACCAATCACAGATCCAAGACCAACTGTAAACCAAAAATCGAAACCCGGTCGCAATAAATAAATAAAATCACACTACAGTGAACATCATCGCCGGAGTTGTTGGGTCTCTACCGGAATCCTGCCTGTCATGGCCACCGATCAGCCCACCTTGTTTGCCGACGTTGCTGGTATTTGTAACTGGAATTGGGGATCTTGTTAGCCGATTGTCTCACTGCCGGTATATTCTTTCTCTGGTCACCGGCTTGAAGCCTTCTCCGGTCGCTGTGGTGGATCTTTTCTGGTAGTCTCTCATCGCCAGAAAATCACCTTCCTTGGCCGCCGTCGTCCTCAAGGATTGACAAATTGGAAGCCAGAATATAATTGCATGCATTATGCATAACATATATAAAAAAATTTGGCAATTGTAGTTGATGATCAAAGTGGACAGATATATATAATATTAATGCTATAGTATTTTTTTTTTTTTTTTTTTTGTTTGGGTTCTTGCTTTAACCCTTGACTATTAATCAAGGCCTCCTAGTGCGCCTTGCAACATTATGAATGAATTATATATAAAAGCGCACCAGAATTAAATAACTATACACATTCGTCAGCTAGGATAAATTAACCAAAAGTTATAGCAAGTTTTTATGGAGAAAAAAGGGACTGAGTGCACATATGACATGTGTATGTATATACCTATTTAATTAAAACAGACAGAAAAAGTAATACGGAGTATATATATACATATATGTGGTACATGATATATTTCTTTTAGGGTAAAATGCAAGAAACCCTCCTAGACTATTGAGAAATTTGTAACTAACCTCCTGAACTTCAAAAAATGCAAGAAACCCCTTAGACTATGCAAAATTATTGCAGATGACCCCATTCGTCCAATTTCTGGTGATATATGACCATTAAAATTGGTTTGTTAATGACCATATTGCCTATAGAAGTATGAAAGGACAATAATGTCCCTAATTTCCAACCGTTGACAGGCCATTCCTTATAATTGAACCGACCCGAACAAACCTTTATAAAAAATTCCCCAAATCGACAACTCTGCAACCTTCTAGGGTTTGTCTTCGTTTTCAATTAGTTGTGCATCTTGCTGAATTTGGTGTTCAGAAACAAGATACCATCATCGTGCTTTCGTGCCAATCAGCTGTGCATCTTGGTAAGGGTTGTTATCCATCTGTAGGTCTGTATTTTGGAAAGAGCGAACAAATTTTTTTCACTTTGTTCATCATCGTGCTCTAAGCATATCCATCTCATTTTCTGTCTCTATGTATGGTATATATATTTATGGTATTATTTTCTCTATTAAATTTTCATTTATATGGTATTATTTGCAGAAAATGAGTTTTGAATCATTTGTAAGTCGTAGTTTTCGGGGTGTGGTGCGAAGGGGTCCTTTTAGGAATAGGAAATGTTATTGTGACAAAAGGGCAGTTGTGTTCATATCTGAGTCAACCGACAATCCTGGCAAGCTCTATTTCAATTGCAATAATAAGGAATGTAATTTTTTCCAATGGTGGACTCCTCTAACAGGTTTCGGTGAAGCCATTGAAGATGAAAATGAAGCTCGAGTAAGTCATGTTGTGCCTCTTAGTTCGTTCATTGCAATTGCTAAGTTAATGTTTGTTAGAAGCATGTTCTTCTTTGGGTTGTTAGTTGTAATCTTATTTGGTTGCCTTTTTATGAAGTGAGTTTTTTGGCTGGGACTTGATAGTGTTGTATGTTGAAAATCAATTTTAGGAGTGGAATTTTTTGGTTGGTTAGGATTTAGTAGTGTTGTATCTTTATATATCATTTAAATCTCTTGTAATACTTTAAGTATGTTGAATGAAAATGGTGTCTATTTTATTTAATGACAGTGCAATGCAATTGTGTCTATTTTATGGTTGTATGTGTTGTGCAATGCAATGACAAAAAATGCAAGAAGGTGTTTTTGGTTGTTTGATGAATGACAGTGCAATGCAATTGTATCTCTTTTCTGGTTGTATATGTTGTGCAATGACAAAAAATGCAAGAAGGTGTTTTTGGTGGTTTGATGAATGAAAGTGCAATGCACTTGGTTGTTTGATAAGTGACTGCACAGCAGTGCAGTGCAATTTTTAACAGACTTAACATAACACGCTCATCTCTTCATTTTTACCCCCACCCATAAAATCAATTTTCCCTCATTGAAAATTTCTTAGCAAAACCAAATTTGCTCCAACAGTTAAAAATGACTTCATGGTCCAGATGGTACGATCAAGGAGAAGTTGAGAGGTAACAGGAGTGTGTTTGATTTAATTTCCAAAATTAAAAAATTCATGTAGCAAGAATAAACTTGCAGGGATTTCTCTAAATGGTAGTACAAGCCTAAATATAGAGACAAAATCCAAACATAATAAAACATAGACTGTCCAAGGTACAAATTAAAGACCACCCTTTTTTTCTCATGCTTGTGACCTAAGAACAGAATGACATAACATACTAGAAAAAGTAGAAACTGCCAAACCTCAATTTCAATGAAGTGAACAAGGAATGATAAGAAAGATCAAGAGGGGAAGGAAACAAAAAGAAAAAAGGCAATACACTTCCTTTCTTCTTCATGAGAATCCCTCTGTACATAATACAAAATTTTCCCCTCTCTCATACATAGCCTATCATACATTCAATTACAGCAGCCAAAAAAAAAAAAAAAAAAAAAAAAAAAAAAAAAAAAAAAAAAAAAAATTCATACTGATAAAGTAGCCATATATTCAGAAAAGTTTAGAACAGTTACACTGATAAAGCAACCACACATTAAGAAAAGTTTAGAACAGTTACGCTGATAAAATAACCATACATTCAGAAAAGGTACATAAGAAGACTGTTTAGAGCTAATCTTTCACATAACTACAGAGTGACAACACCAAAAAAAGCCAATATTTGTAGTCTTCACTCCATTATCTTTAACAATCACCAAAAAATCAGACTCTTCAAGTCAGCAACAGTAGAGTGAGAAAACCATCATCAACTATGTTGCCATATTAACTACCAACATGCATACTCAGTATCCATCATTGAGCTTGTTAATCAACCAAGAAATTTGTTAACCATTTTGTTAACAACAATAAACAAACCATAGCATTAAATCTGAATATGGTATGTTTTGAACTTAAAAAAGTATGGTATGTTTTGAACTTGAAAATTAAATTATACCTATAAGAAGTTGATGGCTGAGTTTGTGACAGCTGAGAATATGGTATGCTTTGAACCTGAAAATAAAATTGGTTGAGAAACAAGTGAGTTTGAACATAAAGAAACCATAGCAAGTGTGTGTCCATAACATAACATTGGACATACCTCTTGGTTTAAAGGTGCTGGAGCAGGAACTTCAACTTCTCTATCTCTCCCTCTTCCAACCCTTCTTCCTCTTCCTCTTAGTGGCATCCCAACAGGTCCTTTTGCTCTCCCTCTTCCAACATTTGGTGGTCTTCCTCCCCTCCTTGGTGGAGGACTATCAATAACCAAAGGCTCAAGTAATTTGCAAGTCATTGAGTTATGCCTATTCTTTTTGCACCTGGTACATTTTAGACCAACCATTGACCTGCTAAGCTTGGTTGAACCTTTGTGATCATCATTATTCTTATTTCTAGCCTTTTTTGGCCTACCAATGGGTTTCCTATAATGTGGTGGAAGCAATGGGTCAATTGTGTTAGTTTTCATTAACCTTTCCATTGGAATGGAAAAGATCATGCCACTATAACACTTCATATAGGTTTCCTTATGATAAAATGGGTGAACATATGCCTCATGAGAGTTCCTCTTGATGAAAATACATGCCACAGCATGCCTACATGGGATACCAGTCAAGTTCCAAACTTTACAACTGCAGGTTCTTTTATCAATATCAACTGCCTCACTAATGCCATAGCATTGCACCTCATACTTGTTCTCACCAGCATAATGAACTTAACACAATGTAGCTTGCTATTTGACTTTGTTCAATGCCTTTTGTATATCTGGACATAAGAAGCTAAATTATGTATGCATCCACTCCCTCTTACACTGGAACCTTAGCTCCAGTACTGGTGATACCAGAGCGTGGCTTAGGTTATGTTGTCTTTTGTGATGCTTCTCGGGATGGTTTGGGTTGTGTTTTGATACAGGGTGGTAAGGTAGTGGCTTACGGATCTAGACAGTTGAAGATTCACGAGTATAACTATCCCACTCATGACTTGGAATTGGCGGCAGTTGTTTTTGCTTTGAAGAGATGAAGGCATTATTTGTATGGTGAGAGATTCGAGGTATTCTCGGATCACAAGAGTCTCAAGTACCTTTTCTCTTAGAAAGACTTGAATAATAGACAGAGGCGATGGGTTGAGTATTTGGAAGATTTTGATTTTGATTTGCAGTATCATCCTGGTAAGGCGAATGTGGTAGCAGATGCCTTAAGCCGAAAATCTCATGGAGTTTTGGCTGAGTTAGCCATTCAGAAATGGAAAATGTTGGAGAATCTAGCAGAGATGGGATTACAGTGTTGTGATGACAGTGTTGATTATAAGTCAGCTTTTCTGTTTAGTTTTGTGGTTCAACCTACTCTTGTTACACGGGTAATTGAGGCACAAAAATAGGACTCAGATTTTGTTGTCATTCATTAGTTGATTTCAGGGGGGGACACGATAAAAGACTAGACCTTACACACAGATGGTGGTTTACGGTTCAGAGGTTTGCTTGTGGTTCTTACAGTTTGTCAAGAGGATGTGTTACGGGAGTTTCACACTTTTCGATTTACTGTTCATCCATGTGGTACTAAAATGTATCATAATTTGAAATGCCAGTATTGGCGGAATGGGATAAAGGCAAATATAGCTCAGTTTGTTGCTAGATGTCTTACTTGTCAGCAGGTAAAGGAAAAGCATCAGAGACCTGCTGGTTTGTTGCAGTCATTGCCAGTAGCACAATGGAAATGAGAGTGTATTGCTATGGATTTTATGACTTTCGAGGTCACAAAAGGGTAATAAGTCTGTTTGGGTCATTATTGATAGATTGACTAAGACCGCTCACTTTTTGCCTGTTAAGGTGACAGATTCTGCTAATGTACTTAGCAGATTGTATGTCAGAAAGATCTTCAGATTGCATTGTCCATTGTTTCGGACAGGGATGCCAAGTTCACATCGAAGTTCTGGGAAGGGCGTCATGCAGCATTTCGTTCACCGTTGCATTTCAGTACAGCATTCCATCTGCAGAAGATGGCCAGTCGGAGCGTACTATCCAGATCTTGGAAGACATGCTTCGGGCCTATGTACTTGATTTTGGTGGTAGTTGGGAGGATCATTTACCTCTTGTTGAGTTTGCCTACAACAATAACTATCAGTCGAGTATTGAGATGGCTCATTTTGAGGCATTATATGGTAGGCATTGTCATTCTTCTGTTTGTTGGACTGAGATGGGTGAGACAGCCACCTTAGGGCCAGACATTGTTTTGAAAACTACTAAAAAGATTAAGTTGATTCGGCAGCGATTGTTGACTGCTCAGAGTAGACAGAAAAGTTATGCAGATAGATGGAGACGGCCATTATCCTTTGAGGTGGGAGACCACGTGTTTCTTAAGGTTTCTCTACGAAAAGGATTGTCACCTCGTTTCATTGGGCCATTTGAGATTTTGGACCGAATGGGCAAGGTTGCTTACAGATTGGCATTGCCACCATAGATGGACAGGGTCCATAATGTGTTTCATGTTTCGATGCTATGGAAGTATAAGTCGGATCCATCACATGTTTTGAGTTGGGTTGATGTTGACAGCGATGAGGATGTTTCTCACGAGGAGGGACCCGTTCAGATTCTTGACACTGGGGACAAAGTGTTAAGGGGTAAAACGGTGACTCTCGAGAAGGTTTTGTAGCGACATCACGATGATGAGGAGGCTACATGGGAATGGGAATAGGATGTTCATTCTGCGTATCCAAGTTTGTTTTCTTCCCCAAACATGACTTGATTTCGGGGACGAAATCCTTATATATTGGGGAGATTGTGAGAACTTGCATTTTTATCATTTTTCTAGTCATTTTGACATTCATGCATTTTTATTTTATTGTCGAAAATTATGATTTAAGTTGCAAATGTGTTTAATTTAATTTATTGTCATTTGTTTATTTCATAAAGGGCGTTATGGACTTTTTGTTTTACAAATGGCATATATGGTATTTGATTATTTTATAAAGGGCAAAGTAACTTTTAATTATACAAATGGCATAATTGGCATTTAGAATTAATGGAAGGAGATTTGAGTCCTTTTGTTTGGTCTTGCCTTTAACTAATTATAGGTTTTACATGTGTGGGTGTATGTGGCTGCATTGTGTGTGTGTATTGATGACTAATGTATTTCATATTAGAGAAGATTTACACAAATCATTTTCGGCAAAATGTTAGAACAAAAACTTTCCTCCTCCATTGTCATTCTATTTGAGCTTCAATTTGAGTCCTTTGTGGTAGGATTTTTTTAGTTGTCTTGTGGAGGAAAAATGTTCTTGAAATCATGAGTTTCCCTTTTTGTGTACAAGTTGTGGCCATTTTATCAATTCTGGATTGTCAAAATCTGATTTGAAAAAGGAAGGGTTGGTTGAATTTCAAGAGGTGTTCTTCATCTTTTTGCAAATTTGGTAGCTTACTTTGGATTGCTTTATATTGTTGGTAGCTGGGTTTTCAACCTTCTAAGAGGTAGGATTGTCTAACCCTCAATTCCTTTGCCTTTAGTGAGTTAATCTCTTTCAATTTAAGTTGCAAAGTGTAAAAAAATTAAACTGAAATTTTAAGCAGCATGCTGAAACTGTTTGGCTGAAATTACATGCTACTGTTTTGCTAAAATTCATGAAAATTCGTAATTTATCATTTAGAGATGATTTGATATTATGATAATATAGTTAATTAGCTTTCATTGAGAATTTATTTCACATAAATTGGTAGAGAAATAAATTTACTAGGAATTTTTGAAATTAGAGTGTTCTTGCTGGAAATTCTGGGTTGAGGCAGATTGTGTCCGAGATTTTCTCATCAAAACTGCTTTAAATGGTAAGGTATTTTCATGAAGTAAAATTTTATCTTGAAAATAAAGTCTTTGAACTTTCAGTGGCCTTTGGATTCACTCAATTTGGATGAGAATTGAATTTTTTATGATTTTTCAAAGATGGAAGCTACAGGCTGGAAATTAGTTTCTGGGCAGATTTTATTTCGAAATTTTGGGTCAAAACTGTTCCAATTGGGAAGGGATTTTGTTAAACTAAATTGACACTTTCAAAGTACATTGTTTAGGCTTTCATTAGGCTTTGGAATCACTCAATTTGACTTCGAACTGAATTTGTTATGAATTTTCAAAGATGGAGGTAACAAGCTGCGTATGAACTGTTTTGTTGTTTAGAAACTTTGGAACATGTCATAATTGTGCATTCATCTTGCATGGTCATGGGGTTAAGGTTAGAATGAAAAAGGAAGTGAAAGCATCTCATTAAATAATTTTGAAAACCGGATAACAGGGAGTTGCCTTGTATCCGTGAGTTTAGAAAGTGGGATTGAATCAATGATTTTAAAAACCGGACAAGGAGTTACCTTGTCTGTGTAGTTAATGGGAATCTAGAGGAGACGTAGGGAGTGGCTCTACGGGTAATTATGTCACTAGAGCCCCAAATGATCATAAGGAGTGGCCTTGTATCAGGGATAGATAACCAACTCTCTTCTCGTGGTACTGGAGAGCAGCCCTAAGCGGATTACATTACCTTTTTGTGATGGAAATGAGATTTTGGGAATTGAGAAGTGTCAGTGACATTAGCATTGGCATTAGCATTGCATGACACTTCATTTTATTATCTCATATGATATTTTGCTTTCCCGAGCCTGTATGATCCCTTTATCTTTTATCTATTCTTTGTTTGGATTCACGGAGGTATTAAGGACTGCGCTTTAGGCAATTCCTGCTGAGTTGTGGTTGCTCATTCCTATTTTATTCACATCTTTTTAGGTCATAGCATGGATAGTGTGGAGGGTGTTCCTCTTAAGCTGTAGACAGAGTCGGGGCTGGTGTTGTTGTGTTTTCATTTCGCATAATAAACTATGTTTTATATTATATTTCTTAGAATATCCCAGGCATGTAATAAATGTTATTTCAGACTTTAAAACTTTAAAGTTATAATATTTGCATCTTATCTATTTATTTTCAGTCTTGTTTTTGTAAAGGAAAATAGATAGATGGATGTGTGGTTAGGACAGGTTACATGGATATTTATTGATTTTGAGACTGCGATTGTTTGTGTGTTGTGTTCACAATCCGGACTATGGTCTAGGGGCGTGACACTGCAAGTGTGACAATATGCAAGTGTATGAGGATACAAGTGTATGGTTGCAAGTGTGACAATATGCAAGTGTGTGGCTGCAAGTGTGTATGAGTGTAAGTGTGTGCGCTTACAAGTGTGTTAGATAAATTATACCTTTTTGTCTGTCAAATATGAAGGTTATATCATGGTATGGCCCTACAGCATCCATCAACTCACCCATGAACCATTCCCAAGAATCTTTAGTCTTTGACTCCACTACTGCAAATGCAACTAGAAACATTTGACCATTACCATCAATAGACACTATACTAAGTAGATAACTACCATATGGTCCCTTTAGGAAGCATCCATCTACCCCAATTAGTGGCTTACAACCTAACTTAAAACCAGCTATCATTGCAGAGTAAGAAATAAAGACTCTTTGAAACCTTCTAACATTTTCAACACCAGTGGGCTCAGTTTGCAATTTAACTATACTGCCAGGGTTAGTTCTCAATATCAAAGTACAATAATCCCTTATTTTACCATACTACTCAGCATCATTCCCCTCAATCATTTCTAATGCCTTTCTTTTTGCCTTATACACTTTGTGTTTGGGCACATCAATGTCCATATCAGCTGCAATGGTGCTCTTAAGTGTACCCAAAGGAATCTTAGGGTTCAACCTCACTTGTTCACAGTATTTGTTTGCTAAGTAGGATGATGAGGCTTGTCCATTTGTATAAAACCATAAACAGTTAGTATGATCTGGCACATAGGTCTTAATAATTAAGCAATCTTCATTTTCAGGTTTGCTTACATGTATCCTCCAACCACATACAGCCTTACACACTGCAGTTACCCTATCTCCATCATTCCTGGTGAACATGATATCAAACTTGTTTCTCAATTCTTTTTCCCTAAGAGCCAACCTAAAATTAGCAGCTGACCCAAATTTCATTCTTATTTCAAGTTTTTTTTCACCAAAATCTCTTAAAGGAATGTAATCCTGAAGAACAGAACCACTATCAATACCTTTATCATCAGATTCACATAAACTTATGAACTCATCATTAGGACCATAATCACTGCACACAGGAGCAATGAGTTCTGTTTTCCCCACTGGATAATCCCACCCAAACTCAGCATTTGAGTTGACCTCATTCTCTGCCCCATTCAACAAAGGTGCAGTAATGTGTAATTTTATAACAAAGTTTTCATATGAGCTTCATGGTCATAAAACATTTCAAACACATCTAAATCACACTTCATTTCTCTAAATTGTTACCATTCATTGGGTACTTTGTAAAACACTTCACTGATCACCCCATACCCCAACTCAGTTTCCATCCCTTGACTATCAAGAAATGACATCTTGTCAGAGTTTATTTTCTCAAACTGAGTTATATTTCCTCTTAGATATGTCATTAGGAGTGATTTCTCAAAGATACCACCATGATGAAGTTCAACAGTAAACATAGCATCCATCTACAACAACAAATGGGCTTACTTCAAAAAGGTATAGATACAACATTCAAATAGTGTATAGCCAGCAAATTTACAAATGGTAGAAATAATGTAATCATTAAATAATTAGAGCACATGTTCAGTGTGTATGTCAGTATCAACAAATAATTAGAGCACATGTTTAGTGTGTATGTCAGTATGCAATTGCAATTTCAGTTACATAAAGGGACCACTATAAACTATGCAATCAATAATGGTGGGTCAGAATTAAATACACAACAAGACCACTCCATATCATAAAAGGCCATTTGACTAACATAGAGGGACCACCATTTAACATAAAGTTAGTAAATAAAGGCATTTTATACTGTTTGATGCAGACAACATCATACAAAGTTTGATGCAGACAACACCAACACACAAAGAAACCAAATGTCGACTAAGATTGAAAACAAGCAAAACACTATGACCTTTCAACAACAACAAAAAAAAAAAAAAAAAAAAAAAAAAAAAAAAAAAAAAAAAAAAACCGAAAAAAACATGATACTATCAAAAGTCTTTCAACACAAAGAAACAAAAAGAAAATGATAAAATCACAGACCATCAAATATATATTCTTAGTCCCATACTTCATTATGTCAACCTAGAAATTCAAAAAATTGATTCACATAGAAATTCAAAAAATCATCTCATTAGAGAAAGAGAGTTACTGATCACAAGTCGGACTCTCTTTAACGCAAGCGTGATATAGGGTTTCACATATATGATAGGTCACTTTTGTTGATTAAGTTTTGATAAGCGTCGAATATTGCATATTCAAGCACCCTTAGTTGCATTAGTTAAGTCCATTATTTGATTATTTTATGTAGATTATCTTCATTTGCATGTTTTATTTATTTTTAGGTTTGTTTGCCAAAAAGGAATAAAAATGATGTTTTGATGAGTTCTTGAATATCAAAGTGTGCAGTACTGAAGTTTACAACCTGGCAGCAGTGGAGTTCGACTTTGCTCATCATTTTTGACCCAACAAACTTGAGAACTGGACTTCTATTAAAACATAGCGTACTTAGAGCTTTGAATTAGCCTTCCAAATCATCAAACGGTTCATCATTTGGAGTTCGGAGCAAAAAGTTATGGCCTTTTTACCAAAGTAGCTCAGAGCATAACAAGTAGAAGAATGCAATCTGTTGCATCTTCGAGCGCTCGAAGAAGGACCTTCGAGCGCTCGAAATTCGAGCAGAATCACTTCGAACATCTTCAAGCGCTCTAAGGAACATGCAGTCCCACTTGTGCCTTGATTCCCTCAACTTCGGATTTCCCTCTTTTATGAGTTGGTTGGAGATGTCTTTTGATGGGAATGGAGCCTTGTTTGGAGGAGGTTTGGTAGGCTTATTGTCTACAAAAAGAGAGGGGAACCAAGAGATTAGATATCACATATATCTTGCCAAATTTTTTGAGAGAGAAAAAGGGAGAAGATGATAGAGTTCTTGTGGCTAGAAAGGTGGAGCTCGAAAATGGAGAGAGCTCTGAAGTTTCTTCCTTCTTTTAGGGCATCCATGGGTAAACTAACTCCTCATCTAGGGAGGTGATGGAACCCCTCATTGTAAGCATGTTATTTTGATTCTATTGTGGGGAAAATAATGTACTCTTGTGGTGATTCCATAATCTAGAACTTTTACTTGATGTAATGAACTGATTTTGATTTAATAATCATGTTGAATCTACTTTCTTGTCTTAGAATGTATGTTTTCATGGTTGTATGGTTTACATTTTCATGGTGACAATGAAGATGAGATTTTTGGAATGGTTTTAATGGCATGTTGTTGAGAGATTTGATAGGCCATAGCTTAGGTTCTTCCTTTGATGGCTTATTCTTAATTCTTAGCTTCATGTGCTCTTATCATGTGATTGATGACTTGACAATTTCTAGCTTAGTGAACATGTCCAAATTTACACTTTAGTTTAGGTAGTTGAGCATGTAAAATCTTTGATAAATTGTTCTTGTTTATTGATTTCATGAATCCTTTGAAGGTAATGTAGTAACCTTAAGTAACTACTTATCATAGCCATATATTTATGTTGTTTTCCCCCGAATGAATTATAGTCTAACATGTTTATATTGTAGGTGGTGAAGTTACTTCCCTAGCCCTCTCTATCTAGATCTCCTTCCTTTACATTCCTTGCAATTTACTATTTTATACATTCCTAAATTCATAGATTAAGTGACAAACCAACAAATCCTCTATAAACCCCCTTATCATTCTAAAAGATGATTCTAGACACTTAGGTTGCCATAGACTAGCAGTCCCAGTGGTTCGACTTACTCGACCAATAGCCCTATTTTACAGTGATTTGTGCTATTGCAAAACGGGTTGATTTATAATTGTAATTGCTCCGTCGATCAATTTTTGGCGCCGTTGCCGGGGACTGCAAACGGTTTAGCAACCGAAGTTCTAGGGTTAACTTTGGTTTAATTGTTACTATTGTGATTTGTGAATATTTCTTGTGTGGTTTTGACCATCTGTGTGTGTAAGTCGTTTTTGGGATTCTAGGAACTTGATGCTCGCCGAGGAAACGCTAACAAATTCGTAAGTCTAGAAGACTCCAGGTAAGTCTCTTGACCTTCTAGTTTCGAAATTGTGAATATCTCACATGTGTTTAACTTAGTGTTATTTAATTGTGAAGACCTTGTTGAGGCTATTGTCTTGTTTATTTTCCATTGCAAAACATCGGTCCTTGTCGTGGCCATTTAATTTCTGTGTTGATAATTGAGGAGAAAGGGAACATCGTATGTGGAGTTGATGATGATGAATTGTTGTATTGATTGTATTATGTGTTGTTGATGTTTAGCCGTAGATCACTTTCCCTACCAACTCTTGACTCGCCAGTTGACATAAATTCACTTGAAAGAACTCTTAGACGAAACCTTAGGGAATCTTTTAGCGTAAGAGAACTTAAAACTGAATTTAACACAATGGCTGAAAATGTAGGAAATGTAGGAAATGAGGGAATTAATAATGATAGGGCCGAAATTCCAAATGTAAAGCCAATGACTCTCAGAGACCATTTCATCCCTACCACCTATGATTCACCCTCATGCATAGTGATGCCAAACATTGATGCGGCTTAATATGAGATCAAAACAAGTACCATTCAAATGCTTCCATCCTTCCATGGCTTTGATAATGAAGATCCATATAAACATCTTGATGAGTTCCTTAAGATCTGTTCGACCATCAGGTTGCGAGGTTTCCCTGAAAATGCACTCCATTTGCATCTTTTCCCATTTTCCTTAAAAGATAGGGCAAAGTATTGGTTGAACTCCCTTGCTGCAAATTCCATCACTTCCTGGGCTCAATTGCAGCAAGAATTCCTAAAAAATTATTATCCAATGAGTAAAACCAATTTAATGAGGCGTTCCACTCTTAGCTTTTCGCAAAGCGAGGGGGAACAACTCTATGAGACTTAGGAGAGATTTCAAGATCTTCTTAGGAAATGTCCGCACCATCTAATCCCAAAATGGCAATTGGTGCAAGCCTTCTATGCAGGGTTAACCAACCCACATAGATTAATAGTTGACTCATCTTGTGGGGGGATGTTCATGTCTAAAAGTGCGGATGAGGCATAGACCTTACTTGAGAATTTAAGTGAAAACTCGTTACAGCATAATTCTCGTGGTGGTCCACCCTCAACCAATACCAAGAACACTAACCCTTGTCAACCGAAGACAATGAGAGAAGAATCATCTCAAGTGGATGCCATAACTCATAAATTCTATCAATTGATGGCACCACATCTCTCCCCCTCTTTGTCTCAAAATTCGGCAAGTACGGTTTGCGCATTATGCACTAGTCATTTCCATCTCTCGGAAGATTGCCCCACACCGGAGCAATTTTCTAATCCAAATCAAGAGCAAGCAAATGCCATGTTCTCAAGGCCCGGGAATAATCCATATTCCAATACTTATAATCCGGGATGGAGAGATCATCCGAATTTCTCATGGAGGTAACAAACCCCACAAAATTCGCAATTCCAAAATCCGGGGCATCAAAATCAGCCCCCTTCTCAATTTCAAAATAGGCAATTTCCAGCCTCTTTAAGTTATCACCCTCCGTATAATCCAAATGTCTCTAATCAGCCTATTGTGTTTCCAACCGATGAAATCTTGGCTACAAACCAGCAAATGATGGAATCATTGAATAAGCAAATAATGGATTCCAACAAGCAACTCTTGACATCTTTGCAACCCACTCTCCAAATGGTTCATTCTCATACTCAGTCCATAGCTAAGCTTGAGAATCAAGTGGGTCAAATAGCTAACTCCATGAATCATTTGCTCTAAAAGGATAAGGGTAAGCTTCCCACTCAACCATTTGAAAATCCTAGAGAGATGCATGTGATTGATGAAACCCCTCCTCCGAGTGGGCTAATTCATGAACAAGTCCAAGCAATCACCACCCTTAGGAGTGGTCGTGTTGTTGACAACAAGGTTGACGGAGACAAGGATGACAAAAATTCTCCCTCCGAAAGTCTAAAAGCATACTCATCTAATCCAAATCCTACTCGTGAAAATCCCAAGCTTGCCAACCCAAATGTGGAAACTTCTTACGAGCCTAAGGCTCCGTTTCCTCAACGACTCCAAGAGTACATATATTGGGAACAAGAATTGCAAAATTCAAGACATGTGGGAAGTTTTCAAGCAAGTAAAAATTAAGTTGCCTCTCTTGGATGCTATCAAACAAATCCCTCCCTATGCAAAATTTCTCAAGGATTTGTGCACTCAAAAGTGCACGTCTAGAAATCATTTGCCAAAGAAAGTAAGGTTAATTGAAAATGTGAGTGCCATCATTCAACACAGTGCTCCTCCAAAGTATAAGGATCCGGGCGCCCCAACTATCTCGTGTGTCATTGGCAACAACAAGATAGAAAAGGCCCTCCTTGACTTAGGAGCTAGTGTGAATTTGATTTCATATTCAATTTACTTACAGCTAGGGTTGGGAGATCTAAAGCCAACTTCCGTGGTTTTGCAGCTTGCCGATAGATCGGTCAAGCACCCACGAGGCATTCTTGAGGATGTCATTATCAAAGTGGACAAATTCTACTTCCCGGTAGACTTTGTGGTTCTTGACACGAAACCGATCCATGATCCAAAAAAGCATATTCCCGTGATCCTTGGTCGGCCCTTCTTAGCCACGGCTAACGCCTCCATTAATTACCGGACCGGGGTGATGGACATTGCTTTTGGAAACATGCAAGTCAAACTTCATATCTTCCATACAACTCAACATCCTTCCGATGAGGATGATTGTTTTCTTGTTGATGTCATCGATAAAGTGGTTGAAGAATCTCTTCCCTCCATTCGAAGCAAGGATCCTCTCGAAACTTACATGTCTCACTTTGACTTCTCAAGCTTTAACACAGATCAATCTATCCAAGAAGTAAACTCCTTGCTTGATATCAATGCTATCATGGATACTCCTCCTTGGAAAATTCCAAAAGAACCGCTTCCTCAACTTTCTTCTACTCCTCCGGTCCTTTCCTTAAAGTCTCCTCCACAACTTGAGCTGAAGCCGCTCCCGGCCCATCTCAAGTATGTGTTTCTTGGTGCGAATCAAACTATTCCAGTCATCATTGCATCGGACCTTCAAAAGGACCAAGAAACTAGCCTTTTAGCAGTGCTACAAAAGCACAAAGAAGCTATTGGCTGGGCAGTGGCTGATTTGAAAGGAATCGACCCCTCTATTTGTATGCATCGCATTCATATGGAGGATGACGCAAAGCCTTCTAGAGAGGTGCAGCGCAGGTTGAATCCGAATATGAAAGAAGTGGTCATGAAAGAAGTGATCAAATTGCTAGATGCGGGAATCATCTACCCCATCTCTGATAGCAAGTGGGTAAGCCCCACGCAGGTTGTTCCAAAGAAATCTGGCCTCACCGTTGTTAAATATTCAGCGGGTGAGCTCATGCCTTAACGAACCACCACCGGGTGGTGTGTGTGCATAGACTACCGGAAACTCAACTCTTCAACTAGGAAGGATCATTTTCTACTCCCATTCATTGATCAAATCCTAGAAAGGCTAGCAGGTTAGAGCGATTATTGTTTTCTTGATGGTTATTCCAGCTATAACCAAGTGGCAATTGCCCCCCAAGATCAAGAGAAAACAACTTTCACATGTCCTTTTCGAACTTTTGCTTATCGGCGCATGCCTTTTGGGCTATGCAATGCTCTGGCTACGTTTCAAAGGTGCATGATGTCCATATTTTTTTGATATGGTTGAGAAGTTCTTGGAAGTTTTCATGGACGATTTTTCCGTCTTTGGCTCCTCTTTTGATTCATGTCTCCACAATCTATCTCTTGTTCTCCAAAGACGTAAGGAGACAAATCTAATTCTAAGTTAAGAGAAAAGCCACTCATGGTCCAAGAAGGCATTGTTCTAGGACATGTCATTTCTAAACAGGGAATTGAGGTAGACAAGGCAAAAGTTGAGTTAATCTCTAATCTTCCTCCTCCAAATTCCGTCCGTCAAATCCGTTCCTTCCTTGGCTATGCCGGATTCTATCGTCGCTTCATCAAAGATTTTAGCAAAATCTCTCGGCCCTTGTGCAATCTTCTCGCCAAGGATACTCCATTCAATTTTGATGAAGCTTGCATGGAAGCTTTCATTAAACCTCGCACTCTTCTCTCATCTGCCCCAATCATGAAACCGCCAAATTGGTCTCTTCCTTTTGAGATCATATATGATGCATCCGATTATGCATTAGGCGCGGTTTTGGGCCAGCATGTGGATAAGCTTCCGCATGCCATCTATTATGCGATCAAAACTCTCTCTGATACTCAGTTAAAGTACACTACCACTGAAAAAGAATTACTAGCTGTGGTGTATGCCTTGGATAAATTCCGTTCCTATCTTCTTGGATCCAAGGTCATAGTCTTTTCGGATCATACCGCTCTTAGGCATTTGCTTGCCAAAAAAGAGACCAAACCCCGCCTAATCCGATGGATACTCTTACTTTAAGAGTTTGACATTGAAATCCGGGACAAAAAAGGGACCGACAATATTGTCGTAGACCATCTCTCTCGCTTACTCATTGAGAAATCTTCTGAATTTGTTGTTGTCCGCGATTCCTTTCCGGATAAGCAACTTTTTCATATTTCCCATTCCAGTCTCCCTTGGTATGCGGATATTGTCAACTATCTAGCGATAGGCAAAATTCCATCCAATTCGTCCAAACAAGAAAGAGACCGTTTCTTCTCCTAAGTTAAGCATTTCTTTTGGGAAAATCCGGAACTATTCAATTATTGCCCAGATCAAATCATCTGGCGATGCATTCCCGAAATTGAGACCACAAACATTCTAAATTTCTGTCATACTCTTGCTTGTGGAGGCCATTTCAGTGCCAAAAAGACAGCCGACAAAGTCCTTCAAAGCGGATTTTATTGGCCATCCTTGTTTCGGGATGCTTACAACTTCCGCAAATCTTGTGAGTGTTGCCAAAAGCTCGGATCCATGTCTAGAAGAGACATGATGGCCCTCACTCCCAACCTAATTATTAAAATTTTTGATGTGTGGGGGATCGACTTCATGGGACCATTTCCATCTTCTTATGGCTATGAGTACATCCTTGTAGCGGTGGATTATGTCTCTAAATGGGTTAAAGCAGAGGCTACCAGAACCGATGATCATAAAGTGTTGATCCAATTCATTCAATCAAACATCTTTAGTCATTTTGGTACGCCCAGAGGAATCATCAGTGACAGTGGATCTCATTTCCGAAACCGTTACCTTAAATCCGTCCTCTCCAAGTACTCTGTCCTTCACAAGGTTGCCACACCTTACCATTCTCAAATGAGTGGTCAAGTGGAAGTATCTAATCGGGAGATTAAGCACATCTTGGAAAAAACGGTTCAACCGGACCGCAAAGATTGGTCATTAAGACTAAACGATGCGCTCTAGGCTTACCGGACATCTTATAAAACACCCATTGGCATGTCGCCATATCGACTTGTCTTCGGCAAGGCGTATCATCTCCCTGTTGAACTAGAGCACCATGCTTATTGGGCCACAAAAAGGCTCAACTTTGATCTCAAACAAGCCGGCTCTACTCGTAAATTACAACTCAATGAACTTAAAGAACTTCGAAATGATGCGTATGAAAACGCCAAAATCTATAAGGCAAAGACCAAGGCATTTCATGACAAACACATTGTCAACAAGTCTTTCGCCCTGGGCCAAAAAGTTTAACTTTTCAATTCCCACTTGAAACTCTTTCCTGGTAAACTCCATTCACGGTGGGATGGTCCATATGTCATCACCGCTGTCTTTCCTCATGGTGCAATAGAACTCTAAGATTCTACCAATGGATCTCTCTTTAAGGTTAACGGCCAATGGCTTAAGCCTTACGTAGATGGCATAATCTATATTCGAAAAGTTGAGAAAGTCCTATTGACGGACCCAACCTACGTAGATTAATGCACCATGCAACGCCTGGTTCGTCTAGCTATCAACATTAAATTTAGCACTCAAGGGAAGAAATTCTTTCTATTTCCATGCTTCCCTATTGTTCAATTGTTCGTGGCTTGAAATTTTATGGGAAATTACTAAGGAAAGCAAAAATTTAACTTTCTTTGGAACTATCTTAATTTGTGCCCCAAAAACTCAGACGGGTTTTCTTCAACCTTCTAAAACCATTGTTTTCATTCCCGAAAGTTTTCAACTCTAGCTGGCAATTTTCTCGGACTTTCGACATGGCACTTTTGTGCATGCACTCCTATTCTCAATGCATTGGTTGTTCAAGGTTTCTTAAAACCATCCAAACATTTAAGTTCTTCATTGGCACTCTCTCTGAACTTGTAGCCAATGTTGTGCAGCAAAAACTCCAATCCAAGCATTCATAGGACTTAGAAAAGTTTTGCCTTGCAGTTCGAGCGCTTGAAACATCTCCTTCGAGCACTCGAAAGTTCCAAAATGCTTACTGTTAAGTTTTCAAGCGCTCGAAACATCTTCTTCGAGCGCTTGAAAGTTCTGATTTCGGCTACTGTCCATTCTTCGAGCACTCGAGCCTTGAAACCAACCAACCCAAACATTCTACCCAGTCTTCGAGCGCTCGAACTGCCCCCTCCCCTTTTAAAATCTGACTTTCCCTCGCCTATTTGTTTCAGTTACCTCACCCACTCCCTCCATCACCCCCACGACCTCCCTCCATCACTTCTCCTCCATAACTTCCCTAACTTTCCCTCTCCCCCCATTCATGCACTATACTCCTATAAATACCCACCACATCCATCCTCCTTCCTCATTCCATCCATCCTTCTCCCCATCATACTCTTAAGGTGCTCGCTGAAATTCCCCATCCACGTCTGCCTCTCCAAATGTCTCGTGCCGGACCTTCTCGCCGTCCTAGGCCCTCTGCGGATGCCCCCGCTGTTAATCGTGAGCAACCCCGAGAACCTTGGCTCACGAAAAAGCTCAACTATGAGCTTCTCTTTCTGCTTACGGATGTCTTTACCACTCTTCCCACCACTTCTTGGGTTGTCACGGAATTAACTAACCAGCGCATTCAGCACATTTGTAAGCCCGTTGCAAAGATTGCCTATCCCCATGTGGTACGCTTCTTCTACCAGAATCTCACTTGTCCTGAAGGGCCGCCCATCTCTCTCACCACATCCATTGATGGTGTCCCTTATTCCTTTACCTTGGCTGACATTGTGGAGGTCTCCGGCTATCCTCTGGAGTGCCCAGATGATATTGTAAATCGTGAGAATCTCCCTTTATATGAGGAGCCTGATAATTTAACTGTGGAGCAGGTTGTTACCGCCATTTGCAACATGGATGATCCTCATCAACCCCGGAGATATACACTAAAATCCACCCTCCCTGAACACGTGTGGTTCTTTAACGTCGTGCCAAAGCACAATTTCTGCCCCTTGGTGCACAGCACCGAGCACCGAGGTCTGATGTTACAGGCTTTGTATGCCCTGGACCAAGGCCAATAGATCTCTATTCCGGAGCTCATTTGGAGCCGATTTATGCGGTACTGGGACAACTGCCTTAACGCCCAACATCAATGGGCTCAAGCTTAGGCTTTGCCATTGCCTTTCTTCATCACCAAGGTTTTGAAGCACAAAGGCTTCATTGTTCCTCCCCACGAAGAAAAGGGCAAAAAGATTTAACCTTTTACCATCCAATGTTGGAACAATGTTCTTGGTCATTCTCGGCCCCATCAGCCCGCTGCTCCTCCATCTCCCCGCTCTCCATCTCCTACTTTTTTCGATGATGATCCCATGGCTGAGGATACTGACTAGGAAGCGCCTCCTGTTGACTCTCAGCAGGACCGTGCTTTTCTGCGCGCTGGCATCGCCAGTATCCATGCTTAAATGGATCGTTTTGAGCATACCTTGGCAGACTACACTAGGACAATCCGAAAGGACTACTTGCGTGCGGAGGAAGACCATAGTGTTGCAGTTGAAGACCGTTGCATAGCACAGGAAGAAAGGTGTGAAACCAAATCTCTCCTCAATGCTATCCTTGCCCGTTTTCCCCTTGGCCAGTAGTTTATTCGCTGTTCGTAATCCGCCTTTTGTTCCCATGTTTATGTTTTTATTTTCTGTTGCTATTCTAGTTTTTGAACTCAGGAATTTGTTTTTGTGATAGTTTATCTGGCTAGACATGATAGATTTTCAGTTCCTTTTGTACTCATGTCTGCCTGCTTCTGAATGAAAATTCCCTCTTTGCTTTTATTGTCTGTTCATTATTTTCTTTTACTGTTTCATTATTATTTTTGTCTTGTGTATTCCCATCTGTTTTTCACAGTGTTCCCTTGCAGGTTATACAATTCAAGTTTGGGGGCCTGTTTTTGTTGGACTTCCCATGGGAGCTTTTTCTCACCTCGCCATGCACTGTCCTCCTTTTCTTAGTATTTTTGTTCTTGTTATTCTCTTTAATTTTCAGTAGATGTTAGTTATTGTCCAACATTGCGGACAATGTGTTATTCAAGTTTGGGGGTGCAATATTGCATTTTTGGTAGTACATTTTTGTAAAGCAATGATAGTGTAATTTGAAACTTGTCGGAGATGAAACTCATGTTTAATACCTTGTGTATAGAAGCAATTTTTGAGTTTTAAAAACAAAGAAAATTTGAAATGATCATGTGGACGCAATTTAGTCTATATAAATGTTTCAATTAGATTCTCATTGGATTTTATACTCTTTTATACTTCACAATGCACAGATGCACATCGAAAACTTAACTGTGAGGCATGCAACTAGATTGACCTTGATTTTGACCTAGTTAATTTGAATTGATGAACCTAATAGATGGATACCTTTGGCATGATTCTAAAAAAAAAAAAAAAAACAAAAAAACAAAAAAAAAAAAAGGTCCTAGGAGTGTCTTTACACTTAGCACCCTAAATCCGTCCGGTTTAGGAGTTGTTGGCCTAACGCTTGCTACATGGGTTAGTTAGAAAGCTTAAGGGACTTAGGCATTACACAATCATTCAAAAAAAAATAAAAATAAAATAATATAAAAAATAAATAAATAAACATGGTCCGTTGGAGTTCGTAGCCTTGCCAATTCAAGCCATTAAGCCCTAGGAGTGTCTCTACACTCAACACCATAAAGCCATCTGGTTTGGGAGTTGTTGGCCTAACGCTTGCTAAATGGATTGGTTAGAAAGCTTAAAGGACTTCAGCATTGCACAACCATTTTATGTATCATTTTTGAGTTATAATAAATTGTCAGCAAGAAACAAAAGTTGTTTTGTAAACAAATTCATACCTTAGTGACTTCATTTAAAGGGGAATTCAATGATTTGAAGACTTGTGTCTTGAATTTGGAAAAAGAAAGTGAAACCTGTATGTTGATAATCCAATCCACTTTCACTGAAGTTAGAGTTGATTTCCATTCAAGAGATGACAATTGAGTTATTTATATAGACTAGGATGCTGATACATGTATGTTGAAACGTGTTTAGCAAACTTTTGTATCAATGCTTCATATATGCATGGTAGTCTGCTTAATGACCCCGTCTCCAGTCCTTTATTTGTTTCAAGTTGTACTTAAGCTATGTATGTATTTCATTTTACCATGGTTGATATTTTTGTGGTAGCATTCCCATGGTTGTCATTTCATTGAGTTTTTCATTTTGGTTTTGCTAAGGAACTAGCAAAATGTAAGTTTGGGGGTGTGATAAGCGCCGAATATTGCATATTTAAGCGCCCTTAGTTACATTAGTTAAGTCCATTATTTGATTATTTTATGTAGATTATCTTCATTTGCATGTTTTATTTATTTTCAGGTTTGTTAGCCAAAAAGGAATAAAAATGATGTTTTGATGAGTTCTTGAATATCAAAGTGTGCAATGTTGAAGTTTACAGCCTGGCAGCAGTGGTGTTTGACTTTGCTCATCATTTTTGACCTAACAAACTTGAGAATTAGACTTCTATTAAAACATGGCGTACTTAGAGCTTTGAATTAGCCTTCCAAATCATCAAACGGTTCATCATTTGGAGTTCGGAGCAGAAAGTTATGGCCTTTTTACCAAAGTAGGTCAAAGCAGAACAAGTAGAAGAATGCAATTTGTTGCATCTTCGAGCGCTCGAAGAAGGACCTTCGAGCGCTTGAAATTCGGGCAGAATCACTTCGAACATCTTCGAGCACTCGAAGGAACATGCAGTCCCACTTGTGCCTTGATTCCCTCAACTTCGGATTTCCCTCTTTTATGAGTTGGTTAGAGATGTCTTTTGATTGAAATGGAGCCTTGTTTGGAGGAGGTTTGGTAGGCTTATTGTCTACAAAAAGAGAGGGGAACCAAGAGATTAGATATCACATATATCTTGCAAGATTTTTGGAGAGAGAAAAAGGGAGAAGAGGATAGAGTTCTTGTGGCTAGAAAGGTGGAGCTCGAAAATGGAAGGAGCTCTAAAGTGTCTTCCTTCTTTTAGGGCATCCATGGGTAACTAACTCCTCCTCTAGGGAGGTGATGGAACCCCTCACTGTAAGCATGTTCTAATTTTGATTCTATTGTGGGGAAAATAATGTACTCTTGTGGTGATTCCATAATCTAGAACTTTTACTTGATGTAACGAACTGATTTTGATTTAATGATCATGTTGAATCTACTTTCTTGTCTTAGAATGTATATTTTCATGGTTGTATGGTTTACATTTTCATGGTGACAATGAAGATGAGATTTTTAGAGTGGTTTTAATGGCATGCTGTTGAGAGATTTGATAGGCCATACCTTAGGTTCTTCCTTTGATGGCTTATTCTTAATTCTTAGCTTCATGTGCTCTTATCATGTGATTGATGACTTCACAATTTCTAGCTTAGTGAACATGTCCAAATTTACACTTTAGTTTAGGTAGTTGAACATGTAAAATCTTTGATAAATTGTTCTTGTTTATTGATTTCATGAATCCTTTGAAGGTAATGTAGTAACCTTGAGTAACTACTTATCATAGCCATATATTTATGTTGTTTTCCCTCGAATGAATCATAGTCTAGCATGTTTAGATTGTAGGTGGTGAAGTTGCTTCCCTAGCCCTCTCTATCTAGATCTCCTTCGTTTATATTCCTTGCAATTTACTATTTCATACATTCCTAAATTCATAGTTTAAGTGACAACCCAACAAATCCTCTATAAACCCCCTTATCATTCTAAAACATGATTCTAGACACTTAGGTTGCCATAGACTATCAGTCCCAGTGGTTCCACTTACCCGACTAATAGCCCTATTTTACAGTGATTCGTGCTATTACAAAACGGGTTGATTTATAATTGTAATTGATCCATCGATCAGGTTTACCGAGCACAGAGTATACATGAACACCACAAATGATTGTTTGTGGGTCTGTGGCGTGAATAAGCTAGTTGTTGGTATGATACAGTATAAGAGATAACATACCTTATCTCTTTGGTGTGCTGTCGAGCTCCCATTTGCTGTTGAGATTTTTGTTGCCACGTCAACAAGCTAATATGACAATGATTCAAACGGTGTCATTTCATAGTAAGGGCAAATATGTTATTTTTCTTTTCAGGTGACCTGATGGGGTAATATGCAACAAAATCAAAGTCCAGTGGGGTTTTTGTAGTCCAGGGGGGTTAGTTGCAAAACCCCAATAGTCCAGGGGGTTTCTTGCATTTTACCCTTTCTTTTATTTTTGGACCGAGTTCAAAAAGAGAGAGAAAAATAGAGAGTAGTGCCCTCCAGTTGGCTAAACAGTGGAGTTGTCTGAGCTGACACTTTTTTGGCGCAGTTTTGACGAGCTGTTTCAACTTTCAACTCGTACAAATTAAGGATTTAATATATGGCCTCCAACATAAAAAATTAAAAAATAAAAAAATAAAAATAAAAACCCTTAATTTTAATCTATTTAGTACCAGTTGGAGTCTAGCTTGTATGCAGTTAAAAAGAATAACCCTCTTAACGCATATATATATATATATATATGCATTTATGCATGCAAATATGTAGACCTCGGTTCATAGATATTTGGAAGGACTTCAAACAATTTAATAACATTCCTAATAATCCTCTAAATTGTTAATGTATGTTCTTAAGGTTCTGTTATGAGATGCTCTTAGTTAATTTGTATTGGATTTTACCTTACAACCTTACAATGAAATGTTAAGCTACAAAACTATTTATATTTGTAGATAGTCACTACCACAAGGAACACCACATGTCCCTACTTAATGATAATATTGCATGACTAGTCAGCACTTAATAGGCCATATTGGGTCCCACCTGACTTTACTCTAGAAGCCTTGAGAACCTTGAGCTATTAGGCCTGGTATGTGAGCACTAAGCTCATAAGAGGAGGGATTGCTACCCCTCACTTTCCTAGTTTGGAGGTGCCTCTCTCCGGTCGAATAGGCCTCGCCATTTCCTGTAGTACTTAGGATAGGGGCACGAGGGTTTTACTAATTGTTCTCTCTAAGCCACCCACTATGGAAAGCTCGAGGAGCTTAGAAGTTGGGGGAACGTGAAACCAAAGAAGGCAGAGCCTCGGAACCTCCCCCGACCTCTTCCCCAAGGCATGGGAATCTGAGTCATAGTGGAAGGGAGGCTGGAATTTAAGGTATCACCCTATGGGGAAAGAGGGAAGAATGGGGAGGTTGTGTGTGGCAACACGCCTACCTTCCCCCCTCTCCTTTTTTATCCTAAGGCCTATACCAAGGGGATGAGATGCTCAACAGTACTTGCCAATGAGGTCCGGAAGGGTAGGAGTCACTCTGTGCATTAAATGCACTAAAACGACTTGTGGCACAAAATAATCATTACATCACTTGAACCAAGGCGCACATTGCCTCGGGTCGCCCTCCTGACGTTCCATCAGTCAGGAGGAGGTCCCTCTGCCCACTGGTCAAAAGGAGGTTACCCTCTCATGACCAATGGTCAATGGTAGGCTACACTCCCCCCCCGGTAGGGGGGGCCGGCGACCAATGGTCAAGGGGAGGTTCCCCCCACGACCGGGGGGCATTATCTGGAACGAATTAGTATAAATAGGCATAGTAATCAGAAGTTAAGGATAAGAGAACAAGAATCATAAAGACCTTCTACCGGACCTTGAGTTAGACAAGTACTGAGTAACTGCCTTCCTTCTTTTAATCTTCACCTGTGAAGAATCCTTGGTATAGCTTGAGTTCCCACTCAGACACTAATCTCAATATTCTTGATCTACGTGGAACAATCTTCTCACCCCGTCACCCAGCACTATCAACAATATTTAATTTCCTATCTTCCGTTTTTCAGTGATTTTTTTTCCTTCTAATCATAGGAAGAAAATGAGGGAAGATATATGACAGTCTTTTCTGTATCAAAATCCTCTCCAACGGTCGGAAAATTTCAACACCATAATTAATGCTCTGTAGGTAATAGGATGGATGAAAAAGTGATGGAAGGAAAAGATTATGATCTTCCCTCTTTTTGTTTGGTTAGATGGAATAGAAAAGAATAACACAATACCTTATTTTACTTGTTGTTGGAACTTGGAAGAGAATAAAAGAGAAATTGATAATTATAAGGAGAGTTATGTGATTTAAAAACATTTATTGTAGTCTTGTTTTTCTTTTTTTGCGTCTTCTATCCAAATTTGGAGGGATGAAAACTTGTGAAGAAGGAAGGATGACTCACACATCATCTTTTCTCTTCTCTCTTGGCCTTCTATCTACCAAACGAAGAAAATTTATTTTCTTCCTTCCTACCTTTCCTCCACCCATCTTTCTTTCTTCCTATCAAATGGAAGACATAAAAATAAAACTTCATCAATTCATATTTGTTTATTTGTGAAATTTCACCATTAAAAGTGGTAAAATTAATCATATGCAGTCATGTCATTGTCTGTTCTCATGTTTGTTATGTGAGGGTAGGGGTGACAAAGTTCGACACGACCCGCCAACACAACACGTACACGGCACGAGTTAAATGGGTAATGGGTTTACCATAAATGGGTTGACACGATTAACCCGTTTAGTTAATCTTGTCGTGTTCGGGTTTTGGAGTTTAACTTGTGTAACTGATCGGTTGGTCAATTAACATCAACCTTCGCAATAGCACGAATCATTGTAAAATAGGGCTATTGGTCGGGTAAGTCGAACCACAGGGACTACGCTAGTCTAATACAACCTAAATATCTAGAATCATTCTTAGAATGATGAAGGGTGTATAGAGGTTTTGTTGGATGTCACTTAAGCTAGGAAATTAAAAGTGCATAAAACAATAAATTGCAAGAATTCAAGGGAGTGAGTACAAGTAAAGAAGGCTAGGGAAATGAATCCACCTCCATCCCTATACACATGCTAGGTTAAGATTAATTTAAGGGGAAAACAACATATATGATAGTCATGATACATAACAATACTAGGTTGCTATAATATCCTTAAGAAGTTCATTTAATTAGAAAGGCAAGAATAAACCATCAAAGGTTCACATGATCAACTACCTAAACTAAAATGTAGCTTAGAACATGCTTACTAAGCCAAGGATTATCAAGCCCTAATTTAAATGGTGAATGCACATAAAGCTAAGAATCAAGTATAGCCCATCAAAGGGAAACCCTAAGCCATGAACTATCTAGGTTCTCCAACTCCATGCCATTAAAACCATTCCATGATCTAACTTCCATTGTCACCATGGAAGTGCAAGCAATATGATTAAGAAAAGCAACCATTCAAGACAAGATGAATAACTCACAATAATCATTTAAAACATTCAACATTCATTACAACAAAAATGAGGCTCTTGACCATGGAAAGACTATCAAAAATACATTGTAATCCCCAAAAATAAACTATACTAACACATGCTTACAAGGGAGGGGTTTCATCACCTCCCTAGATGAGGTTTAGTTACCCATTGGTGAACTAGAAGAAGGAAGAAGCATCATCCTCATCTCCATTTTCGAGCTCCTACTGTAGCACTCAAGAACACCCTTCTCCTTGCTCTCTTCTCTCTCCTTTCTCTTGCTCAAGATAAAGCTTAATCATATATGTGGCCTTTGGGTAGCCTTTTATGCTCCAACAATACCCTCTCTCTCCTCCAAGGAACACCTCCAACCACTTCATAAAGAAGGAAGATGGCATTGAGGAAACCAATGTGCAAGTGGGCTGAAATGAGCCATTTCCGAAGGGCATTCTGCCTGATTTTCGAGCACACGCTTGGTGACTTCGAGCACTCTAACTTAGTGCAATGTGCAACATGCTCCTCTTGCTCAATGCTGACCTATTTTGGGAAAACTGCTATAACTTTGTGCCCCGAACTCCGAATGACGATCTGTTTGAAGCTTTGGAGAGCTGATTCAGTGCTTTAAAAACTTCATGTTTTGATGAAGACCCAATTCTCAAGTCTGGTTGGTCGAAAATGGGGAGAAAGGCAGTACATTAGTGCTGCTAGGCAGTTATGCGCACCTCTGTTGTGAAGATCATAACTCTCTGCTCCGAACTCCGAATGATGAACCACTTGAAGATTTGGAAAGCTGATTCAGAGCTCTAAATCTTTCATGTTATGAGGGAAGTCCAGTTCTCGAGTTTGGAAGGTCAAAATGGCAAGCAAAGTCCAGGCTCTACTGCTGCCAGAATTCAGCATTGGCACCTTTTGTTGCTCAAGATTCCACAAGGCCTTATTCTTGTTCCATTTTGGCCAATGAACCTAAAAATGCATAAAAACATAGAATTGGAGTTAATCTACATAAAATAATCAATAACTGGACTTTGTTAATGTAATTTAGGGCGCTTGAATATACATTATTCGGCGCTTATCACACCCCCAAACTTACATTTTGCTAGTCCCTTAGCAAAACTACAATGAAAAACATAAAGAAAAGACAACCATGGGCATGCTACTACAAAAATATCCTCCATGGTAAAATGAGATAGAAACATAGCTCAAATACAACTTGAAACAGACAAAAACTGGAGATGGGGTCATTGGGAAAACTACCTTGCATATATGAAGCATTGATACAAAAATTGGCTAAATACTTTTCTACATACATGCATCAACATCAAAGTCTATATAAATAACTCAATTATCATCTCTTGAATGGAAATCAACTCTAGCTTCAGTGAAAGTGAATTGGATTCTCAACATGCGGCTTTTACTTTCTTTTCCAATTCCAAGGCACAAGTTTTCAAGTCAATGAATTCCCTTTTACATGAAGTTCCTAAGGCATGATTTTATTTTCAAGACAACTTTTGTTGCTTGTTAACAATTTATTTCAACACATAAGCGAAACATAGAATGGTTGTGCAATGCTGAAGTCCCTTAAGCTTTCTAACCAACCCTTGTAGCAAGCGTTAGGCCAACAACTCCCAAACCAGATGGCTTTAGGGTGCTAAGTGTAGAGACACTCCATAGGGCTTAATAGCTCAAGTTGGAAAGGCTACGAACTCCAACGAACCATGTTTATTACTAGTTTAATTTTTTTTGAATGACCGTGCAATGTTTAAGTCCCTTAAGCTTTCTAACCAACCCTTGTAGCAAGCGTTAGGCCAACAACTCCCAAACCAGATGGCTTTAGGGTGCTAAGTGTAGAGACACTCCTAGGGCTTAATAGCTCGAGTTGGAAAGGCTACGAACGTCAACTGGTCCTTTTTATATATATATATATATATATATATATATATATATATATATATATATATATATTTTTTTTTTTTTTTTTTTTTTTTTTTTTGAATAAAAGATACATGCCAAAGGTATCCATCTATCAGGTTCATCAAATCAGATTAACTAGGTCAAGGTCAAGGTCAATCAAGTTGCATGCCTCACAGTTAAGTTTCCAATGTGCATCTGTGCATTGTGAAGCTTAAAAGAGTGTAAATCCAGCAAGAATCTAATTGAGGCATTTATACAGACTACATTGTATTTACATGATCATTTCAACTCAAATTTTTCTTTATTTTCAAAATTTTTCAATTGCTTCTATACACAAGGTATTAAACATATGTTTCATCTCCGACAAGTGTCAAGTTATACTATCATTGCTTAGCAAAAATTATGGAACCAAAAATATGCCAAGAATGCTTGATGCACCCCCAAACTTAAACGACACAGTGTCCTCAATGTGGACATGGATGCAAGTGAGAGACAAAAATGACAACGAGTATAAAAGGAACAACAATACCCAGGGGGAGGGAACAGCATTTTGAGACAAAAACCCCCAAACTTGAACTGGACTGCGCAACCTGGAAAGCAACATGAAGAACCAAAAGAAACAACCACAAACAGCATTAATAGCACAAGCATAAAGACAGAAAACGAATGTATCGAAAGTTAACAGAACATAAAGAATTTGCATTGCAAAAAATAGTTTACATGATGACAAAAAGAGCTGTACAGGGATCATGTCGACCAGAGCAACCTATACATAGCAAATTCTTACAGTGTAAAAGGAAAATAAAATATACAAGAGAAATAGTTACAGAGGAAACAAAAGAGAAGGTCCACACGCGCAACAAGCTACTGGCCAGAAGGTAAACGGGCGAGGATGGAATGGAGGAGAGATTGAGTCTTACGCCGTTCAGCGGAAGCCAAACGACGGTCCTCAGCAGCAACACGGCGATCTTCAGCAGCAAGACGACGATCTTCTTCAACACGGGAAGAAGACTCACACAGAGCCTGAGTGCACGCGGACAAAGAATGCTCAAAACGATCGAGTCGCGCATGAATACCGGCAATGGAAGCCCGGATGAAAGCCTGGTCCTGGTGAGAGTCGACCGAAGGCTCTACCCGCGCAGTGGCTGCGGCGGTGGAAACTGCCTCAGAAGGAGGAGGAGGTGGAGCGTGGATGAACGGGGGGGCCGGAGGCGGAGGGGTACTAGAATGGCTCAGAACATTGATCCACCGGCGCTGGGTAAAAATTTTAATTTTGTCGCCTTTTGGTTCATGGGGAGGAACAACGAAACCCTTGTGCTGAAGGAGTCGAGTGATGAAAAACGGCAAAGGCAATTTCCGATTTTCAACTCGCGGAGCCCGTGCATTATGAGCATCATGCCAGAACTTCATAAAGGTGGACCAAATGAGCTCTGGGATGGAGAACCATTGGCCTTGGTCCATGGCATATAAGGCTTGCAGAAAGAGGCCCCGACGCTCGGTGCTGTGCACCAAAGGGCAAACATTGTGCTTGAAGACAGTGTCAATGAACCATAGGCGTTCCGGAAGATTGGTCTTGCGGATAAAAGACCGGGGCCGAGTAGGATCGTCAATAGGGCAAATGGCAGCGGCAATCTGCGCCACAGTTAATGTATCCGGCTCCTCATATAAAGGGAGATTCTCACGATTGACAATGTCATCGGGGCACTCAATGGGGCAACCAGAAACCTGAATGATGTCAGTCATAGTGAAAGTATAGGCGGTGCCATCAATGGATGTAGTGAGAGAAATGGGTGGCTCTTCAGGGCACTGGAGATTCTGGTAGAAGAGGAGCACTACACGGGGGTAGGCAACCCTGGCAAGGGGTGCGCAAATGTGTTGCAGACGCCGGTTAGTCAATTCGGCGACAGCCCACGAAGTTGTGGGTAGAATGTCAAAGGCATCCGTGAGCGGAAATGAGAGTTCGTAGTTGAGTTGTTTGCGATCCCAAGGATCACGTGGTCGCTCACGAGTGACAGCACGGGCACCTGAAGAGGGTCGAGGAGGGCGAGAAGGACCGGCACGAGACATTTAGAGAGGTGGACTTGGTTGAGGAATTTCAGCGAACACCTGGCGTGCACCACAAAAAGGAGAAGATGGAAGTGAGTGGGATGGAGGAGCAAACCCAAAAAATTTTGCAAGATAACAAGCTCTAGCATAGAGCAACATCAACAACAAGTAACCCAAGCATCAACAAAATCACCGACATGCAATCACATCCTCCTTATGATGAAATAAAGACAAGGAAAGGAGAAAAAAAAAAAAGGAAGCTCACATACCTTGGGACAGAATATGAAAGGGGAACTGCAGAGATGTAGGGGTGGTGGCAATGTGGGTGGGCTGGTGGTGGATGAGAGATGGATTGGGTGTTGTGGGTAGAGAGAGGAGGTGGTGGCATGCATTTGGTGCATGGAGGGGTTGGTGGGTGGTGTGCCGAGAGAAAGGTGGTGTGAGGGGGTGAGGGTGTGGGAGTTTGATGGGTTGAGAGGAAGGTGGAGTGGGGAGGTTGGTTGGTTGGTGTGGGGAAAGGGAGGAGCCGAGAGATAGGAAGGTTGGTTGTGAGGTGGAAGAGGGGTTGGTGGTGGTTTTGTGGGTTGAGAGGGAGATGGAGCTGCGAGGGAGAGAATTGGTTTTAAAAGAGAGAAAAGAGAGCTTGGTTCGAGCACTCGAAGGCCCACTTCGAGTGCTCGAAATGGGGGCAGAGAGTTGGGTTTGGCATAGGGTGTGGGAAGGAGGAGTTCGAGCACTCGAAGCTTGGTCTTCGAGTGCTCGAAATTGGAGCAGTGGGTTGCAGGGAAGGGTGAGGGGTGCCGAGAGGTGAGCTGGGTGGTGAGGGGTGTGAGGGGTGGCATGCATGCATGGGCCTGCATGCATGCATGGCCGAGAGGGTAGATGCAGGAAGGTTGATGGTGTTGGAGGGGTGAGGAGGTGAGAGGGGTGGTTTGAGAGGGTTGCATGGAAGGTGGTTAGCTGGGTGGTGAGGGGTGGTGTGGGGTGTTGATGTTGGTGTGGGATGGTGGGTTGTTGTTGTGTTGCCGAGAGAGAGAGACTGTGGGTTTGAGAGGGATGGTTTGGGTAGGTTGCAGGAAATGGGGTTGTTGTTGGGGAGGAAATGGTGTTTTGTGAGGAAGCCGAGAGTAGTGAGGGTGTGAGGGGTGGCATGCATGCATGGACGTGCATGCATGCATGCAGGGTGGTGATGGTCGTTTAGAGAGAGAGAGAGATGGTGGGTTTGGATGTGGGGGTTGGTATGGTGCATGGTGTGTATTGAGATGTTGATGGCATAGTGGCCGAGAGATGGTGTGAGAGAAGCTGGTGTAGGTTGGTAAGAAGGGTGAGTTGATTCTTGCATGGTGGCTCATGCATTTGGGGAGGGTTGCAGATGGAAGGTGATTGCTGAGTGGTGGGTTTGGCATGCATGCATGGGCGTGCATGCATGCATGCAGTGTGGTGAGCTGGGTGGTGAGGGAGGTGGGTTTGGTGTGTGGATGGGGAGTTGGCTGCGAGGATGGGAGTTGGAGCACTCGAAATGGCCTTTTCGAGTGCTCGATATTGTGGCAGAGAGTGAGGGTTGGCTGGGGCATGGAATTCGAGCACTCATACCAGAATTGAGAGTGCTCGAAATGAGGGCAGTAGGTTCGGCAGTATGGATGGAAGAATTTGGAGCACTCAAATTGGAAGCTAGAGTGCTCCAAAAATGGGCAGTGAGCATGGGATTGATGGTGAAGACATCTGGAGCAATCCAAATGGAATTTAGAGTGCTCCAAAATGGGTAGTAGCTCATGGAATTTTGATTAGATCATTCGAGCACTAGAATCTTGGCCCAGTGAGCATTTTGAATGGATGCAAGTGCTGAAACAAATGTGTCAAACTTTGCAACATCTTGCTAATGCATGAATATAATTGGAAATTTATTTTTTTTTTTTTTTTTTTTTTTTAAATGTAACACATTTCCAATGTATGGATGAATTTTGAACTTTGCAAATTCATTCCATTCCAATGCATAGATGTAAAAATTTTTACATTTGGCATGCCATTCCCATGCATGGAAAGATTTTTGAAGCTTTGCATGGCAGTTGGAAAAATATTTGAAAACTTTGCATGCCATTCCATGCATCGAAAATTTTTCATGTCATTCCCATGCATCGAAAAATCATTGCAAGCAGCAGCTTCAATTCAAGCCATGCATGGAAAATTTTAAAACGTTGCACATTATTCCAATCTAATGCATGGATGGATTTTTGAAGCTTTGCATGCATGGAAAGAAATTGAAATTTTGCATGGGACAATGCATGGGGAATTTTGAAAAATTTTCAAACATTGCAAATGCATGGAAAAAATTTTAAACAGTGCAAGAATTTCAATGCATGGATGATTTTGCGAAAATTTTCAAGAATGTATTACAAATGAGACATTATGCACATGAGTAGCATTCCCAAGATCCGATGAAATTGCTAGGAAGCGATGGAAATTTCCGAGAATGAAAATTAGAGTTGAGAAGGTCTAAGAAAAATCAAATTTTTGGCTTTTCTAAACCATTTCCCAGAAAATTTTTGCAAGGCACGAGCAATTTCAAAAAGAAGGAAGCTTGGAAATTGAAAGAATTGCTTCCCTTGCTTTGCTAAATTTAATGTCGATAGCTAGACCAAGCTAGAGCAGGCACTACTCCTCATAAATGGGGTCCGTCAAGGGGACTTCCTCAACTTTTCGGGTTAGAATTGTGCTGTCAATGCAAGGCTTAAGCCTTTGGCCATTTACCTTGAAGAGTGATCCACTTGCAGGATCATGAAGTTCGATTGCTCCATGAGGAAAGACGGTAGTGACAATGTATGGACCATCCCATCTTGACCGGAGTTTACCGGGAAAGAGTTTCAAGCGGGAATTGAAAAGCCAGACCTTTTGTCCCGGGGCAAAAGACTTTTTGACGATGTGTTTGTCATGGAAAGCTTTAGTCTTTGCCTTGTAAATTTTTGCATTTTCATACGCGTCATTACGCAATTCCTCAAGTTCATTCAATTGCAACGCACGATTAGAGCCGGCTTGTTTGAGATCAAAATTGAACCTTTTTACGGCCCAATAAGCACGGTGCTCTAATTCTACCGGGAGATGACATGCTTTGCCAAAGACAAGTCGATATGGTGACATGCCAATGGGTGTCTTATAAGCTGTCCGGTAAGCCCAAAGTGCATCGTTTAGCCGTAATGACCAATCTTTGCGGTCCGGTCTAACCGTTTTTTCTAAAATGTGCTTAATCTCCCGGTTAGAAATCTCTACTTGACCACTCGTTTGAGGGTGGTAAGGTGTAGCAACCTTATGAATGACTGAATACTTAGCAAGGACGGATTTGAGATAACGATTTCGGAAATGAGATCCGCCATCACTAATGATTGCTCGGGGTGTACCAAAACGACTAAAGATGTGAGATTGAATGAAATGGATCACGACTTTATGATCATCGGTTTTGGTAGCCGCGGCTTCAACCCATTTAGACACATAATCCACCGCTACAAGGATGTACTCATAGCCATAAGAAGATGGAAATGGTCCCATGAAGTCAATCCCCCACACATCAAAAATTTCAACAATTAAAATGTTGGTGAGGGGCATCATGTCTCTTCGGGACATGGATCCAAGTTTTTGACATCGTTCACACGATTTGCAAAAATTGTATGCATCCCGGAACAAGGTAGGCCAAAAGAATCCGCTTTGAAGGATTTTGTTAGCGGTCTTTTTGGCACTGAAATGGCCTCCACAAGCAAGAGTATGGCAAAAATTTAAAATGCTTGTGGCCTCAGTTTCAGGAATACATCGCCGGATGATTTGGTCCGGGCAATACTTGAATAATTCCGGATCTTCCCAAAAGAAATGCTTGACTTGGGAGAAAAACCGGTCCCTCTCTTGTTTGGACCAATGAGCTGGAATTTTGCCAACCGCAAGATAATTGACAATATCCGCAAACCACGGAAGAGTAGAATGTGAAACTTGAAGAAGTTGCTCATCCGGAAAGGAATCACGGATGGCTGCAAATTCTGAAGATTTCTCAATAAGTAAGCGAGAGAGATGATCGGCGACAACATTGTCGGTCCCTTTTTTATCCCGGATGTCAATGTCAAACTCTTGAAGTAAGAGGATCCATCGAATTAAGCGGGGTTTTGTCTCTTTTTTCGCTAACAAATGCCTAAGAGCGGCATGATCTGAAAAGACGATGACCTTGGAGCCAAGAAGATAGGAGCGAAATTTATCCAAGGCGTACACCACAGCTAGCAATTCTTTTTCAGTGGTGGTGTAGTTCAATTGGGCATCGCAGAGAGTTTTGCTAGCATAATAAATGACATGCGGAAGTTTATCCACACGTTGGCCCAAAACCGCCCCTAATGCATAATCGGATGCATCACACATGATCTCAAAGGGAAGAGACCAATTAGGGGGTTTCATGATCGGGGCAGAGGAGAGGAGAATGCGAAGTTTGATGAAAGCTTCCATGCAAGCGTCATCAAAATTGAACGGAACATCCTTGGCTAAGAGATTACACAAGGGCCGTGAGATTTTGCTAAAATCTTTGATGAAGCGACGATAGAATCCGGCATGGCCAAGAAAAGAACGGATTTGACGGACGGAATTCGGAGGAGGAAGATTAGAGATTAACTCAACTTTTGCCTTGTCTACCTCGATTCCCCGCTTAGAAATGACATGTCCTAAAACGATGCCTTCTTGGACCATAAAGTGGCTTTTCTCCCAACTTAGAATGAGATTCGTCTCTTTGCATCTTTGGAGCACAAGAGATAAATTTTTGAGACACGAGTCAAAGGAGGAGCCAAATACGGAAAAGTCATCCATGAAAACTTCCAAGAACCTTTCAACCATATCGGAGAATATGGACATCATGCACCTTTGGAACGTTGCCGGTGCATTGCATAGACCAAAAGGCATGCGTCGATAGGCAAAAGTACCAAAGGGACATGTGAATGTTGTTTTCTCTTGATCTTGGGGGGCGATGGCCACTTGGTTATAGCCGGAATAACCATCAAGAAAACAGTAGAAGCTTTGTCCGGCTAACCTTTCTAGGATTTGATCAATAAATGGGAGTGGGAAATGATCCTTCCTAGTTGATGAGTTGAGTTTACGATAGTCAATGCACACACGCCACCCGGTGGTGGTTCGTTGTGGCACGAGCTCGCCCGCTGAATTTTCAACAACGGTGAGCCCGGATTTCTTGGGGACAACTTGTGTGGGGCTCACCCACTTGCTATCAGAGATAGGATAGATGATTCCCGCATCTAGCAATTTGATCACCTCTTTCATGACCACTTCCTTCATGTTTGGATTTAACCGGCGCTGGACCTCTCTAGTAGGCTTTGCGTCATCCTCCATATGAATGCGGTGCATACAAATGGAGGGGTCAATTCCTTTCAAATCTGCCACTGTCCAACCAATAGCTTCTTTATGCTCTTGGAGCACCGCTAAAAGGTTGGTCTCTTGGTCTTTTTGAAGGTCCGAGGCAATAATGACCGGAAGGGTTTGCTTTGGACCAAGGAACACATACTTGAGATGGGCCGGGAGCGGCTTAAGCTCAAGTTGTGGCGGAGATAACAATGATGGGACCGGAGGAGTGGTGGAAAGTTGGGGAAGTGGTTCTTTTGGAATTTTCCAAGGAGGTACATCCATGATAGCATTAATATCAAGCAAGGAATTGACTTCTTGAATGGCTTGATCAACATCAAAGTTTGAGAAGTCAAAATGAGACATGCAAGTTTCAAGGGGATCTTTGCTTAGGATGAAGGGGAGAGATTCTTCGACCACTTCATCAATGACATCCACAAGAAAACAATCATCCTCGTTGGAGGGATGTTGAGTTGCATAAAAGATGTGGAGTTTAACTTGCATGTTTCCAAAAGCAATGTCCATCACCCCGGTTCGGCAATTAATTGATGCATTAGCCGTAGCTAAAAATGGTCTACCAAGGATCACGGGAATGTGCTTTTTTGGGTCATGGACTGGTTCCGTATCAAGAACCACAAAATCTACCGGGAAGTAGAATTTGTCCACTTTGATGATGACGTCCTCAAGAATACCTCGTGGATGCTTGACCGATCTATCGGCAAGTTGCAAAACCACGGAAGTCGGCTTAAGATCGCCCAAACCAAGTTGTAGGTAGACCGAGTATGGAATTAAATTCACACTAGCTCCTAAGTCAAGGAGGGCCCTCTCGATTTTGCTGTCACCAATGATGCACGAGATTGTGGGGGCACCCGGATCCTTATACTTCGGGGGAGTGCTGTGCTGAATAATAGCACTAACATTTTCAGTCAACCTCACTTTTTTTGGCAAATGATTTTTAGAAGTGCGCTTTTGAGTGCACAAATCTTTGAGAAATTTTGCATAAGGAGGGATTTGCTTGATAGCATCCAACAGGGGCAAGTTAATCTTCACTTGCTTGAAGACTTCCCACATGTCTTGAATTTTACAATTCTTGTTCCCAAAGTGTGTCGACTCTTGAAGACGTTGAGGAAACGGAGCTTTTGGCTCATAAGTAGTTTCCACATTTGGGGAGACATATGTGGGATATCCATGAATGGTATTGGGACAAGAATTTGGATTAGAAGAGCTTGAATTTGGATTTTTCAACGGCGAAACTTCTTCACTTTTGTCTCCATCGACCTTGTTGTCCACCACTCTACCACTCCGAAGGGTGGTGATAGCTTGAACTTGTTCATGAGTCGGCCCACTCGGAGGAGGGGTTTCGTCAATCACATGTATTCCTCTAGGATTTTCAAAAGGTTGAGAGGGAAGCTTGCCCTTGTCCTTTTGAAGCAATTGATTCACCGAGTTAGCTATTTGGCCCACTTGATTTTCGAGATTAGCTATGGATTGAGTATGAGAGTGAACCATTTGGAGAGTAGGCTGCAAGGATGTCAAGAGTTGCTTGTTGGCATCCATTATTTGCTTATTTAATGATTCCATCATTTGCTTGTTTGCAGCTACTATCTCGTCAGTTGGACACACAGGAGGTTGATTGGAGACATTTGGATTGTAAGGAGGACGGTAGCTTGAAGAGGCTTGGAAAGGTCTACCTTGATATTGAGAAGAGGGCTGATTTTGCCGCCCTTGGTTTTGGAATTGGGAATTCTGTGGGGCTTGTTGCCGCCACGAGAAATTCGGATGATCTCGCCAACCCGGGTTGTAGGTGTTGGAATATGGATTGTTCCCGGGCCGCGAGAACATGGCATTAGCTTGCTCTTGGTTGGGACTAGGAAATTGCTCCGTTGTGGGGCAATCTTCCGAGAGATGGAATGGACTAGTACATGAAGCACAAACTGAACTTGCCGAATTTTGAGACAATGAAGGGGGAAGATGTGGTGCCATCAATTGGTAGAATTTATGAGCAATGGCATCTACTTGAGATGATTCCTCCCTTATTGATTTTTGTTGATAAGGATTGGTGTTCTTTGGAGTGGTTGAGGTCGGGGCCCTACGAGAATTGTTTTGAAGTGAATTTTCACTCAAATTCTCAAGTAAGGTCCAAGCCTCATCCGCATTCTTGGACATGAACATCCCACCACAAGAAGAGTCAACCATAAATCTATGGGTGTCGGTCAAACCGGCATAGAAAGCTTGCACTAATTGCCATTTTGGGATCAAATGATGAGGACACTTCCGAAGAAGATCTTGTAACCTTTCCCAAGTCTCGTGGAGTTGTTCTCCATCAACTTGAGAAAAGCTTAGAATGGAACGCCTCATTTGGTTGGTTTTACTCACCGGATAATACTTCTTAAGAAATTCTTGTTGCAATTGAGCCCAAGAAGTAATAGAGTTGGGAGCGAGGGAGTTCAACCAATATTTTGCCCTATCCTTTAGGGAGAATGGGAAAAGATAGAGATGAAGTGCATTGTCCGAAAAACCTCTCAACCGGATGGTCGAACAGATTTCAAGGAATTCATCAAGATGCTTATATGGATCTTCATTATCAAAGCCATGAAATGATGGAAGCATTTGAATGGTACTAGACTTGATCTCATATTGAGCTGTATCGATGTTTGGCATCACTATACAAGAAAGAGAAGCATAGGTGGTAGGAATGAAATGATCTCTAAGAGTCATTGGTTCTACATTAGGAATTTCAACGCGTTCATTCCCCGGATTTCCTACGTTATCCCCCATTATATTGAATTCAGTTTCAAGGTCCCTTGTAAGAGTAGGTTCCCTAAGGTTCCGTCTAAGAGTTCTTTCAAGAGAGTTAATATCAATGGGAGAATCGATTGTGGGTAAGGAAAGTGACCTACGACCGAACATCAACAACAAAGCATATACTTAAAAAAACAATTCATCAACCACAACTCCACATACGATGTTCCCTTTCTACTCAATTATCAAGACAGAAAATGTAAATGGCCACGACAAGGACCGATGCTTGAACACAAAATATAAACAAGATAAGAGCCTCGACAAGGGCTTCACAACTAAATTAAACACATACACAATATTCACAATGCGAAACTAGAAGTCAAGAGACTTACCTGGGGTCCTCTAGACTTACAATTTGCTAGCAATCCCACGGCGAGCTCCGAGTCCCTAGAATCTTACAACACAAAGATGATCAAAACATGCAAGGAATATTCACAAGACATAATATTCACAATCAAACTAAAATTAACCCTAAACTTTGGTTGCTAAACCGTTTGCAGTCCCCGGCAACGGCGCCAAAAATTGATCGGTTGGTCAATTAACATCAACCTTCGCAATAGCACGAATCATTGTAAAATAGGGCTATTGGTCGGGTAAGTCGAACCACAGGGACTACGCTAGTCTAATACAACCTAAATATCTAGAATCATTCTTAGAATGATGAAGGGTGTATAGAGGTTTTGTTGGATGTCACTTAAGCTAGGAAATTAAAAGTGCATAAAACAATAAATTGCAAGAATTCAAGGGAGTGAGTACAAGTAAAGAAGGCTAGGGAAATGAATCCACCTCCATCCCTATACACATGCTAGGTTAAGATTAATTTAAGGGGAAAACAACATATATGATAGTCATGATACATAACAATACTAGGTTGCTATAATATCCTTAAGAAGTTCATTTAATTAGAAAGGCAAGAATAAACCATCAAAGGTTCACATGATCAACTACCTAAACTAAAATGTAGCTTAGAACATGCTTACTAAGCCAAGGATTATCAAGCCCTAATTTAAATGGTGAATGCACATAAAGCTAAGAATCAAGTATAGCCCATCAAAGGGAAACCCTAAGCCATGAACTATCTAGGTTCTCCAACTCCATGCCATTAAAACCATTCCATGATCTAACTTCCATTGTCACCATGGAAGTGCAAGCAATATGATTAAGAAAAGCAACCATCCAAGACAAGATGAATAACTCACAATCATTTAAAACATTCAACATTCATTACAACAAAAATGAGGCTCTTGACCATGGAAAGACTATCAAAAATACATTGTAATCCCCAAAAATAAACTATACTAACACATGCTTACAAGGGAGGGGTTTCATCACCTCCCTAGATGAGGTTTAGTTACCCATTGGTGAACTAGAAGAAGGAAGAAGCATCATCCTCATCTCCATTTTCGAGCTCCTACTGTAGCACTCAAGAACACCCTTCTCCTTGCTCTCTTCTCTCTCCTTTCTCTTGCTCAAGATAAAGCTTAATCATATATGTGGCCTTTGGGTAGCCTTTTATGCTCCAACAATACCCTCTCTCTCCTCCAAGGAACACCTCCAACCACTTCATAAAGAAGGAAGATGGCATTGAGGAAACCAATGTGCAAGTGGGCTGAAATGAGCCATTTCCGAAGGGCATTCTGCCTGATTTTCGAGCACACGCTTGGTGACTTCGAGCACTCTAACTTAGTGCAATGTGCAACATGCTCCTCTTGCTCAGTGCTGACCTATTTTGGGAAAACTGCTATAACTTTGTGCCCTGAACTCCGAATGATGATCTGTTTGAAGCTTTGGAGAGCTGATTCAGTGCTTTAAAAACTTCATGTTTTGATGAAGACCCAATTCTCAAGTCTGGTTGGTCGAAAATGGGGAGAAAGGCAGTACATTAGTGCTGCTAGGCAGTTATGCGCACCTCTGTTGTGAAGATCATAACTCTCTGCTCCGAACTCCGAATGATGAACCACTTGAAGATTTGGAAAGCTGATTCAGAGCTCTAAATCTTTCATGTTATGAGGGAAGTCCAGTTCTCGAGTTTGGAAGGTCAAAATGGCAAGCAAAGTCCAGGCTCTACTGCTGCCAGAATTCAGCATTGGCACCTTTTGTTGCTCAAGATTCCACAAGGCCTTATTCTTGTTCCATTTTGGCCAATGAACCTGAAAATGCATAAAAACATAGAATTGGAGTTAATCTACATAAAATAATCAATAACTGGACTTTGTTAATGTAATTTAGGGCGCTTGAATATACATTATTCGGCGCTTATCAGTAACCCGTTTATACCCATTTAATTAAACGTGTCACCCGTGAACCCGTTTAACCCGTTACCTGTTTTAACCCGATTAGTAGGGGACATTGAAGTCATTTCATATTTGCATAAGTAACCCTAGTTTTTAAAGCATGGTCCAATATAGTCAACAATCCCAAGTCCCAAGTCCATTACGCCTCTTAATCTCTTCAGTCTCTCCTCTTTCTATGCCGCCTCGGTGTGACTCTCTCTCTTTCTCTCTCACCATGTGCATGAGTCCCTAACCAGACAAATACTCCCTATCTCAGTGTGACTCTCTCTCTCTTGGAACGGTGGAAGTAATTTTTCTATTTTTTTCTCTCTTTCCTCTTTTAGATCTAATTTGAAACAACAACAAAAAGTTAGAATTTTTTTTTTCCTTCTGTATTGTAGAATTTTTTTTTTTCCTTCTGTATTGTAACTTTTGTAAGCTCATATTTTGCAGATCTAACTTTTGGGGCTCTGTTTTGCCCATTGGGATATATATATATATATAATATGATTAAGATCATGTATAATTGATGATGAGGAGGATTTTTGCGAATTAATGATTCCTGTCCAATGAATAAATCTTTCTTGTAGTGTTCTGTTGATTTCTTTTGTGTTCTAAATATGTAAATTTTGATTTCCATTGTGATTGTCAATGAATTTTATCAATTATTAATTACTGATTCTAATTATGACCACAATCATTTATAGGATTGAATGCATTAAAAATAAAAAAATAAAAATCAAACTACGGAATGCCCTATCAATTACTCTGTATAAGCATGTTACACAGGTCTTTAAGCAGGTGAAACATGTTAAACAGGTTAAGCATGTCTTTAAACACGTCGTGTTTTGGTGTGTGTTACACAACCTATTTATTAAACAGGTTACACTTGTCGTGTCGTGTCGTGTCACCCATTTAATAAATAGGTCGTGTTAGGGTTGAAGGTATCTGACACGATTATTAATCGTGTCGCGTTCGGGTTGACGTGTTTAGTGAAATACTCTTAGGTCGTCACGACACGTTTATGACACGCGAACCCAAATTGTCACTCCTATGTGAGGGAGACAAGTTGCATTATAAAGCGATAAAAATTAAAAATAAAATAAAATAAAAAGGAGGAATTATTGTACACTTTAATAGATTACGGTGGGTAGTCTAGCATATGCAATGCATGTGCCCCAATAGTGAAGCATCCTTTGATAACACCATGAAAGGAATTATTGTACACTTTTATTGGACCCATTGTGATATCACTTACCTCTCAGTTAGGTCGGTAGTTACAGGTAGTACCCCTTAACGTTTCAATAATTACACCATCCTCCCTCAAAGTTAGCTCCCTTGTCATACTTTGCCCCTTTGGCTGATGGTCAACGATGGTCAATAACGATTTTTGATGATGTCAGCCATTTTTTAGCATGAAATTTCACATTTGCCCTTACTATAATTATAAAGACATTTCCACCCTTACTTTTGAATTGAAAATTACTTATATACACTCAAAACAATCACAGTTTATTTTTCTCTTTATACATGTTCTCTCTCTAAAACCTATTACAAGAATGGCTCTGTTATATACTGGTCTATATATATACTGGTCTATCCTAGATCTATATATATATATATATATGCATAGCTGCAAAGCGTCGCCGCCACAGCAGATCACTGCCGAAATCGATGGAGCCCTTCGCCGCCAGAATCTATGGAAACCCCTCCGCCGATAGAATAGCTCTCTTCCTCAGCTTTGCCGTCCACGGCTGCACCCTAATCCAAAAACCCCCATAGATCGAGACATATTTGAGTTATATATTCATTGATCTGAACTCCACAATCAGCCCAATCGATAACATCGTCTTCTGTGGAAACATCATCCCTACGATTGATGAGCACTGAAAAGTGCGCATTTAAACCCGTTAAGCTTAAGCATTCTAGTACCTTTATCTATCTTACTTTGCCGTTTTAGACTTATTACGTGTTATTTATATTTTCAGGCACTAATCCCAAAATTGAGCTAACTCAGCCAAATAAGAGCTTAATTGAAGCAATCCTGAGATAAACCAAAGGAGGGAGTAAAGTGGAGAAAAAAATGAGCAAAAAGGAATCAAAGTTGTGCAGCTGAAAAGTTCGATCGATCCAACTTAGAGTTCGATCGATCGAACATCTATGATCGATCACAGTACTTCTCGATAGATCCAACCTTGGCCTTTGCTGAAATTCCAAGTTCGATCGATCCAACATCACCTTCGATCGATCAAACCCTATTTTGTCCTATTCAAATGATTGATCTTATCCACAGCTGTACGCCTACCAACCACTTTTGTCCTTTTCCCCATAAATATCTTCGAAATATCTCAGCCTTGTCCTTATTCGGAGGAGTCAGACCACTTCGATCGATCCAAGATGCAGTTCGATCGATCGAACCCATCTTCGATCGATCTAAGTTAAGGTTCGATCGATCGAACTTCCTCCAGCGAGAAAAAGTTAAAGTCCAGTTCATTTATTCCGTCCTTCACCCAATCATTGGAGAATATGCCTTGCACGACCACAGCTCATCATAGGGTGTATTTGACCTACCTATATAAGGAATATGATACACTTTTTGGAGAGGAGCCTAGACTCTCTTGTCACACATTGAAAATCATCTTGGAGGCTATTCTTGGAGAGGAAGAAGGGAGGAAGCTAGAGCAACCATTGGAGGAGATCTTCACCAGCATGGAGCAGCCATGGAGTTAGCCCTTGAGGGTTGGATCATCACTACCATGAGTGTCTAGACATCCTCTTGGGGCTAGAGTTAGCCCCAAGCATGCTTTCTATACTCTAATCTTGTGTGTTATTGAGGGATTAGTGTTGTATGATACATCTTGATATTCATGTATATATAAATCTTGATTATTTCATGGTTTATATGGTTTAATGCTTCCAATTGACTATTCTATGCTACCCATATGTCTATGTATGCTAAAGTAGGATATTCATGTGCTTATCTCTAGATTTAGTGTTTTTGATGCATGTCTACGTGTATTGATGCCATAGATCTAGAGATTATCAAGATGATATGCTTAATGAATGCTATTTTGGTTCATTTGATGGTTTATGCCTATTCTTGATGGTTTGTGCCTCTCCCCTAGTCTAGATAGCTTTATTTTCATGCTAGTAGTGTAGATTTAGTGTAGTGGTAGTATAATGTTAGATGGGAGGACAATCTACTCTTGATGTTTGATGTTCCATGCTTGTGAGTCCAAATGGCATATTCCTCTAATATTGTGTTGCATGTGGATTGTGAGCTTAATGAAGGATTAATGCCTAGTTATGATATGTTGTATCTTTCACATGTGTTTAGACAATTTATTCCTCTCCCAATAGATAAATTGTGGCCTCTCACATGATGTTTAGATAATGCATGTTTAACTAAGTCATCCTTATGGATTGCTTGGACTATGAGCTTCATGAAAGGTTCAATGACTTGATTTGATATTTTGTTCTCTTCACACGATGTCTAGACAATATATTCCTCTACCAATAGATGTATTGTGGCCTCACACATGTTGATTGAGACAATTTGCACTTGTTGAGTCACCCTTACCAATTGAATGTCTTTTACACACACAACATTGTTGCAACACATTCATTTCCCTCATTAGTCACTTGATTATGGTTTGGAATAGTATTGTTTGGTGGTGATCTCTACACCCCAAGACCTTTCCTTCTTACTTACTCTTTATCTTAATGCATTTTAATTAATTCTTTTCTAGAAGTAATCAACCAACCCAATTCTCTTTTGCAATCATTTGGTACGCTAGAGTCGAAGTTGAAATTCCAACACGTATAATCCCTTGGGACGATCCCTACTCACTCTTGCTACGTTAGTAGTGGTGTTGGTAGTGGTTTTTATAAATTTAAATTTGACATAAAAGGCTTTTTTTGAACCACACATTCACTACATTCAGTTTGGCGTATTGGAACGGCCGTCGTCAACGATGACGACCGAGACGAACTTAACAAGTACCAGAAGAACGACTACTTTAGCATCATCAAATCGTTGTCATTTCACAAGTCTCGAAACTCTCATTTGATCGGCGACTTCAACCGCTTCACCAGCGAGAACCAGTCGAGCTCTCTATGATTTCTGAATTCGGATTCGCATCCGAGATAGAGTTTCGCCTGGTACGACTTCGCCGGTCAATATTATGGCAATCACGTCTATGTCGGCAAAGTCGAGGAGGCAGATGTTTATGTTTTGATAGGTGATGTTTAAGTCGGAGATGGTAACTCTGCTCTGCCCACACATCTATATATCTATATATAGATATACACAAGTTTGACCAAGTTGAAACACTTTCCCTAAAAAAAAATTGGATCCATTAAGTTTCCTTTTTCCTCAATATCTTTATTTTGGGTCATCACCGTTGGCTTCACTTGTGTATAGTAGTGCCGTATTGGTCATCGGATAGGAAGAGTCCACCAGTGGTGATGATTATTTTGGTGGTGGTTGTGGCCGCGGCACCACCATGGTCACCACCTATGGTAGTTGTCTGTGTATGTATTCATAGTGTGTGTGATATAGAGGGAAATATGAGTGGTAATGATTAACATAATGGATCATCGGAGGAAATGGCTACATTGAATAAAATAGGTCGCCGGAAAAAATGGTTTCCTTGGTGGCTGGTGGCTGGTGGGCGGCGGGGGTTTGTACATGTAGGTGTGTATATTGTTCATTACACAAGTATAACTTTATTTTTGGACAATGTAGTCATTTCACAGAAAGATTTTATATCCTGTCATATTAATATAATATTAGAGGATATTTTAGTTATTTAACATGAATTTCTACTAGAAACCAACGTTGGCCACATTGGAGGGAGGTGAGTGATATTTTTGAAATATTAGGGGTATTGTCTGTAATTAGGCCTAACCTCGAGAAAGGTAAGTGATATTATCCCAATTTTTTAACCCAAGTGTGACATCACATGACATTAATTTTTACTGGGGGATGGAGTTTGGGCTTTTATACTTGTATAGGCGTATAGCTGATCAATTGTTCCTCTAATAATCAAAACAAATTTTAACTCAAAATATTTATTTATTTATTTATTTTGGAAAGTAAATTTAACTCAAAGTTCGGATATGCTACAAATTAGTTTAGAACATCTCCAGTAGTCTGTAAAAATACTCTTTTGTGTAAAATATACACTGTTAATGTGTAAAATAGTTATGTATTTAGACACCTTTTTACTCAGCGATATTAGCATATTTCCTAGGGTTGCAACTCAGGTGGGTTGGGCGGGTTTGAGGTATAATTTGAGCCTAACCCACTATATGAAATGCTAAAACCAAGTCCAATCCTAACCCTATCCTCAACCCTAACTACTAAACCCGAGCCCAACCCATCTTTTTATTTTTAAATTCGGGCTTGCAACTCGAGCTTAAATTTCGTGTTAAAATTTCGGGTTAATTCGAGTTACTCACATAGTTAATCTTCACATCAAAAATTTAATATGATCTTAAATTAGTTTTAGAATAAATTACTCTTAAACAAGAAAAAATTCAAAAACTTTTTGTAGATTTTTAATAAATTACAAACAAATTCTTAGAAAATTAAGTCTCCTAAATGTTTAACATATAATAAATTAAGATTTGACAAAGAAAGCTTAAAAGAAAAAAGGTAATCATAGTTTAAATATTATATATAATGTATTTTAAAGTAAAAATACATATGAAAATAATATTATAATTCAGGCTAGGGTTGCTAGCACTTTAACCTATGCCCAACCCTAATTTAATTTGGGTTGAGATTTTTTAACCCAAGCTCAACTCTAGTTACAAAAATGATTGCCCAAGCCCACAAAAAATCGGGCTGGGCTTGGGTTAGGTTCGGGTTTCCCAACCCAAGTTGCACACCTAATATTTCCTTAATAATCCCTCTTTCTCATTCTATTAACTAATCAACTCTATATTAGGTAGGTTTGTAAAAATTATGTGAGTCCAGACATGACACTGGTTGGTTGTTATTGGGAGCTAAAATAAGTATTCAAAATTTTTTTGTAAATCTATTATGACACATTATATTTACATAAAAATATATATATATAAAGGTTGGAGATGCTCTTAAATATAACTAATTCATTCTCCCTAAAGTTGATTCTAAAAACAAAATCAAGGACTTCCTTTACTGGGCTTTTTTTTTTCTTCTTCTCTTTTTCTTTTCAATAACTCGGGTGTTCACGGAATTCGTGCAAAATGATCCCTTCACATGAATTGGGTAAAGTTCGGACTATGTTCGCGGTCATGACTCCTAAGAAATTGATCGCACTCGAAAGATTAATTCAAATCTATGACTGAATGTTTCATGAGACACTACATCTTATAATTTCACCAGTGACCCAATCTCGATTTTTTTCCTCTCTTTAATCAAAGTTATTTTCCTCTCTTTAATCAAAGCGAAAGTGGTATTATGGTCACTTCTATATACTTATTCTATAAAGTAAAAATTGAGCCAAAATTCAACCCTTTAACTCCATTTCCATCAAACTTTTATCGCCAATAAAATTGGAACATACACTCACTTTAGATGATAAATATTTCTTATAGCGCATATCCACTCAACCATATTTTTATATCTTGGTGGAAGCATACTAGGGTCGTCGAATCGTTCATCTTGTTGCTTTTTATAAGGTTTTATAGTGCACATATATACGATTCTATTGTTCTTTTATTACATCAAAAAGTGTTTACGGAGTATGATTTACACGATGTAATAAATGCTTAATATGTTGCATTCTGAAAACGACAGTCGTTTTAATGCATAATAAAGTCTTGTGTCTTAAATTCGTGTTTCACAAACTCACCTCTTATTTCTTCGAGTCGTAAAAAATTTTAATTTTTTTGTGTGTTTGCATTCCCTCCCCGACCGTGAAAGGTTTGTTACTTATTGTTGCTTGCTTTCTCCTGGAGAGAGGCTGATAATATATAAATAAATGTATTGATAAACGCAGTGACATATGACTAGCTATGGGAGCACTCTAGGGCTCACCTTGTGACGGACCTAGGGTACATGGTGGGCCCAGTGAGGGTTGCGAGTGTTCTGATAGTCGTGCGTTTATTTTTCATGTCTATTGACTTGAAAAGAATTTTAGGATAATAGTGTTGTGCCAACTCGGCCTAAATTGACCCACCAACAATTTTATGAGTAAGTCACTGTATATTAGTAGGTTAATTTCACGGAATGTTTATGTGAATGTTCGTGAGTCGGTTAAATCCGTCCGCCTAACTAGCACATCGCCACCTTTTAGAATTCAATAAATCTCAAAATTTTATCGAGAGTTTGACTCATAAATTCGGAATGGATGACACTATGTGATATATTAAATTATATATATATATATATATACACGCACACTTTCTACCACTAAAATTGTGCTTCTACCACTAAAATTGTGCATGCAACTCTGTGTGTGTGTGTATTTTAATATATCACCAAACATGTTTGTTGACCTTTATTTCTCATTGCTTTTTGTATGGTTTGGTTCTCTGAATCATATTGCAATAAATCTTGGTTTGAGAAATTGAAACTGTTCTCTCTATTTAAGCCTGTGTAAAGAATTTTATCCTACAAGTCGAAATGACCCTTGCCAAAATGAAGAAATTATTGCTAGTCTAGGTGTACCACCCACTTTCTAGTACCTTGGCCAATAAATACTAATTGTTATTTTTCTTGATGATAAGAAATATTAATTCACTATTTACCGGAGTATTACATTATCGATATTTCGGAACTACATTCACCATGTCTGTCTTTGAATGAAAAGAATCTAGGCAAACCGATCCGACTTCTTTAGAAACTATGGAAACAAATGATAATTAAGAAATTTTAGAGAAAATTTATTGAGAAATACTTGACAAACATTTTGGGAAACCTACTCCCTTTTGATGGCTTTCTCTCTCTCTCTCTCAAAAAAAAAAAAGTCACATCATGCAAGATGTGTATAATGAAATTACATAAGTCGTATTTCAAACTTAGAAATGATGAGTAGTTTGAAGCATGATGAAAAATTTTGTAGATTTAACTTTGCAGTAAGTTGGCTGAGTCCTTGCCCGAATATTTTCGAGAGTATTTTGGTGTTTTTTTTTTTGCCTGTTATGTTGCCATAATGTACGAAGGCATGGTATTTAACTATTTATTCATTCTGAACTCTTTGTATTGTGTGTCATTTTTCTTAACATAAAAAAATGTTTGCAGCCATAAGTATTTTTTTTTTTTTTTTTTTTTTTTTTTTAAGTTAAAGGTAAGCTTTTATAGATGAAAAGAATGTACATAACAGTCTCAAAGAGTAGGGACAACAAACTGCCTCAAAGAGTAGGGACAACAAACTGCAACAAGTAGAAACAAAACCAAAGCAAACAAAGCAAAAGCTTTGAAGGAAAACTACAACAATGTAGACCAATCTAAACCACACTAACAACAGTAGCTCAGCAAATGGCAGCACCTCAAGTGATAATCCATGCCAAGATTTTGACACAGCAATCTAGACCCCAGCTTATAACAGCTAGCAACAGCAACAGGTAAAAAACCAAGCTAAAGCAAGACAAATTAATCAGGAATAAGAGCCCGGTCATAGGCCAAGCTGCAACCTTCCATGAAAAGTTTCTGCAGGTCCTCAAGCCTGTTAAGATTCCTTGGGTTTGATGTAGCTGTTATGAATTAATCCCTTTTTGTATAATAATATAATTAGTTAGGAATTAATCCGCCCAAGATCACACACAAGTATACAATTACAACAAAGAGAAAATAAGATAGACAAACACACTCAACTACTAACAAGGTTTACACACATATGAAGAACCACTCACTTTTATTACAGCAAAGAGAATATTACAACACTTAATGGACCATCACTTGGCCCTCAATGTTTCCTCTCTATTTTCTTTTTCTATATCTCTTTCCGTTCTTCTATTCTCTCATCTTCCTCTTCTCTACATTCCTTCATCACCATGCACCTCTATTTATAAGCATCTCCATCACTAACGGACGGCTAAGATGCAATTTCACCAACGGTGGAGATCGATTCTCTAGAATCTTCTTCCACCTTCTTCACACTTCTATATATATCTATAAGTATCTACAACATTCTAGAACTCTCCATAATACTCCACACAATTTTGGAACCTTCCACACATTTCTACAATATTCTACACCTTTCTACACATATCTAAAATCTTCCACACAACTCCAGACAATTCCGGAAGACTCTAGAAACTTCTCTCTTAATATATATATATTGTCCTTTAATTTTCGTCATTTTTAACAAATCTCTACCTTAACGAAAAATTCTCCACCTTAATGCAAGATCTTAACATCTCATCCATCATGCATTTATATTTTTCGTTTTTCTTCTCTGGATCTGCACCATTAACACACAGCGATCGAACTCTTCAGGACAAACCTACAGCTTTACACTTAGCTCGACACAGGGACTCCTCTCGAGCGTGACAACTTTGTGACTGTGCTATGAACTCCTCTCGAGTCCCGACTTATCTAGCCTCCTGCTAGAGCAGCCTTCCATCGCTTCCTTATACAACTCTCAAATGTTCTCACCCAATAAATAAGGTCCCTCATTGGCAAAGCCATCTCGTGAATGCTCGCCCTTGTTGAGACTAAAATTTTTCCTTCCATCAAATTTCTCGATTATATACTTTAAATCCGCTATAGCTCTGATACCACTTGTTATGAATTAATCCCTTTTTGTATACACAATGATACAACTAGTTAGGAATTAATCCGCCCAAGATCACGCACAAGTATACAATTACAATAAAGAGAAAATAAGATAGACAAACATACTAAACTACTAACAAGGTTTATACACATATGAAGAACCACTCACTTTTGTTATAACAAAAAGAATATTACAACACTCAACAGACCCTCACTTGGCCCTCAATGTTTCCTCTCTATTTTCTCTTTCTATCTCTTTCCGTTCTTCTATTCTCTCATATTCGATCCTCTTCTTTACATTCCTTCATCACCATGCACCTCTATTTATAGGCATCCCCATCACTAACGGACGGCTAAGATGCAATCTCACCAACGGTGAAGATCGATTCTCTAGAATCTTCTCCCGCCTTCTTCACATTTTTATATATATCTACAAGTATGTACAACATTCTAGAACTCTCCATAATACTCCACACAACTCTGGAGAACTCTAGAACTTTCCACACACTTCTACAATATTTTACACCTTTTTACACATATCTAGAATCTTCCACACAACTCCAGACAATTCCAAAAGACTCTAGAAACTTCTCTCTTAATAATAATATATATATATATATATATATATATATATATATATATATTGTCCTTTAATTTTCGTTATTTTTAATAGTAGCCATAATTCTTTGGCTAAACTTGTGAAATATGTGTGTGCTTACATGCGTTTGATCTATTTTTTTATTTAATTTCTCAACAAAAACAAACAATATGAACTAATAAAATTTTCTCTCCTTAAATTGAGAAAAATATTGAGTACTGCATAGTAATGTACTATATATTACCTCTACACTACATTGTCGATTGTCCTTGGATTGATTCATTTTTTGGGGAGATGATAAATACATTTCTCTTTTTATACATGCAATGTATTTTTTGGTATTTATGAATATATATATATTGAGAGTTTGTGAGCGAAATGGTTGTGGAATATAATATGGATAGATAATCTAGAGTGATGGTAAACAGATTCAACTTGCTCTTTTATCCAATTTTTACTTATTTTAATTTTATCAAAATAAAACTAAAATCATACCACAAAGCAAAAATAAAGTGCAAGTAAAGTAAATAGAGTTTGAGAGATGACACCAGAATTTTATCGAGAAAATCCCAATTGGTAGAATAAACCAATTGTAACAGGAAAAATCTCGTTGGACTTTCCAGTCCTGAGATAAACGATCCACTATGTTTGAAGCAAAGTATACCGAACTTTGACTCAGTCTCACACCCTATCGTTCTGCCAAAAACCAATTGCTGGCAATCCCTGGCTTTGCTACTCCCCCATCCCACAGCTCTCGACCTCAGGCTTACTCTCGATCTCTGTAGAAGAGTTGCAGGTAGATCAAATAACACTCCACGAATGCTCTGACCCCTTCGAAGTGTGATCGTTTCACCCCTTTTCTTCTAAATCAGAATTTGATGAAAAATGAATGAATTCTGCTTTTCCGGAATTTCTGAACCTTCGATTATGCTCCAATTCCGATGAGATAGAGAACAACACTACTAAATCACTCTTATGTTTATGTGTGTGCTCTCAAAAATAAAATCAGAAAAATCATATTGATTTTCTAAATATAAATATCTCTCAAAGATGGCTTTAAATATATCTGAATTTTGTATGCAAAAGCTGTGTATAAAAATATCTCTCTAAAGGCTTTCTCAAAATATAGAATTGATGTTCCTTAAAGTCATGAATAAATCTAGATGACTAACAAGGTTTATATAGAGTTTAGAATGTCCTAATCCCTCTAAAAACGTAAAAAAATTCGTGCATAGGACTTGAAAGGAAGTTTGGTCCAAAAAGGAATTAAAATGAATAAGGAAACTGAAGTTCTATACTGATCAGAACTTCTTGAACCGGTACTAGAATGTGGCTACCGGTTCCAGAAGGTCAGAAGACTTTCCGATGCACTTTTACTACTGTTTCAGCCTTTGGCTACCGGTACCAAGAAGTTCCTACCGATTCCCAATGGACAGTAGTAAATCTGCTATTTTCCTACCAGTACCAGATTTTGGCTACCAATACCAAATGGACAGAATATAAATTTCCTAAACATTTCAAACTTCCTAAGTGTTCTCACGAACTCACATATCTTTTTAAAACATTGTTCTTATCATCTCGGAGTATAGTAAACTATGAATACTTGAATTTCTTCAAATCCGCATCCGATCTTCAACCTTGAAATTTTGAATCGGAAAATTACAACTCAATCGGACATATTTTGACAACGAAATTAGTCAATAAATAATATATATATATTTTTATAATTTCTCTAAAATATATATTTCACAAAATATATGTGTGCGCGCGCTTTTTTCCATCCAATAATATGGTTGACACACCATTGTTAATGCTATTCTTCATTTTTGCTTTCCTGTGTCTGTATGTGTATAAAGTTTGAATCCATTCCTATATACTATTAATTAATATTAGTGCCATTTAGCAAGACCAAACTGATGTGATTGTTGCCCGAATTGGTTTCCATTATGTTTATGTTTCAATTTTTAGTATTAGAAAGAGGTCTCTTTAGTCTCTTCCATAGCCCGCAAAAGAAACCTCTCTCTTTAATTAGAAATGATTTCCTATTTGTCTTTGGTGCCTTAGTGCTCGTGACATGTATCCCATATTTGTCAGGCAGAAAGTGCAAAGCATTTAAGTGAAGTGGGAGAGCTAGGAAGCATGGAGACAGTTTGGATCTCATACATGTCCAACATACGAATACGACTTGAATACATGTTAGACGTACATGATTGAAAGTGCCCTAAAATTTAAATATTTTATTTTTTTATTGGACATGACCAGAAAACGTTTTAGAAGCTTTCATAATATGATGTGCCCGTATTCTAATCTCATTTTCCCTGATTTTCAACATGCAAAAAGCTCATCAGTGCCACAATGAGATGCACCTCATTATACATGTATAAAAACGAGAGGGAGAGGAAAAAGCTAGTGGTAACTGAGCAAGGTTATATGATTTTAGCTTGCCTGTTGAAAATAAAATATCATTTGTTTGTCTTATAATATATGACATCTTTGAATCAATTCATGATCCTTTAAAATTCTAAAATTAGCCCTCAAATTCTTTAAAAATATCCCCTTTAATTTAATAAAGTTTGAAAGAGAGACTTGTAAAAGGTGTATATATATATATATATATATATATTTTTTTTTCAAAAATTATGTGTTATTTGATTACTCAATTTTGATTTAAATTTAGTATTTTGATAGTCACTTTAAAAACACAAATTTTACTTAAAATAATTAAATTTTTAAGAGAGAAAATTTGAACTCGTCATTGAATACTTCTCAATTTATAAATACTTAAAATTTATATGGTTGATGTGTAATTTTTTTCAAAACTAGGGGGTAAATTTCAGAAGCAATGTTGTTTCATTTGATTATTTGATTTTTAACTGTTCATTGTTTAGTGATAACTGATAAGTGAGGTCTTTCTCAATTAAAATTTTAAATGAAATTGTTTTCATTATAAGCACACTTAGCTGGATAAATACTTAATTTATTAAAAAAAAAAATAAGTACCTAATTAAGTTAACAATGACACCAGGGAACCAAGCACTAACACCCAAGTGTGAGTATGTGTATATGATATGTCCAAAATGTTTGTATGAACTATAATGAAATACACCTATATATAATTTCTCTTAACATGTCACCATTCTAAGGATGTTACTTCAAAATATTGAAAAAATATAAATGAAAATGTCAAAATATGATTCAGATAAAATTTTGGACATATCATATACACATACCAACACGTGGGTGTTATGTGTATTAAGAAGAGTTCATGTATTTTTTATTTTTTTGGGCAAGTAAAATGGACGGCTTAGATCCAATTACGTGGTCCCTAAAGATCAACCAACAAGAGTTGGCATTGTGCATGAAACACGTTTAGGGCAAAGATTTCTTATCTCTATTGTTTGGTGCAAACCTTTGGTAGTACAGAACCAATCGGCAATCACACACCTCGTGTAGTTGAATGAGATGGATCTCACAATAGATCCTACACATGCGAGTCACGCTACTTGGCGGATAAGAAGTGACACTAGTGAGCAAGATCCTCTCCGGCTCTTGTTCCATCACTTGGAGACAATTCGGGTCCAAAGTTCAAGCGTCACTTTCAAATCACTACTTCATGGCCTTTTATACCTTGATTTGTTATTATCAGGAATTATTACGTGTACATGTAGTTATTAACTTTTATTTATCATTTCATAAAATTAAAGTCAGGATGTTTTGAAAAACGTAGAGTGGACCAAAATGCTAACAATAATATGAAAAAATATTATCAATAATCTAAATTATTTTTACTATTTAATTACTACTTTTGTCCATAAAGATACCATTTTTTTTGTACTTCATCATTAAAAAGGTACCCGCATATACAAAAAGACTAATACATATGCACACAGAGTGGTACTTATATATATAAAAATGGTACCGAAAAATAGTAAAGATAGTTTTAGTAAATGAATAGTATTTTTTTATATTCATATTAGTATTTTAGTCGACTCTATTTTTTAGAAATATCGTGACTTTGACTTTATTAAATGATAAATTAAGATCGATAACTCCCCTCCATGTATGCATAATAATTTCTTATTATTACTATTATTATTATTATTACTCGATCTTGTGTAGTCGAATGTGATGGATCTTGCACCGGATCCTAACTACGCAAGGGAGTCACTATTCGACGGATGAAAAGTTACAACACTTTTTGACCGATGAAAAGTGATAGTTGTAACCGTCGGTACAAAATCCTCTCCAGCTCCTATTTCATCACTTGGAACAGGAGCTAGAGAGAATCCGGATCCATTTGCGAAGTTGCTAGTGCACTTTAGAAATCGACACTAAAAGGACAAGTATACCTTGATTTGTTATTTTATTTATTTCATTTTTATCTTTATTTTTATTTTTTAATGGTAAAGGTGTTATACTTTGATTTAGACCCTCAATTCTCCAATTAGTGGATTCTCCTTTCATCATCAGGTGGAATGAAAAGTAATTACCACTTTCATGTCTTAATTAATTAAAGTTGAAAAAAATGGCACATAGGCTTGCAAAAAGTAGTACTATTCATGCAAGCTAGGCTTCTCTATAAATTGAAGAGCACCAAAATAACTCTTGTGTACATTGAAGATATATATATTCTCAATATATATATAATTCCCTCAAACAAGGGCAAGATATATATTAGACAGTACTGCAACATGAAGGCTTTACTTTGGTTAACAGAGGCTATGGAGAAGCATAAGCCTTTTATTGCAATGATATTTATACAGTTTGTGTATGCAGGCATGTCCTTGTTCTCCAAGGCATCAATGAGTTCAGGAATGAAACATTCTGTTTTTGTCGCTTATCGACAAGGATTCGCTACACTTGCCTTAGCTCCATTTGCTTTCTTCCTCGAAAGGTTATAATTAAATTACATTCCCAAACACATCCTAATATTATATATATATATATATATATATATATATATATGTATGTATGTATATGTATATGTATATATGTGGTGTCCCACACTTTATATATGATTTTTCTTCTGAATTTGCAGTAATAAGAAAGTTCCACTATCATGCAATTTAGTCTGCAAGATCTTCTTTACTTCTTTATGTGGGTATGTGCAATTGGTTTTTAGTAAATTTTTGTAATTTGAATGAGTTTTAATTGTAAATTAATATTCTAACGATCCTTCATGTATATATGAAAATATACTTTCAGGCTTACTCTGAGCTTGAATCTCTACTATTTGGGAATTAAATACACCTCTGCAACATTTGCTACAGCCAGCACTAACACAATTCCTGCCGTGGTCTTTATCATGGCTGTTTTATTAAGGTATATATATATATATATGTATGTATGTATGTATGTATGTATATACATGATTGATTTTGGAAAATAATTTCAGGATGGAAAGTGTTTACATAAGGCAAAGGCATGGAATAGCGAAGGTGTTTGGTTCTGCAGTGGGATTTTCAGGGGCTATGGTGTTTACTTTCATAAAGGGGCCTCCTATTTACTCAGGTATTGAGAAGGAAGTTTCAGAGTCCACAAAGAATACTAGTTCCAAAGAGGATTGGATAAAAGGAGCTCTTCTCATGTTTGGATCCACCCTCACGTGGTCTTTGTGGCTCATTATCCAGGTTCCCCCACCTCTCTCTCTCTCTCTCTCTCTCTCTATCTATCTATACACACACACACACACACATAAATACTTCACCGCCACCATCTAACAAGACTAACATTAATAACGAGAAAAAAAATATTAATGACCTACATTCTTGTTTGGAAAAGGTAAAAGCGTAAAAATAAAAATAAATTATTTTAAGATGAGACCTAAATTCATTTCTATAAAATTAATATTAAGGTTATTTTCATTACGAAAGTTTTATTTTTAGGCTCCGTTTGTCTAGATGTAAAATATTTTTTATTTTCTAGTGTTTAGTTATTGTAAAATATTTACGAAGAAAAAAAATATTAAAATTTAACAAAAATAATTTATCTACTAATTTTCGACAAGTTATTCTACATGTCTCACCCGATAGACTTATTCTACATGTCTCACCCGATAGACTCGACCTTAATCTCGATTTAGACCTTTGTCAAATATAGACAAAGTAAAAATAAAAGAATATTTTACCTAAAAATATATATATATTTTACGTCGAAATAAACAGAGCCTAAGTCCTTATCATTTCTTTTTAAATATTTTCAATTTAAAAGTATAGTAAAGGAGAGATTTGAAGGTTAAGTTATATATTCACCTTCAAATCTCTTCTTATCCTTTCTTTTCTATCCTAACTAAACATGAAAATCAATATCCCTCTCTTTCTGTTCTTTTTCTTTCCTTCAATCCAAGCGAATTAAGCCTGAGAATCTTATAAGGATCTGAAACCAAATTAACCACAATCTATTCCAAAATATTTAAAATGTGTAACTTTAATAGTATTTAAATCATCTAATATATATATTATAATAAAATGAATCGATCAAGATATTTTCAATTTAATTATTTTATTTTTGTATTATCAGCGTCCTCTTATGAAGCAATATCCAGCAAAAATACGTCTTACAACTATGCAAATCTTCTTTAGCTGCATAATATCTACACTTTGGAGTGTTGCCAAGGATAGGGACATATCATTGTGGAAGCTTGGATGGGACGTTAATCTTATTTCTTTGCTCTATTGTGTATGTTTGAATCTTATTTCTTTGCTCTATTGTGTATGTTTCTCCGTACATTTTAACATTAATTCGATTATGTTTTTAGACATTTTTTTTATTTCTCAAACTATGTTTGAAAGTATAGAATCAATGTTTTAAAATTAAAATTAAAAAAATAATAATAATTCAAAGTAACTAGGGTGTTCAAAAAATTCAATAAACCGAAAAACCGGATCGGACCGAACTAAAATAGACAGTTTGGACTAGTTGTATAGCGGTTTGGTTCGATTTTAGACCCAAAATTATGAAACCGTAATTTTACGATTTGGTCTTGGATTGGGGTCTTGTTGGACCAGCCCGACCGAGCCGTTATATAACTTTTATATATATATATATATATAGATATATATATATATATATAAATGATATAACTTAGTTTTTGTCTGGACAACTTTGAATGTTTTTCTAAAAAGTGGAGCTCTTTTGCCTTTCTCAATAAAACTCATGATGAAAGAAAACGAAATGATGCCAAACAATAAAAAACTAAAAACTACCAGAGACTCCTAGCATTAAACCCTAAGTATAAATACAAAAGATGGTCCATGACTCCTACTCTAAGCGCCTCCCTCTGTCTTTCACTTCCAAAATCCAAACACACTTCCTCTCTTTCAAATCGTCATTCCTCAATACAGAGTCTCAAAATTTCCAAATCCTGTATTGCCGTCCTCGACATCATCCTGCCTACGTCCTGCCGCTGTCCCGCCGTTGTCTGCTGTCCGTCCTCGGCATCATCCTACTGTCGTTTAATTTTCTTCTTCCAAGATTTTTAGTTGTTAAACAATTTATTTTTGGAATAGTCTACTGGAAGATTGTTGTTGACAACTTGACATGTTATATTTTTTTAACTGTTGTGTTAATTTAGTCAACTGGAGTTGTTTCACAAGTTAAGGCCATATTTTCGATTACAGGAAAAAATAAGAAATTTTGTTTTTTAAAAAATAAAATAAAACCAAAATCAACTGAAACCAATAAACTGAACCGAACCAAACCGATTTTTTACGATTTGTTTTGGTTTGGTTCCATGGGCATTATGGTTCGGTCTGGTTTTAAAAATAGTGAAACCGTTATAAATATTTTGGTTCCAAAAAATTCTCAATCCGGTCCAAATCAGACCGTATACACCCCTAAAAGTAACACATCATCAATGCATTTCCTAATTAGTATTATTATTATTATTATTATTATTATTATTATTATTATTATTATTATTTGCATATTCCCAATTAATTAACAAAATGAAAATAAAAAAAATTCATAATGTTTTAATTATGTGTATTGTGAAAATTAAATTGTCATGTTCTAGTAAAAAAAATAGAGTACTCTTATTTAGCCCGACAAAGAAAAACCTACTACTTGACCGCGTCTATGTGACTATCTATATATCAAATTTAATAGAACCCATTTTAAAATATAAATTAATTAACCATTTGAAAACTTGTAGTCTATTTTTTAGGTTTCATCTTAATATAGTATCTTTGTTAACTATTAAAATTTCAATCATTATGTATATGAAATTGTATATATATTTTATATATGTATATCACATTGGATCTTGATTCAACAACTCATGACGATTAAAAAGTAGATTAAAAGAATGGGAGATTTTCCATTATGGTCTCTCGATATTGATATGCCTCCCCACTCAAGGGCACATACGAATTTCTTTTTTGATTCCACCCATATTGTGTTATATGCCCATTTATTGGCTATTGTGCTTGAATATTATATGCTCCCATCTCATCATAAATTTAATCTACAGTATAGGCATTGGCATACACTCGTAAGCAAGTTATACACTGTGCATATATATTCCATATATATTGTTGGCACCAAAACTTGGCAGCCACTTCAGCAGCGACGTGGACCAATGGGAAGCCGATAAGTGTTGAGCATGTCCAAGAATGGTCGGCCAATGGAGAAATAGTAGGAGAAGATTTAGGAGGATATCTATATATTCAGCCACCTCACCAAAAGGGTTGTTACTAAACAACCGAGACTTGTGTTAATTTCAAAAGGAAATTTCATTAGAAATAGAACATTGGGAGAGGTTGGCTAAGGTAACATAATTAAGTTCCTAAAAAATAGGGATTTAGTTATGAGAAAGGAAATTGAATCCTTATGGAAATGAAATTCAAAAAAAAGGGGCAGTCACGTGAGTGTATGGGTCAAGGCTATAAATGGTCTTCCAGCCATTTAAGGGAAATATTTCAGTCAAGCTTGAAGAAAGAAGTTGCTAAAAATCAACAACTTACTAGCAATCTTCCAGCAACTTTCTACCGACTTCTTAGCAATCAATATTTTCTTCAACAAAGGTATTCTATTTGAAGCAAGACGAAACAAGAGGAGAAGAGACGTGAAAGACTACTGGAATACGACCTAGTTTCAGCAACAAAGTAAAGCAAATCAAGGAAAAGAGAGATTTCAGTAAAGACTTTCCCATTGAAACTGGAGCATCGATATTGAAGGCGAGGAATGTTGGGCCGTAGCTCAGTTTGAATTTCAAAAGAAAATGATTGAAGCAAAAGAGATTTTCTAGCAATTAATTAGGAAAATAAGTTGAGATAGAACTTCTATAAATAGAAGTATTGTACTCCATTTCCAATTCGTCCAGCACCACCACAAAACATGCATTTCAACTAAAAATGTTTTCAATTGACTCTACGTCATTTTTTCCTATCAATTTCTTTATTTCAATTTAATGGCAATTGATTAGATCATTGTCAACTATTTCAATTCAGCCATTTACTTTCTTTCAATTTCAATTATGCCAATTTTAATTACGCAATTTTAGTTAAGCTTTCAATTCAATGGCAATTGATTAAATTCTTGCCATTGAATCGTAGTGACAATTGATTAAATTCTTGTCATGACTTGGCTGATGGCAATTGATTAAATTCTTGCTATCATGTTTCAGTGGCGATCGATTAAATTCTTACCATTGTGTTTGGCTGATGGCGATTGATTAAGTTCTCGCCATCACGTTCGGCCGGCGATCGATTAAGTTTTTGCCGCCTGTCTTCATTCGGTCATTCCATCCATTCAAACATTCATCAGCCGTTACATTTCTTTAGACACTCTAAAAAGTCCTTACTACAAACAAGGCATAAAAGAACCTTGCTGGGAGTTCTTACTAGTCTCTCTCCCACACAATCGCTTGAGAGTCAGCCATCGGAAAAAGGGATAGGTTGGTGTTCAATTACATATTTTGGGTATTTTGTACAAATACTCTGGCACGTCCGTGAAGAGTCCATCGACCGACGTAGGGAACAAAAACCACGCGAACACGTTTTGGCACGCCCGGTGGGACCACTACTAAAGTGTTATAAAAGAGGCAAATATGTCGCGGCCCACAAAAAATTCTAAGGCCGTGGCTACTGATGAAGATTTGGAGGAAGGCGATCAGCTAGTACAGGCTGAGAATTCTGCAGCAGGTCCTACTGATGAGTTAGCCGTACTTCAAGCACAGGTTAGCTCCTTGGTAGATGCAATGGGAAGGATGGGAGCACGCTACAACGACTTGCATGAAAATATGTCCCAACTCTCAGCCTTTATTTTGAACAAGCCGACTCAAGCTAGCAGCTCCAACAATCAGGAATCGGCTTCTCAGCCGAATCTATCACAAGCTGCTCGGCCAGAGAGGGCCGTTGAAACATCACAGCCATGGCCGCCAGTAGTGACACTCCAACCAGGTGCAACATTAAGTCAGCCGGTTCATACGCTACTCACCTGGGCAGAAAGCTATCCTCAGCCTACGTTGGTAGGTTCTAATCAGCCACCAGTAGCAGGTTCGCGGCCACAGGTAATTCCACCAAACCCTCCTCGGATGCCTTTGAACTTGGGGGGCAATCAGATCAGGTGGAGGCCACCGAACCCACTGTATACTCATGTGCCGCAACAGGTAGGGCTCGGGGGGCAGAATATGGCTAATCAGCCACATGATTGGCCGAATTGCTATCAACCAGCGGCTAATCAGCCGCCAGTTTTTAATCAGGTACCACCAATACTAAATCAGCCACCTCAAGTCATGTTAGATAGAAGACAATTAGCTGATTTACTCACACAAGAATATGGCCTAGAACTTAGAGGTGCCGGCCGACCAATTTATAGAACTCCTTATCCAGAAGTGGTAGACCAAGTTGAGTTCCCTAGAGGATATAAAGTCCCTGACTTTGTAACCTTTAGTGGAGAGGGGAATCAATCGACCGTGGAACACATTGGCCGATTCACGGTTCAATGTGGAGAGGCCAGTGTTAGCCCGTGGTTGAAATTGAGACTTTTTCCTAACTCTTTGACAGGCACAGCTTTTTCATGGTATATTCGTCTACCTCCTAACTCTGTTTTTAATTGGCCACAGATGGAGGAATTATTCCACAATCAGTTCTACCGTACGGAGACAGAACCTACTCTGGCCGATTTATCCAGGCTAAGTCAATTGCCTAGTGAATCGATCGAGACATTCATTGCAAGATTCAGGAGAGCAAGATTAAGATGTCGTGTACCTCTTCCAGAACAGGAGTACATTCGTTTGGCTTTGAACGGCCTTGATTTTGAACTTCGGAAGAGGTTTGAAGGAGTTCCATTTCGTGACATGTATGACCTGGCCGAGAAAGCTACCAGCTATGAGTTGGTTCTCAAAGAGGAGAAAGAACGAAAAAATTCCTCTAAAGGTACGTACTATAGGGACCCCAACTATGAAGTTTATTCAACTGATGTGGTTGAAGAGGAAGATTTTGAAGCTAATTTAGCCGAAGTCATTCTAAAGAAACCTTATGTATATGACGCTTTAACAAAACCAAATGTATCCACCAGTGGTACTCAGCCATTGACTTCATCGGCCAGGAAGGGTACGGCTGATACTGGTAAGGTTTATACGTTTGATCTGGCCAAAACAGAACAAATTTTTGATCATTTGTTGGCCGACAAACAAATCGTTCTACCAAAAGGACACAATATACCATCGACCCATGATTTAAAAGGAAGAGAGTTCTGCAAATTTCATAATTCATGGAATCATACTACTAACAATTGTTATGTATTTAGAAATGTATTGCAGAAATCTATCGATGAAGGTGTATTGAAATTCCCTGAAAAGAAGCCAGATGTAATGGGGGTCGATGGCGATCCATTTCCTAATATTGTCAATACCAATGTAATCAGCCTGGCAACTGAAAAAGCCGCTGATAATGGTAGACAGGAAAGATTACCAAAAGTTCTTGGTAGTTCATCGGCCAGTAATGATGAGCAGAAAGTTAAGGACTTGGAAATTCAGTTAAGAAAAGCTCAAATTGCCCTCATCAACCATGGTAGTTGTCCAAATTGCAAAGGCCAAAGGAATGACTCAGACAAGAGGGGCTATTTCCAATCAACCAGAAAGCGCAGTGTCCATGAAAGGTTAGGCCATCAGCCTAGACCGAATCACGAAGAAATCAATCGATCAATATTTAGAGAAAATGGGCCGAGGGCAGTGAGAATCATTCGGTCATCGGTGGCCGATAGAGTCCTGCCAGAACAACATTTTTATCCTAGTTTCAAAAGGAAACCAACAATTCAGTCAGAAATATGGGTTCAAAAAGGAGAAGAATCTAGCCGTGTAAGAATGGTTAGACCTCCTTTGGTTGACCATGGCAGATGAACTCAAGTAAGTCACCCAAAGTTTCCTAAGCAGCCTCCTACACGTACCCAAAAAAGGAGGATGCAAAGGAAAAATGCAGAACTCAAAAGGAAAGAAGACAAGATCGACCATGATCAACTAGAAAGGAAAAATGAACCAGTGGTGGCTGAAGACATGGAGGTCGCTACATCATTTGAGAATAAGGCATGCTTTTATGAAGAAAAAGATGATCAGCCCGACCAGGATCCAAAGCACGCGGCCAAGTACATAATTCGTTTTGGTTCTCTCCCAGATAAGGTAAATTGTAGCATGGTATTTGTTTTGCCTTCTGTGTTTGAAGCAAGGATAGAACCAACGATGAACAGGGATGTTGAGTCAGCCAAGCAGGAAGAAAAGGCTGAATCTTCAGAAATTAAGAACGATTCGACAAGTTCATCGGCCGGGATAGGATTGATCTCTCAGGATCAACCATCTAAGGCCGATAAAATCATTTTTGAAAAACCACCTTTGTCCATGACACAGTAGTTGAGGCCGTTGTATGTTAAAGTATGGGTTGAGGGTCAGCCAATCAATAGGGTTTTGGTTGACAATGGTTCGGTGGTGAATGTCATTCCATCAACTACTTTGAAGAAATTGGGTAAAACCATGGATGATGTAGTTCCAACCGACGTGGCCATCAGTGGTTTTAATGGAGGATCTAGTAACACCAAAGGTATTCTACCTTTGGAAATTACTATTGGCGGTAAGACATCTTTTACGGCTTTCTTTATCATTGATTCAACCGCGGCCTATAATCTCCTTTTAGGCCGAGATTGGATTCATCCTAACATGTGCATCCCATCAACCTTGCATCAAATGTTGATTTTTTGGGATGGAAATAAGGTAAAAATTGTTGAGGCCGATAACAAACCCTTTATAGATAGGGTGTATTCGGCTGAGGCTGCACTTTATGATGAAACTGTTGTACCTATCAAATTTGTTGGCATTAACAGGATGGGACGACCAGCAGCGGCAACAATGAAGAAGAATTTAATTAATGCTGATATTAAAGAATTATTGTCAGAAGCAGCTCGGCCGAAAATTGATATTTTCAGGTCGACCATCAAGGACATTGAAGATGTTACTGATGGATCACAAAACCAATGAAGAAAAGAAGCGGCAAGCTTTCAGGGCCGCTTGCATAAGACTGAAAGCATATCTGGCTGAGAAGAGATTGGCCAGAGAAGAACAGCTATATGAAGAGGTATCGGCCAGCACAGCCGATATAATTGAAGAAGGTTTCGAAAAGCTGAATCCAATCCAACTTGAAGATTTGGAGTCAGCCCCTTCCAGGATGGAAGATAATAAAGCAGAGGTGCAAGATCCTTTATTGGAAATAAATGTTGGTACTAAAAAAGATAATCGGCCATTATTTGTTAGTGTTTTGCTTGAGCCTAAATTCCAGGCCGATTTGATTAAATTATTAAATGAATATAAGGATTGCTTTGCTTGGAGTTATGAAGAGATGCCTGGCCTGTCTAGAAAATTGGTAGAACATAGATTACCGATCAAGAAAGATTTTCAGCCATATAAACAACCACCAAGAAGGATGTCTTCGGAAGTAATGGTCAAAATTAAAGAAGAAATTGAGAGACTTCTTAAGGCATGATTTATTTGAACAGTTAGGTATGTTGAATGGATGTCTAATGTTGTTCCGGTAATGAAGAAGAATGGCAAACTTAGAGTTTGTGTGGATTTTCGCAATTTAAATAATGCCACTCCAAAAGATGAATATCCAATGCATGTGGCCGATCAACTTATTGATTCGGCCGCTAAGCATGAAATATTGTCTTTTATGGACGGCCATTCAGGTTATAATCAAATCTATTTAGCCGAGGAAGATGTTCATAAAACGGCTTTTAGATGTCCTGGGTCAATTGGTACTTTTGAGTAGATTGTGATGCCATTTGGCTTAAAAAATGCTGGGGCTACTTATCAAAGGGCAATGAATTCTATCTTTCATGATATGATTGGCCGATTCATGGAAATTTATATAGATGATGTAGTTGTGAAATCATCGGCCAAGAGACAGCATTTGGAACACTTGAAAAGGGCCTTTGAAAGGATGAGGATTCACAAATTGAAAATGAACCCATTGAAGTGTGCATTTGGAGTTTCAGCCGGGAATTTCTTGGGGTTCTTGGTACACAAACGAGGTATTGAAGTTGATCAGAACAAGGTCAAAGCTATTATAAATGCTAGGGCCCCAGCCAACAAAAAACAAGTGCAAAAGTTCCTCGGCCAGGTAAGTTTTCTTAGAAGATTCATTTCTAACCATGCTGGCCGAGTGCATGTCTTTTCGACTTTAGTAAAATTAAAGTCACATGAGAAATTTCATTGGGACGAATCCCATCAGAAGGCCTTTGACAAAATAAAAGAGTATTTGGCAAACCCCCCGGTTGTAATGCCTCCAAGAAAGAAGTGGCCGTTAAAGCTTTATTTATCGGCCGCAGAAGAATCAATTGGTAGTATGCTCGCACAAGACAATGAACATGGAAAGGAGCAGGCTGTCTACTACCTGAGTAGAGTACTAACTAATGTAGAATGCAGATATTCCTCAATTGAGAAGCTTTGTTTATCTTTGTACCATTCGGCCATGAAGCTGAGAGTATACATGCGGCCTGTTGATGTTTACATTCTTTGTCAGACTAACGTGATCAAGTATATGCTATCAAGGCCATTGATCACTGGCTGAATAGGTAAGTGGGCTTTGGCTTTGATGGAATTCAATTTTATCTACGTCCCACAAAAATCAGTAAAAGGAAGGGTTCTGGCTGATTTTTTGGCTGATCATCCTTCAACTGATATTGATCCATGGGTTTATAATGAATTGGAGTCATCAGCTATATTCTTAACTCCTTGGATCTTGATGTTTGATGGATCAAGCACGGCTGATGGAGCAGGAGCAGGTATTGTTATTATTTCGCCAGCTGGCAGAAAGGCTTCATTCTCTTTCTTTTTAGATTTTAAATGTTCAAATAATCAGGCCGAATATGAAGCGCTTATAATCGGCCTGGAGATTTTAATTGAAATGGCTGTTAGAGATGTAAAGATTTTGGAAGATTCAAACTTAGTCCTTAGCCAAATTTCTGAAGATTTTAAGTGCCTAAGTTGGCAATTAAGGCCGTTTCATTCTCTGGCCACTTCATTAATTAATCAATTTGATAATGTTCAACTTAAGTTCTGACCGAGAGGGCAGAATAAGGAGGCCAACAGCATGGCCCAAGCAGCCTCAGGAATAAGAGTACCAGCCGGAATAGAAGATCAGTTGATAAAGATAACACGAAGATCTTTGCCATCGACCGAATTGAGAAATACTATGTTGTTTGATACTTGGACAATTGATGTAGAAGATTTGGCCGACGATGACTGGAGGTTACCATTTATAATGTTTCTTCGAAATCCAAACATCAAGGCTGATAGAAGTATTAAAAGAAAAGCGATCAGCTTTGTGCTTCTAGATGGGGATCTATACAGAAAAGGGTTAGAAGATGGGTTCCTACTACAATGCATAAGTAAGGAGGAATCACTTCAGGTTATGGCCGAGGTACATGAGGGCAGCTGTGGGGCTCACCAAGCTGGGATTAAAATGAGATGGCTGATTCGCAGGTATGGATATTATTGGCCGAGGATGAGAAAAGATTGCATAGATTACTCAAAAGGTTGTCAAGCTTGTCAAAGACACGGGCCGATTCAAAATGTACCAGCAAAAGAATTACAGCCAATAATCAAACTTTGGCCATTCAGAGGTTGGGGCCTTAACCTTATTGGTAAAATTAATCCACTATCAAGCAAAGGCCATCACTGGGTGATTGTTGCCACAGATTATTTTACTAAATGGGTTGAGGCCAAGGCTTGCAAAGCGGTTGATCAGTAAACAGTGATTAATTTCATGGAACAAAATATCATCCACAGATTTGGGATTCCAGAAACACTTGTTTCAGACAATGCAACAGTATTTAGGGCAACTGATGTACTACAATTCGGCCACAACATGAATATTCATATGTCAGCCTCTACGTCATACTATGCTCAAGCAAATGACCAGGCCGAATCTTCAAATAAAATTTTAATAGAGATCATTGAAAAAATGATCAAAGATAAGCCAAGAAGGTGGCATGAGACTTTGTCTGAAGCTTTATGGGCCTATAGGAACTCAAAAAGAACAGGCACAGGAGTTACACCATACATGTTAACTTATGGTCATGATGCTGTTCTGCCTATGAAGATGAAGGTTAAATCAGCCAGAGTTGCTTTTCAAAATAATCTAACTCCAGCTGATTATACTCAAGCAATGTTAGTAGAATTGGAAGATTTGGATGAAGTTAGAAGGGATGCCTTGGATCATATCATAACTCACAAGAAGAAGGTGATGAGGATCTACAACAAGAGGGTAAAACCTAAGTCTTTTGCTGAAGAAGATTTGGTTTGGAAAGTTGTTTTGCCAGTTGGTAAAGTCGATAGGAAATATGGGAAGTGGTCCCAAAAATGGGAAGGGCCATACTTAGTCCATCAAGTCTTAAGTGGAGGAGCATATAGGCTGAAGTATTTCAGTGGCCGATTACATGACTATCCCATTAATGGCAAGTACCTCAAGAGGTACGTACCGACAATCTTTGAAAGGGAAAATTAGTGTTAGCCAGTACTAATGGCTGACCATGTGTACCTTTATGTAATAAAAATCGGCCTATTTTTCTAGGCTGATTTGGCTATTTTAATAAATTTTTTCTCGCTAAAATGTTAATACTTGTTTGGAGTAACAAAAGAGGCCATTTATTCATTGAAGTGTAAAAGATTGCATCATTTAAAGATCATACACTAAGATGGCCACAAAAGGAAGCTAATATAAAAAAATTCATATGCTTGCAAATTTTTCCTTGAAATCGGCCCAAATAACTAAGGACCGATTGAAGGCCACCATGGCCTGCCTCTTTGACTCTTCCAATTGAGGTAATTCTCCACGAAGATTTGCATGCTCGTGAGCAAGGTCTTGAGCTTCAAACTGCAATGTGGCAGCTTCAGCAGACAAGATGGCCTTACGAGCATGGATCTGGTCGATCTCTTTCTGAAGGACATGTTTTCTTTCCTCAAGGCCGATGAACTCTGTATTCACTCTTTCAAAGGAGGAAGCTTGAATTAACAATTGGTTAGCAAGGGTATCCTTCCTGTTTTTACTCTTGTTGAATTGGTTGATTGCTTCATTGGCTTGGAAAATATCATCGGTCAGAGTTGGTAGTTGGCCTTTAAAGGTAGCAATAGTGGCTTGAAGATCAACCGGAAAGTCTGGGTACTGGCTAAGTGTAGAAAGCACTGCTATGAGCTCACTTTCAAAATTAGGAAGATCAGCAGCATCTCTTTTCAAAATCTCAAGTAAAGATTTTTTGGTCTCTTCTAAGGATTGTATAGGGATATTGGCTGAAGTGACTGGGGTGGCTCCAGAAGATTCACTTTCTTTCTCTTTGGTCACTGAAGCCACCACATCCTTAAAGAAATTGCTCAAGGCTAATAGAGATGAAGCAGGAGCTTTTTGTGGAGGAAATAAAGGAACAATTTGAGTTTTCTCATACACCACCTGACAAAATGAGGAAAGATTAGATCTTAAATTTTTTTTTTTTGGGATATGAGATAGTCAATACCTTAGATGATTCGGCTATGTCTGTCACTAAGAGTGGCTGATGACTAGTTTCTGGAGGAGGAAATTCTGGCTGAACCGCTGTGCTATCTCCCTGGGATGAAGTTTTAGCAGGAGTGACTTGAACATTGAAGGGCACCTCAATGGGATCATGAAAATCCTTCAAAGGGCTGAAATTTCTAACTGGGCTATAGACCAAGTCAAGAAGAGGAGATTGCTGCAAAAGAGAAGAAATTAAGGACCATATTAATTGAAAAGTTTGGAAATTTCAAGTACAGTTATCTTTACCTCTTTTTCATCTAAGGAATGATCAGAAGGAGTGTCAGCCACATTAATTACGGGATCATCGGCCACATCTTCTGTAGGATGAGGGTTTTCTAGATTTTCTTCCACTTCATGTTTCTTACGTTTGCTCAATCTTGTTTTTTTTAAAGTGCCATGAGCAGTTGATTTCTTTCTTTTTCCCTGGAGATGGAAGCTTTATTAAAGTTTGTCTCGGCCAATAATAGTTGTGGCCGAGAATTGGAAATCAATATTGGCTAAATATTTTAACAATTGGGCCGATATGATTATCTTTGTGTGTTAATAGATAAAACTTTTACCTTTAGAGGAATTGGAGGAACATCAGGGATGATGGCTGATTCAGTTATTGAAGGCTGAGGAGGTTGGCTGGAGGAAATTTCATCATCTTGGGGCTCAACGTTTTCTGGATTAGGCGAGGCTGATAAAGTTCCACTGTCTGAATCTGCAAAAAAAAAAAAAAGGGGTAAGAGAAATTCAATTAAAATTTTTTTTTTAATATATATATACAAGTAAAGGAAGATCGTACCTTTGAAAAGGCTGGCAGTGGCTTTGGCCTTAGCTTTTCTCTCTTTATTGGTCCTTGTTGGAGCATCTGCTGGCTGAGAGAAAGGGAGTTTCTTGGCCGTTTGTTTTTTACCTTTGGGAGGATCTTTTTGAGGCATCTTCTTTGGGGTAACGGCCCGGGAAATTATGAATGCCCCTTCAAAGGCCACAGATATGAACTTAAAAGATTCCAATATTTTAACAACAAGTGACTGGCTATCAGCCGTCCTTGTAGAAGTAATGTAAGAAGACCACCATTGAACAAAACTAGAATCTGAGGCTGGGTTCTTGATGAAGGGTTGGAATTGGAATCCGGCTTGCAGATTTGAGAACCGGGAGGACACGTTCTTTACATAGGAGTCATCTGGAAATACCACACGCCTATGGAAGTTTTTGTTGAAAGAGAAATAAGGGGGCATGGGGATCATTTGAGTCAGACCAAATTGCCTAGCAAGTTGGTTTGGATTGTAGAACTCAACTCCAACTTTTGAGTTTACTGTGCCTAGAGGGCCAGTGTTGAAGTGAAGGTCTCTTGAAAGTAAGAAACTAGCCCACATGGCCGAATGCTTATCAGCTGATTTTTTGGTAGACACTCCTTGAGGAGGAGTCAGCCATCGAGGTGCTTGTGAGCAATGAGAAAATGGAAGGAATTGGCTGATAGTCCTTTGTTCACAACCGGAGTAAAAGAAATTGAAGCAATCTCCAAACGAATGGGATTTAGGTACGGCCGATGCGTAACTTACAGAAAGTAATGGGTCATTGGCCGAAGGCCTCACCACAGGTCCGAGCTCAGGAAAGTACATTTGAAGCCAAATTTGAAATAACCAGAGGGGACCACCATAGCGTCCGAAGTTGGAGGTAAGCAAGTCATAAATCCCTCTATATAAATGAGAAAGCACCAAGGGGGCAAGAGCAAGGTGTTTACCTCTTGAAAGGGCAAGGGCCACATGAATGAAATCCTTTGTGACTTGAAAGGCCGGTACGCATAAAAGAAACTTGTTCAGCCAGGCCAACAAGAAGGCAATATGTTTAGCATCATTCACAGGGACGCGAGGATCCATGGTGGAAGTTAAGTATTTGCCATAAGAGGATTTAGATGACTTGGTTCCAGTTTGCTTTGAAGGGAAGATGAAAGGAGAATCCTCTTCTACCAATAAGGTACTTACATCAATCCCAAAGGGTTTGAGGCCGGTTAGATAGCACACGTCTTGAATGGTTGGAGCCATCATGCCACACTTCAAGTGTAAGGAGTTGGTGGTGGTCGACCAATTAAACATGGCTGCTATCATCAAGGCTCTGTCTTGGGCGATGTTAGTTTTACTTAGCTGAATGGCATCATATATGCCACAATCCTTCCATATTTCTCCCTTCACAGCTCCAACCCGGTCGACCCAATTGATCCAAGCATCATTTGGGCTATGCCATGTTCTAAAATGAAAGTGTGGCAAACTGCCATTTTCATTAGGAGGGAAGGTTTGAAGGAATGGAAGAACGTCGGCCGAAGGATAGAAAGGTGAGATTGATGAAGGAGCTTCGTCAAGGAAAGCAGGACCTAAGCCTTTAAAGTTAGTACGAAGATCGATTGGGTATTGAGACAGTATTTGTAAGGAGATAGAGTTTTTAGGGATTTTTCTATGATGTTGCCATGAGTTGAAGGATCGGAAGGTTGAGGGATAGAGGTGGAATCAGTTGATTTAGTTTTCTTAGGAGCCATAGAGGACGTCAGGAACGATTTTGCCGAGAAAGAATTTCAGAGATAGAAAGTTTAAGGGAAGAAGAATGATTTTAGGGATTAGAGGGCATCAAGCTAAATACTTGCTGGATGTAATAGCAGATTAGTGTAGTCACCGCTTTAATTGGGAAAGATAACCATTAAAGCAGGTGGTTGGGAAAAGGATTTATTACCAAAATTTGAATTACAATTTTAGGCCGATTCAAATTCCAAACGCTTCGTATCATAAGTGATAAAAGCATTTGAAATTCAAGGGGCATTTGTTGGCACCAAAACTTGGCAGCCACTTCAGCAGCGACGTGGACCAATGGGAAGCCAATAAGTGTTGAGCATGTCCAAGAATGGTCGGCCAATGGAGAAATAGTAGGAGAAGATTTAGGAGGATATCTATATATTCAGCCACCTCACCAAAAGGGTTGTTACTAAACAACCGAGACTTGTGTTAATTTCAAAAGGAAATTTCATTAGAAATAGAACATTGGGAGAGGTTAGCTAAGGTGACATAATTAAGTTCCTAAAAAATAGGGATTGAGTTATGAGAAAGGAAATTGAATCCTTATGGAAATGAAATTCAAAAAGAAGGGGCAGCCACGTGAGTGTATGGGTCAAGGCTATAAATGGTCTTCCAGCCATTTAAGGGAAATATTTCAGTCAAGCTTGAAGAAAGAAGTTGCTAAAAATCAGCAACTTACTAGCAATCTTCCAGCAGCTTTCTACCGACTTCTTAGCAATCAATATTTTCTTCAACAAAGGTATTCTATTTGAAGCAAGACGAAACAAGAGGAGAAGAGACGTGAAAGACTACTGGAATACGACCTATTTTCAGCAACAAAGTAAAGCAAATCAAGGAAAAGAGAGATTTCAGTAAAGACTTTCCCATTGAAACTGGAGCATCGATATTGAAGGCGAGGAATGTTGGGCCGTAGCTCAGTTTGAATTTCAAAAGAAAATGATTGAAGCAAAAGAGATTTTCTAGCAATTAATTAGGAAAATAAGTTGAGATAGAACTTCTATAAATAGAAGTATTGTACTCCATTTCCAATTCGTCCAGCACCACCACAAAACATGCATTTCAACTAAAAATGTTTTCAATTGACTCTACGTCATTTTTTCCTATCAATTTCTTTATTTCAATTTAATGGCAATTGATTAGATCATTGTCAACTATTTCAATTCAGCCATTTACTTTCTTTCAATTTCAATTATGCCAATTTTAATTACGCAATTTTAGTTACGCTTTCAATTCAATGGCAATTGATTAAATTCTTGCCATTGAATCGTAGTGACAATTGATTAAATTCTTGTCATTACTTGGCTGATGGCAATTGATTAAATTCTTGCTATCACGTTTCAGTGGCGATCGATTAAATTCTTGCCATTGTGTTTGGCTGATGGCGATTGATTAAGTTCTCGCCATCACGTTCGGCCGGCGATCGATTAAGTTCTTGCCGCCTGTCTTCATTCGGCCATTCCATCCATTCAAACATTCATCAGCCGTTACATTTCTTTAGACACTCTAAAAAGTCCTTGCTACAAACAAGGCATAAAAGAACCTTGCTGAGAGTTCTTACTAGTCTCTCTCCCACACAATCGCTTGAGAGTCAGCCATCGGAAAAAGGGATAGGCTGGTGTTCAATTACATATTTTGGGTATTTTGTACAAATACTCTGGCACGCCCGCGAAGAGTCCATCGACCGGCGTAGGGAACAAAAACCGCGCGAACATATATATATATATATATATACATATATATATATGTATAATATACATACAGACATGCAAGTTTATTTTGTCATGCGTGTATATATGTATATACTATATATATGATTTTTTTAGATCTCTTTACATTGACAATTAAATTAATGGAATAATGCAGGGTGTGATTGTTACCGGGATTACTTATTGGCTACAAGTTTGGGCTGTAGAGAAGAAAGGCCCTGTATTCACATCCGTGTTCAGTCCATTAGCACTTGTCATAACCGCCATCCTCTCGGCAGTATTCTTCAAGGAGACCCTTCACTGGGGAAGGTATATATATATATATATATATATATATCTCTATACACATACATACACATACATGCACAAACACTTGTATGTATTTAAAGAACAAAGTGCTTTAATGCACTTGAAATATCATACCATGGCTCACTGAAATAAATGTATTTTTACTTATGTGATGAAATAAATGTAAGTACTAATAGGCATTGTGATACCCCCCTTCACATTTTTAAGGGTTTTTTGTTTCTATTTTGTGGCAGTGCTTGTGGTGCTATGCTGCTGGTGGGAGGGCTTTATAGTTTTTTGTGGGGAAAGAGCAAAGAAGAAAAAAGCCAGAAAAATGAGGAGAAATCTGAAGCCAAAGAGGAAGTATTAGCGGAGATGGATAGCATTAATGTTCATAAGTGACCGATTGATTTATTTGGAGAGATTTTGCAAATTAAAAGCTACCATAAAGACATGCTTGTACCCAACTAAAAATATGCGATGGTTGGGATGTCATATCTATCATATTTATGTAACTGAGAACATGATTCACATTAGTTTTTTCTTTTTCAGCTCTCTCATGCTTTCTGTTTGGTCGTTGAGCAAATTGAGGAGGGAGAAAAGGGATTTCAAGTCATGTAATTTTGTCGCTTTCTGGAATATGATTATATTTTATTCCCTCAAGTCCCACATAGTGAATATATGCTGCTCTTCTTTTTTTATTTTGTTCCAACAACTATAATTCACACATCCATTGTATATGCTAGCTTTTTCATAGTAGTTGAACCCACAACCTCCACTTTAAAAGGCCAACAAAATTCACTACATTGGACACTTTGTGACATTCATATAAGTAAGATAAAAGGTGTCCATATTGTATTGGAGAACAAAATCATTTCCGATGCATTAAACATTAGAGATTTGTCTAATTTGTAATTCTGAAAATAGTTACCAGAAATTCAGAAAATATAAATTGTTTTTAGAGAACTATAAAATTTATAGTTCTCGATCTTATAACAGACTTTTTATAACTGATATTATGTTTGGTTGGAGGGAGAGATTAAGGAGGAATGGATAAGAGAAGGGATAAAAGAAAAGCAAGGTTGTGTACTTACAACTACTCTCTCTGAGCTCCTAATCCAAGGCGAAAGCCTTACCATTTACCATACGACGATGAGGCCGATGATGGCGGTTGCCCAGGTTTCTAAGCCTTCTCTTCTCTCCTATAGTTTCAGTTTGGTAGGAGGGAAGGGAAGAGAGGGAGGAAGCCGCCCCTCCTTCCTTTGTAATTTTCTATACGCATAAATTGGAAAAAATATGAAAGAGAAAATAAGGATAATTAACAATTATTAAATAATTTACATTTCTAACCTTCTTAAAAATTTGAAATGAATATCTAATATTTATAATTGTATATAATAAGGGTATATTAGTGAAAAGAATATAAAAACTCTATTTTCCTTCCTTCCAACCAAATAAAAATATTCATTACATTCCATTCAACCAAACAAAAAGTGGGAGAGACACCTTCCCTTTTCTAGAAATGCCTCACTCATCCCTCCCCCTCTCCCTTTCATCCATTTTTCCTTCACTCCAACCAAACGGAGTATCATAATTTTCAAAAAAACTAAATGAAGTAGGATTTTTGTATACTTTTCTAATTTTTAATTCTCTAAAAATTAAAAATTTATTTTCAAAGTGTTAAACAAAGCAAGCCTTAGGTTTACCACAATTAGTGCACTCCACATTACAATGTTTTGGAGGGATTTTTGATCCATTATATAAGCACAACGAGTTTTTGACCAGTAAACTCTGAAAGCCTTATGACACAAATATATATATATATATATATATATATATATATATATATATATATATATCTGAAAGCCTTGGGATAGCGGGCTGCAGGCTTGGGATGGAATTTTCAAATGGACCATTCGAATTGGGCTTGATTTACTACCTTCAAACTTCTGCATACTTTTTTTCAATAAAATAAAGCATATATATATTTAACAGGCCTGAGACTTACCCTATGCTAAGCAACTCTTTTGTAGGGCCGGTCTGGGCTAAGACTATTACTTACTTGGCAAATCCAAAACTCTGCGAGCTCGGGCTGGACTTCGGGCCTCTGGCCCTTTTTGTACCCTTAGGTGCATGCCTTTGGCCTATTGTGTAGCTTGTTTGGCCAAGAGGAAAAAGTATGAGGGTTCTAAATTTCTTCTCCTTTTCTAATTTGTTCAGCGAAAACACAATTAATTATGTTTATTTAATTACATAATTAACTATATATCTTTTTACCTGATTTACTTATTACTGTAATCTTTCCCAGATATAGTTAAGTGTGTATATGTATCTATATAGATTATATCCAGAATTTTAGATAGGGAAGAAAAAGCAAAGATAAAGAGAGAATGTGAGAACGCAACATTAATTCTCACCATGGTGCGGAAAATTTCATTTCTAATCATCACACCAAAGAATTTGAAAATTCTCTCCAAATATCACAAGCCATCACTTGTGTTATAATTTTATTGCATATATAATCATAACATAGTAAATTATTATATGATGATGCCCTGATATGTTTATAATTATTAAATAATGGCTTAAAGAAACTTGATGAGAAACTAATAAAGTGACTTGATTTGCAATGCTACAATAGGACAAATTTTTTCTTTTTAGTTTGTTTAATTTTTTATTAAGTGACATCTAACATTAAATAACTATCAACGGGGTAGTGGCCTAGCAGTATCAGTCTCTTACCTCTCAAAGGGAGATCAGGGGTTCAAGTCTCAGAAGAGACATGCGTGTGTGAGTGCCAACTAGGGAAAAAAATAAAAATAAATTACTACTACATCATCATTGTATAGATTTGTGTATAAAATCATAAAAAAAAAAACTCTCTCCGTCTTAAAATAAATATCTCTTTTGAGAATTTAATTTTATAAAAAAAATAACTTTTATTATTATTATTTTTTATTATACTAATATGTTAAATTAGTAATATTACAAAAAAAAAAAAAAAAAAAAAAAATAGTACATTTATTTTTTTAAATATGACACTTATTTTGAGATAATTAAAAAAAAATTGGACACTTAATTTGAAATGGAATGAGTACTTACAAAGTTACAATACATATAAGTACTAATTTTTAAAATTTAAAAATTCGACCACATGTATATTATTTTTCTCCTCTAATATTTACTATATTCTCATTTTAATAATATAAAAGATTAAAAATAATAAGTGATTGAAGAAGATTTCACTAGGGTAGAAATATATAGATATTTTAGGTGAATGATTTTACAGCGAGTCTATTAAGGAGAAGATGATTGTATATAAATATATACAGAATATGAAAGAATTTATCAAATATATTGAAAAATATTTCAAATATATGAAGTTTTTTTTATAAAAAGTACTGGTATTTACATCGAACACTTATAATAAATTATCGAACAAAATAATTTTTAATTGTCTGCTCTTCTTCTTTATTTATTACATAATTGATTAATTAAAAAATAAATAAATCTTACATGTAAGAATTATTTTCCTTTTATGAATTATTGAAAAAGAAAATACACATACATTATCCTTATCCATTTTAACATCAATTATAACCAGTATGAGTGCATGATGGACACGTAGCCAAAATAATAAATAAACGTGTTTCCTCATAATAGTGCCATGTGTGAGAATTAACGCGACGTGTGGCATTTTAGAGTAAACAATAGTGATTGAGACTTTTTTTTTTTGGAAGACAATAGTGATTGAGACTTGGAGAGGAAACAAAAAGAGTGACAAAGAGGAGGAAATCAATCAATAGCAAAAGATCATGTCAGGAGCACAGGGAGCGTTACCAAAGGAGTCGTTTACAGCAACGACATATGAGTCGGTGAAAGATGGAGAGAACAAGACGAGGACCGATATTCGGTCCGTGGAGGACGAGGGTGGCATCCAGGTTGAGAAACTCCAAGATAAGGTGGAGGATCCTGCTGGTCAAGGCGGACCTGTTTTTGGTGCCGGTGCTGATGCTGGTCAAGATGGTGACAAACCAGACTTGGGTGTCACCGGAACCGCCTAAGCTTAGCTTTAATAATAAATTGGCTTATATATATATATATATATATATATATATATATATATGGTATGGGTGTGTGTGAATATATGTATATCGCTGGTAGTATGTGTTTCTTTCTATGTATAAGGTGCATCAATATGTGACCAATGTTTCTTTCTATATATGTATAAAAAATTCTAATGTATGTGTTTCTTTTTCAATCTCTTACGTGATGAACCAAATTTATACTTGTGGTGGTTTGTTAGTTCTTACATTTTAGACTTATAAAAATTAAAATTAATAAAGACATCAATTTTAGTCGAGATTATTTCACGAGAAATACAAATTGGCATATAATAATATATGATTTTGTGTGTGTGTTTTTGTCTCAGCAATTCTGAAAAATGAGTTACAAATCACAACATGCAGGGTTCCCAAGCATATTGATTCTTCACAAGAAGAGCCCACTGTAGGTTAAAAATGGTTGGAACTATAAATTATAAGAAGTCTAACCCAATAGATCGAGATAGATGTAAAGGTTCAGTCTGGCCCGAAATTGTGCCTATATGGGCTACGTTCAGACAAAAACACGAATTGGGTCAAGTTGGCAAATCATTAGCTTGTTTAAATTTCTTTAAAGTGCATACACAATTACATTCAATGATAGTTTCAGTAATTAAAGAAGAATATTTGCCCGCAAAAATATAATGACATGTATCCACTTAGGGTCTGTTTGGTTGGACAAACTTACCAAAACTACCCTTACTTAGAATGCAGTTTTGTTACATTATTCATAACACATTCATGTTCTTTCTGAAAGTAATAAATATAGTATGTTTTACCATATCATTTTTTTCAATTTGGTACAATACTCTTGGTTAAAATTTGTCATGCAAAAATAAAACATTGTATTGTTCATTCTTAATTTGCCTTTTATATTTTTTAACTTTAAACTATTTGTATGCAAATTTTACTTTGGAATAATCACACTTGGTTCAAGCATAAAAGGGTAGTTGAGGCATTAATGCATCCAGATTGATCTTAGATCAAAATTCTATCTAATTTCAAAGCTGTATAGATTATAAAATATATAATATGTATTATTATAGTGATTCCAAAAGTGAGATTCTTATAAGATAATAGAGTGATTTCAATTCATCTCTTTAACAAGTTGTTTATTGAAATATTGGAGAAAATTACATATGAATGCGAGTATTTGAATTTGTGATAAATTCACTACTACTTACTGCTGTGAAATTTGTCACTACTATGAAATTTGTGAAACGAAGAGCAGAAGGAAGACCGACAAGAGTGAAGTAAACGAAAATCAACATACTGTCACGGGCTTAGAGTTTCAGCACCACTCTAGCTGCTCCCGTGCGGCACCAAGACGTTGCTTCCACTCTCGCAAGTACTTGGTCAGCCTAACTCCCGTGCACACCTTAGCCAACACACTCCCCTCGTGCGCTTACTAGTGTTGTAGTTGCCCTCGCCCTCTCCTCACTTGGCTTGTACACTCACACACACTAAGGCACTTAAGTTGGCAAGGAAAGAACACTTCTATTACTTCAAAGAATGCTTTGTATAAGGCTAACACTCAAGCTCTCTATAAGGCTCTCAAGACTCACTCTAGGACTTGTTCCCTACAAAATGAAGTCCTACCTCTATTTATAGGCATCCCCATCCCTAATGGACGGCTAGGATGCATTCTAACCAACGGTGGAGATTGATTATCTAGAATCTTCTCCCACCTTCTTCACACTTCCATACTTATCTACTAGTATCTACAACATTCTAGAATTCTCCATACTACTCCACACAACTCTGGAGAACTCTAGAACCTTCCACACACTTCTACACATTTCTACACATATCTAGAATCTTCCACATAACTCTAGACTATTCCGGAAGACTCTAGAAACTCCACTTGCCATGCAGTTGCCATGCAGCGTCCTCCTCAGCGTCTGCGTGTCGCCTGCGTGGCACAACCTCCATAGGCAGGGCGTGACAATACGCTCACTTGTTTAGAATGGGAAAGTAAAATATTACTCCCAAGGTTTTTTTTTAGAAATTTTGAAACGTGAATCTTCTTCTTTGTTTTTTTTTTTTTTTCTTTTTTTTTTAATTCAAAAGCAACACTTGTCATTCTATCATTACGTTAGAGATATTAATATATGGAGTATTACTTAAAATTATGTTAATATATGCAGAACGGACTTACCTACTGAACTTTTTTTTATTATTATTAAATTCAAAAGCAACACTTGCCATTTTATCATTATGTTAAAGATATTAATATATGGAATATTACTTAAAATTATGTTAATACATGCAGAACGGACCTATTCACTGAACCTTTTTTTTTATATATAATTTTGTTATATAGTTGAAATTTTTAGAAATGATATCCTATTTGTCTTTGGTGCCTTAGTGCTCATGACATGTATCCCATATTTGTCTGGCAAGAAAGTGCAAAGCATTTAAGTGAAGGGGGTGAGCTAGGAAGCATGGAGACTGTTTGGATCTCATACATGTCTAACATACGAGTACGACTTGAATACATGTTAGGCGAACATGATTGAAAGTGCCCTAAAATTTAAATATTTTATTTTTTTATTGGACATAACCAGAAAACGTTTTAGACGTTTTCATAATATGATGTGTCCGTATTTGAATCAATTCATGATCCTTTAAATTTCCAAATTAGCCCTCAAATTCTTTAAAAATATCCCCCCTTTAATTTAATAAAGTTTGAAAGAGAGACTTTACTAAAGGAAAAAGGTGTATATATATATATATATATATATATATATATATATATATATATATTCAAAAATTATGTGTTATTTGATTACTCAATTTTGATTTAAATTTAGTATTTTGATAGTCATTTTAAAAACACAAATTTCACTTAAAATAATTAAATTTTTAAGAGAGAAAATTTGAACTCGTCATTGAATACTTCTCAATTTATAAATACTTAAAATTTATCTGGTTGATGTGTAATTTTATTCAAAAATAGGGGGTAAATTTCAGAAGCAATGTTGTTTCATTTGATGTTTAACTGTTCATTGTTTAGTGATAAGTGAACTGAGGTCTTTCTCAATTAAAATTTTAAATGAAACTGTTTTCATTATAAGTATACTTAACTGAATAAATACTTAATTTATTAAAAAAAAATAACCCCCTAATTAAATTAACAATGACACAAGGGAACCAAGCACTAACACCCAAAGTGTGCGTATGTGTATATGATATGTCCAAAATGTTTGTATGAACTATAATGAAATACAACTATATATAATTTCTCTTAACATGTCACTATTCTAAGGATGTTACTTCAAAATATTGAAAAAATATAAATGAAAATGTCAAAATATGATTCAGATAAAATTTTGGACATATCATATACACATACTCACGCGTGGGTGTTATGTGTATAAAGAAGAGTCCATGTATTTTTTATTTTTTTGGGCAAGTAAAATGGACGGCTTAGATCCAATTACGTGGTCCCTAAAGATCAACCAACAAGAGTTGGCATTGTGCATTAAACACGTTTAGGGCAAAGATTTCTTATCTCTATTGTTTGGTGCAAACCTTCGGTCGTACAGAACCAATCAGCAATCACACACCTCGTGTAGTTGAATGAGATGGATATCACAATAGATCCTACACTTGGCGAATGAGAAGTGACACTAGTGAGCAAGATCCTCTCCGGCTCTTGTTACATCACTGGGAGACAATTCGGGTCCAATTGCGAAGTTGCTAGCGTCAATTTGACGTGGGAAGTTCAAGTAGTCACATTCAAATCACTACTTCATGGCCTTTTATACCTTGATTTGTTATTATCAGGAATTATTACGTGTACATGTAGTTATTAACTTTTATTTATCATTTCATAAAATTAAAATCACGATGTTTTGAAAAAGTAGAGTTGACCAAAATGCTAAGAATCACATGAAAAAACATTATCAAATTGCCTAAACTATCCTTACTATTGCAATACTACTTTTGCCCATAGACGTTCCCGAGGGCGAAGCCAGGATTGCAAAATAGGAAGGGTTAAAAATAATTAAACCCATGATTGCTTAATGTGTTATCCATACTTTAAATACATAATTATCATGCATTGGTTATTCAATTAAACCCAATAATTTACAACCTTTTAACACATTTACACTTTCAAACTCTAACGTATTTTCACAGTCAAGAATGCATTAAAGTTTACTTCATACAAGTATTAAAACAAATAATTACAAGAATGCAAGATATATATATTCCTTATCAATAAATTCACATTCGAAAGTAAGACCTATGTGCTCCGCTTTTAACTAGTTATTAATCTATTATATAGTAAATTACCCAATTTAACAAGAAATTATCAAGTCATCAACAAACCCTTTTTTTTTTTTTTTACAAAAATAAAATTCAATATTTCACTGGATGGACAATAATAATCCATGATATCCATCCACTTATGCCTTAGTGCCTTACACACGAATAGTTTAGGTCTTCTTCCATAGACTCATAATGTGTTTTGATTTACTGGGTTATGCCTTATTATGATTTATTTTATGATTGGGCATGTCTATGGTTCGTAGGCTTACTCATATTTAAGGTTTGACCTTTGTAAATTTTATAACTCTTTTTATTTATAAAAATACTATAGATTGGACTGGGCTGATAGGAAGAAGAAGAGTAATACATGAGCTTATAGGAATAATAGTACTAAATTTATTTTTTCAATTGGACCTGGGCTATAGCCCAGGTTAGCCCATTACTAGTTCCTCCATTGGACGTACCACTTTTTGTGCACTTCATCATTAAAAAGGTACCCGCACGCACAAAAAGTAATACATATATGTCCAAGGGTGGTACTTACATGTACAAAAGTGGTACAAAAAAATAGTAAGAGTAGTTTCAGTAAATGAATAGTATTTTTTCATATTCACATCAGTATTTTAGTCAATTCTATTTTTTAGAAACATCGTGACTTTGACTTCATAAAATGATAAATAATGATCGATAACTCCACTCTATGTATGTGTAATAATTCCTTCTTATTATTATTACTCGTGTAGTTGAATGTGATGGATCTCGCACCGGATCCTACTACGCATGGGAGTCACTATCCGACAGATGAAAAGTTACAACACTATTTGACCAATGAAAAGTGATAGTTGTAACGGTCGGTACAAAATCCTCTCCAGCTCCTATTTCATCACTTGGAAAAGGAGAGAGAATCCGGATCCAATTGCAAAGTTGCTAGTACACTTTAGAAATGGACACCAAAAGTACAAGTACACCTTGATTTATTATTTTATTTGTTTCATTTTATTTTTATTTTTATTTTTTAATGGTAAAGGTGTTATACCTTGATTTAGACACTCAATTCTCCAATTAGTGGATTCTCCATTCATCATCATCAGGTGGAATGAATACTAATTACCACTTTAATGTCTTAATTAAAGTTGAAAAAAATGGCACAGAGGCTTGCAAAAAGTAGTACTATTCATGCAAGCTAGGCTTCTCTATAAATTGAAGAGCACCAACATAACTCTTGTGTACATTGAAGATATATATATTCTCAATATCTATATAATTCCCTCGAACAAGGGCAAGATATATATTAGACGGTACTGCGACATGAAGGCTTTACTTTGGTTAACAGAGGCTATGGAGAAGCATAAGCCTTTTATTGCAATGATATTTATACAGTTTGTGTATGCAGGCATGTCCTTGTTCTCCAAGGCATCAATGAATTCAGGAATGAAACATTCTGTTTTTGTCGCTTATCGACAAGGATTCGCTACATTTGCCTTAGCTCCATTTGCTTTCTTCCTCGAAAGGTTATAATTAAATTACATTCCCAAACACTTCCCAATTTTAATTTTATATACATATATATATGGTGTCCCACACTTTATATATGATTTTTCTTCTGAATTTGCAGTAATAAGAAAGTTCCACTATCATGCAATTTAGTCTGCAAGATCTTCTTTACTTCTTTATGTGGGTATGTGCAATTGGTTTTTCGTAAACTTTTGTAATTTTAACGAGTTTTAATTGTAAATTAATATTCTAACGATCCTTCATGTATATATGAAAATATATTTTCAGGCTTGCTCTGAGCATGAATCTCTTCTATTTGGGAATTAAATACACCTCTGCAACATTTGCTACAGCCAGCACTAACGCAATTCCTGCCGTGGTCTTTATCATGGCTGTTTTGTTAAGGTATATATATATATATATATATATATATATATATATATATATATATATATATATATATATGTATGTATGTGTGTGTGTGTGTATATATATATATGATTGATTTTGGAAAATAATTTCAGGATGGAAAGTGTTTGCATAAGGCAATGGCATGGAATAGCCAAGGTGTTTGGTTCTGCAGTGGGACTTTCAGGGGCTATGGTGTTTACTTTCATTAAGGGGCCTCCTATTTACTCAGGTATTGAGAAGGAAGTTTCAGAGTCCACAAAGAATAATAGTTCCAAAGAGGATTGGATAAAAGGAGCTCTTCTCATGTTTGGATCCATCCTCACATGGTCTTTGTGGCTCATTTTGCAGGTTCCCACCTCTCTCTCTCTCTATCTATCTATAACACACACACACACACACACACATAAATACTTCACCGCCACCATCTAACAAGACTAACATTAATAACGTGAAAAAAAAAAATTAATGACCTACATTCTTGTTTGGAAAAAGTAAAAGCGTAAAAATAAAAATAAATTATTTTAAGATGAGACCTTAATTCATTTCTATAAAATTAATATTAAGGTTATTATCATTACGAAAGTTTTACTTTTAGGCTCCATTTGTTAGACATAAAATATTTTTCAAAAAATATTTTTTATTTTCTGATGTTTGGTTGTTGTAAAATATTTACGAAAAAAAAAATATTAAAATTTAGCAAAAATAACTTATCTATCAATTTTCGACAAGTTATTTTACATATTCCGCCCGATGAACTCGACCTTAACCTCGACTTAGACATTTGCCAAATATCGACAAAGTAAAAATAAAAAAATATTTTACCTAGAAAAAAAAGAATATTTTACCTAGAAAAAAAGAATATTTTTAAAAAAAAAATATTTTACGTCGAAACAAACGGAGCCTAAGTCCTTATCATTTCTTTTTAAATATTTTCAATTTAAAAGTGTAGAAAAGGAGAGATTCGAAGGTTAAGTTATATATTCTCCTTCAAATCTCTTGTTGTCCTTTTTTTTCTATCCTAACTAAACATGAAAATCAATATCCCTCTCTTTCTGTTCGTTTCCTTTCCTTCAATCCAAGCGGAGAAACTTATAAGGATTTGACATCATGTTAACCATTATCTATTCCAAAGTATTTAAAATGTGTAACTTTAATAGTATTTAAATCATCTAATATATATATCATAATAAAATGAATCGATCAAGATATTTTCAATTTAATTATTTTATTTTTGTATTATCAGCGTCCTCTTATGAAGCAATATCCAGCAAAAATACGTCTTACAACTATGCAAATCTTCTTTTGCTGCATAATATCTGCACTTTGGAGTGTTGCCATGGATAGGGACATATCATTGTGGAAGCTTGGATGGGACGTTAATCTTATTTCCTTGCTCTATTGTGTATGTTTGAATCTTATTTCTTTGCTCTATTGTGTATGTTTCTCCGTACATTTTAACATTAATTCGATTATGTTTTTAAACATTTTTTTTATTTCTCAAACTATGTTTGGAAGTATAGAATCAACGTTTTAAAATTAAAATTAAAAAAAAATTAATTCAAAGTAACGCATCATCAATGCATTTCCTAATTATTATTATTATTTGCATATTCCCAATTAATTAACAAAATGAAAAAAAAAAAAAAAAAATCAGAATGTTTTAATTATTTGTATTGTGAAAATTAAATTGCCATGTTCTATTAAAAAAATAAGGTACTGTATTTAGCCCGACAAATAAAAACATACTACTTGACTGAGTCTATGTAACTATCTATGTATGAAATATAATGGGATTCATTTTAAGATATAAGTTAATTAACTATTTGAAAAATTGTAATTCATTTTTTAGATTTTATCTTAATATAGTATCTTTGTTAGCTATTAAAGTTTCAATCACCATGTATATCAAATTATATATATATTTTATATATGCATATCACATGAATCTTGATTCAACAACTCATGGCGATTAAAGAGTAGATTAAAAGAATGGGAGATTTTCCATTATGGTCTCTCGATATTGATATGCCTCCCCACTCAAGGGCACATTTGAATTTCTTTTTTGATTCCACCCATATTGTGTTGTATGCCCATTTATTGGCTATTGTGTTTAATTATTATATGCTCCAATATTATATGCTCCCATCATATCATAAATTTAATCTACATTAACTATTTGAAAATTTGTAGTCTATTTTTTAAATTTTATCTTAATATAGTATCTTTGTTAGTTATTAAAGTTTTAATTACCATGTATATCAAATTATATATATATTTTATATATGTATATCACATTGGATCTTGATTCAACAACTCATGACGATTAAAAAGTAGATTAAAATAATGGGAGATTTTCCATTATGGTCTCTCGATATTGATATGCCTCCCCACTCAAGGGCACATATGAATTTCTTTTCCGATTCCACCCATATTGTGTTATATGCCCATTTATTGGCTATTGTGCTTGAATATTATATGCTCCCATCACATCATAAATTTAATCTACATGTATACGCATTGGCATACACTCATAAGCAAGTTATACACTGTGCATATATATTCCATATATATATATATATATATATATATATATATATATATATATATTTGTTTCGATACATGTATAATATACATGCAGACATGCAAGTTTATTTTGGCATGTGTGTATATATGTATATATATATATGATTTTTTAGATCCCTTTACATTGACAATTAAATTAATGGGATAATGCAGGGTGTGATTGTTACTGGGATTACCTTTTGGCTACAAGTTTGGGCTGTAGAGAAGAAAGGCCCTGTATTCACATCCGTATTCAGTCCATTAGCACTTGTCTTAACCTCCATCCTCTCAGCAGTATTCTTCAAGGAGACCCTTCACTGGGGAAGGTATATATATATACACACACACACACACATACATACACAATACATACACAAACGCTTGTATTTAAAAAAAAGTGTTTTAATGCACTTGAAATATCATAACATGGCTCACTGAAATAAATATATTTTTACTTATGTGATGACATAAAATTAAGTAATAGTAGGCATTGTTATATCTGACACTCATCACCTCGTGAGACATGACTAATCGAGTGTTCCACCATACCTGATGTCGCAATCAGGCACGAACTCAATTACCGGTTTTCAACTATAACAGTCGAGACACTCACCACCTCGTGAGACATGATTAATTGGGTGTTACACCATGTTTGGTGTCGCAAGCAGGCACAAACCTAATGGGGTGAATTTTTGCTAATTCACATTATTACTTATAGTTTTAGTTAAATTTTCAAAAATGCCTGGGCTCAATTTTTTTAAATGCCCCCCCTTCACATTTTTACCTCACTTATTTCTCCACTAGATTTTTTCTAAATTATATTATTACCTAAAGTTTTAGTTAAAATTTCAAAAATGCCCCCACTAAATTTTTTAAAATGCCCCACGTCACAATATTTTTTTGAAAAAAAAAATTTGTCGACGCGTCCCCCTCAAAAAAATTCTTGGATCCGTCACTGGTCGCAATGTATTTATTTCTTGATAGAATGACACCAGTGATATTGTATCAATGGTGTATTTAAGGTTACATGTGTGTATATATATATATATATAAATTAATCATAATTAAGGGTTTTTTGTTTCCATTTTGTGGCAGTGCTTGCGCTGCTATGCTGCTGGTGGGAGGGCTTTATAGTTTTTTGTGGGGAAAGAGCAAAGAAGAAAAAAGCCAGAAAAATGAGGAGAGGTCTGAAGCCAATGAGGAAGAATTAGCGGAGATGGATAGCATTAATGTTCATAAGTGACCGATTGATTTATTTGCAGGGATTTTGCAAATTAAAAGCTACCATAAAGACATGCTTGTACCCAACTAAAAATATGTGATGGTTGGGATGTCATATCTCTCATATATATGTAACTGAGAACATGATTCACATGAGGCTCGTTGAGTCAACTTTTTTGTCTTTTTCAGCTCCTCATGCTTTCTTGTTTGGTCGTTGAGAAAATTGAGGAGGAAGAAAAGGGATTTCAAGTCATGTAATTTTGTCGCTTTCTGGAATATGATTATTTTATTCCCTCAAGTCCCACATGGTGAATATATGCTGCTCTTCTTTTTTATTTTGTTCCAACAAATATAATTCACACATCCATTGTGTATGCTTTTTCATAGTAGTTGAACCCCCAACCTCCACTTTAAAAAGCCAACAAAATTCACTACATTGGATACTTTGCGACATTCATATGAGAAAGATAAAAAGAGAACAAAATCGTTTCCGACGCATTAAACATTAGAGAATTGTCTAATTTATAATTTTGAAAATAATTATCAGAAATTCAAAAAATATAAATTGTTTTTAGAGAATTATAGTTCTCGATTTTATAACAGACCTTTTGTAACTAATGTTATGTTTGATTGGAGGGAGGGATTAAGGAGGAATGGATGAGAGAAGGGATAAAAGAAAAGCAAGGTTGTGTACTTACAGCTACTCTCTCTGAGCTCCTAATCCAAGGCGAAAGCCTTACCATTTACCATACGACGATGAGGCCGATGATGGCGGTTGCCCAGCTTTCTAAGCCTTCTCTTCTCTCCTATAGTTTCAGTTTGGTTGGAGGGAAGGGAAGAGTGGGAGGAAGTCATCCCTCCTTCCTTTGTAATTTTCTATACATCCAAAATTGGGAAAAAGATGAAAGAGAAAATAAGGATAATTAACAATTATTAAGTAATTTACATTTCTAACCTTCTTAAAAAATTGAAATGAATATCTAATATTTATAATTGTATATAATAAGGGTATATTAGTAAAAAGAATATAAAAACTCTATTTTCCTTCCTTCCAACCAAACAAGAAAATCCATTTTATTCCATTTAACCAAACAAAAAGTGAGAGAGACACCTTCCTTTCCCTTTCCTAGGGATGCATGCCTCATTCATCCCTTCCCCTCTCCCTTTCATCCATTTTTCCTTCACTCCAACCAAACGGAGTATCATAATTTTCAAAAATTAAAACTAAATGAAGTAGGATTTTTGTATACTCTTCTAATTTTTAATTCTCTAAAAATAAAAAAATTATTTTCAAAGTGTCAAACCAAGCAAGCTTTAGGTTTACCACAATTAGTGCACTCCACGTTACAATGTTTTGGAGGGATTTTTGATCCATTATATATGCACAACGAGTTTTTGACCAGTAAACTCTGAAAGCCTTATGACACAAATATATATATATATATACACACACACACACACACACATACTAGCAAAAGAGCACATGCAGATGCACGTGGTGTAAATCCAAGTTATTAATAAGATTATAATAAATTAAAAAAAAAATTATTTGATCAGTGATTAAGTTGATAAATTGTAATTTATTTGATTTGATGCTTTTCAATGTGAAGCAAGGACTATGAAAATATATCTTCATATGTTATTTATATAAAAAATGAGCTTCTATTTTTAATTTGCGTTTTTGTTACTTGTATTAAATATTTTTTTAGTTTTATCACACTTCTATCTATAATCATTCGATGTAGAAATCTCTCAAGAGAACAATTCTTATATATTTTCACGTTCAAATATTTTAAGTGATCATTATGCACCAAAAGATATCTTATTTGGCTTCTTGAGCTTTAAACTCAAAAGCATGTATATTAAGATATATTCTAAAATATAGATTCTAATCAATTTTATATATATATATATATATATATATATATATATATATATATATAATTATCATTTTATAATCCACATGGATCAAGCACAAAAAAAATAACCTTCCAGCATTTTGCATTATAATTAAGAAAGAAGACACTTCTTTTTTCTATAACATTATAACATTTTTGTTAAGACTTTCCTTTCATGGACTCAAGTTTCTCGAGATGAACGAACTTTCAAAAAATAAATACAATGGAGAAAGAAAAAAGAAAAAATAGCAATCCAAAACTCATATAAACAAGTTGACATACAAATACTATATAAATTAAGCAAAAATGTTTTAAAAATTGAATTAACAAATGCAAATCAGATGAAAATCAAAACAATTGAATGCTCTGGATAACATGAGCAACCAAACTCAAATCCTCATTAGGAAAAAAAAAAATTACATGTAATCCAAAGAAAGAATATAACAAAATACTCATATTCAAATAAGTACTTCAACATGAGTATAAGAAAACTCAATAATTGTTATTTTGTTGAACGAAACCTAACAATCCTTTGATCATCACTAAAATATAATTATTTATATATATATATATATATATATATATATATATATATATATATATAATTATCAATTTGTAATCCACATGGATCAAGCACAAAGGGAATAACCTTCCAGCATTTTGCATTATAAGAAAGAAGACACTTCTGTTGGAAATTTATATATATATATATATATATATATATATATATATATATATATATATATATATATAATAAAAATTATTTTATGGTCCTATGCACTACATTTTCTAAATAGGATTGCAATGTAATTATTGATACTTGATGGATTGGGTTGTACTTTCCAATTTGGTGGTCTAATTGGGAGTATAGTTTTTATACCATTGGATTGTGGTTTTCCAACTTATTTGGTGTGATTTAATTCTAACCATTAATATCTAAGTTTCTATGATAGGAAGGGAGACTTAGGTATGCTTGTTTGTAGAGAAGTCGTCCCCCCTGTTGTTGTTATTTATAAGGGTTTTAAAACCCTTATTCAAACCTATCGTACCGACAACTTTTAGAAAGGGGTCAAACGCTCTAATTTTTCAAATCTCTCAAAGGGCACTAAGGAATTCTCAAAGGTATCTAAAGTTTAATCGTCTAATCAGGTATGATATCAAAAATCTCTCTTTAATTCATGATTAATTTTGATTTCTACATATTATTTATTATTTAAACCCAACAATTGGTATCAAAGCCAAGTTAGAGTTTGTAGAAATCAAAATATGTAATTGATTCATATTTTCGTGGGTGAGTAATTGATTCTTCTGTTTTAAAAAATACTTTATACAAAAAAAAAAAAATTAATGCACACCGAACAAGATTTTAGCATAATTTATTATCAGTTTGTCTTCTAATATGTTGTGCATGCACGCCGAACGAGGTTTTTTAATCAGAATGAATTTGTTATGCAATTAAGCTGTTTGTTTCCTTTATAAGTTGTGCACACCTAATGAGGAACAAAAGAAAAGTCAATGAATTTATTTGTGAAACACATACTGTATATAGAATATAGAAAGATATATGTTTTGAATATTTAATTAATTCTTTAAATTGTTTCATGTATGTGAGTTAGTAATTTCATGTATTATTTATTTAATTGCTCACTGACTAATTGATAGAAATCCCATATAATGGTGATAAAATTGCATTACCTCATGAGTGTGCTATACATATAATTTTAATGATGTTATCCAATGCTCTATAATTAATTTATGGTATTTGTTCCATATTTTGGTTTAGTTTATGCACACTAAATTAATAAATTTGAACCTGATTAAAATGGAACTTCTAAAGATAAAGTCCTTCATTGGGGTTTATGAGGACTGGTAAAGTGAAGGTTTCAAAAAAATAATAGTCAAAGTGAGTGATGACTGCTAAAAAGGACACGCTCATGAAGGTTATTATTTTTTGAAATTTTAAGGCATTGGTCTTATTGAGGTCTCACAGTGCATTTACCTACACGAGGGCATTTGTTCTGCCAAAAGGTGATCAATGTCTTAGTGTGGGATAAGTGAGTAGAATATTTAAGAGTGCTTGGATTATATTTAAATAACCCTCTTACCAAAAGGTAGTGAAAGTGTTTAACAATAATTCAAGTATAATCAAATAAGTTTATGTGCAATTTGATCGCAAGTTTGGGGGGTAAAATAAAAAATCTAAAATTATGTCAAAAGGTGTTTTTTAGATGGCATTTAATCTCATTTACATAAGAAATTTGCGTAATCTTTGATGAATCTGTTATTGGTTTCTTCTTGGTGTTTATGTTTTAGTTTTGATTAAGTTGAGATCATGATTATGTTCTGATGATTAGTAATTAATTTGGGGCTGAGATTAAACTCTGAATCAAGTAGTAAAAACAGTATTCAAATTTCACCGAAGAAATCTGTTTTGAATCGAATAAGTTTAGAATTGAGAATTCTGTAATTGTTTGCTTAAAAAAGGGTTGTGTTCTATACAAGTTAGGATTGGTTAACAATGGGTTACGATTACCCTAGAACTAAGATTGAACCCTAGAACAACCATTAAGAACATTACAGAGGTCTGGAAAACACCGGAGACGAAGAAGAAGACCCCAGCATTAACTGAGTCCCCTCGGTTAGCAATTCAACCCCCTCAGTTAGCAACTGAGTCCCTCGGTTAGCAATTCAACCCCCTCAGTTAGCAACTGAGGTTGCTCAATTGTAACTTAGCTTGCTCAGTTGGGGTTTTGGTTTTTAATGCCCATATTTGTTTTAAAACCTATTTTAATTAAATCTAATGGGTTAAATGGACTAGGGAAGGTTCCAGAGTGTATAATACATCTCTTAGGCCTAAGGAATTGGACAAAATGGATTTGAAAATAATTTCTATAAATTATTTAAAGGATGAATCAGTATAAAAGCATACAACTTAGCATACTGATAATGGATGGAAAGAACCAAATTGCTTAGTTAAATTTTGGGCAACGTAATGAATTGTAATAAGATTATAAATCTTATATTGGATGTATGATAAATCATTTTATGTTTAAATTTTGAACTATGCATGCTCTGGATGATAATTGTTGGAACATCAAATTCTCTAGTGTAATTAAATAAATTAATGCTGGGATTTATATTGCTGAAATTTTAAATACTTTTCCGCAATGATATGGATAATGGTTTGGATTGTAAATTACTAGCTTATTATGTATGTGTTGTAATTTACAAGGATATGGAGGATTGTATGCACCGGTATGGGACGGTGATATATTAGGGATGGTTTAGCTCAAAACGCTTAAACCTAACCTATCGGATTAAAGGAATGGATTGAAAAATATTGAATCCTAATTGTGACTAAGTCAGATCAACTGCGACTAAGTTGAATGGCTTCCTGGATTAATGGATGGTAGTTAAGTCATATCAACTGAATAAGTTGAGTGACTAACTAGTTTGTATATTGTATATCATCTTAATAAGTATTTGAATGACATACCCTGATTTTGGATGGACTTTATATATATGTTTATGGTACTACGAGATGAGATTGAGTCTCAAACTCGTTGGTTAGGATGCGTATATGCAGTGGATGCGTAGCTGGTTAAAGTAGGTTGAGGTGTACCCTGTTAGGTCTAGGTACTCATGCCCACCTTTGGGTGTGTTTTCGCATGTTGCCTTCTATTCAGGTTGAGACCCCTACTATAGTCCAGTGAATGTCCCTTAGTGTGGATATATATATGTATGGACTAGATAAATATTATTGAGCTATCTAGGATATATCTGTGTATCGGATTACTGTTTGGATCGTAGTAGAATAGGACTTGTATGTGGGCCTGACCCACTCTTTATTTTCCAGGTGTTCGTCAGTTCCAGGGTTAGAGCTTGGACGTGCAGAGCAGATACAGACACTCACTCCTCCGTTTACGTAAGACTACTCTCTATGTTTAGCTTTATATTTCATTTCAGTTATTTCAATTTCAGTTTGGGATTTTATTGGGGGTCCACAAGGATGGATTCCCCAGTTGTTAAACTTATGGAGTTTTGGATTATTGGATTTTAATAATTATAGTTTGAGGATTTTTTATAATTATAGAATTCTTTCAGCGTTATTATTTATTTTCTTCATTATTTTGTAATCCGTGTTCGTTTTAAAATACTTTAATTGTCTGATATCCCTCGGGTTGGGCTTGGGCCTGATCAGCCCGCGTTTCGGATCCGAGGGGTATCACATAGTGTCATTTTATAAAACTTAAATTGCATGGACCAAGTGGGAGATTGTTGGAAATTTATATATATATATATATATATATATATATATATATATATATATATAATATAAATTATTTTATGGTCCTATGCACTATGCCTTCTAAAGTAAAATTGCAATGTAATTATTGATTCTTGATGGATTGGGTTGTACTTTCCAATTTGGTGGTCTAATTGGGAGTATGGTTTTTATATTGTTGGATTGTGATTTTTCAACTTATTTAGTGTGATTTAATTCTAACCATTAATATCTAAGTTTCCATGATAGGAAGGGAGATTTAGGTATGCTTGTTTGTAGAGAAGCCGTCCACCATATTGTTGTTATATATAAGGGTTTTAAAAACCCTTATTCAAACCTATCGTATTGACAACTTTTAGAAGGGGGTAAAGCACTTTAATTTTTCAGATCTCTCAAAGGGCACTAAGAAATTCTCAAATGTATCTAAAGTTTAATCTTCTAATCAGGTATGATATCAAAAACCTCTCTTTAATTCTTGATTAATTTTGATTTCTACATGTTATTTATTATTTAAACCTAACAACTTCTTCTTTTTATAACATTATAACGTTTTTGTTAAGACTTTCCTCTCATGGACTCAAGTTTCTAGAGATAAACAAACTTTCAAAAAAAATAAATACAATGGAGAAAGAAAAAAAGAAAAAATAGCAATCCAAAACTCACAGAAACAAGTTGACATACAAATACCATCTAATTTTTTTCAAGAAAAGGGACCAAAGAAGATTAAGCAAAAATGTTTTAAAAATTGAATTAACAAATGCAAATTAAATAAAAACCAAAACAATTGAAGGTTTTGGATAACATGAACAACCAAACTCAAGTCCTCATTGAAAAAAAAAAAAAAAAAAAAAAAAAAAGGTACATGTAATCCAAAGGAAGAATATAACAAAATACTTATATTCAAATAAGTACTTCAGCATGAGTACAAGAAAACTCAATAATTGTTATTTTGTTGAACGAAACCTAACAATCATTTTATCATCACTATGCCTAATATTAAAACAATTTAATATGAATTCATCACTATGAGTTAAACTGAGTATAGGATTCAAAACAAGCAAATAACTTAACCAAGCTAATTGATACTCCTGGTTTGTCGCACATGAATTCTCATCCTCACTACCAAAGCTAATTGATGAAATCTGCACCTTGATATTTCTTCTTCTTGTGATTCCTACTTGTAATGTTCTCGTTGACATCTAATCTTGCTGCTCCCTCTATATTGGAGCTTGATTTTGTAATTTTTTCCTCTATTTATATAATAGACCTTTATGTTATTGTTCAAAATTTTAAGAGATTAAATATTATTTAAGTTTGAAAATTTCAAGAGTTACAAAAGTTTTGCATTAAACATAAAAATAATAAACTTCTAATGAAATTTACCTTTAAAAATTCCAAGAGGTTGTACACTTTTGTAGTCCATTTTAACTAACATTTTTTTAGGTTGAAAATCCCAAAAGTTATCAACCATTAAAAAAATGAAATGAAATTCAACTAATTAATGTCCACTAACACTTTGAAATGAAATTGGATTTAATTTAAAGTGAAAAAAAAAAAAAGAGAGTTAAGAAATACTTGGTTGGAGATTTTAAGTATCAAAATAAAAATAATACAGTTTTAATAAAATTTAAGGTTGAAAATTCACTTTTAATCAAATAAAAAACATGTTCTTTTGGTTTTTCTCAACTTTTTTCATAAAATATTAGGTCATATATAATATATACATTTATAATCTATATTATTAATGAGGCATAATTCATTATACTTCAATCAACTTTTTTTTGTTTAACCTTTCTAGAGACATTTTAAACCATTATATAAAGTTGATATATACATTAATAAATTTTCTAAATTTAAAATAACAAAATACTATTTGGAAATAGAGAAAATGTCTGAAGATGGGTAGACATGTGCTTTAAAAACAAAAAATGGTATATTTTTTCCTTTCCCTTTTATGTTTTCTTTTTGTTTGTTGTGCGTTTTTTTTTTTTCTTTTTTTTTAAACAAAATTTTTCTGGGAGGAAATTTTTGGAAAGGAACGGGTTTGTTTTTAAATATGATTAATCTCTAAATTCCAATAGTCACATATGATTAATGAGTGCATATATATTTTTATTATTTTTATACATTTTTAACAATTTTGAATTAGAATATTTATTTAATGATTAAAATAAAGAGTTAATGAAAGTACTTTTTATAACTAAATACATACCTACCGGAATCAAAATTTAGAAAAAGGGAAAAAAGAAAAGAAACATTTTTCATCCCACTTCTTAAAAAGCAACCCATTTTCCTTCCCTAAAAATTCCATGCCCTAATCCACAATATTCAAAAAAAAAAAAAAAAAAAAAAGGAAAAAAATACTAAAAGTGTAAAGAATTTCTAAAAATGTCTCATTAATTTATGTAATAATTCATACCATAATGAGACTTTTTTTTTTTTTTTTGGTTGAAATGTATTTTTTGGTTACATATATTTATATCTAAAATAATTTATTTTTTATTCTAAAAATGTAAAGAATTTTTTGAATTTCTAACCATTTTTCATATTTGTTAAATAAAATAATTTTGTTAAATGTATATTTTTGGTTATATATCTATACCTAAAATAATATATTTTTTATTCTAAAAATGTAAAGAATTTTTTGAATTTCTAAATTTTTTTCATATCTTTTTGTTGGAATATATTTTTTTCCTCTTAAGTTTTTTTCCTTTTTTATATTGGAGAATATGAATAATAAAAAGTATAATTAATTTGATTTAAAAATACTTTTAATATCCTTTTAATATAAAAATTATGGTTTCAATATTCACATATATAAAAAGAGTTGAAGAATGTGAACAATCAAATAGCATAATTAATCGAATAAAAAATATGTTCTTTTGGCCTTCCTCAACATCAATTGTAATTATTATGGGATTTCCTTATGAGTTTACACATCATAAATTAAATGTCAAATTTAGTTCCTATAATTTTTTAATCTTTTACTAAAATTCTAGATATGAAATGACCTTATTTAAGATTTTAAATCTTTCAAGTTGAGGGGGACAATTCAAATCCCATGGATGTATTAGATTCATAACTCTTCCATCAACAGGTTCCATGGCTTTAATGCAAGCCATAATTCATGCAAAACTATAAAAATGGACTAAGAAAAAAGAAAAGAAATAAATATTCAAGTGCAAACAAGAGATTAGTAAAAAGAATTACATGGAAAAAAGCTTAAAATGGTAATATTTTATTATAAATTTGTTATGATTAAAAAGCATGTACTAACCGTTAATGCTCATTATCCACTTCCCCTCCAAAATTCTAATCAAAACCTTGAGGGTTGGTCAACAAGGTCCATATTCATTTGTTGAAGCAATGTCTCCTGAAAGTTAGAGACAGAAATGTTAGAATATATTGTTAACATATATAAGAAAAAATATGCAAGTCTCACAACAATAAAGAATTGGTAATGAATAATTGAATAAAAACACCATAGCTATAAAACATCAAAGAGGGAAGCAAATAAAATATCACAGAGAAAAGCTTTGTTTCTTTTTCGGCCAATCAAAAGATATAGATAATTCTCCATTAATGCAAATCCAGAGAATCTCTCAAATTCAGAAACAATTTTGAGCAATTCAAGCTAGTAGACTATTTACAGCTTCTTTGGTTCAGTGCAGGAAATGAAGCGAGAAATGAAAATGGTATATTACCACTTTGTGCTTAAAACAATGAAAAAAAATCTCAAAAGGCACAAATATTAAATCGTAATTAAGAGCAATTGAATTGCAATTATTATGATTAAAAACTATATTTAATCAAATAATAAATTGTATTATAAAATATTTGGTACACTTTGAATCAAATCAAAAATCTTATTTTTTAATTTTAAAAAATATGAAAAAAGTTTAGAAATTCAAAAAATTATTTACACTTTTAGAATAAAAAATATATTATTTTAGGTATAGATATATAACCAAAAAGATAAATTTAACAAAATTATTTTATTTAACAAATATGAAAAACGTTTAGAAATTCAAAAAATTCTTTACATTTTTAGAATAAAAAAATAAATTATTTTAGGTATAAATATATGTAACCAAAAAATACATTTCAAAAAAAAAAAAAAAAAAAAAAAAAAAAAAATGTGTCTCATTATGGTATGATTTATTACATGATTTAATGAAAACCTAAATATCTCCATACTATTATGTTAAAAGTTCAAAAATTATAACAACCAAAAAAGTATATCATTATGGTATGAATAATTACATAATTTAATGAGACATTTTTATGAAAAAAAAAAATTAAAACAATTAAGAAATAGAGAAAGTGCATTAAAATTTGAAATTAAAAAATGTTACGAAATTCTTTACACTTTTAGTATTTTTTATCTTTCTTTTTCTTTTTCTTTTTTTTAAATATTGTGGATTAGGGCATGGAATTTTTGGGGAAGGAAAATGGGTTGCTTTTTAAGAAATGGGATAAAAAAATGTTTTTCTTTTCTTTTTTTCCCTTTTTTTTTAATATTGATTTCGGTATGTGTGTATTTAGTTATAAAAATTACTTTTATTGACTCTTTATTTTAACCATAAAATAAATACTCTAATTCAAAATTGTTAAAAATTTATAGAAATAATAAAAATATACATACACTCATTAATCATATATGACTATTGGAATTCATAGATGACTCATTTAATCATATGTGGCTATTGAAATTCTAAATAGTATTTAAGTATATATTATTGATGAGCGCTGAAAAGTGCGCAATTAAACCCCTTAAGCTTAGGTATTCTAGGATCTTTATCTATCTTACTTTCCCGTTTTAGACTAATTTCATGTTATTGCCATTTTTAGGTACTTATCCCAAAAGTAAGTTAATTCAGCCAAATAAGAGCATTAAAGAAGCTAACTCAAGCTGGATAGAAGAAGGAGAAAAGTGGAAGCAAAATGAAGTAAAGTGTGGAGATTCAGCATGTTCGATCGATCTCAGCAATCCTTCGATCGATCTGGAGTTAATTGATCTGGACACATCAAGATGGATCTAAGCCTTTGTTCTTATCCAAAAGAATCCACCAAGTTTAATCGATCCAACATATCTTCGATCGATCGAAAATATTCGAGCTTATCCACACCTACCACCCCACCTATTACTTTTGTCTCTTTCCCAAAATATCCCAAAATATCTCAGAGATTTGTCTTTATTCAAAAAGGCGCCACCAAGGATGGATCGATTTCTGCAGCATTCGATGGATCTCACCTCAGTTCGATCGATCGAACTCTCTCAAGTGCGAATTAAATCAAATTTCAGCGCATTAAAAGTTGTCTTATGGTGCAATCATTGGAGAAGCCCTTGTGCACGAGTCCAGACCATTGGGTGTGACACTTGAGCTACCTATATAAGGATTTTGAGCCATTTTTACATATCATATCATATCATAATACTTAGACATATACTTGGAAACATTCTTAGAGAGGAAGAAAAGAGAGGAGGAGAGGCTAGAGACACATTCTTGAGAGTTCTTCCATTCTTCTAGGGTTTCCATCAAGAAGGAGGTCATTCCTACTATGGAGATAGCCCTTGAGGGTTAGATGACTACTTCAATGAGTGGCTAAATATCTTCTTGGGGTTAGAGTTAGCCCTAAGCATGTCTTCTAGACTCTAATGCTTTGTATTTTGAGGGGATTTGTGTTGTAATCTTGTCTTGACACTTATTTTATATATGAATCTTATTTATTCAATGATTTGTGTGGTTTAATACTTCCAATTAATCATTTCATTCTATCCATATATCTATGTATGCTAGAATAGATGTTCTTGTGTTTATCTCTAGTTTTTGTATTATTAATGCATGTCTATGTGTGTTGATGCTATGGATCTAAAGATTGTCAAGACATAGTGCTTAATAGACTACTATTGTTGTTTATTTGATGGTTCATACTTATGCCTTGATGGATTGTGCCTCTCCCTTAGTTTATTTAGTTTAATTTTCATGTCCTTAACTTAGTTGCAATGTAATTGCCTTAGTAGTTAGATGGGAGGACAATCCGTGCTTGTTGTTTGATGTTCAATGCTTATGAATGCAAGTAGTATTAGTCTCTAACTATGTGATGTGTTTGGATTGTGAGCTTAAATGAAGGATTAATGGCCTAGTTTGATGTATTGTGCTATTCACTAGGTTGCTTAGACAATATATGCTTCATTGGTCATCCATACTTGTTGAAACAATCAATCACACTCTCAAATTGCATCACATGTTTCCCCTCATTAATTAAACATTGAATGTCTAGAATGGTGATATTTAGTGGTGACCTCTAGACCCCAAGACCTCACTTTCTTGTTTTCTCTAATTTCATTTAAATTGCTTATTCTACATTGAACTTGTTTAATTTAGTTTGTAGTTTAATAAACTAAACACACCACATTTTGTTTCCATTGCAAGCACGTCTAAAATCCCTTGGGACGATCCCTACTCACCCTAACTATATTTTTAGTTAGAGGTAGTAGTAGCATTTATAAATTTAAAACTTAGCCACATTCTACACTCACACTCTTTTGTACATCTTTAGACGTTGGCGCGACGACACAACAATTATAATGTAAAGTATTTAATGAATATTATTTTGTGTTTTAAAAAAAATCTAAAAATGTTAAGAAATTCTCTACACTTTTAGAATAGTATATATAGATTTTTTTGAATATTGATTCCTGTATGTGTGTATTTAGTTATAAAAATTACTTTTATTAACTCTTTATTTTAATCATAAAATAAATACTCTAATTCAAAATTGTTAAAAATGTATAGAAATAATAAAAATATACATACCCTCATTAATCAAATATGACTATTGAAATTCAGAGATGACTCATTTAATCATATGTGGCTATTGAAATTGTAAATAGTATGTAAGTATATATTATAATGTAAAGTATTTAATGAAAATTATTTTGTATTTTAAAAAAATCCAAAAATGTTAAGAAATTCTCTACACTTTTATAATAGTATAGATATAGATATAGATGTAGATATATATAGATATAGATATGTATAGCTCTGGGATAGCGGGCTGCATGCTTGGGATGGAATTTTCAAATGGACCACTCGAATTGGGCTTGATTTACTACATACTTTTTTCAATAAAATAAAGCATATATATATTTAACAGGCCTGAGACTTACCCTATGTCGAAGCAACTCTTTTGTAGGGCCGGTCTGGGCTAAGCCCATTACTTACTTGGCAAAACGAAAACTCTGCGAGCTCGGGCTGGACTTCGGGCCTCAGGCTCATTTTTTGTACCCTTAGGTGCATGCCTTCGGCCTATTGATGAGAAACTAATAAAGTGACTTGATTTGCAATGCTACAATTGGACAAATTTTTTTTTTTTTTTTTTTTTTTAAGTGACATCTAACATTAAATAACTACATCATTGTATAAATTTGTGTATAAAATTATAAAATACTCCCTCCATCTTAAAAATAAGTCTCTTTCGAAAATTTAATTTTGTTAAAAAAAACAACTTTTATTATTATTTTTTATCGTACTTATGTTAAATTAGTAATATTACAAAAAAAATAATACATTGACTTTTTAAATGTGACACTTATTTTGAGATAATTAAAAAAAATAGACACTTAATTTGAAATGGAAGGAGTACTTACAAAGTTACAATACATAAGAGTACTAATTTTTAAAATTTAAAAATTCGACCACATGTACATTATTTTTCTCCTCTTATATTTAGTATATTGGCATTTTAATAATATAAAAGATTAAAAATAATAAGTGATTGAACAAGATTTCACTAGGGTAGAAATATATAGATATTTTAGGTGAATGATTTTACACCGAATCTATTAAAGAGAAGATGCTTTTATATATTTATATACAGAATATAAAATAATTTATCTGAGAAAGATTTCAAATATATAGAGTGTTTTTTTTATAAAGAGTACCAGTATTTACACTGAACACTTATAATAAATTGTCTAGCCTTCTCCACTTCTTTATTTATTACATAATTGATTAATTAAAAAAAAAAAAATTTGCATGTAAAAATTATTTTCCTTTTATGAATTATTGAAAAAGAAAATACACATACATTATCCTTATCCATTTTAACATCAATTATAACCAGTATGAGTGCATGATGGACACGTAGCCAAAATAATAAATAAACGTGTTTCCTCATAATAGTGCCATGTGTGAGAATTAACGCGACGTGTGGCATTTTAGAGTAAACAATAGTGATTGAGACTTTTTTTTTTTTTTTTTTTGGAAGACAATAGTGATTGAGACTTGGAGAGGAAACAAAAAGAGTGACAAAGAGGAGGAAATCAATCAATAGCAAAAGATCATGTCAGGAGCACAGGGAGCGTTACCAAAGGAGTCGTTTACAGCAACGACATATGAGTCGGTGAAAGATGGAGAGAACAAGACGAGGACCGATATTCGGTCCGTGGAGGACGAGGGTGGCATCCAGGTTGAGAAACTCCAAGATAAGGTGGAGGATCCTGCTGGTCAAGGCGGACCTGTTTTTGGTGCCGGTGCTGATGCTGGTCAAGATGGTGACAAACCAGACTTGGGTGTCACCGGAACCGCCTAAGCTTAGCTTTAATAATAAATTGGCTTTTATATATATATATATATATATATGGTATGGGTGTGTGTGAATATATGTATATCGCTGGTAGTATGTGTTTCTTTCTATGTATAAGGTGCATCAATATGTGACCAATGTTTCTTTCTATATATGTATAAAAAATTCTAATGTATGTGTTTCTTTTTCAATCTCTTACGTGATGAACCAAATTTATACTTGTGGTGGTTTGTTAGTTCTTACATTTTAGACTTATAAAAATTAAAATTAATAAAGACATCAATTTTAGTCGAGATTATTTCACGAGAAATACAAATTGGCATATAATAATATATGATTTTGTGTGTGTGTTTTTGTCTCAGCAATTCTGAAAAATGAGTTACAAATCACAACATGCAGGGTTCCCAAGCATATTGATTCTTCACAAGAAGAGCCCACTGTAGGTTAAAAATGGTTGGAACTATAAATTATAAGAAGTCTAACCCAATAGATCGAGATAGATATAAAGGTTCAGTCTGGCCCGAAGTTGTGCTTATATGGGCTACGTTAAGACAAAAACACGAATTGGGTCAAGTTGGCAAATCATTAGCTTGTTTAAATTTCTTTAAAGTGCATACACAATTACATTCAATGATAGTTTCAGTAATCAAAGAAGAATATTTGCCCGCAAAAATATAATGACATGTATCCACTTAGGGTCTGTCTGGTTGGACAAACTTACCAAAACTACCCTTACTTAGAATGCAGTTTTGTTACATTTTTCATAACACATTCATGTTCTTTCTGAAAGTAATAAATATAGTATGTTTTACTATATCATTTTTTTCAATTTGTTACAATACTCTTGGTTAAAATTTGTCATACAAAAATAACACATTGTATTCAGGGGCGAAGCCAATTAAGGCCTAGAGAGGGCACGTGCCCCCCCTCACTTTACTCCAACCTACTGTACATAGGTATATATTTTTGGTATATATATAAACTTACATGGTAATTTTAAATAGTGCCCCCCTCAAATTTTCAAATTCTTTTAATTTTCTTTTGAAAAAAAAAATTACATATATCCCTTCTTCAAATATACAATATATTTTTCCTTTTCTAATTTTTGTTTCCTTTGTCAAAAAAATTCTTTTTTTCACTTATGTATAATTATGTATTTTTCTATTTTTTTAAAATTATTTCTTTTTATCGATGACATTTGTGATTGTATTTAATTAAAATATTATTAATTAATATTTTGATTCTTATATTTGTAACTATATTTTTTTTTACGGTATTTATTTAGTATATTATTTTACAACTATTTTTTTCTTATTTGTCTTTTTGATTTAAAAACATTATATTGTCATATTTATTAAAAATAAAAAATAAAAATTTAACAAGTGCATTGTGCCCCTTCTGAAATAAAATCCTGGCTCCACCCCTGATTGTATTGTTCATTCTTAATTTGCCTTTTATATTTTTTAACTTTAAACTATTTGTATGCAAATTTTACTTTGGAATAATCACACTTGGTTCAAGCATAAAAGGGTAGTTGAGCCATTAATGCATCCAGATTGATCTTAGATCAAAATTCTATCTAATTTCAAAGCTATATACAACATACACTCACTTGTTTAGAATAGGAAAGTAAAATATTACTCCCAAGGTTTTTTTTAGAAATTTTTAAAAGTGAAAGTTTGTTTGTTTATTTGTTTTTTTTTTTTTTTTTTTTTTTTTAATTCAAAAGCAACACTTGTCATTCTATCGTTACGTTAGAGATATTAATATATAAAATATTACTTAAAATTATGTTAATATATGCAGTACGGACCTACCACTGAACCTTAATAAAATATATCTATTTAAATAAATAAAAGTGACCACTGTAGGATTTGTATGCCCTCTAAAGCTATCATTGACATTAAATAAAATGTGATTTATTTATCTTCATATAATATTGATGAATTATTGTATTGAGTAGTTCAAATAGTTTTTGATCTAATTGTATATCCTACAAAGCCACACCTCGCACTGCCTGTCAATTTCTTACTCGGAGATAAGAGTGAAGATCTGGAGGCACGTAATATAGTTCTTTGAAAATCAAAGATTATGGACCTCCATCTAGCAATCAAATCAATTATTGGTGACAGAAAATTATTTAATTGTATAATAAGTAAAGTAATCTAACCTTCTATGGTAATTGAAGATTAATAATGATACATTAAAGTTTATTGAGACAATCCTGTTCCATTCTGAAAAAATTATTTTTATCAAATATTATTTTCATTTTATATTTATTTTCGGGCTACCCAACTACCATCTTACCATCTCAATGGTAGAGAATGTTTGACCTCACTCAACTTTTCTGTGCCCCTACAAAATAATAAAAATATGTGGATGTTAAAACTCAGCACAAAGACGATGAGATAGAGAAAGTCAAGGAGAAAGAAACATGTTTACAGAACTTGTGCTTTCAAAACATGAAACCTCAACTAATAGTATTGAATGAAATATTATCCACCAACATTTATATCGTTGTATTTATTATTTTGGTTCAAAAAATTTTAATTTTATTATTATTCCAGGTCTCCCCACTAAAAAAAATTTATGGACCCATCACTGAATCTCAAAAGATTAAATCCATAGTCCAAATTTTCATCATTGAACTAACATTATATTAGGCCTTACAATTGTTTCAGTAACCCAAACGGGATAGTCTTACTGTGATTTTTGGCTTCAACTTGAAAACTTGATTCATTATTTAGACAACACGCAATATGACCATTTGATATTGGTCAGAGATTCAAAAAGGGGCTACACAACTTCTGGTTCCATAATTTTCATTTTCTTGGTATAAAGGAACTGTAAAATTCTTTCCTTTTGCTCTTATGTATGATGGTGTGCGCTATAACTTTTTCTTTTTTTACCAAAGGGTCTTTGGCCCAATAGTATAATCTCCCCATCTTCAAGGGAAGAGTTTCGAGCCCCAGCATAGACAATAAAAGTGTGTGTGTATTTGCTTTACCATCCAAAAAAAAAAAAAACTTTTTCTTTTACTTTTTCTTATTTGAATTTATTACTTAATTTTATAAACTTAATATGTGCATTTTATATTATAAAAATGTTCAGTACGGTATTTTTTTGCGAATAATAAAATATTATAACTTACCTAATTATGCCCAGTATTTCTAGAAAGCGAAGAGGATTAAAGCAGTAAGGTTATGTTTGGTTCAATGAAAAAGAAAATAAACGGTAAGAATAGTTTTAAGAGAAAAGAAATGAAAAGATATTATTAACCATTTATCGTGTTTGGCTTATTGATAAAGTAAAAGAAAAGAAATAATCATGTTTGGAAGAGGAAATGAAATGAAACTATTTTAGTGAATTTACTAACATGCACTTTTCCAATTTTGTCTTTTATAAAAATAAGGACAAATTTGATATTTATAAAGTTTTATTAAACATGCTAACATTTATTACTCTTTCCTTCCATTTCATAATTTGTATCCTTCGAAATTCCGCCACTACCTTTCACTTCCTTCGAAAATTTATACAAACATAAAATATCATTTCCCTCCGTTGTCTTTCTTTTCTTTTCCTTTCATTACCATCCAACCAGACCAGGCAGATCTAGGCTTAGCTTTTGTCCAGTTTTTAGGACACTCAATGTTAATGCACCCTAACAGCTATGGTTTTCTCAACTTGAAAGTTTTACTTTTTATTTATAGTTTGTCAACACAATGCTCTATCAACAGTATAGAGAGATAGAGGGGATAATTAAAAGAACAAGTGGGTATATTTAGAAACAATATTAATGGTGGATAGAACTATAAGGGGAAAAGAATATGCCAGTATATAAGATACATAGTTAGTGTTAATATATATATATATATATATATTTAGAATAATAGGGAGAGAAAGATAAAGGAGAACTGCTTACATTAAAGATGAGTAGGTACTGAAATGCCCATCCATTATTGCCATTTAAAAATGAATAGCCAAATGGCCAAGTTTGGTGAGTGAGGCAACTACTCTCTCTCTCTGAACTTGAGAGGAAATGAGGAATAGATCTGTGATATTTAGGCTAGGAGTACCATTTGGACCTTAGTGACCATTCACATTGATGGAATGTCACATGTGTGTGAAAGAACATGGGCCATTTGAGGGCCACCTCATTTTGATGAAAACATTAGGTTCATTTAATCTTTAAATTGAAGGACAATTGAATGACAAAACATGTCCATGTTAGCTAGTGATGAACATTCAATATGACAGTTTCATATTCTTTCATGGGACAATGCTGGCTTGCCCTACGTGAGAGATTTAATTATTTTTCAATTCCTTTTTATTTTTTGAAGCTCTAGAACAAGACTGTATATTTACGGTAAGTTATCTATTCGTTGATATGATCTAATTACAAATGCACAAATAGTATGTAATTACAAAATTAGGAAAATGATAAATAAGTAAATCTGGAAATGTGTGAATTTATTCTAAAAAAATTATCGTCTTTATTTACCAATTTCCTCATTTAGTAATTACAGACTATTTGTGCATTTGCGATTGGACCATATCAGCGGTGAGTATTCAAGTCTTGTTCATTCCAATAATAATTACCTACTCATCCGTGAGTGAGTAGATACTCCCTATTGATCTTTGATCTCTAATATAGGGAGTACAATTGATCTATAATTTCAAATATATTGTTCAGTCATAAAGGCATACACTTTTTAATTATAAAATTATAAAAGTGATAAATAAGGAAAATGAATGTTATTTTACCTGGTTTCTTTATTTATTTTTTTCAACTTTTTAAACTAATAATTAAAAATGATGGTATAAGATTGGATCACATCAAATGTAAGTAGAAAATGTGAATATAAGAAAGTATTGTTCCAAAATTCATATCACAAACAGAAAATAGCATTGATTGAGATTCTATGCGTTTGTCCAAAGTGTATATATATATATATATATATATATATATATAGCCCTTCATATGGTTATTATATAGGTTATGAATTTGAGAAAATTCAGATATACACTATATAAAATACAAAATAATACTTATGTAAAATTTATTTGAAATCTAATGATTTTGTACCGGGTCAACCATTGATCATCTTTTAACACATTATTTTCTAAATTCAAACTCTCTCTCCCCATAAAGTCAACAACTAACCTAATGCATAAGAATACATCATAGTGGGGTCATCTAACCTTCATAAATAGTACAGAAAATAATTCTAGGAGTTTCATTTCATTATATTTAATCCCTGTCTCAATCTAGTTGGAGGCTTGGAGCATCTACACTTGGCCTGTATTCATTGCAGATCACTTCAAGTTTCTGGCCAAAATTCATTGACTTCCTAGTTGTTTTACACGTTATTCGTCTGAGTACAGTGGTTTTGTAGCAAAACACGATGTTGTTATAAAAAATGATGAGCGACTATAATCGTTTTCGTTGTATGGTACGATGCTCTTAGAGTAGAAAATTTATGCTCTTATTAATATTACCTAATAATTTATTGTATATAATTTGAAAAATATCAGATAAATGGGATGTTAGCCTTTGGATTCTCAAGCACAACATCATTAGTCCTCATTAATTTAAGTTTGCATATAATGGATAAGATCTTCCATATCTAATAGCTTACCTACCAAGAAAAATAAAATAGGAAGTTATAATAAATTAAAAATAATACTAAAAGATCTAGTGTTCTACAAGTTGGGCAGTGAGGATACTAACTAAAGTGAGAAGTACACGAAATTATATATATATATATATATATATATAAAGCTTATGGTGGATCCTCAATTTTTCATTAAAATGGAACATATCAAAACCAAATCATCCCATTTTATTACCTTTTCGTCTTTGATTAATTTGACCAAATTCACCCCTATGAAGAGAGTCATTAATTTCATATTGTCAAATTATAGTTTAATATTCAGTTGTGCTCTCAATATCCCAACTAAGTTACAACATGTGGAATAAAGTGGTATGAGATAAGAAAGCTTTCTTTGAATCAGTCCATCATTAAGCATCAACTAATGTGTAGTAATATAAAATTATATATATATATATATATATATATATATATATATATATATATGTGTGACATCAAGGTTACATGGGTACCTCGATCTGGCCTTGTATTGAAAAATATTAGTGTGTCCAAAAAAAAGTGTCATTATCACCATAGTCTTCCTTAATTTCATACCGTGAAAGGTAAAGTAGTTATATTGAAAAAGAAGTCATCACTTTATTTCTCTTACTACTCAACCAAACAAACTCTTTCCCGGAAGCATACAAGGATGGGAAGAAAATGACCTAACCATCCAGTCCCATCATCTTTGGGATAGTTTTGGGGTGCCTAATAAGGTTTGGGCGGGAATGAGTGGCAAATACAACTACAAATGAATTTAGATAGTTATAAACAGTTACAAATGAATTTAGATAGTTATAAACAGTTTGGAATTTACTAATTTAAGACTCGTTTGTTAAATTCACTCTCAGAATACTTGGCATGGTTAGCTGGAGCATAAAATTTTAGAATACCTTAATTATTTCGAGCATTTTAATTATTGAATGCACTGATAAAACTTACCTAATGAATGATCTAAGAGTAAAAAACTTTAAGAAACAATAGCTCAATTTGCTATAAAACTTGTCGGAACTTAAAATTCTAGAATGCCCATGGGTCCATGTGGAGCTCACCCGTTGTGTAGTGGCCCTATTCTTTATACTGAGCCAATTACAAAGGGCGAAGCAACAAAACAATACGAGGGTAAATCTGTAATTTAATATGGTCTAATTATTTTTTATTTGGAATTTAATTAAACTAATTAATTGTAATTAAAGAAACGACGTAGGACCTTTTCAAATTTGTCCGTGGAACTTACTGCGGAAGTGATTTAATAATACAAGATAGACGACACTGTGAATTGAAAGAGGCGGAAGACTTCAGAACTTAGAGAGAGAGAGAGAGAGAGAGTGCGCGCCTTTAGAGAGAGAAACCGCGTGGTAAAGCGAAGGATCTGACCATAATCTAGAGCCAAAGAGAAGGTGCGCTTACCTCCGATCTCTCTCAAGACCTCTCTCTTTTCCACTGAATTTTTATGCTTACTTTCTGTATATGTATGCGTATATAGGTATATATATATATATATAATTTTTTTTTTTTATTTGTACGTTTTAACGGTTGAATCTCTACGGAGCTTCCCAACATCTTCACTTTATCCCTCTAATTGCCTGAATTCATATTTTGTCCTTAAAATTCTCAACAGCTCACCCAGAAATTTTTAAAAATTAGAGGCTTTTTAGTTCTTTCTTGGTTTCGTTCAGCTGATTTAGAGGGATAGAAGCATTCACATTTAGCTACTATATATGTATATATATATTTTTTCTCATTTGATTTTGTATGGTTTAGTCAAACCTGGTGAAAATAATATGTGTTTCTTTCGTTTTGTCCTCTAAAATTCTCAACAGCTCACCCAGAAATTTTTAAAAAATTACAGGCTTTTTAGTTATTCCTTAGTTTTTTCCAGTTGATTTGTTGGGTTAGAAGCATTCACATTTAGCATTTTTAATTTCATTTGGTTTTATATGGTTTAGTCAAACATGTGAAGAATAATCTGGGTTTCTTTCCTTCTTTCATTTTCTTGTGATTATAGAGAAAAAAGTGACTGTTAATTTTAGCTTGATCATGGATACGCCGTATGGTCTAATTGAGAAAGACATGGACTTTTGGGTTGTTTTATGAGGTTAGACTATGTCTTGTTTTGACAATCCTGTGGAAAGTTTATTATTTGGGTATTCTCTCGTGTTTTTTGTTGTATGGTTTGCTTGTGAATCATGGACATTTGGTTGTTTTGTGAGGTTAGGCTAGTTGTTGTTGATTAATGTTCTTGTGGGAAGTTTCTATATTTTTGTATGTTTCACTGATCTTCAGTCACATACATTTCGCTTTAATTTGGTGCACATGAAACCTCAATTGGGTATCCTTATTATTTGATTTATATAAATCCTAATGTTGTTTTCCTGATCTATCTTTGTCTTGTGGATGTGTTGCTTGCTAGATTTGTAATCTATTTATTTATTTATGTTTCTGTGGATGCTCTTGGCTCTAACAAAATTTGACGCAGTTAGTCTTTTTAGTTTTTACTAGCAGTGATTCATGGTTTGTTCTATCTTTTACTTTTGTTTTGTGTCATGTTAGTTGTCTCTTTTACTTTTGTTTTGTGTCATTTTGGTTGTCTATTTTATTTTTGTTTTGTGTAATGTTAGTTGTCTTTTCCATTTTTAGTATTTTTTGTGAAAGATGAAGTATTATTAAATTAATAGCATTTATGGTTTCAAAATGAAGTTTAAGTGTGTTTTTCTGATTCAAGTCTGGTTTTTCAGGCTGCTTTAAGTCCATGTGAGGCTTCCTAGGAATATTCTTTTCTTGCTTTGTGCTGTCTCTATTATTGTTTTTTCTTTCTTGGTTAATAAGCTTTATAGAAATTCTAAAAAAACATTCATTGCTTTGCAGTTGTATGTGTGCCCAAATGTCGCCGATTTGTGTCTACCATTCAGACTAAGTGGAAACTTTGGAATATAATTTTTCCAACCCTAGTAGGAAAAGATTTACATAGACATTCCGGTGGGTGTCGACATATTGGTGTAAATGTCATTCCGCAGTATAGTTCGCGATGTAAGGGATGGTTTTGGGAGCCTATCAAGACGGAACTTTGAGGTGAGGCTGCCTGGTCATCACAGGGGGAAATCTCATAGTGCAGTCCATGAGTTGCATGACCAGCCTTTGGTCATCCAGAATAGCCCTTGGGCTAGCCTCCCACCGGAGCTACTTTGTGATGTAATTAAGAGGTTGGAGGCAAGTGAGATTACCTGGCCTGCCCGCAAGCATGTTGTTGCATGTGCTTCCGTTTGCAGGTCTTGGAGGGAAATGTGCAAAGAAATTGTCAAAAGTCCAGAGTTTTCGGGGAAGCTTACCTTTCCAGTCTCCCTAAAGCAGGTGGGTCTTTTGGCTCTTCTGTCTTGCGTTAATTATTGCCCAGACTTTACTTCCCATATTCTCCCAACAAATTACAGATCTCAGTGTCATTCTTGCAATTATTTACATCAAATACACAGTTTTCAGCAAAATGAAGTGATTCTTTATGATAGCTGTGGCAGTTGACATTTCTTTGATTTATTTGTCTTCTACAGCCGGGGCCTCGGGATGGAACCATTCAGTGCTACATTAAGAGAGACAAGGCTAATTTAACTTACCGTCTTTTCCTTTGCCTCAGCCCTGGTAAGCATTCTTACAGTTGCAACCACTCTAATTTCTACTAATATTTTTGTCTTTATCAAGTTCTATATGAGCTTCCATGCAGGGATGATAGTGATCATAAATTGAGTGTAACTAGCTACTCCAATGCCTTTTAATTTTACTGATAGTTTTGATTTGGCAAACAGCACAATCGTTTGCTTTAATGATGCTGTTATATTTTCTTTACTTATATAATTATATTGGATCTTTTAAGTAAATTTTCTAATACAATACTGGCACAGTATGTATGTAATGTCATAGTGTCATGCATCTTTATGGCCTCAAGTATTAAATCTAAAACATAGACAAATTTTACCCTCCTTGATTTACCCCAAGACTAGGAGTTCCTTTCTCTAATATGTATGACAAGCTAGGTCTGCTAGGAGACATGATGCTTGCTGAATCTCTAGTGGGACTTGTTCGTGCACTTTTTGCTCCCTGTATTGGACATGATCCCAACATTTTTGTTCTTGTCCACTATAAAGGAATCCTGAAATAACTTGCTCATGCACTCTTCTCTCCCTGTTGTTTTTTTTTTTTTTTTTTGGTCCAGGTATTTACTTTCCAGTTTAGATTATTAATTTACTACACAAATGCTAGCCAAGATCAAAGTTTTGTGGTCTGTATTGAGTATTGACCTTAAAATCACAACTCTTTGTGCTCAATGAGTTGCAATGATCCCATCCGTTTGGCATTTGGTTCAATTTATAGATAGTCTGCAACTCCATCTGAATGCTAGTAAAACCAGTGCCTTTGTAGTAGTACTAAGACGCTGAATACCTACTTCTAATGTGCATGGTTATGATGAAACCTATGTTACATGGCTTGGGTACGTGTGTCGGATGCGGTTATGTATCCACGCGTCGGACATATCAAATCCCCAAATAGAATGATACAAGGACACTGCTAATTATTCATATTATTTATTTTATTTTCTAGAGTAACGTAATGCCTTTTTGTAACATAGTGGTCAATATAGGCATTTCACTCATTTTGAAGTAATAATATAATAAAATTGAATTATAGGATATGATTTGTAGGTGCATGTCCAACCAAAAGTGTGGGACACATATTCCATACCGATGTCCAAGTATTATGTGTCCAACATAGGTACTTCACCTACTTTGAAGAGTCAATGTTACATAGGATAAAACCACATCGCTTCTGGATTTATTTGAAACCTTGTTCCTGGAGGCCAATATCGGTGGCTGTGTGAGAAGTTGGGATTCCAGCTAGCTGGATGTATATACTGAAGACAATTCTGTGGAAATGCTTAGGTGAACATAGACCACTCTATTGTAGTTATTGTTAAGTACGTTCAGCAAACTCCACCTAGTTTGCTTTGCAAAACCAACTTTAGTTGTGTCACCCATGCTGGCCCGCTGGGATTGCGTATATATTGCTCTGTATTAGTTTACGGTTTTCCCAACAGTTCCCTGTGAATTAACTTACTCTTAACATACTTTAGTTGCACCACCAATACTTTAGTTGAGCTATTTTATTAACTGCTTTAATCAGCGAATGTCTCTTCTGCAATCGACCTTTGGGCTGGTTGTAGTATTAATGTGGCTGATATCTTATACAAATGATAATTTCCTTTATTAATTCAATTCATGTAAATTATCTTTAAACAATTGAAAAGCTAGTAAATTGACCAAGTAATCTGAACCCAACCTTCAAATCGACTAAATAAACAGACACTGCAGCTAGGGTGACAGTTTAAAAACCTTGAATCCTCGTTAGTTCAAGCAAAGTGATAAAATTAATCCAATGATTTCAGATCAATATTACAAAAACTCAATAGGTTCAGTATTCTTGCTGTCAATGTGCTACCTTGTTTAACTTACTCTAAACAGATTTTTCTAATATCTGTTGTGGTTTATACTTTTTGCTTTGTGCAGCCTTGCTTGTTGAAAATGGTAAATTTCTTCTTTCTGCAAAACGGATTCGGAGAAGTACTTGCACAGAATATGTGATTTCCATGGATGCAGATAACATATCAAGATCAAGCAGCACTTACATTGGAAAACTGAGGTAGGAGAATGCATTAAGAACTTCACTTTAATATTTTGCTGTGGCCCTATCATTATTTCTGTGAATATCTTTAGTAGTAACAACTTAAGAATACAGAAATTACTCTCTCTCGAAGTCTTCCTTGGATTTGGAGCTGGTATTGGAATTCTTCAGGTCGAAGAATTTGTCACTTGAGATGCCAAGCTCTCTCTATCTATACAGACTGTAAAAGCTATAAAGTTTAGCTCTGATTTTGTAGCTTAGGACATAACCTTAATGATATATCGAGTATAATCTGATTATGCAAACCATTATCATTTACATATTGAATTTGGGGTCTCATGTTTAAATATTTTGAAGAAAGAATTTAATAAAGTTACTGCATTTTATCAAAGAGCATGCAATTTTTTTTAACAATTTTTTTTTTTTTTCATTTTTTTTATATGCTCTTTGATTGTTCTGCATACTATATGATTCAGGAAAACAATTGTATTGAGTACTTATTATATTCTCTAAAAATTATCAAACAGTATTGATCATTATAGATAATATTATATTATAAAAATTTGTCTTGTGGCACAACCGCACAAGGAATCCTCAAAATTATCTTCAGCACGATTTTAATCCTGTTACAACTTATCCAAGGGAAAAACATTGATTTAATTATGTTTTATTGTTCATTGTACATCTGTTTCATATATTGCACTGAGATCCATTCTTCATTCTTTTTTCAGGTCGAATTTCCTTGGTACAAAATTCGTGATTTATGACACACAGCCTCCATACAATCATGCTAATCTTTCCCCACCAGCCTGTACAAGCCGTAGGTTCCACTCGAGAAAAGTTTCACCAAAGGTCCCTACTGGCAGCTACAACGTTGCCCAGGTAACATATGAGCTTAATGTGCTAGGCACTAGGGGACCCCGCAGGATGAACTGTGTCATGCACTCAATCCCTGTCTCTGCCCTTGAGCCAGGTGGCACTGTTCCTGGCCAGCCCGAGTTACTGTCTCGCTCCCTTGAAGATTCATTCAGGAGTATCTCCTTCTCGAAATCAATTGACAACTCTATCGAGTTCAGTAGCTCTCGGTTTTCCGACATTATTGGCCTGCGTGATGAAGATGATGAAGGAAAAAGCAGACCTCTAGTTCTCCGGAATAAGGCGCCAAGATGGCACGAGCAGTTGCAATGCTGGTGCCTTAACTTCCGGGGGAGGGTTACTGTGGCCTCTGTGAAGAATTTCCAGCTGATTGCTGCTACACAGCCTGCTGCCGGTGCACCAACACCACTGCAGCCTGCCCAATCTGACCATGACAAGATCATCTTGCAGTTTGGTAAGGTTGGCAAGGATATGTTTACCATGGACTATCGATATCCTCTTTCTGCATTTCAAGCTTTCGCCATCTGTTTGAGCAGCTTCGACACTAAATTGGCGTGTGAATAGAGGAATCAGGGGGGCAAAAAGATCGGTAGCGAATAGAGATTTCCTTTTTCTAGAGTTGCACAGGCTGGGATTGTATGCGTTTGTGTAGAACTCATTGTGGGCAGTGTATAACAGTTGCCAGTCTGGTAAGTACAGGATGATGTCCATGTTCGGAGGGGGATTGTCTTCTTCTTTCACTTTCCTGCCAACACCAATTGTACCATTTTTTCTGTTGTTGATCTTTAATTGTTGTTCTTTATGCTCTGAAAGGAACAGTTTAAACTTCAGACAAAGGAGGTTGTGTAACAGCTTTATTTGCCTTTAATGTAAACAGTGTAACATAATGAAGATGTGATTTTAAACATATTCTAGCAATAGGGAGGTGAAGAAATAACTTTTCTAGATATGATATAGCATATCCAAGAGTAACTGCAGTTTTTATTTAGAGTAGTGATAGGAGTTCGACAGTCGGACAAATTCGACTAATTGTATGTAAGTAGAGGTTGATATATATATATCATCATGATGTTAGGGATATTAATGGCATTATGACACGTCGACTCCTACTCATATAAATTAGTTGACTCTTACTCATATAAATCAGTCAAAGTTGTCCGACTTTCAGATTCCAAACTTCTATTCATCGTTGATCGTTGCAACAACAAAAAGAAGAGTGAAATCCTAACAATATATTCTCTTGAAACATTAGGAATTTCATGATTTAGATTTTAGAACCTAAATGGCACATTATAAGTTGTTGTAGCTATAAATTGGTAGGGCTGCATATTTATACTAAGATGTTATTACATCTTGAGTCTAGTTACCCACAAATTAATAGCAAACTAACCAGATGCACAGAAATGAGATGGAAGTTGAATATTAGGGTTCCACATTTCCACATAATGCATACCACAATAGACATAATTACTACATACACACATACATATAGACACACACATGGTAGAGAGTGTGTTAATCACAGTGCTTATACGTTATGGATGACCAGAAAAACAGTACAATTGCCCACCAATCACATGACCAAAAAGGGAAAAGAATTCAATACACTTGAGAACCCCTGCATTACATATCTTCATTCTTTGGAAGACAAGGACCTTGAACAAAACTTTATTTGTGGAACACTTCAATCCATGAGCTATAAATGAAAATGACCAAAAAAACTTCACACAAAAAGGTTTCCAAGGTATCTAAATTGTGTTTGCACAATATAGAACAAAAGTAATGCCATGTGAAGTTTCAAATCAAACTTTCCAAAGCAATTCAACACTCCTCCATACGTTTGCTGAAATAAGGACCAACAAAATCAAAGTAATTGCACATATTCGGAATTTACCTTACATCCAACTAAAAATCGTCATCAGGTTGGAACTCCGTTATATTAAAAGAAAAAGGAAGATCGATGAAACCCCAAGCCAACCTTAACCTCAGCAATGCTAGCTACCATTTCGCAGTTGTCTTACGAGCTGCATCAGTGGCAGGTAGAGAAGTGCCAACGGTGGATGCAGGGGGGTTAAAACCGAAATGACAGACTTCGAGAAGTGAGCACAGGTAGCCATCCTCAACTGAAGTGCATGCAAAGCTCCACTTCAGTTGAAAGCTCTTCTTGGATTTTCATGGCGGCATATAGTCATACCAACCCTCTCTCTTTAGGTAGCTAAACATAGGGTAAAATCTGCGAACCCCAATGATATAGTGCACCATAGTAGTATATGATGCAAAATTTACACTTCTCTTCTGTTTTTCAAAGTACTCATCTCAATCCACTAGATGTTGTACTAAATGAAGCATTTATTGTCCATTTTGCTTCTTGATCAACTAGAAAGGCAGGGACGAGAGGGACAAGTAATATATACACACAGTTACACACACATACATATATATATATTTGTTCCAAATATGATTTGTTAATTTAGTTGTTAATTAACATCATTGCTTAGATCATCCATGAATCAACTCTGCATTAATTTATAAACCAATGCTAACCTTCTCTCTACCTAGCTTAACTATGATTGGTGGGCAAATGATAAGAATGGCCAAACTTGATAGGAATTAATTATAAACTAGACTGGCATTTCAAAAATCTTTTACCACTGTTTTCACTTTGAATGCATAAAAAAGAACACACACACACATATAACAATGTGTGTATACATTAAGATTAAACATGGTAAACCATAAAATAAGTGAATATAATAATAAATCCTTAATAAATCTACTTGGTCACTTGTCTCCACATGGGACAACCAAGTGAGCATGAACCCACCTTGTGAGTGGTTGCAAAGTGGCTTTTAGAGACTTAATCTAAGAAGATTTTCCAAAGATAGAGGCAGATGTAAAAACCTGAATGTGGTACATTGAGATACTACTATAGTGGGGCACTAGACATTAAAAAATGATGCTGGAGTAATTAAATAGTTTGTACAAGAATGCTGGAGCAATTGAACTAGCATAGTGGCCACTAAATCAGCTTTTGTGGAGATAACAATAATAATGCTGGAGGATCTGCAGACCTAATCCAAGAAGATTTCCAAAGATGATTCATACCATGGACTGCCAAAGTGGCTTAGGATTTCATGTTTTATATAGAAATCATACATCTGATCAATGCAATCTTGATCAATTTTTCTTTTTAAAATATATGTTTAAGGTTTAGGAAGGATATTGACTTTTGTATATGAATAAATAAATACTTGTTCACATGAAGAACTGAGAATTAAAATGAATAAAATGCTTGTGATGATGGGATCAGTTTTGTTATTATTTCTTTGGATTCCTTTGTTTGATGGTGCATTGGTGGTGTTATCCTATTTTGAGATGTTGAGTCTTATGCTCGGTTTGGTTGGAGGGATAGAAAAATGAATGGAAGCAGATAAAAAAAATGAATTGGAAGGGAGAGAAGGAGAAATTGATCGATAAGGCATCCCTAGAGAAGGAAAGATGTTTCTCTTGCTTTTTGTTTGGTTGAATAGAATGTATAATAGAAAATATGAACTCATGACTCTTTTTTTTCTGTTTGGTTGGAAGCAAGGGAATGATAGTTTTTATATTTTTTTACCAATATATCATCCCCTTTTGTTTGTTGTTAATGTACCAGAGAATCTCAGTAAGATTGAACAAGTATTTTTTAAATAATTGGAGGTTAAAATTGATATTACATATTTATAAAGTAGTTATTTTTTCTTTCCCTTCCTCTCTTCCGCCAAACTTTGGAAGGATAAGAAAACATGGGATAGGAATAGGAATGGCCCGTTTGGCATAGTTTTTGCTTCTGCTGAGCGGTCACATTTATCTAGTTTGTGTGGTATTGTTTGAAAATTGTATTTTGAAAGAGCTTTTAATGCCAGAAGAGTTTTTTTATCTGATAAAATATTTGTGGAAAGCTCTTATACTACTCAAATAATAATTTTGTCCTTGCAGTTGTATTTTTTTCATTTTTTTCCAAATTTAATTCAACACGTGATATATAAAAAACAATATATTATGCTTAGAAAAAAACTCACTAATTTGATCTCATCATTAATACAATAAAAGAAAATGTTTATCAAAGTATCAACTCCGTAGCAATTCTATCCATCAAATAAATTGTTTTCACTGTAGGCTTAAAATTTGAAGTCACAATAGCTTCATGAATGAAATTTGTAATGGAACAAAATTGGACACACATTTATCCTGAATCTCATGCATGAATGATAGACATATAATTTGTGATGAACAAAATCTGTGACACATTTACCACGAATCTCATGATTATTATTATTATTATTATTATTATTATTATTTTTCCACATTGTTAAGGTATATAAAATGAGCTAAATAACAAACTGAATTCTATTATAAAGAAAGAAGCCATTCCTACTATCAATTATTTCTTTTGGTTGTATGATAATTTAAGATGTTGGAGGAAATTAAATACAAATGTTTAAATACAACTGCTTTTATATACAAGTTTACTATCGCTGGAGAAAATAGAAATCTTGTATAGGGTTTGGTTTGATTAAATAAAGGAGAAAACAATCTGAGATGATAGATGATTTTTTTAGTCTAGCTCTGAATCTCTGATACTAAACTCCTCTTGCTTGGATTATGCCTATTAAATGATTTTTATATATATACCCAATTATTACACGTGAAATATGCCTATTAAATAATGTAATGACTTGGGGTATGCCTATTAAAATAAATGTGTACTTTTATGCTTTGACAATACAAAAATCAAACTATTCATATAACTAAACCCTTAATTAATAAAAAAAATTGTTTTTTTAAAACATATATTTTTTTCCACCAAATAATTCACACAATTACTTTGTGTTTGGGGACACTTGAACCCTATATGCCGTGGCAGAATCTTTTCACTTTTCCCTATAAAGAAAATCACTTTTATGAGACAAATTGAAAACAACAATTAGAATACATTCGGCAAATTAACAATAACAGTAATTCTTTAATTGAAATCTTCAGACAAAATGAATAGCAAACTGAATTTTTTTATGTTTTTTGTAGGGAAAATTTATGAGAAAGTTAAGTGGATATGAAAAATAAATTTCTCTAAAAAATTTTCTTTTTCCTACTAACCCATTAACCAAACATCCAAAATTTGAAAAAAAATAAAAAATAAAAAATTATTTTTTGTTTGTTTTTAGAGGCCCATGATCGTAAAATGTTTTCATGGACCTTGGCCCAACAAAAGCCCAACACATTATCATCTCAACATATACTCCTCTCATCTTCGTTGCCATTGCCCTAGTTACTCTCTCTCACACATCTGCCGAAGTGTCGATCTGTGAACTGTGACGTCACTCATCGTCTAATTCTACTAGCTGTTCTCATCACTCAGAGAGTCAGAGCTCTTCCAATCACATTATGTATCCTCCTAAACTTCATTCTATGCATTTACACACACACTCACACACACACATATATAAATAAACACATGTATATGAGATCTGTAATCGCCCGATGATGGAAAATTTCAATATTGAGCGGTTTCATGGTTTATTTGTCACTTGCCTTTATGCATCACCAGAGAAATATCTAACATCCACGACCACCATCTGTTTTTTTCCCTCTTTCTCTCTCTCTCTATATATATACACACGCACACACACATACGGGTATTTCTTTATGGTGATGTGTAAAGGCTTTTGATTTATGCCACTAGTTTACCGTCAATGATTTGTATGAAGCTATGAGATCTGAGGGCTTCTTTTTATTTATTTATTATTTATTTGTGTTTATATCTTTATATTGTAATTGTATTTCTCCATGTGAAGTTCAAATGTTAGTGTTTAATGTGTAGGCATATGAAAATTTTGTATTGTGACTAGCGGTATTAGTCTCTTACTTCCCAGAGGGGTCAGGTTTAAGTCTCATAAGAGATCAGAAGAGACAAATGTGCGTGAGTACCAACTATGAAAAAAAAAAAAAAAAAAAAAAAAAAAAAAATTCTTGTATGGTTTATGCTTTGGTTGTTTTGCAAGAATTTGGGTGCTAGTGTATTCATTCCACATCAAATACATAAATCTGAAAAAAGAAGGTTGTTATTGAAATTTTGGTACTGTTAAAAAATACATGTTTGAAGTTCCGCAATTGCATGAAGTTTTTGGAGCAAGTTTGTTACTTTATTGATTATAAGTGGCTCAAATTTTCAAAATGTGCTCTTTGTAATCCTTGATGAGTATGAGTGCAAAATGGACAGGACCAACCCGGCCCGAAATTTTTCAGGCTTGGGTATTGTTAGGGGTGCAATACAAGATTCATACATTTGATCTCAAATAATAGGGAGAAGGTTCAATTGAGTTGTTGAATTGCGTTAATGATAGGTTTAAACTAGAAATTTGTATCTAGCAATTGAATTCATCCGACTGGTTATAAATCTCAAACCCTGTAATTATAATTCCACTTTGTTTATTTTTCTTTTGTTTTGGTTCAGTTTACTTGACTATTTCATCTTTATGCAATTCTCTTTAGAGAATTATCAAATTATCACATTTTAATATCTGTTGTGTTAGAATCTCATATGATCTACCTAATTTTTTAATGTTAATGGATGCGTTCTTGCTCTGAATTCAGTTGCAAGTTCGGACAACTAGACCATGTATAACTACATTGTGGTGGATGTACCTTACCTTGAGTAATCACTCTGTGTTTGTTGGTGCATGTATTTGCGTGTTTAGGCTTTGTTCATTGCCTAGTGATTTTTAGTTTTGGATATGTTGTTCTATTAATGTTTTATTTGAACATTCCTTCATTGTGAATCTGTAACTGAAGATTCTTGCTTAATATTTATTTTGCAATCATCCCAACCTTCAATAATTTTGAATACTTTAATATTTTGAATGGTCCCTCTTTTTGCAGCTCTGGTTGTTGCCGCCATCAGAAGCCAATTTATGAGTTCATTTACGTGTATTTAGCTTTTGTACTTTTGCTCTATTTTAATATATATTTTTTAATCTTTACATTGATTATATATTTGATACTCCATATAATAAATCCTATAGCATGTGTCATCTATAGGTTGCTTGCTGTGAAATAATTGAGCTATTGTTTGAGCTCGGCTCTATATGAGCTTGTAACGAGCTGTGTTCGAGAAACTCATAAGTCTGCTTGTTGTACTCATAAACATGTTGATGGACAAGTATTTATTAACAGGCTCATGAAGATGACTTGTTTGCTAGGCCTTTTTTGGATTTATAATCAATTTTTATGCGATCAAAATTTATTTCAAAGTCAAGTTTGATCTAGAGTACAATATTGGACTTGAGCTTGAAATTTACTGAATGAGCCAAACAAGTTGACCTTGAAAGCTTAAATCTGGGCTAGGCTTGGCTCAATTAGACCCTTAAGGATGCCCAATGATGGAAAATCTTATAATGTTGAGCGGTTTGATGGTTTTTATTCATCATTAGCCTTACTTACCACCACATCTTCTCTAGTGATTTTGATGATGATGATGATGATGATATTGTTATTATTATTATTATTTTGTGTGTGTGTGTGTGCGTGTGTCAATTCCACTTCCCCCATTTAATTATTTGTGGTGGTGGGTCAAGGCTTTTGATGAATGCCATTAGATTTAAACCGTATATGAATTGTTTGAAGCTATGAGATCTGAGGGCTTGCCAACTGTTTTCATTTCGATTTAAATCCTAATACCACAACCTGAAGTCCAAATGCGGGTTAGTTAAAGAAAAACAAAAAGAATTAAGACTTTCGCTATATTTTTTTCTAATATAAGGATGTTGCTCATGGTTAAGCTTTTGTGATGAAAATACAGTTGAAGGCAAATCACATTTTGTAGAATGCATTTTATTACCAATACTTGTATTCTTAGTTCACATGACGACTGATCCTAGTTTGGGAGCTCTTTGAATTTGTTTGTGTTTCTGACTATAGTATGACATTACCTCGACAACATATTTTGAATTCAATCGCTGTCCTGCAGATTTTTATTCAGCCAATGCTCTTGAGATCTAAACCTTGTTTTATGTTGTGATTTGGTCTTTTTTTTTTTTTTTTTTTTTTTTTTTTTTTTTTTTTACCTGATCCTGTACATTTGCGTGTTACTCTTACAGTGACACAAGAAAGCCCTAGGGTGGTTTTGGTTGCTACTTGCCTGCTTCTCAACTGTAGAATTCTCAATATTCATATCTGTCATGTTAAATGTTATCAAATAGGCATATTGCTTTTTATGTTAACGAGTTTTTCTTTCTGAGTCAACTTTCCTGGTATTGTGAGATGAATTTTCTAGCGATGGAACATAAGAACCCATGTATGTAATCTCATTGTTCTAGTGATTGTTGTTAATGACTCAAACTTTTTAATGTCTCTATTTATATATTTATGTGTTGGTATTTGTTTTGAGTATTTGATTTATATATTTTATCCGTCGGTATGTATTTTGAGTATTAGATTTATTGTGTCTTTGAATTCAAGGACACCCATCATACTACTTCTGAATAATCTTCATTTATTTTCTAAAAGTCAAAATAAAATGGTTCTTTTGACTGTCTATCATTCGGCCACTATCACTAAGATGGCATCTCTCATTATAGCCTTTTCCTTTGTGTAATTCTGAGATAGTGGACTACCATCTTCTAGTTTTTCTTTTCTCAAGTTATATTTCCTTGACAAACCCTACATTTAAAGTTAGGGTGCCCATAACCCAAGAAATTAGTTCACACTAAACTGTGTTTTGTTTGCTTAAGTTTGGTAGTTGCAGCACAGGTCTCAGTAACAATTCACAATCAGTGTAGCGAATCCTAAGGTGCAGAAGCTATGAGAAAACTCATCCACAAATATGTTGGCTTGCTTCATTCAGATTTATATGACAGAAAAGAATAGATATAAACAGTTCTTAAAAAACCATTTTACAAAAATTGACCTAAAAATTTTCAACTTCATAGGACTGTTCTCAAATTGTTGTGCAGGCGCACTTTTTTAAAACTCTTCAAAGCTATTTTTATATACTGGCTCAGTGATATCTCCTTTCGGTTCCTTTCAAAGTGAAATGGTTCGAATTCTCAATAGTATTGTGAGAGTTCTTTGTCAGTACTATTTATGTGTATATGTATAAATATTGTACCAAACATTTCGTTGTTTCTGCTAATATGTACTCCTATTACCAACTTTGTTAGGACGTTCAATTTTCTGGTTCCAAATGACCGTACGCAACCAGAGAAAGCGAATACAGGCTCATGGTAGTAAAATGTTTTCATGGACCTTGGCCCAACGAAAACTAATAAGTTTTGATGTCAATATATACTCTTTGCATCTACTTACCAAAATATATATATATACACTCTTTGCATCTCCATTGCCCTAGTAGCTATCTTTGCCAATCTCTTTCAGCTTCCGAATTGTTAATCTTTGAATTGTGAAGTCACTCATCACCTACTTCTTCTAGTTGTTCACATCACTCAAAGCTCTTCCAATAGTATTATGTCTTCTACTAAGCTTTAATCTCTGCGTGCAAACACACATAAATATCTATGTATCAAAACTCACACACACACACACATATGATGATATATGATCTCTAATTGCCCGATGATGAAATTCTATATATTGAGTGGTTTCATGGTTAATTTGTCAGTTGCCTTTATGCATCACCTGAGAAATGGTTAAAGTGCAAAAAACCCCCTGCCAGCGCCACTGCCATCACCTCTTCCTCCTGTTTCCTATATTTATGTTCACATTCACACACACACATACATCTATTTCTTCACGGTGATGTGTAAAGGCTTTTGATTTATGCCATTAGTTTATCATCAATGATTTGTATGAAGCTATGAGATCTGAGGGCTTTAAATTTTTTTTTTTAAATTTGTTTTTATATCTTTATATTGTCGTTAATGTCGTTGAAATGTTGGTATTCAATGTGTAGGCATATGTATAGTGTCGATTGTACTAATGTAATCTTGTATGGTCTATGTGCTGGCTGTTTTGCAAGAATTTGGATGGTAGTAGCTTTATTCCACATCAAATACATAAAGTCTGAAAATGATGGTTAAAGAATCTTGTTAGTGTAAACTAGGTAAAATTAAAGAATGCAGTTTTCATGCTTGTGGATTCGAGATTCACGTACTGTAAATAGTTGTAGGAGTGATCCAGATTTAACGTTTGTAATGATGTTGGGAGTTAAATGAGGTTTTTGTTTTTAGTACAGATTTGATATAATATGATATATTATCTGTTTTAGTATGGTGAGTTTTAGAAGAGAAGTCAATAAATTATATATTACCCGTGTATAGTACATGTGTACTTTATAATGACGTTGTTGCTTAATTCAGAGTAATTTTAAGAGAATCAATTGAACTTTTAGTTATTGTTTGTTTATTTCTAGGATTAGCATTAAGAAATTGCTTCGGTGAATGTATTCGTGTGTTTAGGGCTTAGTTTGTCACATTTTTATTGTCGGTTTTGGATATTTTGTTCTAACAATGTTTTAGTTGAGCATTCCAGTGTGAATCTGTGATTGAAGAAACTAGCTTCATGTTTATTGTGCAATTATCCCAACCTAAAATAATGAATGCGTGGATATTTTTAGTGATTCACCCTGTCTACAAGTTGAAACCACTATTTTAAAATAACTTGGTTTCTCTTTTCACAAGAGTGGTTGCTCCACTTGCCTTCTTCGTGTTGCTGTTATCAAAAGCCAATTTATAAATTCATTTATGTGTATGAGGTTTGCTAGCCACACTTGCTATTGCGACTCTGGCTATATTGTTGCCCTGTTTGAGACCCTTTTTTTCTCCTTTCCTATCAATGTGTTACCATTGTAAAACTAAGGGATATTACAATGGCACTAATTGTAAAGTATTTTTAAAGGGTAACCCTCACTTTTGTTAAATTTTACAATTAGTTTCATTATAATACATTATAATACTCTCTATGGCACCAATTGTAAATTTTACAAAGAGTAATGCTCCTAAGAGGTCCCTTATATACCCTCACTTTTGTAAAATTTTACAATTAGTGCCATTATAATAGCCTCAGTTCAATGGCACTAATTGTAAATTATAGAGAGAGTAATTCTTCTAACAGGCCCCCCTCATGGGAAGAGCCATGAGTTCTCCTATGTGCATTAAATAATTGATTTGACTTTTCAGTCATCTCAAAAAATTGTTTCATCCAATGGTTAAATAGGGAGAGCTCATGGTTCTTCCCCTTAGGAGCATTACTCTTATACAAAAGTGAGTGTAAACAACACGTGATAGGAATGAAAAAAAAGTGTCTACACCTGATTGGTTTAATAATAAAACTAACCACAAGGTGATTGTTTGCAACTCTCTTAGTAATAATTGTTGTGCTAGCGATTGTTGCTAGCAAACCTCTACGTTTATTTTGCTTCACAATTTCCGCTCTCTATTGCTATTTTAGTTTTGTTTTAGATCTATTTGATATAGCAAATGCTATAGCTCATGCCATATATAGGTTGCCTGGTGGTAAATAATGGGGCTATTGTTAAAGCTCTCAAGGCTCTATTAGAGCTTTGTTTGTTCGTTTGCCAAGTAAATGAACCAAGCTCAAACAACATTTCTTGTGCTCATCACTCATATCTCTTCCAATCGTATTATGCATCCTACTAAGCTTCAGTCAATTCACACACACATTTGTATTGTCTCTAATTGCCCAATGATGGAAGATTTTGATATATTGAGCGGTTTCATGGTTTGTTTGTCACTTGCCTTTATGCATCACCAGAGAAATTGGGTAAAGTGCGGAAAACACCCCTGCCACTGCCATCTCTACCACCTCTTCCTCCTCTTTCCTACACACACATTCACACACACACATCTTTTTCTTCATGGTGATGTGTAAAGGCTTTTTGATTTACGCCATTAGTTTACCGTAAATGATTTGTATGAAGCTATGAGATCTGAGGGCTTCTGTTTTTTCTTTTTATTTGTGTTTATATCTTTATATTGACATTAATTTTGTTGAAATGTTGGTATTCAATGTATAGGCGCATGAATAGTATCTATTGTATCATATAATATCTTGTATGGTCTATGTGGAAGCTAGTATGTTAGTTCAAAGTTAAATATGTAACTTTGAAAATGATGGTTAAAGTACATTGTTATTAAAAAAATCCCCTTGCATGCTTGAAGTTTTAGAATTGCATGAAGTTTTGGGAGCAAGCTTGTTACTCCATTCAAGTTTTATTGATTTTTAGGGACACTTTGATTATCAAAATGTTCTTATTAAAATACTTAATGAGTGGTAAGCTATAGAAATTGGGAGATTCAAATTTGTGAAAAGTGGTATGTTATTGTTATATTAATGAATCATACCATATACATAAGTGTGATCAAGCATTAATGTTTAGAATGATGTTGGGAGATAAATAAAGATCAGATTGTATTTACTACAGATTTGAAGAAATTTTATGGAAGAATCCTAAATATTTAGTATGCGGAGTTTTATAGAAGAAAGAAGTCAGAAAAAGATACTTTATCATTAAAGTACATGAACAATGAAGTTACTCAATTCCGAATTAAGAGAAATAAATCACCCTTTAGTTAGTGTAGGTTTATATTGTTGGTTAGGATGAAGCACGTGTTCTAGATAAATATGTGGATGTAGTACCGAGTATAGTTTGTTCATATGCAACAAAGACTAATAATTTTGAAGTGGACGCTTGTGTTTTGATCAGCATTGTTTATTGTTTGAAGAAGTTGTTGTTCTGTATGAATATGAGTGGAGAAAGTAAGAAGAGAAATGATGTCTGGTTCAACTAAAGTTGTGGAACTAGTTAGAGTAGAATGACGAAACAAGATTCAGAGTTGACTTCAATTAATTAGGGTGAGGTTTTATTGAGTTGTTTAATTTGAGTTAATGATGGGTTTAAACTTGAAATTTGTATCATGCATTGAATTCATCCTACTGGTTTTAGTGAACTGCTTATTTTTTATTCCTTCATACAGCTTTTATTCCTTCATTGTGATTCTGTAATTGAAGATACTGCTTAATGTTTATTTTACAATCATCCCACCCAACAATTATTTTGAATACATGAATATTTTGGGTGATTCACCATGTCTTAAAGTAGGCACAGCTGTTTTAAATAAACTTATTCTCTCTTTTTACATGTCTGTTTGCTGTACTTGCTTTCTTGTTGTTGCTGCCATCGAAAGCCAATGTATGAGTTCATTTACCTGTATTTAGCTTCTGTATTTTTGCTCCATACTGCTATTTTAATTTTGTTTTTGATCTTTAAGGTTCACCCGTTTGTCCTTGGACATTAATAATAAATTTGATATAATAAATCCTATTGTATGTGTCATATATAGGTTGCTATCTGTGAAATAATTGAGCTATTGAACAACTCATAACTTTGCTTCTTGCTCTCACAAGCATTAACAGGCTCATGAACACGACTTGTTTTCCAGGCCTTTGGATTTATAATCAGTTTTTACCTTATCAAAATCTATTTCAAAATCAAGTTTGTGCTGGAGAAAAATCTTGAAGCTCGAAATTTGCTGAATGAGCCAAACAAGATGACCTTGAAGGCTCAAATTTGGGCTAGACATTTGCTCAAGTAGTCAGATTCCCTGGCTCAATTGAACCTTTAAGGATGCCCAGTGATGGAAAATCTTATAATGTTGAGCGGTTTGATGGTTTTTATTCATCATTAGCCTTTCTCACCACCACATCTTCGGCAATGATGATGAAGATGACGGTGATGATGTTGTTGTTGTTGTTGTTGTTGTTGTTATTATTATTATTATTATCTTTGTGTGTGTGTGTTTGTGTCAATTCCACTTGCCCCCTTCAGTTATTTGTGGTGGTGGGTCAAGGCTTTTGATGAATGCCATTAGATTTAAACCGAATATGAATTATTTGAAGCTATGAGATCTGAGGGCTTGCCAATTGTGAAAGAAACAAAAAGAATTTAGTCTTTCACTAATTTTTGTTTTTTTCAAATTAAGATATTTTTTATTCAGCAAATGCTCTTGTGATCTAATCCTTGTTTTATGTTTTGTTTTGGTTTTTTTTCCCCTGATCCCCAACATTTGCATATTACCCTCATAGTGACACAAGAAAGCTCCGTGGTGGTTTTGGTTGCTTCTCATGTCAGCACTTTCTCTGTAGAATTCTCAATATTCATATCTGTAATGTTAAATGCTATCAAATGTGCATATGCCTTTCTATGTTAATGTGTTTAGTTTTATGAGTTAACATTCCTGGTTGTGTGAGATCTTTCTAGTAATGGAGCTCAAGAACTTTGAAAACATAATTTCACTGTGCTAGTGATTGTTGTTAAGAACTCAAACTTTTTAATATCTCTGTCTATCTATATATTTAATGTGTGTTTTTTGAGTATTTGATTTATATATTTTATTTGTTGGTTTGTATTTTGCATATTAGATTTATTGTGAGTTTGAATTCAAGGACACCCATCATACTACTTTTGAATAATCTTCATTTAATTTCTAATACCCAAAATAAAATTGTTCTTGCGGCTCTTGTCCAGCATTTTGGCGATATCACTAAGCTTGCATTCCTCATTATAGCTTTTTCCTTTGTGTAATCATGAGCTAGTGGACTGTCACCTTCTAGATTTCTTCTCTCTACTTATATTTCCATGACAAACACTATATTTAAAGTTAGGGCACCCATAACCAAAGAATTAGTTCACACTGTTTCCACCTTTGATAGGGCGTTCACTTTTGAGGTTCCAAATGACCATAGGTTGACCAACACACATCCAGAGCATGTTAATACTGATAGTAAAATATCTTCATGGTAATGTCTTAAGGCTTTTAAAAAACAGCCCTGTCATTGCCACCGCCTCTTCCTCTTTCCTATATTTATGTTCACATTCACACACATACATCTATTTCTTCATGGTAATGTCTAAGGGCTTTTAATTTATGCGATTAGTTTACCGTCATGATTTAGATTTATAATCAATTTTCTTCTTGTCAAAATTAATTTCCAGTCAAGTTTGAGCTAGAGAACAAGTTCAAAATTTGTTGAATGTATCAAACAAGTTGATGATGAATTCTCAAATCTCGGCTCAACTTGAGCTCAAGCAGGAAGATTCTAGTTTGGATGAGGACAGATTCTAGTTTGGGAGCTTATGAAATTCAGGAATCTCGTTGGAGAGGTTGTGAAAGAAAAACAATTAAATAGTTGCATTGGCTGTTCTTTTGGTTAGGGTTAGTTAAGTTAGGGAGGGTTTTGTGGTTGATTCCTCAAGTTGGACTGTCCCGGGTCCCATCATTTGCATTTTTTTTTGGCGAACAATATTGTATTACAATGATAGTGTATGTCCTGTTGGTTGCAATAATTTGGATTTTACTGAATGATTGTTTATGCATTAGACTAATCATTTTATTTTCTGCATGTGCAGATGAAAATCCAGTTTGTAAGTCGGACGCCTACAAGTTATCATCAATGTTCAAGTGTATACTAATCATATGTTTCAAGTGTTTAGCTTTTCATTGTTTTTAAAAAAAATATAGGGATGTCTTACATGGTGACCTTTTTGTGACAAAAGTATATAGTAGGAAGGCAAATCATATTTTGTAGATTGCATTTTATCACTACTGTCGATGTGATAACTTGGTTTGCATGAGGACTGATTCTAGTTTGGGAGCTCTATGAAATTTCACTAAAAAATACGTGTTTTTCTGATATTAGATGGGTGTAACTCGTCGACAAGTTTTGACTTTATTGGCCGTCTTGCAAATTTTAATTCATTAAAATGTTCATCAGATATAATCCTTGTTTCCATGTTGTGTTTTAGTCCCTCTTTTTTCGATCCTTAGCATTTACATATTAAAATGTTGTGTTTTGTGTTCTATAGAATTCTCAATATTCATGTATGTTAAATGTTATCAAATTCTTGTTAATGTGTATTGCTTAAATATGGGACTTCATATTATATTGTGATTATTGTTTTCATTGCATGAGTGATTGCTTTTAAGGACTTGACCTCTTCATGTCTCCCTCTTTATGTTTGTGTGTTGCAACCACTTGTTTAATTGTGCATAGGGATAGGTTTCACCACCTTGTCTTCTTTTTCTATATATATTTTTTCTTTGGTACTATCATTTACGTTTTATGGTTGGGTATATTGATTTTAGGTATGGTTTTGACTATTATTATTGGTTTTTTTGAACTTAAAATTGTGAAAAGGATAGTCTTTATAGTCATAATTCTTTTTTTTTTTTGTTTAATCTTTGGATAATTTTGATTGTGCTTGTGATTGCTTTTAAGGACTCAGTTTATAATGTCTCTATCTATATATTTTGTGTGTTGGTACTTGTTTTGAGAATAGGATTTACACTTTTTTTATTTTTATTTTTTTTTTTATTTCAGTTACCCTTCTTACCAGGAAAAAAGTTGTTTGAAATATTGGATTTATTGGGTCTTTGAATTCAAGGGCACGCCAACATGCTTGGTTGTTCTGAATATTTTTCTTTTATTTTCCAAGTTCAATATAAAATTGTTCTTGTCTATCTATCATTAGCGCACCATTACTAATCCTGTATTTCTCATTATTGCTTTTGTGTTTGTGTAATTCTTAGCTTGTAAACTGCCAACTTCTAGTTGTTATTTTCTATAGTTATAATACCATCATAAACTCTATATTTAAATTTAGCAATGTACCCAAGGAATTATTGCATGCTTGACTTGTTTTGTTTGCTTTAGTTTGGTGGTTGAACTACAGGTCCTATTGTTGCCGAACGGAGACGCTCAAGGAAAGGAAAAGTAGCGCATTGATATTATTTATATGAACTTACCATCAATGTTACAATGAACATTTTATTATGATGGTGTTTGTTGATCTTTAGGACAGTAGAATGTGTTTTTGTGGTCAATTATTTCCAGTTTTCTTGTATGAAATACTTGGCTTCACTGGTCAGATAAACAGAGTTATTTTTGTAACGGATACAAATTTATTATTTTTTCTTATAATCGATGATTGACAATGAAACTTTGATATGAAAAGTAAGCTTGTGATAATTCGGGTTATGGTTGGTTGTCATATTTACAAAGAAAAAAAATATTCAAATGTAACAAAAATAATATATTTATAAATTTTTTTACATGTTTTCAATGGACGACTTTAATTTCACAAATTAAAAGAATATTTTACAAGAAAAAAAATATATATTTTTTAAGAGATGCACGTGTTTTGAGATGATAATTGGTGGATGATTATATAAAAGAATTCTAAAAAAGTACAATAGCAGTGTCGTTCAATGTTGTTTGCATCATGGATTGACTTCAAGGGTCTTAGTTATAACTTTACATATAATAATGATGAGTGAATTGCAAGAAAATCTCCCTTTGACTTTCACCCATTAACAAAAGACCCTTTTATGAATTTGTTTAGCAAAAAAGCCCCTCTTGAGGGGGTGTTTTCAACTTAACTCCGTTAGAGAGACAATTTTTGGGACGAAATTGCCCTTAAACAGTTAAGGTGACTTTTCCATCTTTTCGTCCACTGGTCCCGCAGAGGGAAAAATAGGGGAACCAACCATCAAGTTGTCGTCGTTGGCTTCAAGGTCGTCGCCGGAAGAGAGTGAATCGGAGAGAGATGATAGAGTGAATGAGAGAGATTAAATGGGATTAAATTAATGACAAAAAGAGAGAATGGAAGGCTTAATCAGAAGGCATACCCTCGAAGGACCCAAAACTTCGCGATTGAAGACGATGAAAGACGGCGCTAGCTATGCTGTTGGCAAAAAGCTGTGGAATCGTTCCAATCGGCGAATTCCGTTGCATGAACTTTGCTACGCCACCAATTTCTATGCAGCAGCACCGCCTTCTAAGACGGTGTTCCAATGGCCCGAAGTTAGAGGTGGGTCGCCGGTCTTACCGGAGAAAAGCTCGCTGGACATAACCTCACTGGACTGCTATTGAAGGAGAAAAGTCAGGGAGAAGAAAAAGATTCAGCCACCAAATCAGAATCCATGAACTCCGGCGTCCAAAGTAGCAGCGGCGTCATAGTCCGGCGAACCCAAAGCTTCAACCGCTAAGCTCAGCAAGCTTCTTGAACCAGGTCGCCGGAACTGCGACCTTGTTCAACCCTCCATGGTGACCTTGTGGTCGCCGTACCACGACTCCCGAAAAAGGAAAAATTATTCTTTGGACACCTTCCAGAATATTCAATGTTCCCCATATTCATTATTGTATGCTCATTATGTCATAGAGTTGAAGCAATGTTTTGTTAATATATCTAATGGTTAAAATAATTTGTAGATTTTCTTTTTTTAAGATATAACTCTTACATCCATTTTCAATAAACACGGATATTGGGACACAGCGGAAGCAAAATAAAAAAAAAAACAATAGATATATACCTAAGATATATACCTGGTTCACTTAAAATCAGGGTAACATCGTGGATGGGAAGAGATTTACTATATATGTAGACAGATTACAATAATAGAGAATTCTAACACTGGACCATGCACACAAACTCTTGACCGAGTTCTCCATGTACTCCACGAGACTCCCTCTCGCCATCAGTGTTCACTCTACCAAGCCCGTAACTCACCCCTACCATCAACGTACTCCCTCATGAGACTACATCTCTCTCAATTCATAACTCTTAACAATAGCCTAAGTGTCTATTTATAAAGTCACATACCCAATTCTTTTGTAGACAAGGATTACAATTTCTTATAACTCAATTCATGTCTCTATAAGAAATTATCATAAAAATACACTCTAAAATATAAGCTAATAATAATGAAAATTTGAGACATAATTACTAACAATCTCCACCTTGGCTCAAATTCCATTACGTCAATCAATCGCTTCTCATGGCAATTGAATCTGGACAATTCTCTGCAACTTCAATCTTCTCGATCTTATTGCAGAACTCAAATTAATCCCACTATACGTTGCTCAATGAGTCAAAACCCCAAGGCTCCACCTTGACTACTCAAGCTCTATGCCATGTAACCAAACCGATTGACTCCACTTACAACTGAAGCCCGTTGTAGCACATGTTGAGCCTTCTTATGTTTTCTGGATCTCCTTCACCTTTGCCTCTGATACTAGTTATAGGGGCACAACCATAACACAAGATATATACGTGGTTTACCCAAAATCAGGATTACATCGACGGATAAGAAGAGATTCACTATATATGTAGAGATATTACAATAGTAGAGAATTTTAACACCGGACCATGCACACAAACTCTTGACCGAGTTCTCCGTGTACTCCACAAAACTCCCTCTCGCCATCAGTGTTCACTCTACCAAACCCGTAACTCACCCTTACCATCAAGGTACTCCACAAGACTCCCTCTCGCCATTAGTGTTCATTCTACCAAACCCGTAACTCACCCCTACAATCAACATACTCCCTCATGAAGTTACATCTCTCTCAAACTCATAACTTTCAACAATACCCTAAGTATCTATTTATAGAGTCACATACTCAATTCCTTTGTGGACAAGGATTACAATTTCTTAGAACCCAATTCACGTCTCTATAAGAAATTACCATAAAAATACTCTAAAATATAAACTAATAATAATGGTAATTTGAAACATAATTACTAACAAGGGATATGTTTTGTTAATATATCTAATGGTTAAAATAATGGATCTATATCTCATTTGCGGCAGGGATATGAATGGGAACGTGTGTAATATTAAGGGTAATTTCGTCTAAAGATTTTTCTCAGAAAATACCTGAAACAGAGGTCAGTTAAAATACCCCCTTCATAATAGTTGAGGGGATTTTTTTGCTAAACAAATTTATAAAGGGAGTTTTTTGCTAACCGGTGAAAGTTGAGGGTTTTTTTTTTGCAATTCACCCGTTTTTGGAATGAGATGCTCTTGATCAAGTAGGACATTTCCATCACTGTTGGAGTAATTGGAGATGATGCTTCTGAGCTTATTTTTCTAATGTTTGAAAGATATTATCTAATATAAGATGGTTGCTGAAAGATATTATCTAATATAAGATGGTTGCTAGATCATTCATGGAGTCATTGTTCATGGAATTTTTTCCAATGTTTGAAAGGTATTATCTATATTCTATAAGATGGTTACTATTCATGGAGTCATGGTTGATGGAATCAATTGCTGTGTGTTATTTTCACTAATGCACATGTCTACGTCAAAATTTTGATGGTAATAAAATATAAAATTGTTTGTGATTTAGTGAGATTATATATTAGCATGATGTTTACAAATTGAGTTTGGAAAATATATTTGCTAAATTGAAAATTCGATAAAAGTATTAATATGTTAAGACACCTTTATAATTTTATTAAATTTAAGTTGTGTTTGCAGTGGACAATTTGCGAACTGAATTGATGTTGTGGAACAATATTAAATATATCCAATCATGTCAGAATACTTAAATCATATATATTATTTATAAAAGCCTATTTTATTTTCCTGATTCCTTGGACTCTCATTTTCTAATTCTCCGCCTCCCATTCATCCTCTCTATCTCACTCTTGTGCGCGCACTCAATTATGAGATCAATCCACACTCAATTATGAGATCAATTATGTATAATAAAATTGATAATAGACAAATCCATATCTTTATTTATAGTGATTCAATATTTTACAATAAAGTTGCTTTTAAATCCAATTGTTTATTGAAATTTCTATTAAATTTGTTTTATTTTTTGTTATTCAGAGAAATTTGGATCAATTGGGAAACTAAATATTATCTTATTGCAATTCAAGCTCCTCCACCCATCTCCCTCGAATTGTTTTTCGACTCCATCACTAATAAGTTGAGCGTGACATGAAATTTCAGTTAGTTCAAAAGAATGATAATATTAATTATAAGATAAAAGAAAAGAAAGAAACGAGAGAATTATGTGAACCATTTATTGTATTTGATTAATTAATAAAAGAAAGGAATCTCGAAAAAGAAAAATTAAACGAAACGAAAGGTTAGTAATCATATTTAGAAAATGAAACTATTTTAATAAATTTACTTTATACTCTTTTTCATAAATTTTATTTTTTATAGAAATAAAGACAAATTTAGTACTAATAAAATTTCATTAAACATGTTAATTATTCATTTTCTTTCCTTCTATTTCTTCCTCCTCAAAAAAAAAAAAAAAAAAAAAAAAAAATTAATTAATTAAAAAAAACAATAAAAATAAAAATAAAAATATATATATATATATTATATCCCTTCCGTTCTTTCTTTTTCTTGTTCTATCTTTCCAACCAAACAGCACCTTAATGTCACATACTAAACTTTGATATATACATTTACACTAATACTGTAATAAATACATATTTAATAGTCAAAAAATAAATAAATACATATTTATATTCCCAATTTGACATTATTGGCTATCTCAACTCTTCTAGAAGAGGTATCGGACCAAGTCTTGTACATATGTGCCAAGTAGTCCGGTTTGGCTCGGCCCACATGTGACTGCGTCCAACAACTGCCGCCCTCCACCAATAGACTTTCCACACGTGGTCAACGCACCCCCTCCCTCCAATGTGCTCACATTATTTTAATTTGTCCCCACTCACACTCACACTACAACCACGTAAACCTAAATTAATTTGTTCAATTGTTTATCTTTGATTTGGTTTTAGTGGTCTAGTAAAAGTTTGAACTCAATTCAAATGATTAAATCACCTTTTTATTGAATTAAATTCAAACTATATAAGAACCATTTTAATTTATTTGATTTTACAAATTACACAACCAATAATGGATAGGCCTAACCTAATTCAATTTTGGACCCCAAGCATGTGAGACTATTTAATGGCAAACCACCAATTATAATTAATAAGATGAATTGAAAAAAATAAAATAATAAGTAGCTTTTATTACTATTTAGGGCTTGAATCAAATATATGTAAAGTAAATGCATTCACTTTTTTGAGATATGGCATAACTATATTTTAACGAATTTCTCTCCTACTTTAAAACTGCGTCAAATAATAAAATTGCTTATGTTAATAAATTAAATTTAACAAGGTTATAAATTATAATCAATAGTGCATGATCTAAGTGAATGTGTATGATTTTTGCTAAAAGTAGATCTTTTCTTAAAAATTCAAAGTATAATCCTTTGCATATCTCTAACAATAAATTATTTAATAATTCTAAATAAATTACATAGTAATTGTAACGAATGAGGTGTTTATCCTTTAACTCACTCGGATTCGACTACTTTATTTAAGCGTTTGGCGCGACATCGAATTATGAACTAGGTCGTCCTCTAATACTACTACAACGAATCAAACACTTGATATTCTACTTAAAAATTTAAACCGTTGAATAATGTTACATACCTCAAGTCAAATAAAGAAGTAGCGAGAGCAAATTTGAGAATGGAAGCTAAACAGTCAGGATTTGAACAAAAATGCGTATAAATCGTGAGAGAAAAAAGGGTAAAAAAATTGTGTGACTTAATGCATTCCACGTGCATTGGACATTAGCCCGGTCCAATCAAAATCTATATTTAGAATTTTTTACTAATTGAACCACATGGTGGAGGACTCTAAACACTTGTAGGAACTACTACGTAGTGTATATCAATACTAAACAAATAACAGCTTCTCAAAAAACGAGTACTACGTGTGACTGTGTGAGATGAAAAGGTATTAGTACTACTTAGTACCCCTGCGTGTCCACTACGTGTGCTGTGCGTGTCCCAGTTAATAATTGATTAACTCTTCGATCCAAAAAAAGCTTCATTAGTTTTCTAATTATGGTTAGCTTTTTTCACGTAATACCTTCTTTAGCCTACGCTTTTCGAATTTTCTATTTCAACGACCCTATTTTACGCGGTCCAAATCATTCCCAATATAAGCGCCTCTCTCTCCTTTAGGGTTTCAACATTCTCACCACCACCATATCCTCTTTATACTCTCTCTCTCTCTAAAATTGATTTCTGGGTTTGCCTTGTTCGTCTCCATCCCCTCCAAATCTCTGTGGGTTTTACTTGAAACCTAATGTGTGTTTGTTGATTTGTCACAAAAATATACGAAACCATTTGGTCATTTGTGTTCTAGTGTTATTACTGTTTTCAATTGGGTCTCTTCATTTTCAGCGATTTTGGGATCCAATTGTGTTATTCTCTCCTGGTTGAGTTTTGATTTTGATGATTGTGTGAGAAATTTACAATCTTTTGAGGCGATTTTTTGTTCGTGTGAGAAATGCCATTAACAGATTATCAAGGGCCATCAGCTTCTTTGACTAATTTTGGCCGTTCGATCCTGAGTATTCGTCGTGATCAAGTTCATTCCATGGAGAATACCCGAGAACCCACGGCCCAGGAGGTCGAGCTCGATGCTTTCCAGAGGCTTGTCGCCGACCGGTTTCACGATTTATCGGCGGTGGGCTCCAACGAGCTTCTCTCTCTATCCTGGGTTCGGAAACTCCTCGATGTCTTCCTCTGTTGCCAGGAAGAATTTAGGGTTTTGTTGCTGAACAACAAAGGGTACATGGTCAGAGCTCCAATGGACAGATTGATTTCGGAGTTCTTCGAGAGGAGTGTGAAGGCTCTCGATGTGTGTAATGCGATTCGAGACGGGATTGAGCAGATCAGGCAGTGGCAGAAGCAGTTGGAGATTGTGTTGTGTGCATTGGACAATCAGAGGAGTCTCGGAGAGGGCCAATTTCGTCGAGCCAAGAAGGCATTGATTGATTTGGCAATTGGGATGCTTGATGAGAAGGAGTCAAACACAGCTATTTCGCATAGAAATCGGTCTTTTGGGCGTAACAATGCTCAGAAGGATCATAAGTCCATCGGGCATTTTCGATCTCTGTCATGGAGTGTTTCGAGGTCATGGTCAGCCGCTAAGCAGCTCCAAGCAATTGGGAATAACTTGGCAGCTCCAAAAGGAAATGAAATTGTGGCCACAAATGGACTCTCATTGGCACTCTTCACTATGAGCTCTGTGTTATTGTTTGTAATGTGGGCACTTGTGGCCGCGATCCCTTGCCAGGACCGTGGCCTTCAAACCCATTTCTCCATTCCCCGGCATTACATCTGGGCAGTTCCGATTCTCTCCCTCCATGAAAGGATCTTGGAGGAGTCGAAGAAACGGGAACGTAGAAATGCCTGTGGATTGATGAAGGAGATTCATCAGATTGAGAAATGTGCGCGTCACATGAATGAATTGACTGATTTTCAGTTTCCTTTGACGGAGGAAAAGCAAGGAGATGTGAAGCAGAGGGTGGAGGAGCTAAGAGGAGTGTTTGAAGCAGTAAAGGATGGATTGGATCCATTGGAACGCCAGGTGAGGGAGGTGTTCCATAGAATTGTTCGAAGCAGAACTGAGGGTCTTGACTCCTTTGGAAGGGCAATGCAACACGATTGATACATCTATCAAGTCCATTTCCTATGGACTCCAAATGTAGAGCTTGCGAGTTTGTTCCGAGTCTTGACTTCAAAAGAACCAATGATTGAAGGCAACTTGCCAATAAATTTAGTGGTTTGAAGAGGTAAAGTTCTTGTAGTTATGATCATATATTGTGTAAAGAAATTAGGATATGCAATTGGACCTTCATTGTCCATATGCTTTTTGTCTGGCTTGTGTTGCTAGTGTACAATCGAAATTTTGAGTAATTTTCCTTCTTGCTGATGCAGCTATACTTGTTTCGTAGTTGTGAATAAAGTTTCCACCCATGGTACATATTACTTTTGTCGAGAGTGAATTGCTGTTGTACGTTTCGTATTTGTATTTGGGTTCTTAATTCTGTAGAAAAAAAATTTCCCCTTCTTATGATGTAACATGAGTGCTCTGCTCTGTCTATGGTTTCATATTTGTATTTTGGTTCTTAATTGGGTAACATTTTTTTTTCTTATGATGTAACATGAGTGTTCTGTCTATTGATCTATATGGATGAAGTAACAATTGCAGAATGAAACCCAATGAGGATGTGGATGTTTATGGTCTCTTCCTCTTTCTTTCCACATGATGCTTTCCTTTCTTTATTGAGGTTTACTTGATTCTAGTCCATTCCAATAGTTTGCATGAACTTCATTGTCATTTGCCTCTATTCTAACAAAATTTTTAGGTAGTTACTTTTTTGTGTTTTTTATTTTTCCCCGAAATTTCAAGCAAACTTACACTACCTCAATATTACCCCTAGCAGGGCTCGCACTCAACTTCCCCTGTGGGGAGGAGAGATCGTACCGTCTGGGCTAATGCCCATTGATATTTGGGGCAGTTCCCATATTCGATGTGCAGGTAATTGTCTAAACTAGGAAATTGTGTCTGCTGCGTCTTCAAATATTTGGTCAAGCTCAAACTGTCATAAGAGAGTCCATTTGACCATCTGATGCAACCCCAGGTAGTTTTTGCTCCAACTTCATCTGTTTTGACCATAGGAAGTAGTTTAATATTTCAGAAAGATTTTAATATCTGCTTGCAAAATTACAGGGGAATTAGGTCTTTAGTCTTTAGTCTTTAGTCAAGCTCAAACTTCCTTGTTTTTTGACCCAGATATTTTTTTTATTTTGTGACCATGGACTTTATTCTATTGAAGAAAGATTACTTGAGGCAATTTGGTCAATGACTTGATGCCATGCTTATGTGCTGGAATGACAATGAAAATATTTGCAGGTGTTGACAGCCCAAGTTGTTGAACATGTCAAACTCCATCACATGGTCTTAAGGAGGTTCTGTAACTGAGTTATTTATTTTTATTCATTATAATGTCAGGATGGTATTGACAGGCTAAATGTTGAATATGTCAAACTCCGGAGAACCTGCAATTGAGTGTGTGTGTGTGTGTGTGTTTTCTCGTTCCGGTGACAATCCGTCACAGCTAACCTGTGCAACCTGATTTGCCCACCATGGATGTGAGCTAAAAGTCCTGACAGCTTCCCTAATTCTGTTTAATGAAGCATTAATTTTATTTTGTTCTCTCCTCCCTTTCAATATATATGGTATGTATTCTGCTGCTTCTCTCAATCGGAACATCTTCATCACAATTTTACAGTATTCAAGTCCATAGATTCAATTAATTTGTTGAAGTAGCAACCTATATTCTCTGAAAAAGCTTGTTAAATTCTTTCTAAAGAGAGCTTTATGCATTATCCACATCCAATATTTCATCAAAATTTGCCTTTCCTCACCAGAAAATACTTATAATGATGGTTCACAAGATATCATTATAGGGGCCACTAGAATTCCAAGTCAAAGCTACTTCTTACTGTAACCATACCCTGCGTGGATTACAATTGGAATGCTAAATTGTGTTGGGTACAAATCAATAAAGGAAAGAAAAAAATTAAAATTAAAATTAAAATAAATTAAAATAAAAATTTGGGGGATTTGGAGAGATACAAATTAAGCATGATGGACTCAAGGGCATGAAAGGAAAGGGTCATAAAGTTTAATATAAACTTTTTTTTAATACCGATTTTGTCCTTATTTTTTATATTTTTATAAAAGGCCGAATCTATAAAATAAAAAAATAAAAAAATAAAGGGTACAATAGTAAATTCATTAAATAGTATCATTTTATTTCTTTCCCCAAATATGATTATTATCTTCTTCTTTTTCTTTCATAAATTAACCAAACACAATACATGGTTAACATTATCCTCTCCTGTTCATTTCTCTCCTAATTAATGTTATCATTTCTTTTTTTTTCCATTGCACCAAATATAGCCCTAAGATTTCATTGTTTTGAAAATCATATTACTCCCGAATTTAAAATTTCAAAAAAAAAAAAATTTTGATCTATTTTCATAAATAAAATTAAAAAATATATATTTTATAGTATTCTGAAAACAGTTTTTTTATTAATAAGATGTCGACAACTCAGGGACGGCTCAATACAATATGAGGCCTTAAGCAAAAAAAAAAAAAAAAAAGTGGGCCTTTTAATTAAATCTATTCATATATTTATGCCAGCTAATTATATGATAACAAAAATTAATAAAACTATAAACTAATTTAAGTTATAGAATAATAAAAACTAATTTCAAATAATTTGGTTTAATGCTCCAATAAATTCTTTAATAGAATATAAGTATATTCAAAATCTTCTTCTGGAGTGAGATTGTAAATTGTAACTGTGAAAAAAATATATATATATATTATAATGATAGAGGAGAAAAAATATGTGAGGAATAAAATAAAATAAAAATTAATAGGATTCTTAGAAAAATATAGAAAGTTTCACCAATTTTCACTTAAATATATATTTAATTTTAATGTGTGTGTATATATGCTAATGTAATGAGGATGAGAGAGAGAGAGAGAGGAAAAAAAAAAAAAAAACGAAAAGAAGATGATACAAGGATAGAAATATTTTGTGCACACTATTAAATTTTGTATTTGTTAAGGTTTAATGATATAAGAAAATAAAATTTTTAGGTAAGTTAAAAATTTTGGGAGCCCGCAAAAAAAAAAAATAATAAAAATCTTTTTGGTAAACTGTCAAAATTCTCTATACGTTGAAGTTTAATAATTAAATAATTAAATAAAATACTATAATTGTTTTAGAAAAGTTATAATATATATAGAAATAAAAAATTATAAAGCCTTCTTATTGGCTGAAGCCTTAAGCAACCGCCTAACTCGCCTAAGACTCGAGCCGACCCTGCGACAACTGGTTTCTCAGTGGCAAAACAAGTCGGCCCTAACCATCTTCCTTCTCGACCATGTTGTTTCTCATTGATTCGATCCTCGTGTTGGATCAGATGATCTGTTTGGATATGATTCCAGTTAAGCTTCCCCCACAAGTACCATCTTTGTCACTGCTGGTTTAATCTCAGCCCCATTCTTGATTTGGCACGAGCAGTGGCAAATCTGGCACAAGTACATTCATCAATAATATTATTCATAGCAACCATAAAAAACTTGAGAGGTCATGAAAGCAGTGACCTCCATTGTAACCACCACTTGCCAGTAGTTAAGCCATCTAATAATGCATTTAATTGGTAAAAAGTTATTGTTCGTTGGAAAGTCACATCTCTTCGCAATTTGCATTATAGACATCTGCGTTTGGGACACGCTCTGTGTCGACCCACGTCTATGTTTTAGCCACATCATCTGATTTGAACTTTGTTGGGATAATCCTTCCTAGCTCTATATGTTTTAAGCCCTAATTTTTGGGAATTTGTCGCAAGACATGTGAATGGTCAATCTCATATGGAGGACCTAATGTCACACACACACACACATTTTTTTGGTCGGCGGTGGTGTGAGACCCACACACACATATTTTTGGTTGATGGTGTCAAATCTCTTAAAACACTTCATAATTCACCATTAAATATATTTAACCTCTTAAAACACTTCATAATTCACCATTAAATATATTTAGTGACACCAAATAATTACCCAAAAAAACTCTTCATTTGATTTAACAATACTAAAAAACCCTTTACTATATGCATTTATTTACAACTCTACATAATTTACTACTTAGTATACAAAGTTTTAGGTACGTATAACGTGTATTGAGTGGAGCATTCCATAATCTATCACCGGATACATTCAATCCCTCCATCCTACATGCACCGAATTTTTATCAAAAAAACACTTCATTTGATTTAGCATTACTTGGAAAACCCTTCATATGTAATTTATTATGGCTGCATTCAACTGGGTGGAATTGAAGTTTTGGAATCGGAGAAAAATAATTAGAAAAATTGAATTAAATTTTTTTATAATTTTATAAATTCTAATTTTAAGACTCCAATTTCATACGATCGAATGCAACTTATATGCATTTTTATTTGTAAACATACATAATCTACTCTAAGTTTATTTAAAGTGTTTCTAGAGATATTCCAACTTCTATTTGTCGTTGACTCTGATCAACACCGTTAAGTTGCTTTTAACACTAGTTTTATAAACGTAATTGTCAGAGTAACTTTGAATTATGAAAAAAGCTAGGCCTTGGTAGCGACACTCCTTCCCATGACCAAAGTTTTAATATATTCTATGGTGTCACACCTTTTTTATTATTATTATATTCTATATTTCGGTCATCTTGTCCTACATAATTTAATCAAATTCTTATGAAAATATGGCTATGTGTCAGTATATAACACATTAAACTTCTAGTCAAGGTGACACTTAGCCTTATTATATTGCAAATTATATAACAAAAGAAAGATGAGACCTTAAGACCACCAAACACTCATTTCTTAAGGAGGTCTCTCTCTGTTCATCTGTCTTTCTTTTCTTCTTCTCTGGTACTATTTTATATCCCATAACTTTATTCTTTAATGTAATTGTCAGTTCTGCTGCTCTTTTGTTTGAGTAATTACTTGACGGTCGATTTTTTGCACGACTCCAAACACTCTTAGTAAGTATTTAAATCAATAATGAACACATCAATTAATAATAATATCAACCCATATTTTATCATTTGTTGATCTTTGTTTTGTTCCTTTTGCTTTTTTGACTGGTAAATCCCATTCTCAGTTTCAAATTTAGTGTGTTCCAAGTTTCCAACTTCCAAGTTTTGGTCAATTTGCTGGAAAGAGGAAAAAAGATGTACTTAAGAGTCAAGTGAAGCATAAATGCATTCCTTCATAATTTGGTATTCTCAAACAGTTTTTTCTTTTTTTTCTTTTTTTTTTTCTTTTTTTTTTCTGTAAATTAAACTTTGTGTTGTTAAACAGGCACAAAATTTGAATTTTTTTTTCTTATTGAATGATGTGTGGTGATTCCATTCTGCGTTCTTCTACCAACAACTCAAAATAAATAAATAAATAAATAAAAGTTTAAAAAATCACATCGCTAAGTCCTTGTATACGAAAGTGAGTGTGAGATATATAGATATATACAAAAGTGAGTTGAGATATAAATAAATAAATAAATTTTTAAGTTGTTTTTATCATTAAATCCATCCCTTATTTTATTTATGAGATTTATTAAATATTTATAAAGGGTGATGTAGTATTTTAAAACTTTTATAATCGGTAGGCTCACTTATTTTTCTCCTATTTTTCGCCCATATTTGGGCGGATGAAAATTTGTGAAGGAGGAATGATGAGTTATCTTTCCTATTATATTTTATTTCCTTATATCATCTCTATCGAATAAAGAAAATTTATTCCTTCCTATCTATTTTCCTTCCACCCCTCTTCTTTCCTTCCTACCGAACATAGCACAAGCGTCAAAAACATGGAAGTTCATTCTGTGTCACATTTTGCCATTAAAAAATCTGACAAATCTCTTCCCTCCAAGGCAAACCAACACAAACATAAACAAGATAACAGACTATTTCAACTGTTTTTAACGCCTCTAACGATACTCTGTTAGGAAGCAATGCATATATGCTTTACCCTAATATGAAGTCGGAAACAAGTACATATATATATATATATATATATATATATATATATTTCTTCTATTGAAACTAAGGCATTCAAAAAAGCAAACCAAGAAGACCCACAAATGGAACTTGAAAAGGGACTCAAAATCAAACTAGATGATTTTGCAGCTGCAGACGGTCCTTTCTTTTCATCTAGAGAAACACACACCATGTTCATCCTCACTTCTCCTCTCAAAGGTTCACTTTTTTTCCATGTGTATCTATACATATTATATGCTATTCAAATATTTGTATATTCATTTTGATTTGCTTTAGTTATTGAAATTCAAACAAATGCAGGTTATAGGAGAGGAAATATAAAGATTGAGATCAATGAGGACGGGACTCGGATTGAAATCAGCGGTGAGATGCCAGTTCAGGAGATGATGAAAGAGAGAGAGATGAGGGGTTTCAGGAAGGCTTTCAGAATTCCATCTGGGGTGGATTTGGATAAAATCAAAGCTAGGCTTAATGAAGAAGAATCAATTTTGATAATTTCAATGCCAAAGTTGGTTAAAGGGGTTATTGTTGGGGGTGGGATAGAGGAAGTGAAAGAAGAGGGGTTTGCCAGAGGGGTGTCTGAAACCGTGAAAGCTGTTGCCGATGAGGTTGCTGAAAGAAAGACATTGCAGAAGCAAGAATATGGAGAATCGAGTACTGAAGATCGCGAAAAAAGTGATAGGAATGTGGAAAAATTGTCCGAAGCTTCTGAATTTGGACGCGGGAAAAAATATGAAGACTCGGCTCATGAGAAAGTAGAATCTGCTGGATCAAAAGTGGCGATCCCAAAAGAAACTCAAGGTGAAGAACAGAAAAAGAAAGGAGTTCCAGAAGCAGAGACTACTGTAGTGGAAAATCAGTTAAAAGATGATGATTGTGGCACGAAGACCACCGAATCAACAAAATCCGTTCCTGATCAAGCAATTCAGCAGCCAGCATTATCAAGTCCACCATCAGTTGAAAAAGGTCAAGCTGTTGAAGTACGCGCTGATGATAAAATTCCGGGAGTGGAAAGCAAAATGCAAATACAAGAATCAGAAAAACAGAAAACCAGTCGAGCTATTCAAGAATCAAAGGAATCCAAAGGCAAACAAGAAGTTGATCGTAATGAAACTTCAGACATGGAACAGCATAAAGATCAATGTCAGTATGATAAAAATCAAGAAGTTGCCAAAACAGAAGAAAATCATGGAACAGAAAATGATATTCAAGAAGAAGAAGAATCAGAATCAGAATCAGAATCAGAAAAGATAAGGGCTCTTGAAAAACCTCCTCAAGAGGCTAAAGTGGATGAATCTGCAAAACCTCCTCCGAAAAAGTCCAAGCTTCCTATCATGGCAGGATCAGCCTTTCTCGTCTCTCTGATAGTGATCGTCATTCATTTGATAAAAGCAAAAAACCAGCCAAGCAATATCAAAGCCAAAAAGCATTGAATAAGAGGTGCTTCAACCATTTATTTTCTTTGCTGCTACTGATTGATCATAGTGTAGTAGAATGAATGGTAGTCAATGGCTTTACCAAAGCCAACATGTTATATTCCTACAAGACAGGGCACTGTGTAAGAACTTGTTCAGACACTGGGCTATATTAGCTACCATGTCCTGTGTGAATTGATCGAGACTATTGCATCTTCTAAAGATCATAAAGAGCAATGGCTGTTGTCATTACTCAATATTTGGTTGCCTTCATTTTCCTCGTTTAATTTCAAATTAAAGCTATTTTTTGGCAGGCTTCGTTTTTGTATATGTATGTAACCAAACAAGTCTTGGACAAATAACAAGAAGAATTGAACTCCAACAGTTGATTTCCATTTTTGACCAACACATACATCTTCTCCAGTAAGATAATCACAAAACAAGGTCCACCAAAATATAGACAAGACACTAATCTCCAATCCAAAATAATTATCAAGAGGAACTCCCATAAACTGTTAAACACATAAATACAGTATCCCGACCTAGGATCTCCTCTCCCCTTTACTTAAGCACTTTGGGGAAAAGAAGCTTGTATTGCAACACATATCAACTACAAGAAGCAACAACTAAATCCCGCTCCATTGATCTCTTTTAATGGAAGTCCTCCTTTCTCCCTTAATAATGAATTTCATGACACACGTTGTGATCTATACCCTTTTTCTATGTGGTAGGAACCATAAGTACTATCGGACAGTGACCACAGTGGAAGCATCTGATTCAACAAAAGAAGGTTTCACAGAAACCTTGCCCTCTTTTATTGCCCCCCGGTATGTCAGAATAATTAGTTTAGTGTCCATCTCATGCCTCATCCATAAATATACAACTACCAGTCCATGGAACGAACTCTCCTGAGGACACGTGGTGGTCTTCGCTGCTCCACAACCGGGACCACTGTCTCCATGAGCTGCACAGAAAACCAATTACATAGTCATCAATACAGTATACTATGGAACCGAACTCTTGTTCTCACTTCTAAAGCAACGCCCAACATTTTGTTTTTTACTACTATGTTCCTTTCATACCTCACCTTCATCTGTTCACAAGAATAATTTCATATATTTGTAAGAAAGCTGGCGTTCTATGTTTACACTATGAATCAGTTAAACTTGTCAATTGGTTAAGTAAATTGGCATCATTTGATGTGCTAACTCGGTTGAGTCATTGGCAACTCGAGCAAGACTTGATCGATTCCCTAGAGACTATACTGAGACACTACCAATTCCGATTATCGTACTCAGCCAGGCCTATTAAGACTTGCACAATATGGAGAACTATGATTACACCAGAGTTCATTTTAATGACAATGTTCATTAAACTGGAACCCAGTAGAATCATTAAACAATCTACCAATATTGAGAAGGGTATCTTAATTTGGTTAACTAATCTATAAAACAAAAATAACACAAAAGATTTGCAGATGTAATTTCAACGATTTGCATAATTAGTGAAGTATTAGTAATGAAGATGATTTATATTGCAAGTTTTGAATAACAATGCATTTTGGTGATATTTGTCGTCATTAGAGAACAATAGACAAATCTTTTGTCATAGACAGTAAAGGTAGGTCCTACTTGATAGTTAATAGCCAAATTTTGAGACCAAAGCTTTAAGCACATAGTATGACTTGTTCTGTCCACTTAAAGCTTTTTAATTCATTATAAACAGCCACCAAATACTTTAAGATCATCTCAACATTAAACTACACTTTTTAATTCATTATAAACGGCCATCCAATACTTTAAGATCTTCTCAACTTTAAAGTTTAAACTATGCTCGTATTCAACGAAGCCCGACAAATTTATAATATTACTTTCATAACTTCTTTCTTTTGATTCATTAGCAATCCAAAGAAGAGGCAAATGCCAATGAAGTTATGAAACAGTGCTGGGAGGGGAGTGCTGATTGACACACTAAACATTACTAAATGAAAGATGTGGAAAATAATTGATACACACAACTGTTCTCTATAACTTCCATAAATCCTAGCTCTAAACCAAAGATATGAGCAAACATCACATGCATTACCGCAGAAGGTACACCTAAACTATATCATCAACTAAAATAGTTTCTTACGACAAGTCCAAAAGATGGGATTTTTAATAGTAAAAGAGCAATGTTCTCCTCCTCTCACTCTTGTCTGAATTCAACTTAACAATCCATAAAATCACAGCTTAAAAGAATCCTTCTTCTCCAGCCTGTCACTTCTGGTACATTCTTAAAATTCATAGCTATTAAGTGTATCTTTAGACCTTCCAGCATCTAAGATATAAATCTTAGTAAATCTATCTTAATCCAAATTCATGTTACATTAATACAGAAATAAATAAATAAAACTGACTCAGCACCAAGATTTATGATTTACTGGACTAGCACATATTGTTTTTGTTCACTATTGGAGTATGGTACTACTAGCAGCTAGATTAAAATGAATCAAGCTATTCATGAACACTTTGGGCTCGATCCAGTAAGAGATCGGTTTGTATTCATTTGCCAAGTAAACCAGGCAAGCTCAAACATTTTCCTTGTTGAGTAAATGAAAGGAGGCTGGAAAACCCATGGCTTTGTTCATTAGGTTTGCAAACTACTTCATTGATAAGTTTTCCTGAGTAGACTCGATAAGATTTATGAACATAACTCGTTCATTAAAGCATATTTGGGTTTATTACTACTTTTTCTCCAATCTTATCAGACTCAAGAATGATGTCAAGATCGAACTCAAAAGGCCAAACAAGTTGAACCCGAACTTGAAGGTCATTGTTTGAGTAGAGCTTGAGCACTCGTATCTGGTCTTGCATTGAGCTAGAGCTAGAAGGGCTGTTTGATTGATCGATCAGATTTTGAACAACCAAATGCTCAACTCGGCTTGACTTCATTGCATCCCTACTAACAGCCAAACAAATAGAATATAGCATATGGCAAAATGTATTTGGTGGGGACGGGAGAGAGATTTGTCCTTTTAGACATGGCTGAACACTAAAGTTTTACATTGCCCGCTATGTTCCTAAATTTTTATAGCATACCACCTCCGAGCAAAGGAATTAAAATAAATAAAATAAAACAATAAGTTATGTTTGTGCAAAATACCTAATTAACATATTAATAGAAATCCAGCCAAGAATCGAAGCTTCTACTAAGTTGAGCTGATGCGCTTCTTTGAATGGTCGTTTTCTTTTATCTAAACTACCAAACTTCTAAGACAATCTCGTTAATATTAATGTGAAGTAATAGGGCCAAAGCTCTGAATAAAATCCATACCTGCTTGTACCTTTCCTTAGTCCTCTGTTCCTGCAACAACAATCAATTTTTAACTCAAAGAATTTAATCGATAAATAAAAATAAACAATATAATTAAAGTGACTGGTAGATAAGTATTTAAAATAAATATAACGGTACACTCCTGATTATCAGTTTTCAAGGATGGATGACAATGTTCTTGAGCTTCAAAATACAATAAACAATGTATGAGGTGGCAAAAACAGAATGCAAGACAAGATTTAAGTATTTCCACACTTCCTCACAGACCCAATCATACAGTCCACATCGAATGAAAAGAGAGTTAAAAAAAACCACAATGGAGTAACCAAAGTTCTTCTTGGAAAATGTACATCCTAATGAAGTAACCATCATCCTTGTCTTAAACAACAGATGAGAAAAGATGAATAGAATTTCATGTTCAACCCAGCAATTTCTTGTTATTCCAGAATACTACACGGCAAGTATTCAGTAAGATTACTTTGTTATTGATGCTAAGTTTCTTCACATTAGTGATCTAAGGTTGCAATTATTGGCACAGCCATATGAGAACCATAATTAGTGTGAACAGTTAGTTAGACTAACCTCTCTACATGCATACTGTGTGACAGTTCAGTTAGACTACTTGGCAAAATCATAATTATTAATGAATATCTCTTAACTTTAGCAACCTGAGTATTCACATAACCATGTCGACCCGAATATTCACCACTGCGCGATCTCCAGACAAGCACTAAGTAACAATGTCTGGCAATTTTAAGTCTTTTTCTACATGGTATGTGTAGATGAAATAAAAACAACTTAAATTTGACAAATAAATTCCAGATATATAACATACTAAGCAATACGATTCAATAGAATAAAACATCAATTATTTAAAAAAAAGCTAAGCAACAATAGTAACAGGCAAGGCAATTACATGCCGTCAACTTCATGAAATTAAACACGGCAGCAAAATTTGGGGATCAAGCAAAAATACAGTACCTTCTCTTTCAACAGCCGTTCATTCTCCTCCTCCAGTTTCACTGCCAAGGATTCTAGTTCCACTAGGTATGCCTGAAATTCAATTAAAATACCAAATTCAACAAAATACAGTGAGAAGAAGGAAAAAGAAAAATTGTTTTAGAAGGACAAATTGTTTTCAAAAAAAGAAAAAAAAAAAACCTGCTTTCGCTCCCTTGACCTCGCTGCAGACTCTCTGTTCTTAATCATTCTCCTCTGTCTCTGCTGAGCAGCCTTGTCCAAGGGCTCCAAAAGAGCTCTTTTCCGCCCTCTTCCTCCAATCACCTCCACTCCATTTCCAAACCCTATCACACCATCAACACTATGAGTTGGAAACGGACTCGCCGGAATCGAATCAAACGAAAATAATCCTCCACTCAACCTCTCCGATGGGAGCATCAACGGCTCAACCTTCACGTCCTGTTCCTCCACCGCCCCGGCCTTCGCCAGAAAATCCTCCAGCGTCATCATCTCGTCATCCGGCACCTCCTGTTTACCCTCCCTCCTGTCACTCCGCCCGGCCACGATCTCCCTCCACACTTCATCAACCGTCTTCCCACCGGCACTCGAAGCACTCTCCTGCCGCCGAATCGTCGGCGTTCCGCTCGCTTCATTGTCGCTGATGGCGGTCACGGCACCGGCGGCATCTAACAAGGTGATTTCAGCGTCAAGTAGCGTGCTGTCGGAGGCTTGATTGTCGCCGTAGACATTTCGCAAGAGCCCGTCGACGGTCATCGATCCTGGATTGTTGTCGCTGTTGTTAGACTGTTGACGATGTTGATTATTACTGTGGTGGTTGATGTTGTAGAGCTCGGAGATGGATGATTTTGTAGATGAAGTTGATGATCTTCGTCTTAGATCCGAATTTCTCGAAGTCGAAGACGGCATCACCTTCGACGACGCCATCTCTGCGGATTTCTAGGGCTCCAAACAGATTTTCACTATCTCTCTATCTATCTACTGTCTTTCTCTCTCTCTCTCTACATTTATCCAAGTTTCTCTCTAGTGATTTTGTTGTTCTTCTCCTAGGGTTTTGGATTTTGACTTTGTTGTTCTGTTGGGATTCAGTGAGTGGAATTAGGGATTTTCACTCGCTGCAGCTGCGTGCTGCGCGTAAGTGTCGACTAATTACAACTGGGAGGGGGGGTTGAAAACGTACGGAGTTAGGGGCAAGGTGAAGTGAAACCGGAGACCGGAAGAGAATCCTGGAAGAGTTTACTATAAATGGAAAAGCAGTTGCCGGTAACCGGTTACTATAAGAGTATTGTTGCCTCGGTTTTCAGAAATTATTAGGGAGTACTTAATCATATAATGGAAAAGCAGTTGCCGGTAGACGGCTAATTTATTAATACTAGTGACCTTTTTTTCGGAAATTAGTACTAGTAGATTTATTTAGTTTGTGCACAATGCCCTCTCCCTTTCAAGAGTCAGCACTGTGAGCCTTAATTTTTTTTTTAAAGTGCATTTCAGTCATTATTTTTCAAAAAAAGTGCAAATACCTCCCCATTTTGAAAAAATAAATTAAAAATCCGATTTTACCCTTTTTCTTTCCCATTTTGCCCTTCTCACTTTATAAAATTAATACTAAAAATTAGTAGCCCACCCACTATGTTGCTGCCAGCCACCACCACTTCTTTCATCTCTCCAATCTTATATATATACAAGTGATATTCTACCAAACCGATGTCGAGCTTCAATAAACAAACCAGCATGCTTCAGTTCAAGCGACATTCCAGAGTGCTCCAATACCGGAGATGAAATTAACTGAAATGAAACACGCCGGAACTGAAATCGAGCTAACTCGGAGGCTCGCCAGTGAGAACTGGGTTTCGCTGAAGTGGGGTGAGGTCACTTGTAGCGTTGCCTTTAGGTGTGAGCTTCTTGGTTAGGTCGCCGGTGAAAGCTCGTGCCAGACTTCTAAGCTCATTGAAAGGGATTTCGATGTTGCTTGGGGGCTCGCCGAATTGTGTAAGCTTCACCGGTGGTTCTGTAAACTTCACAGATCGAGCTTGGGTCCGTGACCTTCAGTTTTTGTCGCTAATGTAGTACGTATAAAATTCTATACCTTTTGTCAGAACTGTCACCTTTTGAAGCTCCGCTGGAACTAATTTAAGCTCTTTAACTCGCTGCAATTGGGTTCGCCGAAAGTAAATGAAACGGAAAGCTCGCCAGACTGAACTTGATTAGTTGATTCTCAATGTTTCTCACTAGTGGTTGTCGTAGTTAAGACGTCGTAGTTCTGTACTCGCTAGCATGGTATGATTTTCTATGAATCTTGCTGCTTGGTGCTTGATGGAACACAGTGAATGGAAGAGTAACCTTCATAGACGGTGACGAATGGTCATCGTCTTCCCTTTACCATTGGATCGCTGTTAGCGATCCAACACATCACCAAAGCAACCATTAGGTCGCTGTCCTCTCTGCAGCGGTAACCAGGTCACTGGCGCATGACATGACTTCTAAAACTCTGGCGACCTAATGGTGGCCGTTATAGAATCAACATGGGTCTTCGCCATTAATGATCTGGGTTATTAATGGATTTTTCGGCAGTGACCCAGGTTATTAATGGCTTCTAATACTCGACGAGGGAACGAGTTGCGACAATGACGTTTGGATCTGGTGCAGACATGGATTATTGCCAGAGATATATGGATATTGCTTATAATAAAATGACTCGATTAGCCCTTAAATTAAAAGACATAAGAGCATATTCAAGGGTATATTTGTTACAAAAATGTTAGCTTTCCCATGTATGTGGTTGAGTTTGTGAATTGTCTAGAGTAACTTTACATTACCTACTTTTAATATTATTTTATTTTATTGACAAGAGAGTGTTATAGTCGTTGTATGCCAATACGAGAGTATTTGCACAAAATTGATAGTATAGGAGCTTAATACCACACAGGAATTTTTTGCACTATTTTTATAATATAGGGGATTTTATGCACTTTACCTATTTATTTATTTTTAGTTTGTATTTGTTGCCTCTAGTTTTCAGAAATTATTAGTAATTACTTAATCATTTTTTAAATTTTCTATTAATATATAAAAAAATATATGATTTTTAACAGGTCATGGATATACCGAACCAATAAACATTTCAATTAGGAGTGCAATTTAGGCTAGTCAATCCGAACCCAACTCGAACCCAAATTAACTTTTTGCAAGTTTGGACAATTATTTTTACAATTAAGGTTGGACTTGAGTTGAAAATTTGCAATCCTAATTTAGTTTAAATAGTGCTTGGATTGAAATACTAGCAATCCGAGCCTTAAGGTTAACTTTCATATATATTTTTTATCTAAAAAAATTGTATATAGTATTCAAATTATGATCACCTTTTTTTTCTTTTCAATTTTCTATGTTTAAATCTTAATTTATTATAAGATTTTTTAGACTTAAATGTCACCATTTTGTATGAGTTTTGATGTTAATCCTTTTTAAAAATAGATTAGATATTGGTCCTATTTTTAGACTTATTTGTTAGTCAACAAACGTGTACTAATTAAGGTTAACTTTAATAATGTCTTTTTAATCAAATTCCAAAACTATCCTCAATTTATTTTCTAGCAAATAACCCTAATCACAATCACAACCCATTTTTGTTCTTTCTCTAATTTGTATTGTCTTACAAAGTGAAGAATTCATGTAAGCCTTTTAATCATTCTCTCTCTCAAAACCAATCATGTGGGCTAGTATCGTGGTCAGGTCGGATTCGATCGACTGTTGGTGGCCAGGTCGGATCGAGGTTCAAGGCCTGTCGATCGACAATTCGTGGCCAGGTCAGATCGAGATTCAAGGTCCGTCGATAGACTGTTTGGTTTGGCCAGGGTTCGAGGCCCCCTGGTCGATTATTGCTTTTTTGCTGAGCTGGATTGTCTCATCCAAGTGTTGATTATTTTTGTCACTTAAAGATAGTACTGTCGTAGGATCAGTTTGACTTGACATTTGGTGACGTGGCTTAACCACATCCACACCGTGTATGTGGTTGAGTTTGGGAATTGTCTAAAATGGTAATTTTACATTGCCTATTTTAACATTTTTTTTTTACTGACAAGAGGGTGTTATAGTCCTTTTATGTGAACATGGGGTATTTGCACAAAATTGATAGTATAGGGGGGTTTTATACCACACAGAAACTTTTTTGCACTATGTTTATAGTATAGGTGGGTTTTTTGCACTTTCACCTATTTATTTATATTTAGTTTGTATTTGTTGCCTTAATTACTTAATCATTTTTTAATTTTCTATTTAAATAAAAAATATATATGATTTTTAACCGGTCATGGATATAAAGACCCAATAAACATTTCAATTAGAGTTGCAATTTGGGCTAGTCAATCAGAACTCAACTCGAATCGAGATTAACCTTTTGCAAGTTTGGAAAATTATTCTTACAATTAAGGTTGGACTTGAGTTGAAAAATCTCAATCCGAATTTAGTTTAAGTAGTGCTGGATTGAGGTACTAGCAATCCGAGCCCTACCCGAAGTCGAATTCTAATATTATTTTCATATATATTTTTAATTTTTTTATTTTTAATTTAAAAAAATTATATATAATAAACAAATTATGATCATCCTTTTTACTTTTCAATTTTCTTTGTTTAAAACTTAATTTATTATAGGATGTTTATTAGACTTAAATCACATCATTTAGTATGGGTTTTAATGTTGATTCTTTTTAAAAAATAGATTAGATATTGGTCCTATTTTTAGACTTATTTGTCAGTCAACAAACGTGTACTAATTAAGTTAACTTTAAGAATGTCTTTTTAATCAAATTCCAAAACTAACCTCAATTTATTTTCAAGCAAACAACCCTAATCACAATCACAACCCATTTTTGTTCTTACTCTAATTTGTACTGTCTTGCGAAGTGAATTCATGAAAGCCTTCCATCATTCTCTCTCTCAAACCCAATCATGTGGGCTAGTATTTTGTCTCTTCTAAGTTTTAACATAAAAAAGAATTACATCAAATGCATGTAGGTGATTGAAGGTGGAATTTGTAACCCGGAAGAAAAAAACTACAGCCTATCTTGCTGAAAGAGGAAGAAAGCTAGCCCCGAGTGGATCTCAAAAGTTATTCCTCAATTGAATAATATTTATGAAAAGGGGCAAGATGCTTTATTCCTTATTAGGAAGATTTGTATTCTCCTCGTTGTTATTTGCAATTTGGGGTAGTTTTATCTCTTAACGTTAACATTACTTAATGGACCATTTGTTGACTAACCTAAGTCTAAAAATATTGCTAATCTTTAATTTTTTTTTTTTTGCAAAAGAGACCAATATCAAAACCCATATAAAATGATGAGATTTAAGTTCAAAAAACCCTTTATTACATGTAAACATTTTGGATAGTTAATTTTGTACAATTAAAAATTTGCTGGGAAAAAAATTATTACAAAATTGCAATAAGTTTTTCAAATTTTTTTGTGCCTAGGAGTAAATAACAGTAGGGTCCCGACCGAGGCCGACAAGTTTCACTAATATCAATGTATTGAAATTTTAATTCGGAACTAACTCAAGATCAATGTGATTATTGATCATTTGAGTAATCCAAATTAACCTGATTTTATTACTTGAAATGTCAGCCGATTTGCAAATTCGAGTTTTAAAATAGGAGAATGTGTTAGGCTCAAGTTAATTAGTTAGGGTTGAATATTTCATATGGCTAGTTCGGCTAAAACTATACTCCCAACCCACCCAAGTTGTAGTCCTAATTTTAATCCCAGATAGTCTAAATGACAAAGAGTCTCATCTCACATGCGGTAGGTTGAGAGATCGATTCTCTCCCTAGAAAGTTTTTCAATAATTACTTTGTACGTAAATGTGAGATAGAAGACTATATTATCCCGTGGGTGAATTATGAGGTTCTATAAGAGGTCGAAACCGCTATATTCGATTAAAAAAAAATTGATAAGCATTTTTTGATTTTTAATGTCGGCAGAGGATTCGGTTTATGTTGTGAAAATGCTCTGGGTTTTGCATTCTATCAACGTTAAAATTTACTCCTCTTGCCTCTCCCCTCTTTTCAGCTGAGAATGAGCTCTAATAAAGATCCCATATAAGATAGCTCAACAACATCAATTCAATTAGAAACATACCATTCAAACCTAGAAGACTTAGACAAAATTTGCATTCCAGGAATGCCAGCAAGTGATTAGGTGAACCGTTTTGACTGGCCTTTTAGGTCATTCAATCATTTTTCATTCAATTAAGAAACATATCAATTTTTTCATATGTTGATTATCTCCATGATTATATAAAGGAACACATCTTATAATGTAATAAAGAACACACCTTATATTTGAGTAATGCTCCAACCTTTCATCTTGAAAGAAGGGGACAAATCACTGTTTAAGTACATAATACTTTGTAGTATTTGCACGTATAGAGGCCGGATATCAGTTCGAATCCAGTGTGGTTATGCGACATTATCCATCATATTATATATATATATATAATGTATGGAAATAGAGAATTATATCATCATCAATTGTGGCATAATCTCTTACTTACATAAATTTAAGTTATTCAGAAGGAGACTTAGGACACCATTTTCCTTTTTTAATGATTTCCTTTACCAGACGCGGGTTCAGCCAGAGGGATGTAGAAGCTTGATTGATCCTTTGGCTGCTGGCATGAAAAGGGAGGAACCTGTAAATTTCTTCTTAAGAAGATTTTGTTTGATTAAACGCTAAAGAATAAGATCAGAATACCCAAAAGCTACACTAAATAAGATTTTGCCAACTTACCCCAAAAAAAAAATTAAAAAATTTATTTCAGATTAGGACAAAATGATATATATATAAAAATAAAATAAAAAGGAGGAGGTTTAGTTCGCTTATCTAGAACTGATATAAAAATAAATAAAAATGATTATAAATGATATAAAAAAATAAAAATTATGAATTCTATTTGTTTAGTTGGCTTGCCAATTTCATACTCAAGCTTAAATAAAAAATAAAAAATTGATTACAAATTTAGACAAGTCTTGATAAAACAATTCATGAAAGTGTTTTAATGTAAAGTTATGAATTTGGAATCTTACTGGAATTTGAATCATTTACTTAATAACTAGTGTATGATATAGAGTAAAAATGCTCTTAAGAGGGTTCCATCGTAAGTAGGGGTGGGAAAATATTCAGGTGATTTCGCAAATCAAATCCGATCCGTGCAAATCGGATCGGAATGCTACACCTACGTAGCGATGGCGGATTCAAAATAATTGAGTCCGTAACTCACAGATCGGATCACGGATTGAGCTGTTAAAAATCCAATCCGTGAAATATATATATATTCAAATAATATATTAGTTAATTTAATTAGTTAATGATAATTTAATGAATTATAAGAATGTATTACTTAATAATCATTTAAATATATGAATTAATAGAAATAAATTAAAATTTTATCTATTGGGTCATGGTTAAAAGACAGATAAATAATAATAATGGATAATTTAGATCAATCTGATCCGAGCCGATTAGTGCGATAACAGATTGGTGGCAGATTAAGATTTGCCTAATCCATTGGGAGCGGATCGGATTGATGCATAATCCGATATGATCTCATCCGTGGCCACCCCTAGTAAGAAGAGTCACGAACTTTTCATATCACTGAATTGAGACCGTTTTATAAATTCGTAAAAATTCATATGAATCATTTAATACATTGAAAATTTCTAATATTTTAAGAGTTTGAATTTTAATATTATTTTATTACATTGGCATAATCTACCCTCTTATTTGAATACTCTTAAATTTTACTAATAATATTATGGGTAAAGTACAACACCACCCCTTGAGATTTGTCAAAAATGACACAAAAATGCAACTTACTTATTTTTAGGACAATGACATCCTTTGAAGATTGAAAAGTGGACAAAGGCACCCATGTAGCCAACTAGCATGAAAAATTAACCAAATTGCCCTTTGACCATTTAGTGGACCTTTTTAACTTTACAAATTAATAAATTGAACAAAACTACCCCTATGACCAATTTATGCATTCAGCCACAATACTAGGAATATATATATATATATATAATCATCTCCTACTTTATGATAAGATCACCATCCCCATTTAATTTCATTCTGCCACTATCCTCATAAAATTCTTAAAACATATTCAATGCCATACTAATATGATTATATTCATGTTTAAGCACAAATGCATAAGTAGATGAGTACAACTCCAAAAAACAATACCATTTGGATATTGTTGGAAACGGGGGCATTAAAAACATAAACTTTGGATAAGATTTGAAATAGATTCCGCTACTAATTTTTTACGGATCTTTAGACAAGCACGTTTCTCTCCGCAAGGAGATGAACGTGGTATATTTACTTTCTGAAATCCGTTTCTGGATGAATGAGAAATTAGCTCCAAAGTGTAGTGTTTTGATAAGCCTAAATAGGTATGCAAAATGTGGAAAGTGTTTGTCCCACATGGAAAAAATGTTGAAACAAATTGAAATTTAAATAAGCTGAGTTTAGGATTTGGGCTTGGGCTTGGGCCTAATTGTAAAGTCCAGATTATTCTTTTTTGAAATTTTAGATTGGGCCTAATTTTGGGCTGGGCTTATTTAAATGGGTTTTACAAATGAGTAGGTTTTTTTGGGTGGTTGGTTTTTTGAATTAAAAAAAACTACTTTTTAGTTTTTCTAAAAGGTTACACCTTTTAAATTAAAAAAAACCATATTTTAGTTTTTCTAAAGGGTTACACCTTTTAAATTAAAAAACCACTTTTTAGTTTTTTCAAAAAGTTACACCTTTTTTCGAACCATCATGACCCATGGTTACACCCATTCGAAAAGACACATTGCAACCTATTGGAATGGATGTGTCTATTGGTGAACAGACACCATGTGAACCATTGCAACCTATTGGAATGGATGTGTCTATTGGTGAACAGACACCATGTGAACCATTGCAACCTATTGGAATGGATGTGTCTAGTGGTGAATAGACACCATGTGAACCATTGCAACATATTGTAATGGTTGTGTCCAATGATGAAGAGACGCACCCAATCAGAAAAAGCATTTCTGTTTCTATAAATACCCCCATTTGGATCATTTGCAATTTATTCATTTTCATTTTCTTCTATCTCCCTCTCTAGACTAGAATCCAACCCAAGTGGGTTCAAACCTTAGGTTAAGTGGTTCGAGCCACTTCGATCCTAATCCAATTTCATCGAGCTATATTAAGATTGGTCCGAACCATTTGGTTCGGATTACACCCAATTCAGCATTTATATAGTATATAGATGCATTTTTGAGTCAGAGAGAGTATTACACGGAGGAGGTTCGCCGTATCCACGAGTTTGTAGTGCTGCTACTGGTGGATGTAGACCGTTGTATCCTGTGAGATAGACGCCACTGAGTCCGTTAGCACCATAGCGGGGCGAATCTGTCTTAAGAACATAATATCCAATACTAGCCTCGGTCTAGGTTCATTCCTTGCATATTATTATTATTTTATTGCTTTATTTTGTATTTATAATTAAATATAGAGTTGCATATTTAATTAATGATTTATTAGCATATTGTTAATTATCTCATGACATATTAGTATAAAGGTTGTTATATCTTAAAAGTCACATTAATCATATATTTTACCAACAGATATATCCCTTTCACAATATGTATGTGACTACCAAACTCAACTATGAGATCATGGACTATGTAATTAGCCATTTGCAACTGAGAAAAATAATTCACACGTGCATAAGATATACAATGTTATCAGAGCATGCAATAGAAACTTGTTTACAGAGCGTGCAATTAATCAAAACTCTAGAGACAGCATGCATAGGATATGCACTATTAAGACAAGAACCAAACCAAGTGATTGACACAGTTTATGTCTACCAGAGCGGGACACAAAATTACCACTTGTTTTGCATAAAGTCTGTCATACAATAAACATTCCTAGATCAATCATTATGGTTGCAGAAAATCAGTAACATGCAATCTCATAGCTTGCAATCTCATCAAATTAGACATGCAATTTATCAAAATAACAAAATTTCGGTAAAAAAACACTTTTTTTGTTTGTAAATTAATAGATAAAATAGTAAAGAAAACAGGAACAAATTTTTTGTAAATTAATAGATAAAATAGTAAATAAAACATGAATAAATTTTTGGTAAAAAAAAAAAAAACTAATTACAAACTCTATATCCAACATTATAACTCTTAGCCCAGCAGGTTGCAGCTTAAAAAAAAAAACTGCTAGGAAAGAGTACTTAATAGCCAAGCAAAATTTTTATACATAGAAACCCTAATTTCAATTCAAGTAGCTTCCACAAAAATATTTTCAGAGAGATTTTTTCATATAATGTGTAAACAAATGTAGAAAAGGCGATGCATTGTACTACAAAATGCAAGCTGTTCTAAAGGTCTAAAACGAAGAGGAAAAAGCAAACTAAGTACAAGAATAAAGCTAGTACAAAAAGATTTAAAGAAAGATTAAGATTTCAATTGAAGATTTTCTCATCAAACCCACAAATAAAATAACAAACAGAACAAAGATATATAAATATATATACACACAAATAGATATATATATATATATATATATATATAAAGAGAGAGAAAAGTGTGTTGAGAGAGTACCTGAGATGTGTGGAGACCAAAGTAGAACAAAGATATTGGTTGGTCTTGACGAGATCACGAAATCAGCCAAATCAGAGCAGAACAACTAAATCAGCCGAACACTGGTTGGTCCAGAACTAGGGTTTCGAAATGATCATGGTGACAAACTTAAGGTTTTAGAGAGGCAGATATGGTGATACGAAGAGAAGAAATGAAAAATTAGAAAAGAGAAAGAGAGAGATGGTATGTGGTTGATGGTTATAAGATTAGGGTTATCAACGGGTTAGGTTAATCTGTCGCCAAGTGGTGTTAATTTATTGCGCTCAGCTTTCAGGGACAATTGCGTCATTTTGTCAGGTCTGATATTTTGCAATAAATCTGAATTTAATATTAAGGGGCAATTTTGTCTTTTCATATGATTTAAGGACTTGTTTGGATGGAATTTCTTCAAGGGGTGTCATTGTCCTAAAAACAAGTAAGTTGTATCTGTGTGTCCTTTTGGCAAACCTCAGGGGTGTTGTTGTACTTTACCCTAATATTATTTTATTGCATTGGCATGTATAGGTTTTCAAATCTACCCTCTTATTTGAAATGGTGAGGTCTACAATAATATTAGTTTTTACTTTTATCTTTTCCATGCAATACAGGTAAATATTATTATTATTTTTCTATAATATGTTTTTGTTACTGCAATCCCTTGTCAAGAATTGACATTCGGAGGATGTGTTTGTTAGATATAAAAGAGTGAAATTCTATATTGTATTGATGTGTATGAGATGTATACAAGAGGGGTTTATATAGAAGAGGTTATGTGTGATGAACAAGTAACCCTATATGTATATGGTAACTATATATATGGTAATCCTATACAAGGTTGAAATCCTATATATTATAATCCCATATAAGGTTATAATATATTATACAATATAGTAATAATATATTCTACAATATATTCTAATAGCCCCCTTCAAAATCAATGTGGATTGAATGAAACCATCTTGAGTTTGGAAATGAGATCTTGAAAGCGGCATAGCGGAAGCGATTTGGTGAAAACATCAGCGATCTAATCATGTGAAGTGATGTACTGTAGTTGTAAGGTCTTCTAAAGAAGATGATGATAGGGCAGTGCTGACGTGGCAGAATGACGAGTCGGTGCTGGCATGGCCTGACACGTGGCACAGCGTGGATCTGTTGCGACGGTGCTTACGTGGCAGGATGACGTGGCCTGACACGTGGCACGTCGTAGATCTGACGCGGCGGTGATGACATGGCCTGACACGTGGCGCGGTGTGGATTGGTTAACATTGTCATCCCCGATGGTAACCATGTTGAAGGTGCGTGTGAGCACATGATGACCACTAATGGCGCGTAGTGGCGCTATGACAGAACTGATCTGACACATTGAGGTGCGGGATTACTGGTGGTGTGCGTAAAAGCGTATAGAAAAGTGGGATTACCACTTGAAGCTTATGGTGGCGCGGTGACGGAACCGATCCGGCACGTTGAGCATCTCTGAACGAGGCATCTCGTTAAACAACGAGGTTTCCCCATACAGGGCAGCCCTAGGCGGGGCTTCTCTAAACGAAGCATCTCATTGGGTTTCACGAAGACTTAGACAATAAGGTTTCCCCGGGGCATATATGAAGATCTTAGAGTGCGGAAATGTGAATTTGCTAGTTGACTGCCGCCGCCGAGGATGAGGCTAACGGTGCCATCCCCGACGGTGACTACGATAAACTGGTAGATTGTTTACCAAAGATCGAAAGGCTCTAATACCACGTTAAATATCAAAGAGCAAAATTATATATTGTATTGATGTGTATGAGATGTATACAAGAGGGGTATATATAGGAGAGGTTCTGTGTGATGAACAAGTAACCCTATATGTATATGGTAACTCTATATATGGTAATCCTATACAAGGTTAGAATCCTATATAAGTTTAGAATCCTATATATGGTTAGAATATATTATACAATATAGTAATAATATATTCTACAATATATTTTAACAGTATCCAATACTCTTCCATTTCAGTTGGTTGAAGGTAGATAAAATGAATTGTTTGGAGCTTCTGAAGAAGCTTTGTCAGATGGAGAGATGGGAGAGTGGAAGAGCTGGAACAAGACTCTACCCTTTCAATAGGAAATTGGATACAAACTGCACCTTTAGATTTTATTATCAAGTGTACAATCTTTATGAAGCTGATTTTGAAATCTAAAAATTATGTATTTAGATTTTAGTTTTCTTGTAGGTTGTCATGCTCCGATCTCCTTATATAGGCACTTACCCTTACAACGAGTGGCTTTGATATGTAAAAGTGTCAACGATCTGACCGTGGAGTGAATTCTAGAATTAAGTTCTCAAATCATCCAAAGAACAATCTTTACAACTCTAAAAGATAAGACTAAGTCTGAAAAGTCTAAACAACTCCATACTGCTCTAGAAATATTCGAAAAGGTCTGCAATTGTGTAGAAAAGTCGTAAAGGTTTGCAATTGTGTAAAGAAGTCTAGAAAGTTCCCTGCAGATTCTGTCGAGCCAAGTGCCTAGCCAGTTAGGGTTCTATTGTTTTGAACCTATCTAGTTTGAAGGTTCACCAGGCAGATTCTGTCTAGTGACATAATTGGTTAGGCACTTGGCGAAGTCGGAAATGTTTGCTATTGTGTAAAGAAGTCTAGAAAGTTCCTTGCATAATTTATTTTTTTTCTTGTAAAATTTGATGGAATAAATTTTGTCCAATATAGGGTTTTTGATTAAAAAAAAATTTTAAATTCTTTTTTCTACTCTATTTCAGTATGATTCTAATGATTTTACTCGCCATCAATTTTTGCCTTTATTTGAATAATTTTTTCTTCTATTCTATTTAAGTATGATTTTATTGCTTTTACTTGCCATCACTTTTTTAATCATTATTTGAATATATTTTTTTTTTACTTAAATTATATTTAAATTGATTGTTACTCACTTATATTGCACGTACGTTGTTTACTAGTATTACTAAAAGTAAAAGTGTTTTAAATCATTTAGTTGTAGTAAAATTTCTAAACAATTCTCTCTCTTATGTATATTTGAATGATTTAGAAGCTGACATTTAGATAAATTTTTGATTATATTATAAAATAGGCATAAAAATTAATTTCATTAATACTAAATATGTTATTGTTTCAAGTGAAGCATCATCAAAAGACGAAATGGTGGGGCTTGTGAAATTTTTTCCTTCAATTTGATAGAAGAATAATTAGACGAACAGTTTCTAAGCTACATGTTTATTTTTGTTTTATTAAATAAACTTCTTTTCAATTTAGGATTCACAAGGACACAAAAAGAAATACTCTCTTTTAACTTCATATATAATACACAAATCATTACTCTTATCCAATTAGGATCTGAAGAGACAAATAGTCATAGTGACTCTCTTAAATCCAAATCTCAAAGTGTCACTATCTAAATCGATTCTAGTCATAAAGAGACATGGATATGAATCATCGTTAGGGATGATAATTTCCTTTGACTCGACTGTTTTGCCGTTAGGGATGATAATTTCTTTTGACTCGACTGTTTTGCCATTCTTAATAAGAAGGATTTGGTATTCCTTAAATGGTTTGAGACGGTCCGAAGTGGATTTAGTAATAAATCCTATTATATATGTATATTTAATATATATATATATATATATATATATTAGTATTCATTATTTAGTAATTTAAAAGCTGGACCAGCTTATTCATCAGCCTAGTTTAAGCTATGGGTTATTTTTTTCTACTAAATAATGAAAGTGGCGATACTTTATCTACCGAAATAAGAGCATGGATGATATATCAATTACAAACCCATCTCAGAGTAAGAGTGGAATTGGTATAACGAATTTTCTAATAGACAGGAATAGGGTTTTTGGCCAAACCCGTTCCAACTCCATCCAGTTGTCATCCTAAAGTTTGGGCTCTTGCTCTAGCCCCAAGGGTGCAACTAATGATAGATGGTCATTAAACTAGGTTATTAACACATTTCCTAAGGTTCTAGTGGTTGGGGTAATGGTTTCCAACAATTATGCATCCTCGGTCTAGGAAAATTTTTTGACCATGTTTCACCTAAACGGTTATAACTCCTTTTGTGGTTAGAATTTTTTAGCAAGGGCAGTTTCATTGGAAAGTAAACTTCAAAATCTAAAAATTGGGCACCAATTTTGGTCTCATTTGGATTAAAAATGAAGGAGTTATAGCAATTTGAAATTGAGTGAAGCATAAAAGTGAGTCGGCTCAAACTCAAATAACAAAATCATGAAATAGATAAAAACCTAAAAATACCTCAACTTTGTATTGTAACTTTTTTTCTTGTACGTAAAAATATTTTAATTTATTTTTTATATATGAAATAAACTTCTATTTGATTAATTATTCAAAGAGAGAAATAATATTATTTATTTTTTACAGTACTAATAAACACTTTATGTGTTTTGATGCTGAGCTAAAACAATTTGTCCAGTAGCGCATTTCGGGCAGATGTTACACCATCAGGCAGATGTTACATATTAAAAGAAAATATGTGCAGACTGATTTTTCACTTTTAGATGTATAATTTTCATGAAAGCTAATTTTTATGTCATAAACTCCCACCTCCTTATATAGGCACTTGGCCTTATAACGAATGCTATGAATTGTACAAGTCCGATCAATAATTCTATCTAACAATGGAGAGAATTCTAGAATTTTTCAAAGAATAATCTCTACAACTCTAAAAATATCTATAATGTACAAGATCAATCTAGAGAACTCTAGGCTACCCTGTACAGCTCTAAAAATATCTATAATATACAAGACCAATTTAGAGAACTCTAAGCTACCCTTTACAACTTGTTATCTAGATAACTCCACACTGCTTTAGAGAAATCAAAAGTGAAATGATAAATATTATGAAAAAGGTATATTATCATTAAGTGTAATTTAAAAACAAATTTATAGTAAGAGAAATAGGAGAAGAGGTAGAAACCCTAAAACAAATTAAGAAGAGAATCTGCAGAAAGGAGAGAAACCTCAACAAATTAAGGAGAGAAACGATGGATGCTTTGAGATGATGCACATTTTGGCAGGGTAACATTTCGTGATTGATAAATATATACACACTTGTGATTGATCAACAACTTTGAGAATCCGTTTGGAGTTGCTGTTAGAATAAAAGAAGCATTTTTGCCACTAGAGTTGTAAAAAATTGTGGTTGGCCGAAAACAAGTTAGGTGACATATTATATAATAAGTACTTCTTATAATTAAATTATTTTTAAATTTGTTTGGTAACAATATTTTTTAAAAGAATTTTTATTTACTAATTTTACAATAACATCCTTTAATATAATGTTCCAATTATTTGATAATAGCAACTTTATAAAAAAGAATAGTTGAGATTGTTGTTATAGAAATAAAAAAGCATAAAATTGTTTAATTAATAAAAACTAGTTACCTAAAATATACAACCTCTACTTATGATGCAGGTTAAGAAGTTTCAAATTTTAACTTCATTCAAAAGCTAAAATTAATAACCTTTAAAAGTGTTTTTAATTGTTACCAAAAGGCAAATTTTTTAAAATCAAAGCACTTATTTTAAAAGCAAACCCAAATGAGCAATCCCATTGAAAAGCAACGCTTATTTTAAAAGCAATTCCATTGAAAAGCAATCCCAAACCGCATGTAATTTACATTATGACTTCCAAATTAACATTACAGTGAAATCAGGTTGTGTAAGTGCACGGGTATTTATATATATAAGTGAAGATTAAGTTGTGCATTGGAGACGGATGCTGTGTTGCAGAGAATCGGGATTTTCATGGAATTAAATTAGGGTTCACGTGCCCTGGAGCAGGACATCTAACCACCTTTAAATGTTTGATTTGTTAATGGTTTTTTTATGACAGTTGCTCCATGCTTGTCCTGCGGGTCGTAACCATGTGCTTACAAATATCAAAAGAGATACTTTACGAAAAGAAAAAACACAAAAATATTAAACGAGATAATTAGGGACCTCCTTTCGTCGATCTCCCTTGATATTTGTATATTCATAACATCAACTTAACGGAAAACACTCTAACTAACTGAAAATGATGACGTCAGCAATTTTTAATTCTCAAATTCCTATTATACCCTTGCAAGACTTGTAAATAAAGCAATTAAAATGTCTAAAATACCTGTAATTATTTTTCCTCTATCCTTGCACTCTTCCTCTCTCCCTACACAACCCTTTCTCAATTTTCTCACGTTTGATTCTGCTTCCTTTGCTAAAAAAAAAATTTGTTCACGGCATCATGGCTACCAACGATGATGGTGGTGTGTTTGCCGGAGACAAGTCCAAGGCACCACCATGTTGACACAGCCCCAACCCAGACACCACTGTCATCCCTCCATCGCCATCACCACGTACTAACATAGTAGACTCTCAACAGAAGTGAAGTTCACCGGTAATGGAACCACCTGAACTAGATCTCGCTGGAATTGAGGTGGGTAAGTTAATGAAGCTCGCTGAACTGAACCGAAACTCACCGCTGTGACGAAGCTCGCCGGACTGGATAGAAACTAACCGAACAGTGACGGGGAGTCAGAGGTGGAGCCTCAACTGTTGGCTCGTCTGTGATGATTAATTCTGTTTCCATCTTCAATTTTCCCATACCGGCGTTTGCTTCCCGGGCTGGTGCAACTAGTCCCTGAAAAATCGACCATCAAGCCAAACCCAAGACCCAAAGTTGTTCACAGCCACCGTCGCCCGAATCGGGTCACCAACACCACCACGTCGTCGCCGGTAAGTTCAGTGCACCGCCCGGCAGCAGAGAAGTTGTTCTCTTCAGCCATCCTTGATCATCTCTCTCTTTCCAGATATTTTATCTCTAGTATATTTCAGAGAATGCAATTGATGATGCAAATGCGAAAAGGAAATAAAGAAATTTGGTGTCGGCAAAATATGAAAATCAAAGAAAATGAAAGTTGAAGTGAAAAGGTTAAGACATTCAATTGAATAAATTGATTAGAAAGTTAAGAAAATAAAAAAGGGTCAAATATTTTAGGAACTACAAGCAAAGCAACAGCAAAGGAACACTCCGGCGAAGCAACAGCAAGGCAAGGACTGCATCACGTCACCACCAAAACCTGTAGCTCCACCACCGCCATCCCCACCCCATAACCACCGCCATCCTCTCTCAAACTGATATGGGTATCTCTTCTTGTCCCAAAAATGGGTCTGCAAAAAGGGGTCTGCTAAAGGTCGGATAGAGGAAAGAGAGTAAAAAAATACTTTGAGCGTTTTTGTCTTTTCAAAATTTATTGTATTTATAATAAAACACAATACAGATATAATAAGGGTATAAAATTAATTTCGATAGAACCACCATCCATCAAAGAGCTCTATCAAGGGACGTCATTGTAATTTAATAAATAAAAAGAGAGGTCAGTGTAGGTTGACGAAACATCAGGGAGGAGGTCAGTGTGATTATCCCATATCAAAATTGGCTAGGCACTTGACTTCAAGAGGGAACCATTTGATCATATTATGCAGCTAAATTAAATGTTTAGATATCATAACAACTAGCTGATTTTACCCTTATCCTTATAACTTATTATCTTCTCACAGATTTCACTTGATCTGCAGTTTTCTTAATTAGGAATTTCTTGAATTCTGCTGTCACACTAAAATGATTTCCTACAACAATTTTAGATTTTCTGTTACGAGGGGAAGTATTCCCGGAATAAAGTTCAGGTAATAGCTGCTTCTAGATGATGATTCAACAATATAGATCAATTGAAGCTAGCTCCATACAGTATATAATGGTTTTCTTCACTCAAGCTGCTTTTTGTCACTCTGACTCAATCGTCCATAGAGAATAGAGGTAATTACCACGAACAAAGAAATGCCTGTGTCATTCTAAATTCTATTTGTTTGCCTCAAGGAAACTGTCTACATAGATCATTGCATGAAAATACTCTTTTTCTTTGACATCATGTATGACAAGATCCCTACTCGTTCCTTCGTGTTGTATAAAACCAACTTAGGCCCGTTTGGATGGGTTTTTTAAATGCTGTTTTTGATTTTTTTTGGACTAAAAAGCTATTTTGAGTCTCGTTTGACAATTTTTTAAAAAAAGCTTTTGTTCTTTAAGCTCCGCTTGTTTAGGCGTAAAATATTGTTTAAAAAATATTTTTTTATTTTCTAGTATTTGATTGTCGTAAAATATTTACGTAGAAAAAAAATTTTAACCATCAATTTGCGATAAGTTATTTTACATGTCACGTCTAATAGATTCACCTCAATCTCGAGATAAATATTTATCAAATACCAACAAAGTAAAAAAAAGAGAATATTTTACCTAAAAAAAAATTTTAAATCAAAACAAACATTGCCTTAGTGTTGCCTATTAATGGCATAACTTTCCTCCAAGTCCCCCGGGTGGTCAACTTTTCTCCGACAACCAATTCTCAGTGAATATACATACATGCTATCATAGCTTGTGCTCACCAGTTTTGTAATCATCACAACACTTCATACCCAAATCTAATTAGGTCATCAGGACGGAAACCCCACCGAAAATAAAAAAATATAGTACGAAGGCAACGTGGAGGAAGCATCAGATCAACAAGGATAACGAGAAACAAATTTTATTTATTTATTTATTTTTATTTTTTTTAAGTAAATAAAATATTTGTGGAAAAAATTTGGTAATGAAAAATTTTAAGAAATGTAATTTTTCGTTGTGATGAATAAAATATTATATTTAAAATTTTCATTTCTCATATATTTTGTTGGCAAACTTTTAAAAATCAAAAGGCAAAAAAAATAAAATCATACAACAATTTAAAAAAGAACTTATTTTGTTGTGAGTTTATTTCCATACATAAATCTTACAGCCAAACATATCTTATTCTATTTATTTAATTTTTTTTTTTAACCCGGGATGTTCGGGATAGTACGAACCCTTAGGGCCCCTCGACAACTCGACTAATCTCCGAGGACTGGGAAGGGCATCTCTCCACCCGAACCGAGTAAGTCACTGCAAGGGCAGCGGAAGCTAGCAAAAAGAACACTCAACGGGACTCAAACCTTAGACCTTGAACTTGTTAAGCTCTAAAGTCCAGCGAGTAAATCGCTAAACCATATCCGAAGTGAATTCTTATTCTAATTGACATCTCTTTTTTCTCAAAAAAAAAAAAAAAAAAAAAAAAATTTCTGATTTACATGGATTGAACTGTGTTATAATAAACCTTATCTGAAGTAATTATTATTTTTGAAAATCCCTTTCACTAAGGAAGAAAGAGAAAATTTAATGAAGAAGATAATTGCTTTATTTGAGTGAGATTGGGATTGGCCGAAGTAGCACCAAAGGAAAGTAAATTTTAATTGGTGATTATAATGGAGGGTAATTGCCAACTCAATGATGAGTAGGTTATCTCTATCTGTGTGCTCGAATCATAAATGTATAAATAATTATTGACCTATTCACGGTGAGTAGGCAAGTCTTGTCATTTTTCTTATTTATTATTTTCCCGTTTTTGTAAATACTGTAGATGTGTGCATTTGTGATTGGAGTTTAAAAATGACATATTCACCATAGGGATGGCAACGGAGTGATTTTGGGCGGGTGTACCCTGTCCCGCCCCACAACCATTTAGAAACTCCTGCCTTGTCATCATCCAAAACCTCCTAAACGGGGCCCTTTCCACCCTATCCCCGTCCCGTTTTACTTTTTCACCCTGCGAGCACCCGCCCCGCTCTGTTTAGTTACAAAATTTCTCTTAATTTTTTTTTCCTCCTCAAATACAATTATATAACTATTGAAAGAATTCATAAAAAATAAGTAATCAATAATTTAACATAAAATTCAAGGGTATGAACGTTCTTAACTCGTAGGGCTCTGCTGCTTAGGGATGTCAATTTCCTTCGACCTAACTGGTTTTCGCCCCTAATCGGGTGGATTTAGTGGTCCCTAAATAGGTTTGGAACGGGTATGGTAAAATAATTGAAAATCTGAAGTGGTTTTAGAGTAAGGCGGATTCAATGATGACCCAAACCCGACCCCACCCTGATTATATATGTACCTTTTAATTTTTTTCTATATATAAAATATATATTTTATATTTTTAAGACTCTTGTTACTTTAGTGGAAGTGTGTTAATATATTAATATTCACTACTTATTAATTTTAAAGTTAGGCCAGCTTATTTATCAGTCCAATTTAAGTACATTAGGCTAATTTTTTTTTTTTACTACACGATAAAAGTGGCATAACCGGGCCCACCCCTGCTGCACTCTGCAATTAAATGGAGTACATGGGATGAGTCGGTATTTTGTTTACCGAAGTAAGGGCAGAGATGATATAATAATTACAAATCCGTTCCGAAGTAGGGGAGTAGTTGGTATGATAAATTTTTTAATGGACGGAGCCCGTCCCAATTCCGCCCCGTTGCCATCCCTCTGCCGCTTTCTAGAACGAGAAAAAAAGTGAGTGGATGTAATTTATGATTTTTAAAGCTAACTATATACTAAAAAAATAAAAATAATTTAATAATTTACTTACCTAAATGGGATGAGACGGTACGGGGTGATCCCCCAACCCTGCGCCGAACTCGCGCATATTTTCATAAATAAAAATTAGCCCAACCCAAATAAACTAAAAAGTTTCATAAAATCTTTTTAAACGGAATAGAGTGCGGCTGGTACCCGTCCCACAAGACAAATTACCATTCCTATTCACCCGTGTTAGAAGATGATGATGATGATTATTATTTTGGAGCTTTCGTTATAAGCAAATCAACCAAATAGTAGTTAACCTGTTATAAGCAAAATTACTACATGTAATGGTATTATGTAACAATGGTATTATGTAATAATGTTCTTCTCCATGTCTTGTCTTGTTATATCTCAACATTTTTCCATCTTTGACATATAATAATGTTTCTTCTCCATGTCTTGTCTTCATATATCTCAACAGAGTTCTGTCCTTGGCAGATTGGGACAATTTTGGATCAGGAACCGTTGGATTAATAAGACAATGACAAATTGAAAGTAACTCATTTTCCCTTGAAACCAAAAAGTTTAAGTCAATAGAAAAATATCAATCAGCACTTAAACTCTATCAATACTTTTATTGTCGTCTTGTGGTCTTTCTCATTTTATAGTCTATTATTTTTCTCCTTTCATTTCTTTCCTTGATTTTCTAGTGCAATAATCAACTGAAAAAAATTCACGGGACACACTCACAGTCATCAAAATTATTTTTGAAGTAATATATATATATATATATATATATATATATTTAAAGTGAAAAACTTAATTAACTATCCATCCAAATAAAAACGATAAAAGATATTTCTCATGTGACAAATTAAATAAATTATATTAAAGGATTTGAATGTACACACTTGTTCATAGAAATAGGCGCTTTACTAACAAGGTCATTGAATAATGCCCCTTCAAATCTTATTGTTTAATCATTCAAATTTTATTTTTATTTTTATTTTTATTTTTATTTTTATAACATTATTCAAATAAAATAATTGAAATAATTTGGTTGATTCAACATAATATTTGGCTTAAATATCCCATCTCAAAGGTTTTTTTCCTGTCAATTCTTTCTTCTTAATTTTTAATTTTTTTTACAGCTTGATGCTTGCAAGATACTATGAATTAGTGACGAGAGTTTAATGTAGGACCAAGAAATGGACAATGATGAAACATCAATAGTCTAAATAATGTAGGCCACTTGCTGTATTAATTCACCCAGCTACACATATAATAAATACACAAATGTATATGAAAGTAATGTATTAAAACTTAATTCCTTTATATTTTGTGAATTACTATTTTTTCCGATAGCCTAATAATTTATTTAATTATTGATTTTATGTGTCTAGCCCACATAATAAATTTATATGTTTATGATATTTTGAGAAATTATTATTATTATTATTATTATTATTTTTCCCAATTTGTTCAAAGAACCTCACCATGTGATACACTGACACCAATCATTATTATAATATATATATAAAATAAATACAAATTGTTCATGAATTTAAACTGGTCAAGTTAAGTATTGTTGAAGTCTTATTTATCAAATACTAATCTGATTCCAATAACGTGTTCGAATTGAATTGGTAAACGATAGATTCTCAACTAATCGAAATTGATATGAAAATTATATTTTAAGATTGTATATCATTCTCTCTCATGTCTCAGCTTTTTTAGCTCTCAAAAAGTTTTTCTCCTTTTATGGCCTTTCGATCTTTCTTTCTCCTGAAAATTTTGCGTTATAATCCATAATTTACATAAAAATCTTTCTTTATAGCTATTAGGTATCTCACTCACTTGCTCACATGCTCTTTCGAAACCCAACAAAGCCGGAAACTTCCTGTACCAAGACAACCTCTTACTGTTTCTCGTCATCACTTTCCCACGAAACAAACAACATTTCTAAGGTTAGTCCTAGTGTTTATATCACCCAATTTGATTCTATACACACCCAAAATACTAATTTTGTTTTTCAATTCAAACTTATAAACACAAACCAGTACTTTTCTGAAGTGTACTTTTTGATAGCTTGTAATTTGTTGTTTGTTTCTTAAATCTTGAAGAACTGATAGGGTTTAGTTATTGTTCGCTGTCATTTTCTCTTTACACTGAGGCTTAATGGTCGTGTAGATATAGTTCCTGTATCTATTGTTGTTGATGTTGTTGTTAAGCTGTGTGCGTGTGTGTTTTTTTTTTTTTTTTTCTATTTCGATTCAAGTTTGCGTGTAAAGCGCGAACGTATTCGAATTCAAATTTGGCCTCAGCAAACGTTCTACGCGTGGTTTTGACTAGTGGGTTTGTTGTTTGGTTGGTATATAGATAGAGTACAGCTTGAATATATATATTTATTTTTAATGGATTTTGTATTTCTTTTATGTGACACACATGTCCTGTTTTCACATTTTCAGCTCTACTCTTTGCCTTAGTCGCGAAGTTTGAGGTCAATTACTATTCTTGAAGAGTATTAGCCTAAGGGGTCTTCTGGGTTTGAGTTTGTTTTCAGCTATTCGGCTTGTTCGGTTATCACACTGAGTAAATTTGGATTTTAAGAACTGTTCTCGAAGGGTTTTGAAAATTTGGGGGTTATGATTGTCTTGAGTTTGTTTGCTTGGGCAGCTTTATTGTTGATGAATTCGTGAATTTGGACATTGAGAATTGCTACTGGGGTGATTTTGGAGTTATAACTCTGGTGGGTTTCTATTGCTTGAGACCCATCAGATGAAAATGAATAGCAATGGGATTGCAAACTCGCGGAAAGATTTAGAAAAGGGGGATAAAACTAGCCGGGAGGTGCAGAATGGTTCTGGTGAGACTGATGGTGTTGATGGATCAACAGAATTGGCAACGAAGTCTGTGGACAAACAATTTAATGCTGGTGTTTTTGAAGGGGCTGAGGGTCGGAGTACAAGTTCATTTGAATTGGAAATTAAATCTGCAGACCAACAGTTCAATGCTGGTTCTTCTCATGGGGCAGGCAATCAGGGGACAAGTTCATTGTCAATGGAAACTAAGTCTTTGGATGAGCTGTTGGATGTGGGTTCTACACATAGGGCAAGCTCTCAGAGGATAAATTCGTTGCGGCGTTCATCGGTTCTAGAGATTTCTCAATCGAAAGATTCGCCCGCCAGTCCTTCTCAAGCAAACTTTCGGAAGGGTTAGTGCTTGACAATTTTTGTAGATTCTTTTGTTGTCACTAGAACCAGAGGCCTAAACTTAGTTTGGCACTTGAAATAGTTACAAAAGTATTTTTTATGCATTAAATTCATCCTGAAAAATTTGCACTCCTAATGCTGTAGTAGAGTTGCCTCACTTAAAAGCACCGAAAAATTAAACTTGCTTAACTTTTTCATACAATACAGAGGAGTTTTGGACCTTGGTTAAAGATTCATATGTCAGAATGGATGTAGGATTCATTTACAGGGCTTTCAGTAAATCTTGTGGTGCCTATACCGGAATTTGTTGCTTTAACACTTGTTAATCAAAAAGGAAGCCGAAGTAGTTGAGTCACTTATCACAGCTGCCTTCATCCCCGTCCGAAGGCATTTATTAAAAGGGCAGGGCGGGGCGGGGACGGATTTTGTAGAGTACTTTCGTAATTGTATTACGAATCTAACGAAAATAAATAATGAAACAAATTTTTAACTATGTTAATAATTCTTTTTCTCTTATGCGGATAAAAACAAAATTCAACTTCTCAATTGGAACTTTAGACTTTATATTATTGTAGGAACATCAAAACAATAAATAAAAGTTCTCAAATAAGAATAATGCAAAATGATATATATATATATTTCTAATTTTTTGATAGATAAGAAAGTTTTCAAAAAAACGCTCAAAAGGGGAGCGCTTCCAAAGGGGATATTTAGTGATTGGAATAGAATAAACTAGGATTTGCTTAATATATATATATAATATTATTGAATATAAAACAAATTATAAGGACGGAATTGTAATTTATCACTATAAATGGGGTGGGTGGGGCGACCTTTCCCCATCCCCGCCCCATAACCATGCGGGATTTTAATCCTAATCCCCATCCCCACCCCCACCCCCACCCCCACCCCAAAACCATTTAACCATCCCCATAACAGTCTAAATGGGGCGAGGCGGGGCGGGGTATTTTGCCATCCCTACATGTGACTGCAAAACATAGATCATTCCAGTTTCATCATACATTCTCTGTTGTCTACTGCTATGCCTTCTTTTTTCACTTGCTTAGGTTATTTTAGGTGCATTTTATGCTGCCTAAATTTTGAAATCATTCAATCACTTTGAGCATTGAACCCCCTTTTATCTATCATGCATTCGATTCCATTGTACAAATCCCATATCCGCAAATAATATAAACTTGCTGGAATATCTAGTATTTTGAGTGGGGCCTCCCTCTTGGTAACGAATAGTTTTGTGTTAGGAAAACAAAAAAACTAGAGAAGCAAGTATAATGATGACAATAACTACGAAACAAAAATTTTTATATGACAGACAGTATCCATGAGCTATTCACGTAGAGAATTTTGTTGAAAAAAATAATTGCTGGAAGGAGTTTGGGTGGGAATGCATCCAGATATTAAAAAAGAAAAAGAAAAAAAAAAAAGAAGCACTATTGCTGTACTCCATAAAATCCATGAGCATTAATCTCTCCGAAAGACAACAGCTACCTCCGATTTGTTGCATAACAGTTATATTAATGCCACCTAGTACACCTTAAGTCTATAGGTTGTAAACCAATAGTTGGAGCATTTCATACACATCCTCTTCTTAATACGTCTGTAATACTCGTTCTTAAAAAGCTTTCCTATATGTAAGCTTGGTAGATATTCTGTTGCTTATAATGGTGTAGATATATATATAAGAAAATAAACCAGCATGCCCTATATTTCGGGCATATTCAATATAGTCATGTCTCACATTTGGGTTTGATACCTAAGTTTATCTGGTCTATTTCATGGTGCATGCAAAATGTGTTTCTCTGCCGTGAAAGTGCATGCAGTAAAGAAATGATGGGAATTTATTTATATTACTGCAGCATTTACTTGTTAATAATCTTTTGGTCCTGCAAGGACTTGGTAGGTAATCCTTGAAATACCACACCGGATGTGCACCCAGGTCTGAATATAAGGCATTGGAGAATTTATCAACAATTCATGTGATATCATCTATCGATGGCATTGTCTAATGCTAGGCAGTTAAATGGTTGTGATTATTGTGAACCTCAATATATTCTAATTATTCAAGCCAATCATATTCAGTTAAAGGAGGGAACTTTGCAACTTCAGTTTCAGTCTAATTTTGAATTTTCAGGAAGTGGACATATTATATCAAATTTAAGCAAGTTTATGTCAATGAGCAGGTGAGACTGTTATTCATCATACGGTCATTGGTATTAGTTGCACCTGCTAGATGGTGGGAATTATCAGAGATATTATAACAGGACATGATTATCTGCATTTTTCGTACAGGAATTTTTTGTTGAGAACTTTAAATGTAATTTGTGAACAATTGTTTCTTTTTTTAATAAAGAAGATCATTAGAATATTTGTAAGTATTTTTGAAACTTCCCTATTAACCTGCATAAGAGAGAAAAAGACAAAAAAAATGTTGGAAGCTTTACAGTTGTGTGAAGATTTTTTCTTTTAATACCTTGGCACTATATAGAGCCCTGGATTCACTCTTGATTTAGCTAGGAAAAAAAAAAAAAAAAACTCACCATTCCACCGAAGCAATGCAGTAGATTTTATACCAATCTCTGTTATTGTCTGTCGTCGTAATCATCATCATTTTGTAGCGTCTTTCTCATTTTATCTTATCAGGATCAACCATTTAACTGCCATGCAGCCTTCTACTGGCTGACAAAGAGCAGTTTTTTCGGTATAAAATTCTTCACTAGTTACTTATTTACAGTGTCATCGTGTTTTCATTTGTCTTAGAAGCTCAAAGATTGTTAATGAATTCAATTGTTAAGTAAAAGGTACACAACTTGCTTTCTGACTATAGTCTACATATGCCAGTATATGAACCATGTTGCCCATCTTGTTTTGAGGATGCGAATTTAGATCTGGACATTCAACTTGAGTTTTGCACGTGTCATCTTGAACTAGTGCTAGTTGGTTTATAGTTGTTTTCTTTTTTGGTGTAAAGTTGATTTGATATGTTTACTAATATCATCCATTTTTATTCTTGAAGGCTTGGATCATTGCATCACGGCTCCTGTGGGCACTCACAAAGATTCCTTGATTGAAAGCCTTGATCTTGGATTTTATAGGTCCATGACTGAGAAGAGGGAGAGTTCAAGACATGACCTAAAATTGGATAGACTAACAGAACGTGAAAAGGTGAATATCAGAATCACATGCATTTAAGCATGGGTTTGAACACTTCCACCTGCCTATGTGTTAGAACTCATCTTACTTTACAAAATAAAACATATACACATATGTAAATATAATTTGTGATGCACATGCATATCTGTCATTAGTTTATTTGTTTAGTTTCATGATTTGTTCAGCGATTTCTTCTTGGTGTATGTGTGTTGTCATATGCTCTCTGTGTTGATTGGTTTGTGGGGTTGACCTAATCTCAGTGGTATGAAAATCTACACCACTTCAATGTCTAGTGCCTACACAAGAATAATACCATGTAAACCGTAATTGACATTATTACTTAATGTAAAAGCTGAACCCCCATTTACTAGATTTTTAACTTTCTTGTTATTGTCTAACTGAAGATCAGCGAAGTGTTTTATATGATATGCTGCGTTGTGTAATTTTGTTCAAGCCTGTCTTTCTCTGACGCACTTTCTTAAGAAAGTTATCACTTAGGCTTATCTTTTTGTTCCCTTTCAGACATTCTGTGTACTTCATGTATTATACTTGTCACTGTCTCGCTCATAACTTTTTTATTTTTTATTTTTCCTTGTTTTGTTCTCAGAAACAACTCATTGTGAACCTAGTAAAGATCCAAAATGATGGGACAGTGGAGGTTGATCTAACGAAGGGTGCACCTGTAGCTTCCGAACTGTTAGAATTTCACTCCTTTGAAGGGACGCCTACTAATATCGATTATATTACCACTGAGTTCAACAAATCAATTCCAACTCTGAAAATTACAATGCTTATCGTTGGAACGAGAGGAGATGTTCAGCCTTTTTTGGCTATTGCAAAGAGACTTCAGGCATGTTTGCTATAAATCATTGGTTTACCTAAGTGCTTATTTACAATTATATTTTTACTCAATTGTCATAATTGTCTTCATCTTTCTTATCGTTCTTGGGTATTGTTTCACTTCAATATAATCATGTGAGGGCTTGATAACCAACTCCTAACAGTTTAAGCTTCGGGGCAAGTAGTTGTCTAACTTTGTGTCAGAGCTTCGATTCTGGTAGATGTTCTGTGTTACATGAACTCTCCTGTGCACATCAAGTTTACCATGTTGACATGACGCTACATACGCTGCACAGGAATGGGGATGAAATTGTGACACACGAACTGAAATCTGACACGTCGACCCTCTACATGTGAATATGTGATGATGGGAGGAGAAGAAAGAACTCAAATTTGCTAGTAGAGAACCATTTCCCATATCACACATTGGGAGTTAATGCAAATTATTCTCTTTCGTCAAATCCCAATTAATGTGAACTCTAACAGAGTATAATTTTAAAAAACAACAATATCATACTTTACAATATTATATGACATAAAATTTAATATACATGATTATATTATATAACATATATTTTAGATATACACGATTGTTTATCTTACCCAACCTTTCGACACATTTCAATATATCAAGTCCTTGTATTATGGGATTTTGGGTCCAGGTAGTTCCAACATTAGGCACACACTTGCAACGATTACACATATCAGAATCCATATAATAGTTTGGATTCAAGTCTATCTGTTTGCATTTGATCATCCATTCCACCTGTTTGTGTGCACTATGTTAGTGCAAGATGTAGTTTAATGCAAGAGGGTATGAGAACTTGATACATATTGTTTGACCCATATTTTAAAATAGCCTAAACTTTTGAGGCAAGTGGTTGTTCAACTAATCAATATATTGCTGCTGTGTATATGCTAGCGGAGCTATTATTTTGTTCCTAACCTTTATCTCATACTTCAAAAGGATGTGTACTCATTGTATTGTCATCTAATCGTCTCTGTGTATGAGCACAGTTATTTGTTGATGGTATAAAGTATTATTACTAGAAATTTCATACTCAGTATTTGTTTTTGAAGGATTAAGTACGTTCAATGTAATCTTCCTTTTGTTATTTGTGGCGAGTCATTGTTACCCAGGATTTTGGTGGGGGATTGTCTATGTAAAGAAATTTCATTAAGTTCCATGGGGCAATTAATGCCCTTAAGGGATTTCGTAGTATAAAATATTATTATTATTATTTTTTGATAAGTAAAATTTTATAGAAAGCGCTCAAAAGGGGAGCGCATCCCAAGAGAAGAACAAAGGGCTAGCAAGAGCCTCAAGCCTTCAAAGAGGCCAAAAAACGACAATCTCCTCTAAAGATCTATAATTTCTCCTTGAAACCCAACAAAAAAGAGTGGAAATAATTTAGAATTTAAGAAAAGAAATGGGCATCTCCTTCCCATCAAAACACAAAGAGGCGTAGCCCTCCAAGCATCCCAAATATGAGCCTCCACAAAACAGCCTCTTCAAGCCTCAATCAACCCTCCAACGGATCTAGGCATCACCCAGAGAATCCCAAAAAGACCAAACATCAAGTCCCAACATTCCTTGGCCATGGTGCAGTGTAAAAGAAGGTGATCCACTGTTTCCTCGTCTCGAAGGCACATAACCACCACCTGATTTCTCCTTTTCAAGTTGTCCTGGGTTAAAATCTTTCCCAAAACCGAGGTCCAAGCAAAGAAGGCCACCTTGAGAGGAGCCTTTGAGCGCCAAACAGACTTCCAAGGAAAAGGACCTCCAGGCTCCTCCGTGAGGCACCTGAAAAGGGACCGAACCTCGAAACGACCCTTAGAGTTGGAAGCCCAAATCCAACAATCAGAATCTCCAACCCTAATCCCCTGGCGATACAACAACTCCAAAAAACGAATGGCATCCTCCATCTCCCAGTCCTGAAAATGTCGCCTGAATCGAACATCCCAAAATAGGCTCCCGCTATCAAGATGATAACAGTTGACTACAATGGCCTGTCCATCCGAAGCAATCCTGAAGAGACGAGGAAAAGCAATAGCCAGAGGAAGGTCCCCACACCAGACATCCTCCCAAAAACTGATCCTCTTACCATCCCTGAGGCGAAAGTGAACATGTTTGGAGAAATCAGCCCACCCTTTCTGAATGGACTTCCAAACCCCCACTCCCCTTGGACCGCGAACCTTTATAGAGCTCCACCCACCTCTACTCTCCCCAAATCTACTAGCAACAACCCTCCTCCAAAGCCAATGCCTCTCCACCCCAAATCTCCACAACCATTTTCAAAGAAGAGCTTTATTGAAAGGCACCAATTTTCTAAACCCCAAACCTCCACTCCGAATCATCCTGCACACTTGCTCCCACCGAACCAGATGAAACTTGAATTCCTCTCCTTCCCTGCCCTCCCCCACCCCAAATAGAAAGTTACGCTGCAACCTCACAAGTCTCTCAGCCAAAGAAGAGGGAATCTGGAAAAGAGAGATAAAATAAGTGGGAAGAGAAGACAGGGTGCTCTTAATCAGCGTAACCCGGCCACCCTTGGAAAGATACTGTTTCTTTCAATCTGCCAGTCTCCTCTCAAACCTCTCCACAACAGGGTCCCAAACGCCCACATACCTAGAAGGAACACCCAGGGGCAACCCTAAATAAGAGATAAGGAAAGAGGCAGTACGGCAACCAAGAATATCAACAAACATCGCAATCTCAGGGACCTCCCCAACCGGCACCAAGACGCTCTTCCCAACATTCACCTTAAGGCCGGAGACAACTTGGAACCAGATCAAAACTCATCTCAGATATCAAAGCTGGGACACACTCGCATCACAAAGAACCAGAGTATCATCTGCAATCATCAGGTGGGAAATCTCCAACTGAGAAGCAGCATCCCTGCCCACTCGGAAACCTCTCAGAAAACCTAACTCCACGACCCTTCTCATCAATCTACTAAGGGCCTCCATCACAAAAAGAAACAGAAAAGGGGAAAGCGGATCACCCTGCCTCAAACTCCTCGAGCTAGAGAAAAAACCGGTCGGATCACCATTAGTAAGAATCGAGAAACGAGCACTGGAAATATAGAAATGAATCCAATTCCTCCAACGAACACCAAATCCCATCCTCTCCATCAAGTAGATAAGGAAGCTACAATTCATATGATTGTAAGCCTTCTCAATGTCCAACTTACATAAAACTCCCGGGACCCCGCTGCTCAATCTGGAATCCACACACTCACTAGCAATAAGAACTGAATCCAGAATTTGACTGCCTCCCACAAAAGCATTCTGAGCATTAGAAATGACACCATCCAAAACCTTCCTTAACCTAGAAGCAAGGATCTTGGCAATCAACTTGTAAATGCACCCTACCGGGCTAATAGGGTGAAAATCCCTAACGTCCAGCGCCCCCCCTTATGATTGTGCGCAGCCTTTGGGGTGGGAGATTTGTGGAGTGGCTTGCTTAGGATGCTATCTGTTCTTCGGGTGGCATCCTTCTTATGTGGGATAACAGATGGGTGTCTTTGGAAATTGGAGGACTCTCAGGTGGGGAGATTCTTTGTTTTTTGTGTGCTCTCTTTGGTGGAGGAGTGCTTCCGTTGGGTTTTTTTTGGTGTTTATGGGCCTACGGAGGACAGTGTGCGCCATTTGCTCTGGGAGGGCTGGGGGTTATTAGAAAGAGGTGGTCGCTTCCGTGGTGTGTTGGAGGGGATTTCAATGTTGTTCGCTCTCCTTTTGAGAGATCGACGGGGGGTAGGTGGACGTCAGATATGGAGTCCTTCTCGGAATTTATTGATGATTTTGGGTTGATTGATCTACCTTTGGAGGGTGGCCCATTTACGTGGTCTAGTGGTCGCTCTCCCCCTACTCTTTCTTGGCTTGACAGATTCCTTGTGTCCGGGGATTGGGAGGAGGAGTTTTCTGATGTGATCTAGGCTACTTTGGCCCGTCCTATCTCTGACCATATTCCGTTGATGTTGGATTGTGGTGGTTTGCGTAGTAGACGCTCTCCTTTCAGATTCGAGAATATGTGGCTTTGAGCTGAGGGCTTTCTCGAGAGGGTCCGTATTTGGTGGGGGGGTTATGGGGTGGTTGGCTCTCCAAGTCACTCTCTTGCAAGTAAACTGCGGCTTTTAAAGCTATCAAGATATGGAACAAGGAGGACTTTGGGAATCTTGAGTGGAGAAAGAATCGGGTTTTTTTTGTTCTAAGATTGCTGCTATTGACCGGATGGAGGGTCAAGGGGTTCTGGTGGATTCCTTGAAGGCTAGAAGGGTGGAGTGTCAGGCAGAGTTTGCTGAGGTCGCTATCATGGAGGAGATTTCGTGGAGGCAAAAATCTTGAGCTTTGTGGCTTAAGGAGGGTGACAGTAACACGAAGTTTTTTCATAGATTGGCCAACGCTCATAGAAGGGGCAATCATATTGGAAGGATTCGGGTTGATGGGGAGTTGTTATGTAAGGAGGAGGAGGTTTGTAAGGGCATTGCTGAGTTCTATGCGAAGTTGTTCACAGAATCTGCTAGATGGAGGCCCTTGCCTGAAGGGCTTCAGTTTGACTCTATTTCTAGTGAGGAGTGCTCTGGTTTGGAGGAGTATAAAATATTATTACTAGAATTTTCATACTCAGAAAGAATTTGTTTTTGAAGGATTAAGTAGTTCAACAGAATCTTCCTTTTGTTATTTGTGGCGAGTTTTTGTTACCCAGGATTTTGGTGGAGGATTCTCCATGTAAAGAAATTTCATAAAGTTCCACGGGTCTATTAATGCCCTTAAGGCCCAAATCCCTTTAGTCAGTGCTTCAGCCTGCACAGCTCTTTCAAGCACTATTCTCATGCCTCAAGACTTGGCTTACGTGCACCTTTGTTGGTAGTGACTTGCGGGTTTTCGCCGTAAGGAATTTTTTAAAGTAAATTATTCAATATGTTCAAAGTTTTTATTTCCTCTAAAGGTATTAAAAGTCCTTAGCCAGTTGTTCTCAGGACTGCCCTAATGGTATTTTAAGGGATTGAACGACGGTGATCTACAGCTTACATTTTTGGCCTCTTAAAACAAATTGCTAGGGCCTGATTTGTTGTTGTTTTCCAAGTTTAATCTAGTTGTTCTTCTGGTTTAATCACTGAAACTTCTATAATTGGATTGATAGTTTGTCAAAATTGGTTTGTTCAATTACAAGTCAAAGAAACAAAATTTCTGCCTTTCGTTTAGACAGTTAAAAATTCAACTCAGCAAAATATCCATTTTTTTTAATTTATTTATCATGCTGCTCCTGTTCAGACCGAAAAAAATCCAAAATTTGGGCAGAGTAAGAAACGATAAAAATTGCGCTTGACAACCAAGGGCTTAGCCCCTGTAAAGCGACCTTGGGATGTAATTCCTTGAAAGAATGTTTTAGCACCCTCTGAAGGCCTAGAGGAGTCTTAACTAATATATATGGCAAAGAGAGTACTTGTACTTTTCAGATTGAAAGCAGGTTGGGCAGAAAGAATGAAATTTAAAGTTAATGGTCTAATAGTAATTGAGATTTAATATTCTTGGACCCTTTTCTCATTCAGTTCTTCATTGATTTATTTATTTATTATTTTTTGGAAAGCTTCATGATATTTACTTTTTTTCTTTCTTTTTAGAAGTAAAGCTGTGGTGGTGTTGTAAGAATTAAGAATTGAAGCAATTATGAAAAATAATTTCAGGACTCAAAATCACGTGATTTTTCTTCAATTTAGTCATTCAAAGATGAAGAATATACATTCAAATGATTTTCTTTGCCTGACAAGAATGCTGAAGATTTTCGTTTTTCAATTCTGAAACAATTCTTAAATGCCTTTAACTCTTCACCTCTATGACTCAAGAAACAAAGGATTGATCTTCTAGTTGGTGGGAACTAGATCTTGAGACCACTCACAAACTTCTCTCTAAAGTGCTTGAGACTCTAATGAGCTTGAGAGAATGATAGGCCAGATAAATTCTATTCAATCTCTATACATATTATGTATATATAGAATGCTATATGGGCTAGAGGTGGGGATCAGTAGAGATTCCTAATCCTATCTCCCATTGGACTTGGAATTTTTAAGTTAATTCTAACTCATTCCTAATCCAATTCATTATAGAAATAACCATTATCTTTCTGTAATTGCATTTCTGGATTAAGGAAACACCAAATGTTTGCAAATAGGCTCCTCCAATATCCAATATTCATAAGTAGCCCATGGGGCATTAAATGTGACACCCATGGTATACTTATATAATTGAGCACCCGTGAAAGGCAGTGTGGCGCACCAAAGCTCCAATGAAGGTGGCTTTATTTTGCTGGATGGTAGTTCTGTATATAACCTGAAAAGGAGTAGGAGGCAGGCTATTGTGAATTGGTGCTACATGTGCAAAAGGGATGAGGAATCAGTGAATCATCTCCTTCTGACTGTCTTGTGGTTTGGGATTGCTAGGCCTTGCCTCTAGGTGTGTTTGGTATTTAGTGGGTTATGCCTTTTTCCATGTTGTCCTTGTTCGTGGCTTGGTGTGGTCGTACAGTAGTGGGCCAAGTTTGAGATGCTTGGAGGGCAGTTCCTCTTTGCCTTTGGTGGGGCTTGTAGAGAGAGAAATAAGAGGTCTTTCGATGGCGAGGAGACTCCTATTGGGGCTCTTGAGTTCTCTAATTTCGTTATTTTTTTGGGTTTTGGGAAGGAATTGTATCTCTCTTGCGGAGTTTATGGATTTTGTGGATATGTTGAGAGATTAGGGACCCCATTCGGCCCTTGTGTAGTTGTTTGGGTTGCGCTCCCTGTTTGAGTGCTTTTCAATGATACTTTACTAATAAAAATAATAATAAATGAATAAAAAAGTCAACTCCAATTTCTCTTTTCACTCTGAATATTTGAGCCTAAATAGCCCAAATGTTGACTTGTTGGTATCTCTTGATCCTCAATCTTCAATACATTCCTATTTGTATTTTTAGATTTACCAAAGTTGCACCATATTTTCAATATTGTTCCTACTCAAGCAAATCCTTTAACTTGTAAAGTTCCCCTCCGAACCTTCAATTTAGCACTTACCCCCTCTCTAGTTTCGTCAATTAAAATAATATCATCAGCAACCAACATAAATCAGGGAATCTCATTCTGATTGTGTCTAGTTCATCCATAACAATGCAAAAGATATAGACTTAATACTGAACCTTGATGTAAGCCTACGGTAATTGAAAATTTATTTGTTTCTCCCACTGTCATTCTAATTATGGTCATACTTCCATCACACATATCTTTTATCATGTCAATATATTCTTTTGTGATTCATTTTCTTTCTGAAACCCTCCACAATAGTTCTCTAGATACCCTATCATACGCTTTCACTAAATTAACAAAAACCATATGAAGGTCTTTCTTCTTTTCTCTGTATCTTTCCATTAGTCTCATCAATGAGTAAATGTCCTATATTATTGACCTCCCTAACATAAATCCAATTTAATTTTCCAATGCTTCACTTTCCTGCTTAGTCTTTGTTCAATCACTCTATGAAAGCTTCATGGTATGACTTATTAATTTAATACCACAATAGTTGGTACAAATAATTTCAATCTTAGGATTACTGAACAAAAATTCTTTTCATAACAGACTTTTTCAAAACAAATAATTTTATTCAAAATCCATTTTAGCTATAAAAACTCGTATGTGGCTGCTAGTTTAGTAATTAACTCAATCAAATCAACTCAAGAGGATATTTAACTCTCATAGAGAGTGTCGAATTCCGTCTCAAGTTTTTGTTCCCATATGTCCAATGCTAATTACCTAAAATACAGTGGTATTGACCCAACATAAGTCTCAGATGTTGTTAAACCAAGGCAATTAATACTGAAAACTGAGTCCGTTGAACCTTTCAGGATTAAGAGCTTATTGCATTTAGTATAAGAGAGCACATCAGAATAAGTGACAGTAATTTGATATGTTGTTACTATCAATTCCGCTAAGTGTATTTCAAATACACCAACAAATTGACCAAGGATTATCCACTTTGATAATTGAGATAAATCACCCTTGCAAGACAACAATCTGTCTTTTAGAAGTGACGTGTATTACAATTTTGGAGACGAAATAAACCGATGGACTAAGTTCTATCTATATATGAACTATTTATAATGTAACTTGGGAACTTGCACACTTATAATGTATATACTGTATGTATTGAATTATGTTTTAAATTAATAAATAAAAAGAAATCCGTAAAAAAAAATAATAGTCACATGTCAAATGTCTAAATTGAATTGGTTTTTAGGGCAATATGTATCAATTTAACGTCTTGTCTTTTACTTTTTACACAGGCTCCCAATCACACTTTCTTAGTTTAAATCCCAGATCTTTGTGTTACATTTCAATATTGTAAATTATTGTGATGATAGGGAGTTGATACATTGTTATGCATGGATGCATCTTAGGCTTAGTTATTCAACTGTTAATCTTGTATTGATATTTTCTGCACTTGCTTTTTGTTGAATTCAAGGCTCATGGAAAGATTGGTAGGTTTTGAATTACAATAGACAGCTTTGTCGTTAATCTGAAATTTTGATAAAATAGTTATTGTTATTATACATTGCAGGTTAAGATTAGGTCCTTATGTCAATATTGTATGCCACCTGCTCCTATTTTATGGGAGAGACAGACCATTGTATTCACTTCTTAGCATTTTTCTTATTTTCTTTTTAAATTTCTCTTTCCTATTTAGTTGCGAAAACTGATTTTTGCATTTGCAGGAGTTTGGTCATCATGTTAGATTGGCAACTCATGCTAACTTCCGTACTTTTGTAAAGGCAGCTGGTATAGATTTTTACCCTTTGGGCGGTGACCCTCGAGTTTTGGCAGGATGTAAGAGGTCCTTGACATGCAAATTCTTTTATGTTTTTGTTTGTACATAATTCAATCATTCAGTAACTTTGTCAATAGATTGCTTTCTGTATCCATCCTTGTTCGTTTACCTGGATCTACTAAAAATCTTCTGTGGACCTTAAACACCTGTGGCATAATTCATTTTGTGACAATATATAGTGTGCTTATCATCTATTTGATGCCTTGCTCCATTTTGTAATGGTGTGGGAACTGTAGTATGTAGGGAAGCTGAAGTTTTATCTGACCAGATTTCATCTCGATACTTTACCATTGCATGTATCCGGTATCCCAGAATTTTGAGATTTATATCTCTCGAGACTCCAGTTATTCAATACTCAACCTGTTTTTAGAACATGTGGAATATGTTTGTTTTTCTCAAGCTTTTTCAACATTATTGAAGTGCAACCTGTTTTAAGAACTCCTGGAATATGTTTGTTTTTCTCAAGCGTTTTCAAGATTACTGAAGTGCCTTTTTTTCCCCCTGATATTTTAGATATGGCCAGAAATAAAGGTTTCATTCCATCATCACCAGGAGAAATATCTATACAAAGAAAGCAACTAAAGGCCATTATTGAATCTCTTCTTCCAGCATGCACAGAAGCAGATATGGAAACTGGAGAGCCTTTTAGAACTCAGGCCATTATTGCAAACCCTCCTGCTTATGGTGAGTTAATACCACTCCCCCACAAGCCAAAAAAAGTTTGTTTCCTTCAATTTTTTCACAGCAGTTAACCGTAGATTAACTTATATTATTGAAGTTTTGATTGTAGATCCTATTGCAGTTGGATTGCTTCCAAGTATTAGACTGAACAATTAATCACCTCCTAATAAGAGTTCTAGATAATATTAGAGAAACTTAATTAGGAGATAATTGCAAGGTTGATCATGGGTTTTGGCTAAATTTTTTTGTTTGAATAAATGAAAAATTTCCTCTTGGAAGAGCACAGAATAATAATCAAATGTAGTCACAGAATGTATTTTAAACTTATTTTAGTTTCTTACTTACCAAAAGTAGGGTTTAGCATCTCTAGAAGTAAAATTGAGAAGGTTTGGAATGGAGAGCAAGTTTCAAGCTGCAGGATATAGCTTTCTGAAACCAAAGTGAAAATAAATTGCCTTTTGTCCATAGCTTCTGTTGCTTTTTTGTTGTCCAGTTTCTTAATAGCGATTTGTAAGATGATATCATGATTGGTGTTTCTATGCGTGCAATTATGAAGAAGAAAACCAAAATTGCTAGAATGGAAGTTAATGCCATAGAAAAAAATAGTAACAACAGTTGACAATTTGCGCCTCCATTTGTCAAGAATTCTGGTAATAGAGTCCCTTTAGCAATGCTGTTCATGCAATTTTAAACAACCTAGGTGGTGATATTCGAAATGGGACCTGCTTACTAGCCATTAATGAACCTTATTAACTGTTGGTGTATAATATTTTCATTTAGAATATTGTTCTCTGAGTATAAACTTCAAAATTTTAAAATGTTCTTCTTGCTTGCAGGACATGCACATGTTGCTGAAGCTCTGGGTGTGCCCCTTCACATCTTCTTCACAATGCCTTGGACGTGAGTCTTAATTAAAATTTTCCATGCATGTTAACTGAACTCTTTATTTGTGTAATAAACCGGATTATGAATTTTTACTATTTTTCACTTGATTTTTTTAAAAGAAAATATGACCTTTCTATGTTATGGTTCGGATGTCATTTGCACTTTTTAAATAAAAATTTACCATATTATTACTTTCTAAATTGCTTTGTGCTTGATATGCAATGCACACTTGGTTAACTAGGGAAACTTTTGTTCCATATTCTTTTTAAATATATAAAAAACATGATGTAGAAGAGGAAAGAAAGAAGAAAAGAAGAGAAAAAAGAAAGAAGCAGCAGAAAGAGAGAAAAGGAGAAGAGAAGACGAGAAAAATGGAGATTGAGGACTCTTCTCCAAAAGGTCTAATCATGCAATTTGAACCTGGTTTTGCTCCCAATTGTAAATCAAAGTGGGAGTGAAAAAGCATGCCTCATATTGAAATGCTTTTGCCTTTTGACCACACTTTTATAAGATGTCTTGGGTACACCTGTTTGTACATTTTGGCCAAAAAGTTTACTTAAAAAAGAAAAAAAAAAAAAAATGAAAAAAAAAAAAATGAAAAGAAAAGAAAAGAAAAGAAAAGAAAATCATTCTTCAGGGAAACTCACTCCACCCCACACCATACCCACAACTCCCGAAAAAGGAAAAATTATTCTTGCATGCACATGCACACCCTCCAGAATATTTTTTTTTTCTTTTGATAAGTAAGATTTTATTAAAAACGCTCAAAAAGGGGAGCGAAGCCCAAAGAAACAAAAGGAACAAAAGGGCCAAAGGGCGCCTTAGACCTTCAGAGAGGCCAAGAAAACAATAATTTCCTCCGTAGATCTATAATCTCTCTTTGAAACCCAACAAAAAAGAGTAGAAATAACAGAGAACTTAAGCATAGAAACAGGCTTCTTTTTTCCGTCAAAATATCTCCTATTTCTTTCAAGCCAAATGCACCACCAGATACAAAGTGGCGTAGCCCTCCAAGCATCCCTAATGCCAGCCCCAACAGAGACGCCTCTCCAAGCCTCAATCAGTCCTCTAGAGGAGTAAGGCATGGCCCAATGCACCCCAAATAAACGAAGCATCAAATCCCAACAATCTCTGGTCATGTTGCAATGTAAAAGGAGGTGATCAACAGACTCCTCATTACACAAACACATGTAACAGTGATTGACCACCACCTGATTCAATGTTCCCCAGATGCATTTATTGGCATTTTAGCGAACATGAATGTATTTACTGCACAGAAACATTGTATGCTCATATGTCATAGAGTTTGAAGCAATGTTTTGTCAATCTAATGGTTAAGATAATTTGTAGATTTTCTTTTTTTAAGATATGCCTCTTACATCCATTTTCAATAGGCAGGCCGACATATGAATTTCCTCACCCATTGGCACGCGTACCTCAAAGTGCTGGTTATTGGGTATGTTCCTGGTTGTTTGCTGATTTGATCTGTATTTCAGTTTTCAATTAATGACTTTTGAATGAAATCTCGTCAACAAATTTGTTCCATGATCTTTCCTTTCTGGATCTAGCTTTCTTATATAGTGGTGGATTTGCTGATATGGTGGGGCATAAGAAGCTATATCAATGACTTCAGAAAGAGGAAGTTGAAGCTTGCTCCTATTGCATACTTCAGTACATATAATGGATCGATATCTCATTTGCCAACAGGATATATGTGGAGTCCTCATGTTGTGCCAAAGCCGAGTGGTAAGAATGATCTTGTTCATATTGGAGCACAAATTATTCATGTATTGGGTATGGGATTTAGATTTAAATCCATTTCATTTTTCCTTTCTTCCATAATCCTTGAATATCGTATAATGTCATTTAATTCTTTTGTAGTACAGATGCATTATTTTTGAATTTATCTTTTTTTTGCAACAGTATGCACAAATGCGTATTGGTGGTTGTGGAAGGACGAAATACAACAAATACTACAATAAAAAGGAAAAAAGTTTTAAAGAATGGCAAAAAGTAAGCAACAAGAGGAATTAGAGAAATATAAAAGATTAAAAATGAAGCTAAGAAGATAGTGAGTAAAGCTAAACAAATGCATTAAATGATTTATAGGCAAAACTAGGCACATAGTGAAAAAGGTAATTTTAAATTGGCAAAGAGTAGAGATAAATCAACTAGAGACATGGATTAAATTAGTCGTGTTAAGGATGTAGACCGTTGAATACTAATGAAGGATGAAAACATATTTGCTAGATGGAAAAATTACTCTCAACACCTTTTTAATGAGGAATACCCTAGAGGAGAAGTGCAAAGGAATGAATTTAATATAGGAATGGTAAATAAAATCAACAATAAGAAACTAGAAGACACACTTAAAAGGATGGAAAATAATAAAACGGTTGGACCGGGTAAGATACCTATAGAAGCATGGAGAACTTTAGGAAAACTAGGAAATGAATGGCAACCAATTTTTTTTTAACAAAATCCTAAAAGAGTGAATGATGCCAAATGAGTGGAGGAAAAACACAATAGTACCTGTTTACAAAAACAAGGGGGATGTACAAAATTGCAACAATTATCGAGGAGTTATATTAATGAGTCATGCAATGAAACTGTGGGAAAGGGTGATAGAGCAAAGACTAAAGAAGGAATCCAACGTGTTTTATAACCAATTTGGATTTATGCCAGGGAGATCCACAATGGAGGCTATTTACTTAATAAGACAGTTAGTTGAAGGGTATGAGTAAGCAAAAAGATCTATATATGGTCTTTATAGACTTTAAAAAGTGTATGATAAGGTGCTGACTGCTGAGAGATATAATTTGGTGAGATTTTCAAAGAAACAAATCCCTGAAGAACTGATAAAGATTATTCATGCCAGATACAAAAAGTAGAATTCACGTTACATGTGGTGAGACTAGTGATTTTTCTATAAACTTAGGATTGCACCATGGATCTGCATCAGGTCCATGTTTATTCACAATAATATTAGATTAAATCACAAAAGACATACAAAAAGACATTACATGGTGCATGTTATTTGCCAATGACATAGTGCTATTGGACACTTCTAAAGAAAATTTAGCAATAAAATTAGAGAGGTGGAGGAACACATTAGAATCAGAAGGTTTAAAAATTAGTAGTGTAAAACTGAATATTTAGAATGTAAATTTAGTAAAGTAAGAGTAAAAATGAATATTTAGAATATAAATTTGGATAGTATAATGATCACGCTTCAAAACCAAAAAGTTATATATCCAAAGTAACCATTTTTGATACTTGGGGTTAACAATACAAAAGGATGTTGAGATTGTAGTGATTTAATTAGTAGAATTGGAGCAGGTTGGTCAAAATGGAGACAGACTACTGGGACTTTATGCAATAAAAGAGTAACAAATAAATTTATTTTTTTATTTTTTTTATCAAACAGTTATTAGACCAACTATTTTATATGGTTCAGAGTACTGGAGTTTAAAAAAGAAATAGGAACAATAAATTCATGTAGCGAAAATGATGATGTAAAGGTGGATGATGGGGTGACTAGAAAAGACAAGGTTACTAATCAAAATGCGGGAGATCGTATTGCGTGTTCAGAGTGCTGTGCATTGCATGTTACTACTTAGGTTGAAGTTAAGTGGATGTGGACATGCCCCACATGATATGATATAAAGAAATAATATAATACAGCTAAAGGTAACTAGTAAAATTTAAAATAATATGAATCAAAAATAAAGAAAAAACCTAAATAAATTAAATTATTGAACTACATCACACTAGCATCCTAACTGGGATTTCACCCTGAATATCTTTCCCAAGGGCTGCAGTTGGTTTTACTCATCCCAACATTTGGTGATCACATAATGAAGAGCTAATCCATATCTCTTCGTGAATGTTTCTGTCCTCTTCACAAAATACATATCATCTACCTTGATTCCAATCAATTTTTTTGGCCAAGTCACGTCAATTGATATATGTGTATTCACGTAAATATATCTATATATATATATATTTGTTAGTTTACTTAATTTTTCCCAAAAAATAGTTAATCACTATAGACGTTTAATTTATCATTTACGGTATTAGTTTATGATGAGTTGCTATAGATGTGTGTGCAGTGTTTCCTTGGAACGGTGATTCCACATCTAAATTTCTGAATGGATAGTCTAATAAACTTCTTCCATATCCTATTGATATTATTTTTTCTCGTGAGGGACATCAGAATGAAGAGTTCAATGAATGTCATCAGTATCACGTCTTCAATAATCCCTTGAGAAGGACATTATTAATTTCACTGGATTCCATATTTTAGTCCATTATTCTTACCTTCGCAAGCTTGTACAATTATTTTGTGCACAGTACAATTATTATATTTGATTTTTATATACAATGTCTTTTACTGTATGCATGCTGTTTTTCTTGGATGCAGAACACAGATATTATAATTCACACATCACAAACTTCTTAAAAGCATCAATTTCATTTGACTAATGCATGCAGATTGGGGCCCCTTGGTCGATGTTGTTGGTTATTGTTTCCTAAACCTTGGGTCAAAGTATCAACCTCGTGAAGAGTTTGTTCAATGGATTCAAAAAGGACCCAAACCTATATATATTGGGTTTGGGAGCATGGTATGTTGACTCACTAGAATATTTACTAGAAGTAGGCTTAACTTTTATAAGAGTAATTTTTCTGTTGGCTTGTATGATGATTATTTTATCCTGCTATGATGTTTGAGTGATACGGTTACAGTCACCTGAATACTTGATATGTTTTTAGTTTGAACATATTAGCAGATTTATTCTTTAATTAGATTATTTTAACCTCAAAGTATTTCGTCATTTGATCTTTCTTGCTCGTCAGTTGAACCTATTGCGACATTTTTATGATTGTCAATGCATCAATTCTATTAAAATTTGGCCCAAGGCATAAAGGCTGTTAATCAGTGTCTCCAATTAATAAAGGGTATCTAGAGAGGTGGATTGATGCAGACCTAACTTTTGCATTATGTCCACAAAGTGACTGACCTCATAGTTGAACCCATGATTTCAAGCTAAGAACTTCTGATAGTTCTGGCATTGTATTGTTAATGTTTGATAAATAGAAACTTCAGATTTAACAAAGATGGGATGGGCTATCTATATATATATATATAGTTTATCGATGTGTTGGTGACTGTAGTTCTTTAGGTGTTACTTTGGCTGATTTTCTGGGCTTTTCTGTAGAATAGTCTAATGCCATCTGAATCACTTTTAATTGGCATGTCCAAAATTTCTAAGCCGGACATTTATTTCACAATGCAGTGGTGGTTCTCTCAGCCAAATGACTGAAAGTAGGAGTTCTTGAATTATATTTTGTTGGCTTTGTTGATTTTTTAATCATTAATGATAATTTAATGTGAAGCAAAAAACAACACAACTAGTAATACAGATCTGAAGTTAAATTAAAAAAATCTGCCATTTGGAATAATATTGGTATTGATGTTGCCCATTCAGTAGCCCAATGAGCAGAAAGATATGAAATTCAATGGTCTGAAGGAGTCTTGCAGCTACTGGAATCAGCCAATAGCTTGAGTCCTGTGCTAAGTGAACTTTTTGAATAGGTCGGCCGAGGTGTTTGTTGTAAATAAGAGCAAGAAAATAGAAGAGAAGAATCTCTTAGATGTGAGTACATGTGGGTTTATATAGGAATCCAAGACATACAATTAGTACATTAATTTAGCCAATTACCAGAAATTAAGCTAATCAAAATCCTATAATCAAGCTAGCAGATTTTATGCATCAGAATATTCCTATAATCAAGCTAGCAGATTACATGTAGCAGAATAGTCAACTTTCCTAATTAATTACAAGCTGTAAACAACCTATATTCACAACACTCCCCATCAAGCTGGAGAGTAGATATCAACAACTCCCAGCTTGCTGCAAATGGAGTCGAATGCATTCTTTGGAAGAGCTTTAGTGAAGATGTCAGCTAGCTGATTGCAAGAGGGCACAAAAGGAGTCACAATCTCATTTGAAGCCACCTTAGAACGAATGAAATGACAATCCACTTCAATGTGTTTTGTCCGTTCATGAAAAACTGGATTGCTAGCAATATGAATGGCAGCCTGGTTATCACAGTAGAGAGGAGTTGGATCTTGCATTGAGATTCCGAACTATTGTAGAAGGCTTCTCAACCAAGTTAGCTCACAAGTTATGTGAGCCATTGCACGGTATTCAGCCTCAGGACTAGATCGAGCAACAACTGATTGCTTCTTACTTTTCCAAGTCACAAGATTACCCCCAATAAAAGTAAAATAACCCGTAGTTGATCTTCTATTTGAGGGAGAGCCTACCCAGTCTGCATCAGTATACCCTTTAATGCAAAGATGTCTTGAAGATTGGTAAAGAAGACCATGGCCTGGAGTACCTTTGAGGTACTTTAGAATGTGCACAACTGCATTCATGTGAGGGACCCGTGGGTTGGTCATGAATTGACTCACCACACTGACTGCATATGAAATATCTGGTCGAGTGATAGTCAGGTAAATCAGCTTACCTACTTACTAGTCTTCTGTACATCTCAGGATCATCAACTAAGTTACCAACATCAGACATCAATTTCTGATTAGCCTCCATAGGTGTAGCAACAAGTTTAGCTCCAAGATGACTTGTATCTCTCAAAATATTAAGAACATATTTTCGTTGAGACAAATAAATGCCTTCTTTGATCTCGCAACCTCAATACCAAGAAAATAATGAAGCTTGCCCACATCTTTAGTAAGAAAGTTTGAACCAAGATGACCTATCAAAGTCTGAATGCCCTTATTGTCACTCCCAGTAATCACAATGTTATCCACATAGACGACTAATATCACAATACCATGCTTTGTCTTAAATAACACCGAGTGATCAATTCCATGGGTAACCACAACTTTGCTGAATTTGTCAAACCATGCTCGAGGAGACTGTTTGAGTCCACAAATAGATTTCTAGAGATGACAAACACACTCCCCCTTGGATTCAAACCTAGGTGGTTTAGCCACGTACATCGTCTCACTCAAATCTCCATGCACGAAGGCATTCTTAACATCAAGTTGATGAAGGGGCCAATCAAGATTTGCAGCAAGAGAGATAATAATACGAACTGAGTTTAGCTTGACCACAGGAGAAAAAGTTTTAGTGTAGTCAAGACCATAGGTTTGAGTAACGCCCTTAGCAACATGACGAGCCTTTAACATGTCAACAATACCATTTGGATTTTGCTTCACTGTGAAAATCCATCGGCAACCAACAATGTGTGCACCTGCAGGCTTAGGAACAAGTGTCCAAGTATTATTCAAGTGCAAAGCATGCATTTCATCCTCCATTGCTTTTTGCCAACCAGGATGGGAAAGGGCTCCTTATATGTCTTAGGAATAGAGACAGGAGATAAGGATATTGTGAAAGCCTTAAATGAAGGAGATAAATGATCGATACAAAATTAGAGATAGGGTGCTTAATACAAGACCTTTTACCTTTGCGAATGGCAATGGGAATGTCGGGACTAGATGGGGGAGTAGGATCCGCAGACGCCGAGGAGAGCAATTGAGGATGGTGTTGTAATTGGTTCAAATGGGCAATGAGCAGACCGCGGACGTTTACGAACATAGACCTTAGGATATGAAGGGATGAAAAGAACAAGTAGGGGCCAAACAAACTCTTGGAGTATAGGCTCTTGCAGTTGACAACCCTACGTAGAGTAATAGGGAACATTTTCAAAGAAAGTCAGATCAGCACATATAAAATGTTTCTTAATGTAGGACTATAGCATCGGTACCCTTTTTTAGTATGGGAATAACCAAGGAATATACATTTGTGTGCACGAGGGTCAAGTTTATCACGTTTAGGATTTAAATTATGGACAAAGCAAATACATCCAAATACCTTTGGAGGGAGACAGAAAGGATCTTTATCAGGGAAGAACATTTGAAAAGGTGATTTCTCTTTAAGAACACTAGATGGCATTCTATTTAAAAGGTATACATCTATGAGAACAGCATGCCCCCAAAAGTGTTTAGGCACTTTCATTTGAAGCATGAGTGCATGGGCAACATCAAGGATTGGACCATTCTTTCGTTCAGCAACTCCATTTTGTTGAGGTGTATCAACACATGAGGTTTGATGAGTAATACCCCTCGACTCAAAGAAGTGTTGAAAGCTATGAACTTTATACTCGAGCATTATCAGTACGAAGAAAGTGCAACTTGGCATTAAATTGATTAGTGATTTCAGCATAAAATGATTTAAATGCATCAAACTCTTGGGACCGATATTTAAGAACATATAACCAAGTCAAACGGGAATGATCAGCAATAAAAGAAATGAAATAGCGTGCACCAGACAAACCAGTTGTTCTAGCTGGACCCCAAACATCGGAGTGAACCAACTCAAAAGGATGTAAACAAGGACCATGAGGTCGACATTTAAAAGTGGCTCGATGATGTTTATTGAGCTCACACGTTTCACAATTAAAAGTAGAAAACAAAGGTAAAGAAGGGACTAAAAGATGAAGATTGGCAGTTGATGGATGTCTATGTCTACAGTGCCACTGATATGGAGAAGTCGTGGTATGAAAGGCAGAGGAAGTTGATATGGGAGAGGGTTGGAAGTAGTAGAGACCATTCTTTTCATATCCCCCACCAATCGTCCTCTTCGTCTTTAGATCCTGAAAAACACAATGAGAAGGATAAAAGGTGATAGAACAATTTAAAGCAGAGGTAATTCTATGAACAGGTAATAAATGAAAAAGAAATTGAGATAGGTATAAAACAAAAGAGAAAGACGAGAGGTAGTAACTCTGCCAACCCTCTGAACTGGAGATTTAGAACCATTAGCAATTGTAACAAAGGAAGGAGAGGGAGTACTTGAAAGATTGGAATGAATTGAGGGATTACCAGTCATATGATTAGAGGTTCCAGAATCAATAATCTATGGCCGATTGGATGAGGAATGGAGGCAAGTATTACCTGAAGCACCCAAGATGGCTGTTGAGGTAGATGAAACATGAGTGCGCGCCAATCTTTGAGTCACTCTGCTTTGGAAAGAGCTACAGTCTCTTCATCAGCAGGAGTGGAGATCTCCCCCTCAACAGTAGCATGATTAGCCCATGTGGGCTAACCACCGAGTTTCCAACATTTGTTAACGGTATGGTTGGTGTGATTACAATGAGTACATTTCTTGAGGCCACTGCGACCACCTTGAAAATTCAACGTTTATTCGAAACATGTCCCCCATGACCATTATGGGAATTATCAGAGCGCCCAACGGGAGCTGCAAGGGCAGAACGATCGGCTTTGCCATGGAGTTTCCAACATTTGTCAATGGTATGGTTGGTGCGATTACAATGAGTACATTTCTTGAGGCCACTGCGACCACCTTGAAAATTTCGACCTTTATTCGAAACATGTCCCCCACGACCATTATGGGAATTATCAGAGCGCCCAACGGGAGCTGCAAGGGCAGAACGTTCAGCTTTCTCTGGAGAAGATAGGTTGGCCCGCCGAACACGATTATAGGCCTTACTAGCAGATGGCAAAAGTGTACCAGCAAGAATCTGAGAACTAACAGGAGCAAATTCGGGTCGAAGTCCAGAAAGAAATTTGTCAAGCGAAATTCTTCCCTGTATCGTTTTTGAGTCTCCATATCAATAGTCAATGGCTGATGCACATTCAATTCCTCCCACATACCTTTCAAGGTGGAGTAGTAATCTTCAATAGAGCGATCTCCTTGTATAGTGGAAAAAAGATCCTCATAAAGCTGATGAATCCGAGAGATGTTTTGCTCGGACGAAGACATCTCCTTCAGGGCATCCCAAATCTCTTTAGAGGTTTCAAGAAAAGAGACTTGTCGAAGACCTTGGGCTCTATACTGTTTTATAACCAAGTCATAATTTGGGCATCTTCTTGTTCCCAAGCATCAACCAATTTGGCATCAGTAGGTTTGGTTGACTTGAGATAAGAGAACTTCCCTCGAGCTTTCAAAGCAACTTGGACAACTCGGGCCCATTGAAGGTAATTGGGACCCTTGAGTTTAATATTGGTCATGGAACCAAAGAAAAGAGAATCTTTAATATCTGTTTTGTCACCCATGGAGACCAAGGAAGAACGAGATGAGATCCGAGTAAGAATAGCATCCAAGCAAGGAGATCAGCGAGAGGATTCTTTCCAAGCAAGGCTATGCTATGCCATAGAGTCAATGAAGCTGTAACTTTTTTTTTTTTTTTTTACATAATAAAACAAATAATAGATATTAAACTGTTTACATAAGAAAACAATAAAAATAAATAAATAATAAACTAGAATTCTTAGAAGGCACTAGACTTTTGATGTGAGAACAATAGAGAGAAATGGTGGAGACTGGGTGAAGAAGAGGAAGACAGGAGTTGGGTCTCAGGAGCATTTTCACTAATACCATGTTGTAAATAAGAGCAAGAAAATAGAAGAGAAGAATTCTTGTATATCTCTTAGATGTGAGTACAGGTGGGTTTATATAGGAACCCAAGACATACAATCAGTACATTAATTTAGCCAATTACCAGAAATTAAGCTAATCAAAATCCTATAATCAAGCTCTTAGATTTTATGCATCAGAATGTTCCTATAATCAAGCTAGCAGTTTACATGTAGCAGAATAGTCAACTTTCCTAATTAATTACAATCTGTAAACAGCCTATATTCATGAGTCACGACAGTGTTTAATATTAGATCCTTGGCAGGATTTTTATTGAAGTCACCAGAATCAAATCCTCTAGAATCACATGATTTTACAGCCTATATGCATATTCATTTAACGGTCAAAAGACTATTAATTTAAGTAGTAAGACTTGAAAATTGAAGGAAAAGTAAACTAGACATTGAAAAGTATCTTGAATTGAGCATAATTAAAAAAGAAAAAGAAAAAGAAGGGAAAATAAATTATATTCAATAGGTGGAGACCACGTATTGCCATTGATGATATAGTACTGCTCCCTTGGTCACTCGTACCATGTTCACAGCTGGGTGATGCAGTGACCACTTCTCTTTCTCTTGCATGTAATTCCAAAAGACACATTAAACATCTATTACTTTTGGTTTGTAATGTCTACACTACGAAAGATGGGAAATTCCAGATTTTTTGTCCTCTATTCAATTCTTTCTTTTCACCCCCACCGCATAACTTTCTCCTCTTTCCTCTTCTCTCCTTTCTAAGTCTATGATCAACCCACCCTTGTCTATCATATATCTTAAGCTAGTTGACAAGGATGATCATCTATTTGTTTAGATTTTTGGTATTATGATAATTTCTTTTGCTTTGTTGGAAGTGTACACAGGGCAGTAAATGTGTGACAATGCAATTTTGATTTTTACTTTTGTGGCAACCATGTCAGATCACCTTACGTACGTGTTAATTCATATCTATTTTCATGTCATTGTCACATAGGTCTTAAGTAGCAATCCTTTCTTGGACAATTTTTATCACTTGGTACACAAAGTTCACAGGGTATTGATGTTACCCATTCAGTAGCCCACCTATGCCTTTAGTCAATTTTTGTGGTCTCTGACTTGACTGCTTTGATGTAGGCCTGTGACTTGAAATTTATAATTTCCGGTGCTTTTTATTATATCATGTTTTATGAAGAAAAAAAGAAAAAGAAAAATAGTAATACTATGTTGTAGGTAGTATTTAAGTTGAACATGTATGAACCAGAAGAGGATTAAGTAGTTAGTTTTTCGTTCCCCTGCTGGCCTAAATTACGAGTCATGAAGCTTACTTTTCCAGAATCTCTTCCCTTTCTGCTGAATCTGAATTTATTTGTTTGTCATTTGAATGTGACATCAACGCAGCATTGATATTGTATAACTGATGCAATCATGATAGGTGCGGCATTAAAAAATATTTTCCCTTTCAAGTGACTGTATAATTGTTTGCAAATTGTATAAATGCGACAGGGATTGGCATCAATTCTTTTAAAAGTTTATTTTATGCTAAGATAGATTAACACCCACCTGTTTACTGCTTAACATGTTGGCATAAAATTTCATCGAAGAATTGCGGTGAAATACATTTCCTCATGGTTTATTGTGACAAGTACTTGCAAAAAAAGGAAAATGTTTTGTTGGAATAAGTACAGTAATAATGCACCTGTGCTAACATAATCAAGAGTGGAAAGCAGTGGTGCCTATAAAATATTATCAAGTCAATTATTAGTTGGAAGCCATAGATGTTATATGAAATGGTGATAAATTCCTTGCTGAAGATGGACTAAAATCCTTTACCACTTGAATGATAAATCTTGATTCTATTTTCCATTTATTCACTTGAGAAGATCTCTGTGTAATTAATTTGCATAATCTGTGAATTAATAAATGGATGCTTGTTTCATGGCAGATGAGGTTCTTATTTTGATCTTGATATACTTATACTCCATGAGTTTTCTGGCTTTTTTGAGTAGTTTTTATTTAATATCCTAATTTAAATCATTGGCAGATAGCCAACATTTTTTCTACTGAAATTTTTGAAGAGGTTATAATTTTGAATAATACTTCTTGCATATTAAGTCACTTGAAGATCCCAAGAAAACTACAGATATTATTTTGGAGGCACTGGAAAATACAGGACAGAGGGGAATAATTGACCGAGGTTGGGGGAAGCTTGGTACTCGTAAGTGTCTCTATTTCAATTTAATTCTGTTAGGTCAAACCCTTTCTTCTTTCTATCTTATAAAGTTGTACTGTTTTGTGAAAGAATAAATTATGCAAATTGACTAGATTGCTGTCCACCAATTGAAAATTTTCAGATCCTACCCTTCTTATTTCGTTGCAGTGAGCAAATTGGTAATAATTTAGTTTTTTAACCAGAGTTACCAGAAAACACTACGCTATTGTGGAAAACATGCTACACTTTTGTTCCAAACAGTAGAGTAGTCATTCCAATAAAACATCTATCTCTGGCTAGATTTTCCTTTTTATAACATTAAATCTAAAAAATGAATCGGAAACAAATAGCTGGACTTACTTCCAAGAGAAGATTTAAGAACACATTAATATCTGAACTGATGGAGATCAAGACATTGCTCGTACACTTGACTCTCTTCTATGCTTGGAAAAGGGCAAGGAAAGATGGATTTTAGAAATTCCTATATATTTTAGGAATTATAATAAATATGAGTTAGTTTTGTATTATTTTCTTTAAATTAGTATTAGGGTTAGGTTTGCCTATGAATAGGATCTTCTGTCTTGCGTCTTTGTTCCAGCATTTAGCATAGGCACGACCACATGTTCCATAATGCCATTTTTTACTTCTTTATGTTTGTAGCAGCCAACTATTTTGGACATCAGAGTTCTTTGGATTGCCAATATATACATTGGCACTTGAATTGGATTGGGTACCTTTTGCTGAATATTGAATATTGACTGTTGAATTACAGACTCCTCCTCCAATTCTTCTTCTTCTCTTCTCCCTTCTTCCCTCTCCTTCTTCTCTCTTCTGGCTTTACATCATGAACTTATATGCTCTCAAGAAAAAGAAGACAATGAAAGCAGGCAAGAAGCAGCAAGAGGAGTGGGAGCAGGTCCATCTTTCTCATCCGAGAGGTGGTGATTTTAAGAGAGATCCCAATCAATATAGACAAACTTTATCCCCTTTTTCATTAGACAGAACTCTCACAGGAATTGAGTGGCCGATATAGGAAGTGACTTTGTCGACCCACTATCTGTTGATGATCGCGAACCAATTGATGAGATGAACTAAGTTTTGTGTTTTTGCATGATAAATACTATTGTGACAATTTCCAAAAACAGAAATAGTATCTCTCTAAGGGGGGTCTGGTCACACTGATTAAGAGCACCCTTTCCTGCCTCCCTACTTATTTCACATCTCTTTTAGATTCCTTCCTCGGTGGCTGAGAGGATTGAGAGATTGCAGCACAATTTTTTTTTTTTTTTTTGTGTGTATGTGTGTGTGTGGACTGGAATTCAAAAGGAGTGGGATGATTTCTGCTAACATGTTCGTTTTCAAATCAGAGATGGTAGGAGGATCGGATTTTGTGAGGATCTTTGGTGTGGGGAACTTCCTCTTGCGCTTGCTTTGTCATGGCTTTACAGGATTGCTTCCCATAGGCAGGCCTTGGTGGTTGACTGTTATCATCTTGATAACGGGAGATTGACTTGGGATGTTCAGTTTAGGAGTCATTTTCAGGACTGGGAAATTGAGGAGGTCATCCATTTTTTGGAGTTATTATACCGCTAGACGATTACAGCCGGGGATTCTAATTGTTGGCTTTGGAATCCTAACCCCCAAGGTCGCTTCGAGGTGAGGTCTTTCTTTAGGTTTCTTACGGTTGGCTCTGGAGGTCATTTCTCTTGGAAGTCTACTTGACGCTCCAAGGCTCCCCTCAAGGTGGCTTTCTTTGTTTGGACCTCTGTCTTGGGTAGGATTTTAACCCAGGATAATTTGAGGAGGAATCAAGTGGTGGTTAATCGATGTTATTTGTTCATGCGGGATGAGGAGACTGTTGATCACCTTCTGCTTCATTGCAGCATGGCTTCAGGTTGTTGGGATTTGATGCTTGGGTTGTTTGGGATTCTGTGGGTTATGCCTAGATCCTCTAGAGGGTTGATTGAGGCTTGGAGAGAATTTTCTGTGGGGGATCTCATTCGGGACGTTTGGAGGGCTACGCCTCTTTGTTTTTTGGTGGTGCATTCGGCTTGAGAGAAATCGGAGATATTTCGATGGACAGGAAAAGCCTATCTCTATGCTTAAGTTTTCTATTATTTCCACCCTTTTTTGTTGTTTTCAGGGAGAGATTTTAGATCTTTGGAGGAGATTGTTGTTTTTTTGGCCTTGTTGTTTGTCAATGGGTTTCTCTCCCCTTTTGAGCGCTTTTTAATAAATTTTACTTATCAAAAAAAAAAAAGAAAAAAAAAATACAGAAACATTGCATATTTTGATAATATTGTTTATCATTAACCATTACTTGTTTTGATAACCACTCTGCATATAGATATCCTTTAATTTATCCTATATGAAAAATATATGATTACTTCAATCTGTTCAACATATTAGAGTATGGACCATGTTCCGGTTATTTTCTTCATATTGGAGTGACTTACTAGGTAAAATTGCTGAAAACTTCGATGGAATCTAGACTTAATTAATTGAAATGTTTACTACCATCATTGTTACAGTAAAACAATGAGATGCCCCTACAATCTAGGGAAATTACCTCTTATGGGAATTTTTTATTGTTTAAATTGTATGCATTACAAAAATATAATGGTGAGAGGGATGGTGAGAGGGTCGTTGCTTGGTTCAACGGTTAAATGCTTAAACATCAGTGTCATTAGTGCGAGTTTAAGCCTCAGAACAGCCACTTTGTGAATTACTGAAGGTTAGGTCTATCTTGAAGCCTCGTTCCCCAGGACCCTGCTGTATGGAGACTCGATAATGTCCCTACAAAAATATAATTGTGAGAAGGAATTTTACTTAAATTCTGTTAAAAACCAAATAATTACTTAGTTTCCCTTATGCAGATATTTAATTTCATCCATAAGGTTCCCTGATTCCCGCTACGATCCTTCTTGTTTAGTTGCAACTTGTAACTATTCTATCGGATAATTATATTCTCGAGATAACAAAAATGGTATAATTGATAGAGAATTTTTTTTTTTTTTTTTTTAAAGTGACATGATATGAAACAAATTAACTTCCTAACCTACCACTGCCTCAATATTATGGTGCAGTGTGGATATCAGGATCTCCATTTTTGTATATAACTATAAAGGGTAGAATTTCCAGTCATTTTTTATGGTTGAGGATTTGTATAGAAATTCTAGCAAATTTCAATGCATTTTTTCCATCAGACGCTATCGTAATTCCCTTCAAATTGGGTCTTTAACACCACTATTCACATTTCTTCTTTATTAGAAGCATGCTCCCTCCCTCCTCTCCATTTGTGTGTGTGTTTGTTTTCTTTTAATGTCTAATTTCACTTTCACTTCAATTTTGTATTGCAGTTCCAGAAGTTCCTGACAACGTTTTCCTCCTAGAGGATTGTCCTCACGATTGGCTGTTTCCTCAATGTTCAGCTGTGGTGAGTTCTATTTTAATCTGCCTTCAAATTGGTGAACCTTTGTTATTTTTTTCTTTTTCTTTTCTAAATGGGTCCCGGCAGAGCACTACCAGTGATCTCTTGATAATAGGTAATTGTGGATGCTGAGATGTGATTGTCTATAAATTTAGAGAAATATATCGGCATCGAAAGTTATAATTATCTTTTAATGAATTGCGGTTATCTCTTCTAAATATAGTGAGAAATTATGGGAAATGCCAAAATGATGTATTAATGCAGATAGTAGCTAGCATTGTAAAATTACTGGCTGGTTCACCTATCATAAACCTGAAGTTATATTATCAAATACGCAGGTGCATCATGGAGGTGCTGGAACCACAGCTACAGGACTAAGGGCTGGGGTAATATTCTTGTAAATAAATTTTCATTTTACTGTCCTTCATTACTTGCAAGAATATGCTATCCGGATATTTCAATATGTTTAACTTATGTCTTTTTTAAGTGATCTAAACTAATTATTTAAATTCTAAGAATATAATAACTTAACAATGAGAGATGACAATTGAGTGACTGAATTGGCTCTTTCTGAAACTGAGATCTGATCCTTTATGAGAACTGAATTTTTCTTTTTATACGTTACGCTTAATGGTGGAGTTAACCGTATCTGATGTGCACATCATGAAATGCAGTGTCCAACAACCATAGTGCCATTCTTTGGAGATCAGTTCTTCTGGGGTGAGAGAATTTTTCAGAAAGGACTGGGATCCTCTCCAATCCCTATATCTCAGCTCAGCATTGAAAGCCTATCAGATGCTATACGATTTATGCTCGAGCCAGAGGTAAATAGAACGTGTATTTGTTCACTAGTCATTTTAAAGCAGATCAGATGTTTAAATAGATTACACCTGTCATTGTTGTCCTCTTCATATATAAAGTGCAACTGTGTAAGGCGTTACAAAAACTATCAATTAAGCTTACCCAGTGGGAATAATTACCTAATATTACATCAGTTATTTATAAATTTATCAGTCTAATAAAGTTTGCGGCTGTAGTTGCTCCTTTGATGTCTCACCAACAAAAAGTAATGTTGTCAGATAATTTCAGAATCAGCAGAGACTGGGCAGCAAGTGGGAACCTCACCTAATATCAATACCATTGATTCTCCTGGATTAAGAAGAAATGAACATAATTATTTTCTTATTATTTATATTACGTGGATCTGTGCTTGACTACTATACTTGAAAGTAAAGATTTATTTGATGGAGAGCAACCTTGTTCTTAAAGGTAATTTTTCCCTTTTCTATTGTTAGGGATTGAGAAATTTTGTGTGATGAGTGATAGATCTAGAGGTTAGAACAAACAAATACTCCCGAGTAGCAATTTTTCTTCTCATGGGGTGGTGTCTCATTATCAGGGCTAAATACATAATGTGAACAAACTCGGGGCGATTGGTGAAGTTGAACCTGAGTTTGGAATGTTGCATCTGTGAAATATTAATTGTTTCTGCAAGGAAAATGTTGACTTGATGAAGGAAAAACAAAGAAATAGATTGGCTGGCTTTGCTTATTCTATTTGCTGTGTGTTGAGAATCTTTGTTTTCGTTTGTTTATGTTCTAAACCTTCATGTGATGTCTGCTGTGTCCCGTATATCCATCCTGACTTACCATAGCTTTCTCTTGCTTGAAAAGAGATCTCAATAGTGCTTGATGGAACTTTGACTACAGGTGAAATCTCGTGTAATGGAAGTTGCAAAGTTGATAGAGAATGAAGATGGTGTTGCAGCTGCAGTCGATGCATTTCACCGGCATTTGCCTCCAGAGCTACCCTTACAAACTGAATCTTCAGAGGAAGATGATCATCCAAATCCTTTGCAGTGGCTGTTTATTCAAATTGGGAAATTCTGTTCTTGTGGTTCGTAGGTCTTATAGCGGCAACTTACAATGTTGTACAGTTATGGTTTTTTTTTTTTCCTTCGTATTCCGTGTTGTTTGCATATGTTCAATATTTCATTCATTTTATTCATGGCTTTCCTGTATGGTTTGAATAACAATAAAATGTTTACATAGTTTCCACCTTCATAAAGCAACTAGTGTAGGCTTCTTTTGTCTTCAGTTGTCGTTCTAATGGGATCAATATTTGAGTGTATTAGAGTTGTAAATTTATATTGGTTACTATAATTCAATTCCTGGATTTAATCCCGGTGATCAATTTATCATTATTTTCTTGGATTTCTGTATTACAATATATTTCTAATTTTCTGACTTAATTGAGCGTGGAGATTAGTTAATTTGATTCTTCTTCTGTGCTGTAGCTCTAGATTTTAGAGTATCTGCATCCAATATTGTTTTTAGTTTTACAAAAGCTGAGCCACTCCTAAGGTATGAACCTTTTGCCCTTTTGCCGATCTCCCCTTTGTATAACATTAGAATAAGAATTGAAATTGTACCATTTCGGAGATGATTGATACATATATAATGATTGATACATATATAAATTTTATAAATTGTCCAATATGGCTATAGAGAAACTTCCATGTAGTGGCTTGAATCAACTACAAATTTCCTGGCCCTTTAACAATGATGTTAAATTTTTGGACACCATCGATAAATACTATCAACTTCCCTTTATCCCTTTGTGGATTACATTTAATCTGAACCACTTAGGGCCTGTTTGGCGGGCGATGTGTTTTAGTCATTATGTTTTTAGTCAATACAAAAACAACCGTTTTGTTATACGAGTGTTTGGATAGAAATTCGGAAATTTGATTTGGTTCCTCTGCTAGAATAGCAAAACACACAATATCACCGATTTGGTGATGAGTTTGGACAAAAAAAATTTGATATGTTATGAATTATTTCAAACCAATATCAACTGTTTCAAACATGATATTGACCCAAATTTGGATACCAATATCAGAAATAAGTAAATAAATATATATATATATATATATATCATAACACATGCCAAACGGGCCCTTATCATACAGATTCCTTGCCACCATGTCAAACTTATACTTCATATCGCCATTGTCGGTCCTTTGTTGCAGAGTTGTAGCTTCTTCTCTTGCCCCAAAAATGTGCGTTATTGTGACACCAGTCCCACTTTGGCGAATAAGCATACCCTTCAAATTGCCACACTCCAGATGTGTAGTCAAAACCCTAGAAAAAAAAATTCGGGGGAATAAAAACCATGAGTATAACTGTGTTTATTATTTCTATGTAACTATCATTAGCATTTATGTATAGGCATGAGAATTAGAATCATATCATCATCTCTCGTGAGTTTATCTCCACATTTTTCATGTGCACAACACCATATCGTACGGTGTTGTGCGCAGGGAAAGGGTGGAGATCGTATGGTGTTGTGCACAAGAAATGAGTGGAGATCACCTCACGAGAGGTGTGGTCCCCACAAACAGAGTGGACTCTATTTTATGTGGAGTGATTTCCATCTTCTCGTAGAGGATCCGAGTGTGTATTTATTACGATCGAGAGAGTGGAAGTGAGTACATTAAGAAATGGACGTGTGTGCAATGCCCAAATACTAGCAATCCTGAAGGTTTTGTGAAATTCTATGCTGTCCTGAAATTTATATTGATAGACTACGGGAATTTTTTGGATGCTCTTTTGGTCCAATTTATTGTGAAAGTTTGACCTCTATTCTCAATAATGTTTATTATCAATTATGCCGTGACAGTTTTTTAGAAGGCAAAAGTTAAATACTAGTCTAATTGAAACTCCTCTCGCACTAATTAACTCTATTGGTAAGTTTTTTGGGAGTACTTTACTTAAATTTTTAATTTGAAACTCGTCATAAGCGAGGTCTGAAATTCGTTGATACACTGTGATTTACGTGCAATTTCGTACATTCGTAATTTGCAAACCATTTAAAAGTTCAAAGTGACTAACAAATGGGTTGATTCTCCGTTACCCTTAAAAAAAAAACTCTTTAGGTAGAATTCTTATGAAGCTACCCTTTCTGTTGTGCAATTATGTGGTTTGTTGAGACTTTAAAATTTGTTCTTTGATATTTGTTTGAATGTTAAGTTTTTCACCATTCAGAAATGTTGAACCTCTATCAATTAAAATTTTATCACTAAAATTATTCTTTTGATTAATATTCCAATTATGTAATTAAATGTCCTATAATTGAAAATCATTTAATATATATTTTTTTCTCTTCAAGATTAAGCCAGTGCTTGTAATAAAATGTAGCTTGGGCATGGTGCAAAATTTTGGAGTCAATAGGCTAAGGCCGCTTGGCATGCCATTTAAAGTCTAATAGAAATGTATCAACTAATTTCGACTACTAAATATCAAAGCAACAATCTTATAAGGTTTCGACATAGAGTCAACTTGAGTGAGCTTTAGCTCATTTGAAAACTACCATTTTAGGATATGGCTCACTTGAGGAAGGAGGTGAGCGGGAAGTCTTACGGAGAGATTCATACTTCATAGTAGTATCTAATTATACCTATTGTAAATATTTCTTCCGTCCCATAATAAGTGTCATGTTTTGAAAATGTGACTCATTCATGTTTTTTCCAAAACATGATACTTATTATGAGATGGAGAGAGTAGTAAATTGACTACTAGCTAATACCATGAATATGTAGCTCAATTACAAACTTTGGATACTCTCCCTTTTTTCCAAAAAATAAAAGCATTTCCACTAAAGACCATAGAAAAAGGAATTCCACTAAAGACCTAAAGACATAGATAAAACTAAATATATACTATATATATATATATATACATGAAAAATCAAATACTAAAATATTCAAAAATGTCACGGACTCCCAAAAAATAGACATGGCTGCATCATCCACTGTACTTTTTGTGGCTAGATGAAATAAAAACTCCGAATTTCTCACTCTTCAATACCTGTAGAATAGATGATCATTATCATTCTCTTCTATGAAGGAAATTTATTGAATTTTTTTAAATATTGGTCTCAATGCTTGAAAGAACCAATCTAATCAACATATTCATGGATCAAAGATAATGAGTCCATGAGTACAATTTTGTATTAAATGATGCTTACGGCATCTAATTTTATATATAAAAACAGATTCAGAGCACTAGTCTTCTACTATTGAAAATAACAACCATTTTTCCAAGGTTGCACAATTAGTAGGCCAGGTAGTTTGAGCATGACTATGAAAACATCTTGTTACGACGACTTCGATGCAAATATTAATATTGAGTTAAAAAAAAATAAAAAATAAAATAAAAAAACTAAATGCATACATGTGGAAGGGTATGTAGCATTTTTGTAATAACTAATAAAGAAGAGATAGCTGCCAAAATTGAATTGAGACAGACAGGAATTACGGTTGTACATGTACATAAAAAGATGGCACATGCACACACTCAAATAATAATAATAATAATATGTATCTAACTCCTTATTAGAGTGGTAGAGTTCAAAAAGAGTCCCACCCTATATTCTTAAATTCGAATTCCCTTTTCTCTAATATCGCTAACTCCTCACTCTATTCAACGACACACTTTTTGATCTAACAATTTAAAAATGGTAGAACCAAGCAAGAAAGACAGAGATTGATTTTAAGAAGATATTTAACTTCAAAGGTGTCAAAAAACACAAGAATTGGCCGGCTATGCATCCTTTTTAGGGCTCAGAGCCCAAACATGGTGTCATCTTGCCCAGGGAATAGATTTCCAGGCGCACGAGAGGAAGGGGATTAATAAGAGAAACTGCTAAAGGAAAGGAAAAGACAACCATGGTAAAGGCAATAAACAAGTATCTAACACAGTACTTATTCCTGGCAATAAAAACATTCCAAGCAATTTTTTGGTCTCCATGAAAAACCATGGATAAATCCCATGAAAATACTATTGTAAAACCCCATACTGTATATCACACCTGTTCAAAGTGTAAGACCACTACATTAGGTAACAAAGTAGGGTCATAGAGAAGTTGCTACAGAAGCTGCAAAAGTAGCAAGTAAAAGATATGTATGTGGCTTTGTTAGCCCCAAAAATATACAATGCTAAAAAAAACTAGCAAAGCCAAATGTCTACCGATCAGATTGTGAATCTCCAAATTAAAGATTCCTCACCCAAAAAAAAGGTGGAAAACCAGCCGCATAAAGCCAAAGATAAGCTTTTCAGTTCAGATCGCCCTCACCCTGCAAAAAAAAAAAAAAAAAAAAAAAGTGTTAGGAAGGAACACAAAAATACTATTAATAAAGAAAACATACATCAAAACCAAAATACAATCTAAGAAAACCACACACACTCACAATGGCACTTGAGAAGGCAGGAACAGGCAGTAAATCACTGACACCATTGAGGTTTGCCTCAATTACACAAGCCAGTTGATTTTACAAGAAGAAAAAAATATATATCCATAATGCACAAGTTAAACCCCATTATAAAAACCCCAATCTCTTCTATCTCTTCCCCATCTCTCTATATTCTCTCCTTTTCCTCTTCTTCCTCCATAACCACCAGCTCCATGCCTCTACCACCTTTCTCTCTCTTCTCTCACCCTTTTCTACTCTATAGGCTACTGCCTCCACTTCTTCACCATCACCGCTTTCCCCTCTCTCTTCTCTCCTACCACTTCCTCTACTTAATCAATTTCCATGCCGTTGCTTTGCAGGAACTCCACCAAGTCTCTCTCTTACCATCCCTACTTTCACCTTCCACATATCTATATATATGCATTATACACGCGAATGCATGCACGCGCACGCGCGCACACACAAACATAAACACACAGATCTGTATGGACACAACACACAAAAATATGTATTAAACACGGATAAATATATGTATATATACAAAAAACAGAAACACACACATATAAATAGGTTCTACTTCAGAATTATTTTCTTTTTCCTTTACTTTGAGTAGGTTATGGCCTTGCAGCCAATAGACATGCAGATTCTCCCATTAAATTACAGTGACCACACTTCCTCCCTCTATAATAGGTCCTTCCTCAAGTGTTCAAGTTCTCAGGAGTCAATCCCAACTAACAGGACGGGTTGGTACATCACGCATGCCAAATCTAAGAGGTGCCACAGTAGGATTTCGCAAAATTTGTCACAAGTGCCAAATCTTAAGGGTGTTAGTGTAGGTTTTCGTGTGTGTAAGTAGGACAAATCTCAACAGGTATACAAAAATGAAATGATAGGGACTGCCTCTAGATTGTCTAATTAATAGTATCTCCTGTTAAAAATAATTAATGCCATGTTCATTCATGTATATGTTCATTCATGCATCTATTATTGTACATGTATCAAGTGGATACATGTATCAAGAGTGTACATGTATCAAGTGTGTGCATGTATCATGTGTGTGTTTGAGATTGTCTTGAAAAGTTTAAAGGTCTATGGGAGAATAGTGTATATAGGGTAAGGTATTTGTTGTTTAGATATGAATACAAACAAAGAGTTCAATACAATACAGAAAAATATTTGTTTATTCATTCTTCTCTCTTCACTTAGAAATTATTTAGTTGGTTGAAACTATAGCCAACATAAGTGGTATATGAGCTTGATTTCGATCAAGAGCAAACTGGGCGTGAAGCTTATTGACGGGAAAACAAACCCCGAAGAAGATCCATCGTGATGGCGACTACAGGCAATCAAAACCAAGGTGCCCATCAATCAGCACTTCCCATTTTTGATGGGGAAAATTATGATTTTTGGTATGTGAAGATGAAGACCATTTTTCTCTCATATGATTTATGGCATTATGTTGAAGATGAGTATGATGAACCGGAGGATACAACAACTTTGACGAATGCCCAAAGACAACAATTGAAAGATCATAAGAAGAAAGATGCAAAAGCTTTAGGCTTTATTCAACAAGGAGTTGCTGATACAATCTTTTCCAGAATTATCAATGCTTCTAAAGCAAAGGAGGCATGGGATATGCTCGAGAAAGAGTATAGAGGCAGCACGAAGGTAAGAACTGTAAAACTCCAATCTTTGAGAAAAGATTTTGAAAATATGAAAATGAAAGAAATAGAGTTGTTGAAAGATTATTTTTCTAAACTTATAGAGGTGGTAAATCAAATGAAGACCTATGAGGAAGATATTTCTAATCAAAGAATTGTTGAAAAAATTCTGATTAGTTTGCCGGAAAAATATGACTCTATTGTTGTTGTTATTGAAGAGACTAAAAAGCTTGAAAACTTGAGTGTTAAAGAATTGATGGGTTCCATAAAAGCATTTGAGCAAAGGTTGAGTAGGCGCTCCGAAAAGACAATTAAAAGTGCTTTTCAATCCAAGCTCAATGTTAGTTCCAAAAATCAAGAAAAATACCCATCAAGTTTTGATCGATCCAAAGGTGAATCTTCTAGAGGTGGAAGACACGGAAGAGGAAGAAGAAGAGGAAGAAATTCAAGAGGAAGAGGAAGAAATAATTTTGAGAGAAGTGGAAATATAGAGTCCATTCAACAAAATTGTGGAATTTGCAAGAGAAGTAGCCATGTTGACAAAGATTGTTGGTTTCGGGGAAAACCTCAATGTTTCAATTGCAAGAAATTTGGACATGTTCAAAAAGATTGCCGGTTGAAAACAAATCAGCAAGCTAATTTTTTCGAAGAGCAAGAAGGTGAAACGAGCATGTTTTATGCTTGTCACTCGACATCGGAACAAAATGATGATGTGTGGTTTCTTGATAGTGGGTGTAGTAACCACATGACCGGAGATAAAAACATATTCTTGGAGATTGATTCTTCATCCAATTCTCAAGTGAGGATGGGAAACGGTGCCTTGGTCCAAGCAAAGGGAAAAAGTATTATTGCCATAGAGACAAAAAAAGAAAGAAAGCATATTCGGGATGTGTTACTTGTTCTGGATTTGGAGCAAAATTTGTTAAGTGTTGGACAGCTTGTAGAGCATGGGTACTCTATTCATTTTGATGAGGACTCTTGCAAAATTTATGACAAGGGAGGACAAAATCATATTGTGGCAAAAATCAAGATGGGCAAAAATAGAAGCTTTCCTCTCACTTTTTCATGTTCAAAAAATATGGCCTTGAAGATGGATGTTGTTGATGAGTCTTGGCTTTAGCATAGAAGACTTGGCCATTTGAATTTCCAAAGCTTAAAGAATTTACAACAAAATAGCATGGTATATGGGCTGCCAACAATACAAGAAGTTAAAAAAGTTTGTGAAGGTTGTGCTCTTGGCAAGTATCACTGAGAGTCATTTCCGAAAGAGAAGGCATGGAGGGCTAAAGCACCATTGGAGCTTGTTCATACCGATGTGTGTGGACCAATGACAACACCAACTCATGCGGGTAACAAGTATTTTATTATTTTCGTTGATGATTTTTCAAGAATGACATGGATTTATTTCATGAGACAAAAATCAGATGTGTTCTCTATTTTCAAAAAATTTCAAAAGCTTGTTGAAAGGCAAAGTGGCCATCTTATCAAAGTGTTAAGAAGTGATAGAGGTGGAGAATACAACTCAAATGAGTTTGAAAAGTTTTGTGAAGATATTGGCTTGGAGAGACAATTAACGGTTGGGTACACTCCACAACAAAATGGAGTGGCAGAAAGGAAAAATAGAACAATCATTGAGATGGGAAAATCAATGCTTCATGAGAAGGGGCTACCTAAATCATTTTGGGGTGAAGCCGTGTATACGGTTGTTTACTTGATGAATAGGAGTCCAACAAAAGCGGTGGAGAATAAAACCCCATTTGAAGCATGAAGTGGAAGGAAGCCATCATTGAAACACTTGAAAGTTTTTGGGTGTATTTGTTTTGCTTATATTCCAAGAGCAGTGAGGCACAAACTTGATGAAGCTAGTGAAAAATGCATCTTTGTGGGTTATAGCTCAAAATCAAAGGGTTATAGACTCTTTAATTTGAAGAAGAATAAATTGATTATTTGTAGAGATGTTCTTTTTAACGAGAAGGCTGCTTGGGATTGGAAAGAGAAGAAAGTTCAAGATGAAATCCCCATTTTCAATGAAGAATCAGGAAATCAAGAAAGTGAAAATGAAGATTTTCTTGAAGTTCCACAAGAAATGTCTCCCGTATCTAGCTTACAATCAATCCCAACTTCTCCATCAAACTCAAATTCTTCATCTCCAAGTTCAACTCCAAGAAGAATGAAAAGTCTTAGTGATGTGTATGCAAGTTGCAATTTTTGTGTTGTTGAACCGAAGAACTTTGAAGAAGCAATTAAACAAAAGGCATGGAAGAAAGCTATGGAAGATGAAATTTATGTGATTGAGAAGAACAAGACTTGGGAGTTAGTAGAGAAACCGGAAGACAAAGATGTGATTGGTGTGAAATGGATTTTTAAAACAAAATTCAATCCGGATGGCTCCATTCAAAAGAACAAAGCAAGACTTGTAGCAAAAGGGTATTCACAACAGCCCGGAATTGATTTTCAAGAAACTTTTTCACCCGTGGCTCGTCTTGACACAATTAGAGCACTCATTGCCTTGGCGGCTCAAAATGGTTGGTCCTTGTATCAACTTGATGTAAAATCAGCCTTCTTGAATGGTGTTTTGAAAGAGGATGTCTATGTAGAACAACCTCAAGGCTTTGTTGCAAAAGGAGAAGAAGAGAAAGTTTACAAATTAAAGAAGGCTTTGTATGGCCTAAAACAAGCACCCCGGGCATGGTATAGTGAGATTGATTCTTTCTTCATCAAAAAAGGCTTTCAAAGGAGCAAAAGTGAGCCAACCTTGTACTACAAGACACAAGGTAAAACTGGGATTCTTATTGGTTCTCTTTATGTTGATGATTTGGTATTTACCGGAAGTGATGAAAAAATGATTGATGATTTTAAAAGAGAGATGATGAAAAAATATGAAATGAGTGATTTGGGTTTGTTGCATTACTTCTTGGGCATTGAAAATTATCAAAAAGAAGGAGGAGTTTTTATTTGTCAAAAGAAGTATGCAAAAACTCTTCTTGAAAAATTCAAATGCAAAAACTCTTCTTGAAAAATTCAAAATGTTGAATTGCAAATCCGTTTGCACTCCCTTGGTTGTGAATGAAAAATTGATGAAAGAAGATGGAAGTAAAGAAACGGATGCATCTCTCTATAGAAGCTTGGTTGGAAGTCTATTATATTTGACATCTTCAAGACCCAACATCATGTATGCTACAAGCTTATTATCTCGGTTTATGCACAATCCAAGTCAAATTCATGTTGGGGCTGCAAAGAGGGTGCTGAGATATATACAAGGTACACTTGATTTTGGTGTCTTGTATGAGAAAAATGTTGATGCAAAGTTGTTTGGTTTTTGTGATAGTGATTGGGCCGAATTTGTTGATGATATGAGAAGTACTTCCGGTTATGCATTCTCTCTTGGTTCGGGTGTATTTTCATGGGCATCTAAAAACCAAGAAACGGTTGCGCAATCTTCTGCCGAGGCTGAGTATATTTCAGCATCAATGGTAGCGTCACAAGCAATATGGCTAAGGAGAATTTTTGAAGATGTTAGTGAGAAGCAAAGAGAAGCTACTCCAATTTTATGTGACAACAAATCCGCAATTGCTATGACAAAGAATCCTATTTTCCATAGTCGCACAAGACACATTGCAATCAACCATCACTTCATTAGAGAAGCCGTGGAGAATGAAGAGATTCAACTCAAGTATTGTAAGACAGAAGACCAAGTTGCGGACATTTTTACCAAAGCACTTCCAAAAAATAAGTTTGAATACATTAGAGAATTGTTGGGTGTCACAACATGGCATTAAGGGGGGTGTGTTAAAAATAATTAATGCCATGTTCATTCATGTATATGTTCATTCATGCATCTATTATTGTACATGTATCAAGTGGATACATGTATCAAGAGTGTACATGTATCAAGTGTGTGCATGTATCATGTGTGTGGTTGAGATTGTCTTGAAAAGTTCAAAGGTCTATGGGAGAATAGTATATATAGGGTAAGGTATTTGTTGTTTAGATATGAACACAAACAAAGAGTTCAATACAATACAGAAAAATATTTGTTTATTCATTCTTCTCCTCTCTTCACTTAGAAATTATTTAGTTGGTTGAAATTATAGCTAACATCTCCAACTACTGTTTCACTGACATAAACAAGTTGGTTTACAAAACTGTGGATGATGGGTGGAAAGTATACAAAAAGGAGATTGAAAAGAGGGAATTAAGAAAGGCTTTTTGAATTAGTTGTTGGGTGGTTTTGGATTAACTGAAAAAAAAAAAAAAAAAAATTAATGAACAAGAATTGATTTTTATCATCTCAATGCCAAAGTTGGTGAAATGAGTATTGGGGTTGGGATTGAGGTTTGTTTGGCTGGGTAGAATATCCTCATGATGTAATTCCTGAATGAAAAAACAATATGTGAGGATTTGAATTGGGAAAACAGGAAGCAAATAAAAGTATTCGAGGACGGTGGAACCCAAACACGATTAATTAATTGATTAAACAAAAAGTTATTGTCTGAAATAGCCTACTTGGTTTTTTTACGAAGTTGGAGGAAAAGAAGATATTCATGGAACCAAAATGATATTCAAGAATAATTCTGAATACTCTAGTAGAAAAACCTACTCAATAAGGTAAAGTTGATTACGCAATGGTGGAGAAATTGGAGAACCTCAGGGATCAATCAATTTAAACAGAGAAATAACCTAAAATACAAGCTACAAACTCCCACTTTTGCAGCATCAGATATAAAGTACAATGAATAAGTTACTCTTCCACTAATTGCATATTTTTCACAAACTGTACGAGGTTAGACTGACTTGTTGTTTATGACTCTATCAAAACTGACCACTGAACCAAACCATATTGCCTAAGAAATATTCAAGACGATTTACAGAATGACAAAGTAAATAATATTTCACAAACTAGCCTAAGTTAGCTTCCATCTCCATTTAAACGGTCACATCTTTTGAATTCCTAATGTGATTCATTTTTCATGCATCTTGTTAATTTGCATTGAACAATCACTTTATCAACCCTTATCAAGTTTCTCCTCTGCGTATAACTTTAAAGTATCATAAGTACCATTTTGCATGGTTGGCCTCTTGGGACGTGTTCCCCGTTTGAATGCTTTCTAATATATTTTACTTATAAAAAAAATAAAAAAATAAAAGGTATCATTTTCCATGGTTGCTTTTCAATTTTCTTGCACAACCACCATATATTTCATTTTCTAAATTCTTTGAATAAAAATACTAAAATTATCTCTTGCTAACATCAACTCTAGGCAGAAGGTAAATTCCCATTTCCAGCAAGACTCTGGCTTTCTTGCTCCAGAGGAGAGTGAAATAAAAGACCAATTAGAAAAATGAAAGGGAATCGCCAGCATTAGCCAATCATAGGAGTGCCATAACTAACCAGTGCATTTCAGTATCACAAGGCTGCTTAGAGTGTTAGACATTACTAAGGTTGCTCGCAGATGCCAAGGAATGGTTTGAATAGCAAAATACATGTGCATTTCAGTGTCACAAAAGAAAAGGCGTGTTTGCCTACTGCCAACAAACCAAAAAATTACTTCTTGTCATTGTGTGGAACAGTTATCAGAATGTAAATGGGTGTTTTTCTCAGTCAATGACCCAAAACAATACCGACGATAAAGCTGAAGTTACAACACTGCTTGTCAAGCGAAAACACTTGAAAGTAACCGAGCTAAGTGATTAGTTTGAAACTCAAACCACATGGTGTGAATAATAATAAGAACTAACATTCACCTTAATATAAAAAAATCATCTGAATAACAAGGCCAAACTTAGAAAGACCACAGCCTCATAAATTATTTATAGCATCCCTAACTTTACTGCGATGTGAATCCTAGCTCACTCCAATACATTTCTAACAAATACAAATGAATCTAAGATATATATTAGCATTGCATCCTTTCAAAAAAAAAAAAAAATACTATTTAACAATAACCAAAAAAGAGATCAATGCCTGATCCACACTACAAAACCCATTAAGCGCCCAAACCCATATAAATAATTCAAATGTTAGCAGGTTGCAACCTCCTTTCAGTTAGAATATAATAAAATGTGGAGACAACTGAACATCAACTCAACAAGCACTATAACTCAAGCACAGAGCAAAAGTAATCTCCACCAGGAGAATGAAAATTATGAAATACAGAGCTTGGAAAACAGATGCAGGAGAGTTTAGAGGAAAAGAGCTGGTCTTAACACAAGAAGCAACCAATAGCGCTTGTGAATCAGCAAACCAGGTTGGTGATTTCACAAATATACTATTAATAAAGAAAACACTAAAATGGACATCAAAACCAAAATACAATCTAGAGCCCACACACAACCAGAATAACACATGAGAAGGCAGGAACAGGTTACACTGACACCATTGAGGTTAGCCTCAATTACACATGCCAGTTGATTTTACAAAAAAAATATATATATATACACTAACCCCTTAATGAAGGTAAAATGCACAAGTTAAACCCCATAATAATAACCCCCCCCCCCCCTCTTTTTCTCTTCCCCATCTCTCTATATTCTCTCCTCTTCCTCTCCTTCCTCCATAACCACCAGCTCCATGACTCTACCACCTTTCTCTCTCTTCTCTCACACTTTTCTACTCTTTAGGCTACAGCCTCTATTCCTTCACCATCACCACTTCTCCTCTCTTCTCTCCTACATCTTCCTTTACTTGATCAATTTCCATGTCGCTTTCCACTAACTCCACCAAGTCTGGCTCTTACCACCCCTACTTTCACCTACCACATGTCTATATATATACAAACACGCGTATGCGTGCATGCACACACATGCACTCACACACAAACAGAAACACATAGATTTGTATGTACACACACACACACACAAATATGTATAAAACACACATAAATATATATATATATATACAAAAAACAGAAACACGCATGTAGAAATATATGTAAAAATATAAATAGATTCTAGATTAAAATTATTTACTTTTCCCTTCACTTTAAGTAGGACAGTCATCGGCCCATTATCAATTATATTAAGAGTCAAAAGAATAATTAAATGACCCTTTAATCTCCCTTTTAATTCTCTGTTTAAACATATTCAAGTCATAGGAAGCTTGCTCAACATTAGCCTAAAATATATAGACATTCTATTAAGAAAAACTTTGTGCATATATCACTAAAGCACAACATAACCAAAAAAAAAAAAAAAAACTAGGAGAATCCGGGATGAACTTACTGGTGCAAGTGATGGAGAGGTTGCAATCTTGCGCAAATGAACCAAGGAAGAAGGAATTAGGGTAGTAATTAAGAGGATGATTATTAATTTATTAAGCTCTGGTTTGTGGTCCATTCTTCTAAGCTATTTTTGAATGGTATCTCACCAAGACTCTGTGGGTATTATTTCGATTATAATTGAATTGGTCTTTACAAAAATCTTTTAAGGACTGTTTGGCAGCTTAGTGAGTCGGTAGTCCTTTTTGTAGGTCCTAGAACTAGTCAAGATTCCCCTCATGTGTAAGTTCAGACATATGTCAACCTTTACTGTGGATGAACTCAACATGTACAGAATAACACATGCTGATGACAGTTAGGATTTTGCCAATGTCATACACCGTCTTTTGGATTGCCAAAATATCCAGAGAAAATTCTTGGATTTTAGTAAATTCTTGGATTTCATTTCTTTTCCTGTATTATCAGAAATCAAATAAGTTTCAAAGGTAGGGTGATATAGTAGTCAGAGAGAGAAGCTTCTATTAAATGCAAATAAGGTTTGAATTACATATGAGTGCACACATCTCTTTCACATATATTCTAGCTTTTACTCATACTCTTAATTAGCCAATATCATTAATAATGGTTATGGAAGTAGTGTTACTTTTAGCTGCTATTACATAGATAAGGCACTTTCAGTCATACTGATATTGTAGTCTTCTAAGTGTAATTGTAAACAGGGGTGATACTTACAAACTCAAATCTAAAAATTGTCAAAATGAAAGTCTTGCGCAGAATCATGAACCTGCCAAAGCAGATTACCATTATGCATGCCAAAAAGAAACTACAAGTTATCAGTCAAGATCTTCTCAGATTTCTCCACGAATTTCTCTCCTACCTTTTCACTATTTTTCAATTTAAAAGAACCCTAGTATATAGATTAAACTTTAAATGATTCTATGATTTTGTATGACTCTAATGATGAAAAGACATCAGAGTTCACAATTAACAACTGAGATTAATATGTACTAGTATGACTGTAATGATGATAAAAAGAATCCATGTACAAAATAATTTCATGCCCTAACTATATGAATGAATTTGAAAAAAATTACTTGCAAAGAATTGCCTCCAGAATTCAGCATCTGAATGATGACCATCAATGCCGCCAGGATTTTTCTTCCAGAAGGCAGCATCGGCCAGAAAAGCTCTGATGGTGCTGGACAATTCTTTTACCTTTGCGTCAAAAGACAACTTCCCTCTGTGATTCAAGGGATACCTCACTTAGGGATCTCAAAACTTCCTTTAGCTCCTCAACTCTGCCAGAGAGTTCAGCTTTTTCTTCGCCTGTCAACGGATCATTGAGCCACACCATAAATGCCTCTCCATTTCACAGAACTCCCTCATTAACCCAGAACGATTCATGTTATGTGCCATATTTGCCTCCGTACAGATGTTATTACGGAGAATAATCAATAGTGTAAACCAATCAAAGATATAGAGGGAGTCTTCATGAAAAACTGCACCAATAACATCTCGGTGCTGACAGGGAATGGCAGCAACCAGAGCCCAAATCCCAAAGAATAGAATATATCCCAATGTAAAAACAGCACGGGCATATTCCTGTGTCGTGATTTTGTTCGATAGTTGGGATTACAAAGTTCTCCCCCAAGAAGAATAGCTCTTGGGCCACTGAGAACTGCTTTCCAATGCGCGAACAGGTATCCTCCTCATGCTTCATACTATGATTATATTCCTCCACTGAGGCTCTTGCGCTCATAACGGTTTCAAAATCATTCACATCTAATACCGAACAAACCATCTCCAGTTTCACTTTTGCATGCCTCAGAAAAGTCAGTCCATCCAATATTGAGTTCAACAGCATTGCATATTTGCTGCATCTCAGGTTATGCAGCCAAATTAGACGCTGAATGTCATTTTGCTGCAGATAAAGTCTATTAGTAGACACAACCCTACTGAATTTTCTCTGTATATTCAGCAACATATCAATCAGAGTTCGGACCCAAGTTACAGAGAGAAAATCTTCCCTAGAGTTTAATTCCTGGAAGAATATAGTAACATCCCCCTGGAAGGATACAAACCCTTCATCTAGGACCTCCCCTTCATCTAGGAGCTCCCCTTCATCTAGGAGCTCCAAATTTGCCATCTGTTATTGGGTCAAACCCACACAAAAACAACAAATTCAAACCACATAAACATTAATTGGAAATCTCATAACATAAACAACTAACAACCCACAAAAATATATATACATGTTGAATTCAAAGAAATCGCAAATCAAATGAGCTCTGAGTTTGCCACACAAAAAACCCAATTCAAATTACACACACATTAATAGTGGAAATCTCAGAATATAAACAATAGTAAAAACCCACCAAAAAAAAAAAAAAATGTAGAACAATATTCGAAGTATTGTTGAAATAAATCACAAGTCAGATGACTATTGAAAACCAAGAAATGAGTTGAAAGCAAAAGTTAAATACGACAATAGAAAACAAACCATCATATAAAACCAAAATCTCTCTTAAAGCCCCTTCCATTAGGTCTAGCAACATACATTCAATTGTGAATTAAAATATATATATACAAAAAATACGAAGAAAATAAGTGAAACCCTATTGAAAAAAAAAAAGATTCTGTAGAACAAATGTAATACATACCCAAGGAATTCGAAAGCTTAGATCCGACCGTGTTCAAAAACCGCCCAAGAAATCTGAAATGGGAGTAAACGGGGAAGATAGAGAGAGAGAGTTTAGAGAGAGACGGACAGAGTTTAGAGAGAGACAGAAGTTTGAAACCTAACACGGGAGGGAAGCTTATTATTTATTTAAGCTTGAGTTTCAAATTCAAATTGGCAATTTAATGAATAATGCTTTCATACAACAGGTTCAAAGTAGGCTTATTTGATCCTAATGTTATACAAAATAATGTCTAATTAATCCGATTTGATAATTTAATGGATTATTTGCGAATGAATTCACATGCAAAATGTTGTTAAATGGATATTTTATCCGGTTATCCCGATATTATTAGTAATTTATATTAGTTCATATTTTTTTTAATAAGTATTTAGTTCATTTAGGTATTATGTTATTTCTTAATGGATTATTGAAACATATATATATATATATATATATATTTTGGGTTTTACGGGCTGGTTGATCAAAAGTCAAATTTTTTTTTTTTAATTTTTAAATTTGATTTTTTTGGTCTTTTCCCCCTTCTCTCCAATTGAATGTCTTAATGGATCATTGATTGAATGTCTGTAATGACTCGGTCATTTTACTTCCTTCTTTTTTTCTGAAATTTTATGAATAAATATTTTTCGTTAAATTTTCTTTTCTGAGTTCGGTTACTCATCACTTAGTGTCGTCTCGAGTGCTCGGAAATGGTTTCTGAGACTATTTCCTTTGGATTGACAATTTTCTTGAAGGATTGAGTCATTTCTACATTTTTCATTTTTTTGGATATTCACTTTTCGTCTTTTTCTCGAGATTGATTTTCTTCACGTAACCTCACTTTTTGTGCTCGGATTTGGTTCCGATTTTTGCATGCATCCGTTATATTTAAATTACATGTTTTGTATATTTTTATCTTTCTAGAAAAGTATGCTAGTTATTTATTTTTACGTAAAAGGGCATGGATGCATTGTTTTTTCGAAAACATTATTTGTTTTTGGAGTTTTTTTGTAATTATAGAAAGTAAATATTTTATTTCTTAGGGCCATTTTTATAATTTATTTAGGTAAATATTTTCAAAAAGGACTTTTTTGCAATTACCGAAAAGTGTGACAAGTGTCGCATTCCCATTGGTCCACTTGTAAGCATCTCATTGATTCACACTTAGAAGCCTTGGATGTTGACATGTGGAAGGTGGAGATTCACCCACTTGTTAGCCTAGCATTGGTGTACTTATTGGCTTGGATTGTTGATAAGTGTAGGTTTTAGATTAAGCCTAGAATGAATCATTGGATTAATGACAAGTGTAAGTTTCTAATTAAACTCTAGATTTTGTGTGTGTGAGGGGATGGTGCAAGACTAGGTGTGTTTGACTTCCATTGACCAAATGAGTGGAGGAATACACTTAAGTGTTTTAATTATTTCATTTTACACATTAAACTTCTTCTTCCTCACTTAAAACCTTCTTCCTCACTTAAAACCCTAGCCACCATTGAAAAAAACCATTAACCTAGGCTTAAAACCTTGGTTTTGACCTTCTTCCACTCATCTTAGACTCAAAAGTTTGGAACACAAAATACTTGCCTCACCTTCCTTCATATATAACCCTTGAAGGAAATTCAAAAATTCCTTTGTTTGTTTTGGATTCAAGAGGAACAATCCTCTTGTGAGATAGGGGGTGATTTAGGTTTTTAATCTAAGTGTTTTAATTGTTTTTATAGCTTACAATAAATTGTTTACATGTCTTATACTTAATTTTTAAATTAATAGGTTGTAGTACTTTGCATGAAATTAAGCTAGGACATAATATTCTTGAAGGCCGTGACTTGATCTATAACTTGTATTAGTTTAAAGTCATTTAGAGTTGTTTTAGAATTTAGAGATTTAATTATTTAAAATTAATTAATTTCTATTTAATTGTTCCACTTAATTAATTAAGTTTTTGAGTTGATATATGTGATTACCATGATAGTACCATTGGTATATAATTATTTGGAGTCATTTGAAATTGATTTAAATTCTTGAGAAACTAATTAGTTAGTTTAATTAATTTCTATTCAAGTGTTACATTCATTTAAATTGACATTTGACTTGATATATGTAATGAGTATGTGTAAATGCAAGAAAATTTCTCTCTCTATTTGGACAAATTTCAGTACACTTTACAATCATCCTCCCTTCATCTCTATCACAACTGCCTATTTATAGGCCTTTACAAGTGCTTTTAAAATGATATAAATGACTCCCTAAGTTGGGCCCCTCGGCATCAGGCTTCATTCTTAATGGGCCTAGCTTTTCCCCGGAAGGCTTTGCACTTACGACCCTTTCCGCAAAGTCTTCGTGTGGGCTGAATCCAGTTTCTCGGCCCGATTCTCCTCTCGCGGGTCATACCCGGCCCATGTCACTTCCAGTACTCTCAACTGCCCCCATAATTACTCCTTAATAAATTTGGGAGTAATTATTGATGACTGCTAATCATGATTTGACGGCTCAAGGAGATCTCATGGAAAAATGAACGGTCGGATTTGGAACCAATGCCTTGAAACTTGAAATCCCTTCACTTTCCTGAAGCTTCGGCCTTCGGACCCACTTCGTCTTTATAAGTCTCGAAGATATTCTTTCAATCCTCTTTACCGTCTCTATCCTGCCTTGCTGTTAGTCAAATCCTTGCTCGCCTTTTTCAAATCAAATCAAGTCTTCTCCGGTGAACTCTTGCGAAAGCTTCTTTTCCAGCGATCTTGCAATGCTTTTTGCCGTTTTTACTCACTGAGGTTAGTTTTGTTTTCCTTTCTCCTTCAAAAGACTCCTTTTTCTTCTTTAAAATCTTCATTCGTTTTCGCCATGACTATAGATCTCGATATTCTTCGTATAAGACTTCATGTTCCCGATGATATACAAATTAGGGCATGTCCCAGGATGTAAATATTAGGATTGGTACTGGCCTTCTTCCCGGTAAAGTCTTGTTTTCTAATCTCCAGTTACACCTCATTAGGTTCCCTCTGCACCCCTTCTTTAACTATGTTTTTAACAAATTGAAACTTTCCCCCTCTGCAAGTAAACCCAATTTTTTTTAGGGTTCTGTCCGTTATGTTGCTCCTGAACCGTGATAGAGGTCTAGATCTTGACCTCATAGATATTCTCCTCTGTTACAAGGTTAGCAAAATCCGACTTGATGAACCGTTCTACCACTTCTACCCCGATTGAGAAGAGGTCAATATGTAAAGAAAAACTTAAGTCTGAGAAGGGATGGAGAAAAAATGTAATAGGGGTTAGAGGGGCCTGGTCTTCTCCAGCTGCAGAGGACTTTCCTATCCCGAGCACCTTTGGCGAGTGCTCGGTTTCTTCGTATAAGAAATTCAAAACGCATAAAAATGACTGTTCTTGCGAAATTTGTGTCCCTCGCTTCTGTGCTTTTCTTTGCCATTCCCTAGGCATTCCTTATAATGACTTGGGTTACGGTGTTTGCAGGGATATGATCAACTATCTGAACGAATACGTTTTAAACAACATCCCTTCCTGCACAGATCTCTTTACTTCGGATAACCTCTTTAACATCTCGCTTATTGGTAATAACATGAGCCAACTTCAGATTCCCTCCTTCAGCAGGAGGAAAAATCCTTCGAGGGTTACTGCTACTCCTGCAGCAACCTCCTCTCTGGCCTCAGCATCATCTTCGGCCACTATTTCTGATACCACTCCTTCCACCAACCTGATCGTGGTAGCTGCCAACCCAGTTACTTATGTTCCACCTGCTAATCAGAGCGCAATTCCTTCAGCTAGCACCCATCCTGCTAATACCACTGCTGCTGCTACTCGGGAAAAGGAGAGAGGGAAGAGGCCTCAGCCTGATCCTCCTTCTAGCCTTGATAGCATCCCTCTATCAAGAAGGATTCGTCCATCTGGACCGAATGCACCCATTCCTCCCCCAATCAGACCTCCTACTCCTTCAGGGTCTATCTCAGCCAATGCTTCTGCCTCTACTATAGCACCATGAACCCCTCAGTTTATCCTAACAGATGGGTCTTCCGTAAAGCCGAACGAGACCATGTTCAAGGATGGTCAAACCGCTATGGCGTTTTACAGGAGCATGTGGACTCCCAGAGGCATTGAAGTAGCCAACGGTCTGTTTCAGAAGGAAGTGTTCAGCCGCTTCCCCTTATCTGCCATGGAGGTAACTTCTCCCCCTCAGTCAGCAAATCTTTGCATAGTCTTTTTATATTTGAATTCCTCTGACTGTTTGCTCGGCTTAACCAGTTATCTTGTATATCACTGCAGACCTTATTTGGGATGATGGCTACGCAGAAGCAGGTGGAGTTGTGCAATTCCAAGGTTCGTCTATTCTCTGACAACCTTGGTGCGGCTAACAAGGAGAGCAAGACTTTAGGCACCCAAAATGCCAAGCTGATGGTTCAGCTCAACAAAGTTGAAAATAAGAGAGACGCTTTGAAAAAGGAGACAGACTCTCTTTAGGATGAAAAGGACGCTCTGCAACTTGAGAAGAGTGTCAGGCATACTGAACGAGAATCTCTTAAGGCTGAGAAGGAAGAACTTAAGCGCCTTCTGAGTGATGAGCAATCCGCTCGGATGACCTTCGAGAAAAGAGCTCTGGACGAGCATGATGTTTTGCTCAGCACCATTAGTAAGGTAAATGGTGGTATGCTAGCTCTGCACGCTCGGTTTTCCAGGGTTGGGGCCCTCAGGTATGCTCAGGGGTTTTGAGAGGGTTATACTGATCGTGTTCCAGCTGAAGGTCAGACTGGCTCTACCCCTGATGAGGTTGACAAAGAGCTGGAGATTGATCCTCCGGGTGTTTATGCCGATCCAGACTCCACCCCTGCTGAGGGCATATTTGATAAATACCAAGAGATCGCCTCTTCCAGGATCACTCCTACTCCATCTACTGCTCAACCCCTGGACGTTCTTCCTTTGTCCACCGTGATTCCATCCACCACTGCTGCTGAGGATGAAACTCGGCAAAATGATTCTTCCAATGCTACTGAGGATAGAACTCAGCAGAATGATTCTATCATTTAGCTTGATTCTCCTCCTCGTGAGGACGGAACCGCTAACAGTGATGAGGGGACTGTTCAGCATCATCAAGAAGTTGAGGGGGCAAATGCCTCTAGTTAGAACCTTTCTGATGTACCGACTTCTTTCCTTCTGCACTTTTGTCATCTATATACCTCATATTTTGTAACTCAGAAACTTCATTATTAATGAGATGGCTGACTTTTGGTTGAACTTTTGCCAAAAATCCATTTACTTAATGACTTAATACTATCCGATCTGGTTTCTCTCTGTCTGTCAGTGGTTGGCGTTCGGCTAGTGCGCCACTTTGCCACTTTCACTTTTTTATTTTTTTGGCAAGTTTTTGGCGTTTGGCTCATAATGCTAGCTGCCACTTACTTTGCTGAGTGGTTGGCGCTCGGCTAGAATGCCAATTGCCACTTTCACTCTTTATTTTTGGCAAGTTTTTGGCGTTCGACTCATAATGCCAGCTGCCACTTACTTTGCTGAGTGGTTAGCGCTCGGCTAGAATGCTACTTGCCACTTTCACTCTTTATTTTTGGCAAGTTTTTGGCGTTCGGCTCATAATGCCAGCTATCACTTACTTTGTTGAGTGGTTGGCACTCGGCTAGAATGCCACTTGCCACTTTCACTTTTTATTTTTGGCAAGTTTTTGGCGTTCGGCTCATAATGCCAGCTGCCACTTACTTTGCTGAGTGGTTGGCGCTTGGCTAGAATGCCACTTGCCACTTTCACTCTTTATTTTTGGCAAGTTTTTGGCGTTCGGTTCATAATGCCAGCTGCACTTACTTTGCTGAGTGGTTGGCGCTAGGCTGAAATGCCACTTGCCACTTTCACTCTTTATTTTTGGCAAGTTTTTGGCGTTCGGCTCATAATGCCAGCTGCCACTTACTTTGCTGAGTGATTGGCGTTCGGCTAGAATACCACTTGCCACTTTAACTTTTTATTTTTGGCAAGTTTTTGGCGTTCGGCTCATAATACTAGCTACCACTTACTTTGTTGAATGGTTGGCACTCGGCTAGAATGCCACTTGCCACTTTCACTCTTTATTTTTTGCAAGTTTTTGGCGTTCGCCTCATAATGCCAGCTGCCACTTACTTTGCTGAGTGGTTAGTGCTCGGCTAGAATGCCACTTGCCACTTTCACTCTTTATTTTTTGCAAGTTTTTGGCGTTCGGCTCATAATGCCAGCTGCCGCTTACTTTGCTTAGTGGTTGGCGCTCGGCTAGAATGCCACTTGCTACTTTCACTCTTTATTTTTGGCAAGTTTTTGGCGTTCGGCTCATAATGCCAGCTGCCACTTACTTTGCTGATTGGTTGGCGCTCGGCTAGAATGCCACTTGCCACTTTCACTCTTTATTTTTGGCAAGTTTTTGGCGTTCGGCTCATAATGTCAGCTGCCACTTACTTTGCTGAGTGGTTGGCGCTCGGCTAGAATGCCACTTGCCACTTTCACTCTTTATTTTTTGCAAGTTTTTGGCGTTCGGCCCATGATGCCAGCTGCCACTTACTTTGCTGTTTTCATACACTCAATTTTTCAGAAGAAGATAGCTTTTATAAATTTCAAAATTCTGTACAACTGAAAATGAATAATACCAGAATTAGAACTTCAAACTTTCTACTGATAATACCTTTTTAAAGATGTAGCATTCCATGGCTTGTTAACCAACCTTCCAGCCATGGTCTGTAGTATATATGCCCCATTTCCTATGACTTCTGCAATTCTGTATGGTCCTTCCCAAGGTGACATCATTTTTTTAACCATTCCTACCTTCTTCTTCAGAACCAGATCGCCAAGTGTGAAATCTCTGTGCTTCACCCTTTTGTTGTGGCTACTAGCCAGTGTCTGCTGATAGGACGCAAGCCTTATTCCCGTAGCATCTCTCTTTTCCTCTAACATATCAAGGTTAAATCTCAACATTTTGTCATTCTGCTCCTGATTCCATGCTAAGCTTCAGACAGTTGGAATCAATATTCAACCAGTATGACTGCCTCAGTTCCGTATGCCATGGGCTTTCCCCGGCCGGCCGGCTAGGGGTCGTTCTGTAAGCCCATAGGACGTTCGGGAGTTCATCCAGCCACTTCCCTTTATAATTTTCCAGTTTCTTCTTGATACAAGCGAAAATTGTACTATTCGTAATTTCTGCTTGTCCATTGGCGTGGGGATGACTTACTGCTGCCAACTTTTGGTTAATTCCATATTCTTTCAGCAATTCTCTGACTTGCTTGTTGTCGAGATTAGTCCCATTATCCATAACGATTGACATCGGAACACCAAAACGGCAAATAATATTACTCCAAATAAAGCGTCTCATATGAGTCTGCGTTACGCTCGGATATAGTTCTGCTTCCACCCACTTGGTAAAGTAATCTGTTGCCAACAACACATACTTGTTTTGAGCTCTTGCAGTTGGCAGAGGACCAACCACATCCATCCCCCATTGTGCGAAAGGCCATGGTATGGCCATTACGTGCAAGTCCTCAGGATGTTAGTGGATTAATGGTCCGAACCTTTGGCATTTATTGCATCTTCTAGAGAATTCTTCCGCATCTCGTGACATGTTCGGCCAAAAGTACCCTTGCGTCATTGTTTTGTGCGCTAAAGATTTTCCCCCTGAATGATTTCCACACACACCTTCATGAATAGCTCGCAATATCTGTCGAGCCTCTGTGGGGTTCACGCATTTCAGGTAGAGCCCGGAAAAAGATCTGCTGTACAACTGGTTATGCACTGTGGCGTACTTTGCAGCATTCGATTTGATTTTCCTAGCCTCATCTCTATGCTCGGGCAGAGTACCATCCCGAATATAAGTTACGATTGGATCAATCCAACTTGGCTCATATGGAATGACATTCACTTGCCAAGGATCTGAGCCCGAAGGTTCTTCGAAAATGGATGGCTGGTTCAATATACCCACTGGAATCACCCTTGCCAATGTCTCTCTAGAACCCGAGGCGCTACATGCTAGCCGGTCGGCATCTTCGTTATGCTCTCTCGGTATTTAGATGAATTCAATGTTTTCAAAGTCTTTGACTTCTCGCATAACAGCAGAATGGTATGCCTCCGTAGTTTCATCTCTGGTTTCATATTCGCCATTCACCTGCCGGACGATCAACTGCGGGTCACTGAAGACAGCCAAATTCCTGACCTTTAGCTCTTTGGCGAGCTTAAGTCCAGCCAGCAGTGCCTCGTATTCCGCTTCATTGTTAATGGCTAAGAATTCAAGTCGGAGCGTTTGACTTAGGGACCTGCCTTCTGGTGTCTACAGTTTGACCCCAATGCCTGCCCCCAACTGATTTGAGGATCCATCAACAAAAAGCTTCCACAAGCAACCTCGAAGGTCTTTCTCCATGTCCTCTGAATCACATTCCAGTAAGAAATCAGCCACTGCTTGCCCTTTGATTGCCGTTCTAGGTTCATATGTTATGTCAAATGAGCTTAACCCTATGGCCCACTTCGTCATCCTCCCTGAGAGGTCTGGCTTATGCAGGATTATTCTAATAGGGAAAGTGGTCAGAACGACAATATGATAGGATTCAAAGTAATGCCTGAGCTTTCTTTTCGCATGTACAAGCGAGAGTATCACCCGCTCGGCCGTTGAATATCGTCGCTCGGCCTCAGTCATTGTTTTGCTAACATAAAACACCAGATATTACTTTCCCTCTTTACAACGTATCAGAACGCCACTTGTTGCGCTGCTGGATACCCCTAGGTATAAAAATAACTTTTCTCCCGAGTCAGGAACAGACAGAACTGGCGGATTCTGCATATACTCCTTCAGGCGAATCAGTGTTTGCCGTTGTTCATCCCCCCAGACCTGTCTCCCATGGCTCCGTATCGTCTCAAAAAATGGTTTGCAACGATCTGACAATTTAGAAATGAACCGGCTTAATGCAGCTATCCAACCTGTGAGGGCCTGTACTTCTTTGATTGTCCTTGGTTCGGCATTCTTGGTCAGAGCTTCCGCTTGGGATGGATTAGCTTCGATGCCTCTATGATTAACCACGTGTCCCAGAAACTGACCAGAACTTACGCTGAATGAGCACTTGGTTGGATTAAGTTTCATTCCATACTTTCTCAACACATCAAATACGTCTTGTAGATGTTTCAGATGGTCAACTCGTTTCTCACTTTTTACCACCATGTCGTTAATATAGGCTTCCACAGTTTTTCCTATTTGATCCTTGAAAATTTTGCTAATAAGCCTTTAATAAGTTGCTCCGGCGTTCTTCAGTCCGAACGGCATAACTTTGTAGCAATAGGTCCCTCGCTCGGTAACGAAAGAAGTTTTCTCTTCATCAGCAAGGTCCATGGGGATCTGGTTATAACCTGAATAAGCATCTAAGAAGGTTAAACGCTCATACCCAGTAGTAGCATCCACCATTTGATCAATCTTAGGCAGCGGAAAGCTATCCTTCAGGCATGCTTTGTTTAAATTGGTGAAGTTAATGTACACTCGCCATTTCCCATTTTTCTTCTGCACAACAACAACATTTGACAACCAGTCTGGATAATGCACTTCTCTTATAAATCCCGCATCAAGTAGCCTATCAACCTCCTCGGCTATGATCTGGTTACGTTCTGGGGCAAACCTTCGCTGCTTCTGCTTTACAGGTTTGACATTGGAATTGACGTTCAGGGAGTGACAGGATACCGAAGGGCTAATTCCAGGCATGTCTAAGTGACTCCATGCAAATACATCAACGTTGTGAGATAAGAAATCAATTAGTTCCTGTTTTTCCCCCTCGGTGAGTTTTATTCCTACTCGGGTAGTTCGATCTGGCCTAGACTGGTCGATCTGCACTTCAACAAGGGGCTCTTTGGTCAAGTATACAGGCTCCTCCTCCCCATTCTGCTTGGGTGGAGGTTTCTGTAATTGCTATCTCGGGCTCGCCGAACGGATGGGTGCCTTCCCTTTTCCAGCACATTTCAGTGAGACGGAGTAACACTCCTTAGCTGCAACCTGATCCCCATGAATGTCGATCACCTTGTTTTCGTCAGGCCCGAGGCATCTCATGACTTGGTGAAGAGTTGAGGGTACACCTTGGACTCTGTGAATCCATCATCTACCCATCAGAAAATTATACGAGGGGTGAATCTTGACCACAACGAAGCTCTCTATCAGAACCCTTTCTGCAGCATGTATTGTTACTTCCACCATACCGATGGGTTCCACCCATTTTCCATCAAATCCGAGCAAAGGATTTCCGGTGGGCTTGAGCTTCTCAGGCTTTATCTCAAGCCGATCGAACGTGTCTCTCGGCATAACATTCGCACTGCTTCCAGGACCGATCAGAACTCTTCGTACCAGGCATTCTACCACCGTCAGACTAACGACCAACAGATCTTCATGAGGAATCTGAACGCGTAACAAGTCAGTTCTGTCAAACTTAATTTGCGTTGTGCGTTCTGTTGATGTAGAGTGTTTACATTGCCTATCCTCCTCTTCATTTGTGCCTGGCAGAGGCGCGTTCAAAGCAGTTCATCTGACTCCTCAGTGGGCTCTGGCCGACCATGAATTGCATTGATTATTCGAACTGGCTGTGAGTTGTGGGAGCTCGACTTCTGATTCCTCTTTACTTGCTCCATCGGACGGCTCTGTTCCACCGCCGGGCCTTAAATGTAACTTGCGAACTCTCCTTTGGCTATCAACATCTCAACCTGCCTCCTTAAATTCTTGCATTCATTAGTCTGATGGCCAAAGTCAGAATGGAAAGCACAATGCTTAGACTGGTCTCTCTGCTCGAGAGGCTGTCTGATTGGTAAAGAAGATCGGAACTTATCTTTATTTTCTTGATACAGGCTTGCCAGAGTGACTTTCAGAAGAGTAACCAGCTCTTCCTCTCTGGGCCTCTTTTCAGCTTTCCAGGAGGTCTGACGTTGTGGCTAAGCCTACTTTTGCCTGATTTTTGCTTTGGTTTTCTCTTCTGTTGATATGATGGATGTCTTCCGAGCGTCAGCTGCTTCTTCTTCTTTAAGGCGCACAAAACCATCAGCTCTTTCATTAAGTTCATCTATGGTATTCGGTGTATTCACCACAAAGCTTGTGTAAAATAGAGTGCCGCGAGTCATGGCCAACTTAAATGCTTGAACCGTTGTAGAGGGATGACATTCGATCACCATGCTCTTGGTTAAGTTGAACTTGGTAAGAAAGGCTTGGAGGCGCTCATCCTCATGCTGTCTTATGGTGAACAAACTGGAGACATCTTTTGTTGGGCGCTTATTCCCATAATACTGACTTATGAACCGATTACAAAGGCTTCAGAAACTATCAATCGAACCCCTCGACAAGTTTTTGAACCAGTTGAGCGCTGGTCCAGCCAAGCTGGTTGGAAAACACTTGCATATTAAAGAGTCGTTCTCGGTGTTCAAAGCCATTTTCTACTGGATATGATACACATGGTCAACCGGATCAGTCGTTCCGTCAAACAGAATGAAAATCGGCATAGAGAATTCCTCGGATTTAGAGAATTCAAAATTTTAGCAATAAACGGCGAGTCAACAGTCCGAGCTGCTGAACGTAAGGCCTCATTCTCTCATTGGCTTGCTGCGGCAACTCTCTGGTCCGTGAATCTCCTTTCCGAGCTTCGGCAATCAAATATAGCCACTAAAGGCCAGTAAGGTGGATCAAATGACCTTTCCTCAATGTACTCCTTCTGCCACATCGGTGCAGCCTTTTAGTGTCCAAACTCCATAGCTCCTTCTCGGTCAAATTTTTCTGGATACGGATTGGAAGTTTTGGCCTCGTTTCGCCTGATTTGCTCATGTTGTGGATCTAGGTGAATCGAGCCTTCACGTTCATCGACACGACGGAGATTTGTCGGTAAATCGTCAGGCCTGACCTCTTCATGGTGAAGATCCGTCTATTTGTTTCCTACCTTCTCACCATGACATGGAACATCGGGATGCATAATTTATTCGTCTGCTGGATGCAGTCGCGGGTTCGCCGGAGCTTCTTGACGCTACATTCCGGCTCTTAGCTCTGCATTCTTTTTTCGGAGAGCTTCGATCATGTTCATCAACTCATCAAGCTTTAGCTGCTGGACATTCTCCACTGGATTAGAGCTCTCGCCTCCTATCATGATTCTCGAGCGAAGCAAAGGCATGAATCACAAATTCCTAATCAGATCTGAGCATCATCGATGCAAATTCCGTCAAATCTGGACTCAGTTTCACCGAATCGTGGTCATCGTTTGCTAGATCTGAGCTTTTCTAGCTTCGAACTCACTGGATCTAGCTGCGATTGAACAAACCAGAGCTGCGTAATTCCGACGCAAATACAGCAAAATCAACAGTAATCAAGAATCTCCTCTGAATAAACTACAATCAATATGATCTGGATTCAACTTCTAGAAATCAAGCTTTGTTTTCACGAATTTGCTTAAATCAACATGATGTCCATCAAGCTCGAATCGATCTTTTTTGTCGTTCCCACAAACGGCGCCAATTGTAAATGCAAAAAAATTTCTTTCTCTATTTGGACAGAATTTCAGTACACTTTACAATCATCCTCCCTTCATCTCTATCACAACTGCCTATTTATAGACCTTTACAAGTGTTTTTAAAATGATATAAATGACTCCCTAGGTTGGCCCCTCGGCATCAGGCTTCATTCTTAATGGGCCTAGTTTTTCCCGGAAGGCTTCGCACTTACGGCCCATTCCGCAAAGTCTTCGTGTGGGCTAAATCCAATTTCTCGGCCTGATTCTCCTCTCGCGAGTCATACCCGGCCCATGTCAGTTCCGGTACTCTCAGTATGGTACGTTCTTTAACATATATTAAATTGAGAATATTTGAATGAGTTTAGAAAACTTTATTTAATTATTTTCTTGTATGAAATTTAATTCACCTAGTTGTACCTAGTAGAGAATTAACTTGTAACTTGATCTAAAATAATGTCTTGACATGTTCTTTAACATATATTAAATAGAAAATATTTGAATGAGTTTTGAGAAATTTATTTAATTATTTTCTTGGCATTGATCTTAATTCACCTTGTTATAACTAATGTAGAATTGGCTTGTAACTTAAAATTAAATTAGGCCTTGCTATGACCTTTGACATACATTATATTTAGAATTTTTAGAGTTCCTTTATAATCTTGAGAATTTAATTATTTAATTTAATTAAGTTCCATTTGTTTGCTTTCATTGAGGTAATTAAGTATTGATGTTATATTCTTACTTAATCTATGATTTGCAACTTGGTGTATGATTACAAGATGGTATTCCATGAGTAGAAGTTATGATTTAACTTGTTGTATACACATTATACTTATATGACATTTAGTATGCCATTGTAGCTTGAAGGCCTAGAGCATATCTTGTGTGTATTCCATGACTTAGTTATGCATGATAATTGACAATGCGCATTGTGTATATGTGATATACTTGTTGCACAACTTAATGATTTTTGGAAAGCTTGTATGGACATTATAATATGTTAAGGCTAGGGTATGTCTCTAGTACGGGGGATGAGAGTTCCCTCTACAACATATAGTGCACACTAGGTAGTTCCTTGCGGACTAATAACCTGAGATCACTTGTTTGGTCATTGAGACCATATGTCCTCTGTATTTCCGCCATTGGTTGATTTCGCATTCAATTCCTAATTGTAATTGTGGATTACTTTTAACTTGTGCTTGGACGCATGGTACTTCATTTCTTGCTTAGTATACTTGTATTTGTATGCTTGTACGCCTTGAATATCAAAAATACTTTGTATACTTGTATGTCATGTATGTCAACATTACTTAGTATACTTAGAAATGTATACTTGAATATATATATCTTGTATTCTATTTCAATATTGCTTAGCACACTTGGTATGTAAACTTGCATATTGATGATTTACTTTCTAAATAACCTAGTATACTTGTGTCTTGTATACTTGTCTTAAGTGCATTTCAATATTGATTGTATACTTGTGTACGTATACTTATAGATTTTGTTGCGTTGTACCGCATGCTCTTATGTTGTTTAAATTGCATGAATGATGTGGTTTATGCTAGAAATGCTCTAAGGTAGCTTAGGATGCTCCCTGAGTCTCACCTTTGACATAGACGCTAAGTAGCATGACTATTTGAGTTAAATTATTACAACTTAATAGGTTTCTAAAACATTAGGTCTTTGCATGCTCATCTCCTACGAGTAGCTTTATGTTACTCACCCACGTAGTGGGGACATTTTTCAGGTACAGGAATCAAGGTTCAAGATTCTCATATTGCTTGGATGATTTGTAGACTTGAAGGTTTCAATTCTTATAAAAGTTGGCTTGAAATGCCACTTGTAGCTCTATATGTCAAAACATGATTTGTTTGTTCTAAATATGTAATGTACACATAAGTGTACCTTTTGATATATATTTGACATGTATGTAATGAGGCCATGGGTTAAGTGACTTTTATTTGCATTCTAGGTATTTTTACATTTATGTGATATTAAGGAAAAATGGAAAAATTGTAGGCTTTAGCCTTACTTCATTTGCATGGGTGGTGGGAAATGAGCTAAGACAATTTTGTAGGTTCCATTTAATCATGTATGAAGTGTGGCCAAGGGCCAAATGGTAATTTGGTACCATTTCATATTTCCATATTTCAAAATTTCGATTCTAAGTTCATTTTTCCTATTTTTGGCCGTTGGGGGGTCGAATTTTGAGTCGGGCATTCTCGAGAGCCGCGGACCATTCCCGCGTGCTTGAAAACACTAATTACACTTGCGTGTACATTGGTTTCAACTTAGAAATGCATTTAGGGCCAAATGCATGCTTGGTGCAAAGCTGTATTTTTTGAGTTTTTAACCCTTTACTGATCTAAGGGCATTTTGGGCATTTCATAGTATGTTTTTTTCATTTTCTTTTGCGTAGCCGGGTAGAAAACTCGATTTTGGGAGGGGTTTCTTTTTCGTGTTTTTCCAGAAAAATTCGTTTAATAGCCCGTTTTTGCTCTCAGTTGTGGACTTATCCTAAAAAAAAATTGTGTGGCAGCTTTTTGGACTCTCTTGATCTATGCTGATCTAGGGGGCATTTTAGGGCTTTTTGGACTCACTGTTAATGATTTTAAGGAGGGTTTCTTCTTCGTGTTTTTCCAGTCGTTTAAGGTTCCGTTTCTAGCCTCGTTCTAGGAAAAAAATCAAAAGATGCTCTCTGTCAAAACACTATTCCTGCCCAGATTTTTTACTCGGAAAAGTTGGTTTTCATGAAACTTTGAGGCTTTATATCTCCTTCGTCCCGACTCCAAATCAAGTTATTTTTAAGTCTAAGTTTATTAACTTTTGCTTGTCTATCCAACGGTATGCACGGTTGCATTCAATTCTATCTGAAACGACCATTTTACTCCTTGTCAAGTACCCTTGCCGCACTGATTTTAAACCCAAAAGTTGATTTTTTTGAAACTTTGACGTTTCATATCTTCTTCATCCGGATTCCGAATCAAGTGATTCTTGAGTCTAGATTTATTAAATTTTCCTTGTCTATCTAATGGTATACTTAGTTGCATCTAATTTCATCTAAAAAGATCATTTTAACCCTTGTAAAGTACCCTTGCCGCACTGATTTTTAATCCGAAAAGTTCGATTTTTTTGAAACTTTGGAGTTTCATATCTTCTTTATCCGGACTCCGAATCAAGTAATTCTTGGGTCTAACCTGATTAATTTTTTGCTGTCTTTCCAGTGGTATACTCGGTAGCACCTGATTTTATATTTTCAGAAATAACCATTTTGCCCTTGGGACTAAATTTGTCCGGTTTTCTTTTATTTTGCTTCCGCTACTTTCTTTTGAGTTCCGTGACTTCGTGGAAAGTCACGAATGTGTCTTAGGAATGATGTACATTCCCAAGGACATTGCTCCCATGTGAAAAGACTATTTTGCCCTTGGGGACCTATTAGGTCTTTTTCTGATCATTCATTTCCTCATTCTTCTCGTTCAGATCCGTGGCCTCATGGAAGGTCACTTTGGCTTCTTAGAGATGCACTGCATCTCCAAAGTCTTGTTTTCTGTTTTCACTTTCGCATTTAGATCCGTTATCGGGTCAATCTTCGGTTCATCACAGGACGCACTAGCTTGAAAAAAACAGGGCCATCACAATGTCTTTAATGATGGTTTTTAATTTTGATTTATGGGTTAATTACAATGATACTTCTTGAGGTTTGATATATTGATAGCCATATACAACTTAGTTATTTTTTTGGATAAAAATATCCCGTGTGATAATTTGGATCCAAACAAGCCCTTAAGACGTTGGAAAAAACCAGATTGCCCTTTAATATTTAATTCATTTTTATTGTAAAATGTCAGAACTCATGAAAAGTCAAATTTGCCCCTTATGTATATATATATATATGGAAGAACAGATCGAAACGGCTATGGAAGGTGGACTGTAGCCTAGAAGAGTATGTCACAGACCCATATTCCTTCTCTGACAGAACCAACAGTAGCGGCGATGGTAATGGTGGGTTCAATTAGGATTTTATGTGGGTTTTTCATGGATTCAATTGGCTGAATTTTTGTGGGTTTTTCATGGGTTCAATTAATAGGTTTTGTTGTGGTGGCAGAGGTTGTAGTGGTAGGTGGAGAGAGAGAAAGAAAAGGGGTGGGCGGTATTTGTCGGTGGCGGCGGCTATGGTAGCACCCACCATCACCAACACCACCACACAAGAAGACTTCATTGCTAAACTACACTCATAACTCATAATATATAGCAAATTTTTTTTCCATAATTAATATATAGCAAATTTCTAATTAATTAGGCAATAAATTGAAAATTCATAACATAATTTAAGGAAAGATACTTCTACCAAATATATATAAGCATATATATAGAGAGAGAGGAGAAAGAATAAACCCTATAATCGGGCAAAATAACCATAGATGAACACAAGCCCAAAACAAAAATAACCATTGATTTGGATATATATATATATATATATATATAAAAATCAATTTCACACTTCCTTATATATAAGCATGTGTACATATATATGTAAATAATCATATTCTTCGCATGGGTCTTCTAGATTCTTCCTCCTCAAATCAACTCCGTCCTCACGCCACCGGCGAAGTTGGTGGCTCCGTCCCATCATGATCTCCACCATTCAACGGCCTCAACAATTTGGTGATGGAGCTTTGTGCCGACGGTGAGCTTTTCAATTGGATCATCACCAAGGCACATTACTCAGAGTGTGCGCTGACATGTATTGCCAGATCGCAACTGTTGTGCACAACTATCTGGTCTTCTGGTTGGGAGGTGGTGGTTCGTCGATGGGTGAAGGGAAAAGGGTAAGGCACGTTTACAAGAAGAGAAAGAAAAACCCTCAATCTGCTCATGAGGATGACTGATAGATTAAAGAGAGAAAGTAGTAAATAAATTAAATAATAAAGGGTAATTATGATGGGTGTTTTTGGTCATTTTCCACTTTTGATATTTTGTCATAATTAATGATTTAAATGATGAAAGGTAATATAGATATTTCACTAATTTTTTTAAATGAAAAAACTGACGGGGTGTCATTGTTAACTTTGTTAAACTTAAAGGGGTGTCATCGTTTAAAAATAGCCAACTTATATATAGCTGTCATTATATCAAACGTCATGGGGTGTCGTGATAATTAACCCTTGATTTATTGTGGTTTAGTGCAGCGTTGGCATATAAAGAAGAGAGATTTCTGTATGTTTTTGTAAAAACTTGACTAAATCAATAATGTCATCTTATGTGTTTTTGTGCATGAATTATTTAGAGTTTAGATTATTGAATAAACATAGGTCATTCTGTCAGTCAGTCCAGAGGCGCAGTTCTTCCATTTCATACCTAATATCAATATCCCGATGAAGAAGTTGTCCTCAGACTCTAATATCTCCCATATCTTACAACAGCAGGCAGTCAATATTCTTGGTCACATTAGAAAAGGTCCCCGCGTATTCTCCACTTTTTGTTATAGAATTTAGAAACAAAGTAGACAGTGGGTGAAAACGCCGTCCACAACCATGAGTGCTCGCCACCAATGCTTGATTTAAACGATCTCTCTCTCTTTCTCTCTCACCCTGTATATATATAGAAAGGGGGGTACTTTAGTCATTTACCATAAAAATTAAGGGCATTTCAGTAAATTAACCAGGTCCGTTAGTGTATTTGACAGTCCGTCACACATAAGGGAGGTCTATGTAGGATAGTTGCTTTTGTTTCAAACGTGAGAGTTGGAGCAACAATAATTAAGGATGGCAATTTCCTTCGGGTTTCACCCGTCCCCGTCTATAATGGAGTCGGATTTGAAAGTCCCCTAAATGAGTTTAGAATGAGTATGATAAAATAATTAAAAACTCAAAATGAGATATATATGATTTTCTTTTGAAACAAACACAATCCGGAATCTACATTGCCAAACTGTACTAGCCCCGAAAACAAATAGTTGCAATTCAAGTTTAATTATTATCACCTATTGGTCAGAATCCATAAAAACCAAACCACAAAACTGTAGATCATGGAATTGCGTTTGTAGTCCAACGGTCTTTTTCTACTTCTTTCTTTTTTCTGTCCCAATCATTTCCATTTTTATTTATTTAAATAAGATTTTATCTTCTTTAGAAACGGTAACAATGTAATGAGAGAGTTGATTCTTTTTCATAATTTAAAACTTTAGTAAGGGCAAGTATATATATTATCGATGAAAAAGAGAGAGAGAAGGGAAAAGATGATTATTCAATTAAAATGAGTCGATTTATTTTATTTTATTTTTTTTTAATTTGTTAATTTGGTTATTAAAGTTGATGCATCTTTTTTTTTTTTTTTTTTTTCAATTTATTGAAACAGTGAGTAGAGTGAAACTACTCACGAGTGAGTAGCTAAGCATGATCCTTATCAATGGTATAATCTTTGAAAATTTTCCATCCTCAAAAAGAAGATGAGGGGTAAGAACTTTGACAAAATTTTATATGAGGACTTACCTAACTAGACAATGAAGTACATATATTATCAAAAAATTTGTGCGGCAGTTTCAAGATTTTAATAAAAATTAGGGAAAATTACATATAAATGGAATCAAAGTTTCATATTTACTTAGAGGCTGAGTCAAAGTTCCATATTTCTCTAAAATGGATTGCTGAGGTGGCACATGATTTTTTACTGTTTAGAAATTGTGGTGCCTAAAATACCCTTCCGCGAAGGTACTACTTTTTCTTCGAAGGTACTACTTTTTTGAACTGAAGGTACTACTTTTTGGTGTCCAGGTACCATGTTTTTTAAACATCCGCGAAGGTACTACTTTTTCTCCGAAGGTACTACTTTTTTAAACTGAAGGTACTACTTTTTTGAACTGAAGGTACTACTTTTTTATTAGGGAAGGGCATTTTAGGCACCACAATTTTTTAAACAGTAAAAAATCATGTGCCACCTCAGCAATCCATTTTAGAGAAATATGAAACTTTGACTCAGTCTCTAAGTAAATATGGAACTTTAACACCATTTATATGTAATTTTCCCTAAAAATTATTAGTATATAATAGAAATTAAAAAAAAAAAAAAAAAATTCTTGCAATCTTCGGCAAACTTGGTATTAAATAAAATAATTTGTTTACTTATAATTAATTACTTGGTAATTATCTAACAACGTGATTTCCATTTTTCTTCTCACCGACCTACCAGTCTCTTTGTCTCTCATGGATTGTCCATCACTATATATATTTGTAATGATCGAGCTGCATGGATCATAATAGTTTTTTTCTCATCTTTATCAGTCATGACCTCCTCAAATGTGGATATCTTGGCAACATATATATCTTTGAGTGGAAAAGCAAAGAAATCGGATGCAAAGAATAGTATAACATGCACCAATAACTCTCTAGTATCACCAAAAGATGATTTTATTGCATAAAATATTCACTACATGCAACACAGTGACATTGAGTGATATATATATATATATATATATATAGAGAGAGAGAGAGAGAGAGAGAGAGAGAGAGAGAGAGGATATGGTGTAAGATTATTTAGGCATCACCAGGGTTGATGGGCATGATCTTGGGCTTATTTTTTTCCTTGTTGCAGGCAGAGGAAGCAACAGAATTCACCACTTTCTCAGCAATCATTGTCATCACCCGCTTTCTCTCTGCAGGAATCAAGCTCGCATTCCTAAAAGATTTCGACATCGGCTCAGGCTCAGGCTCAGGCTCTCCTTGACCTACTCCCTTAACTGTATTCACCGCCTTATCTGCCATATCTCACTCTCTATATAATCTAAATGCTGTCTATACCTTGTACGTGTTTCTCAAGAAGTAACCAGCCATATTTATAGAGGGGCCGAAAATATTGTGTAGTCACCTTGGAATAAAAGTGATCCAGTGTGCACTTAGATATGATCGCATGAGACATCTAAGTTAAAATGTGAACGGGTTGGGACCCTCTGGGGTATAGTACTTGTGTTTAGTATTGCACTTCTGCTGTACCGCATTTAGCAAATGTATTTGTGCGAGAATCAACTTTATTTTTACAAAGAAAAGAAAACAATTTACTCAACAAAATACTGCATTGTCCATAAAGGACATATGTATAATTTCCCATATATATATATATATATATATTGTCGTCACTTATGATGTGATTCTCCTAATGTTTGATGATCTCATTCACTTTAGTGAATTCTATTCCCTTGTCACTTTAGTGAATCCTAATGTTTGATGTCCTTTTTTAGCTAGCCTGTCCTCCGCCAACCAAACCAACGTGTCTTTTGTCACCCCTACATCTTCGTTCTTCAACCACAACCATGATTTACAAGATGCAACCCCTCATTAACAAAATTATTAGTTTAACCCCTTATTAATAAAAGTAGGGTGGCAAAATGGTTCATAACTCACCAACTCGAACTATCTCTCTCTCTCCCTCTAGTCACAAATTTAGTTATAACCTTGAATGGTTATAACCCAAACATTAAAGTTTGGATATCATAAAAATTCTCACTATAATATCTTAGAACTCAAAATTTTGGTTCTAAACTTGTACGGTTAAAATCCAAACATTAAGATTCATATTATATTTTAAAGTTTGTAAATAATTTAGATTCAAAGATCGAACAGTTAGAACTCAAAACATTTATTCAAACATCTTAAATTCAAAAAAATTTAAATTATCGTGCCATCACTTTTTCACTACACAAACAATTTTAAATTTTCATTTAGGATTATATTATTTAATGATAAAAACTTTATGTCCTATTTTGAATTTCACCCAAACCAATTAACAAATTTATATTTTTCTGACAAGAAACCCACACTCCACATGCTCTTAAGAGTTGGGCAATTTTATACTATCTTCGGCATTTTACTTTGAAAGTTGGGAGAAGTGGTAATCAAGTTGGCGGGAATAGGTGATGGATTATGGATAGGAAGAGATAAACGAGAGGTACCTGATACCTACACTACAAAGTCTTCCAATATCTTTAATCTAATTTTGTGCTTTATTGACAAAATTAAAAAAATTGAGTGAGAAGAATCCCTCTTAAAGTACCTTTTACTCGGTTACAATTTTTACAAGTTGCTCTTGTAAACAATTGGTTAATAGGAGACTACTCCATTTAGCAGGAAAAGGCTATGCATGAAACTAGGAAAAGCAGCCCCCTTATATATGCTTATTGGACCAGATACCATTTTGAATTCCCTTACATATGCTTATTGGACCAGATACCATTTTAAATTCCCCTCCCTCTCTCTCTCTCTGTATATATATATACCCTCCATACACATTTATTTATCTAATACACAAGCTAAATTATGAATTTTTTTCCTGGTTGAGCAAAATTAAGAATTATGTTAAGCAAATGACAATCACAATGATATGTATATATAATTTGAGTAATTTTGTACCATTAATAGGGTCTAGCTTAGATGGTATAAATACTCATCTTCGATCAGAAGGCTGATGGTTGAAGCTCAGTGCAAAAATATATAGTTATTTTTTAATATGTGTGTGTGTGTGTGTGTGTGTACAGTATTGGGCTGATATTTAAGATCAACCCAGAATCTTTATAAAAGACATGTAGCCCAAATGACAAAATTTTATGAGCCCATTCAGATATCAGGCCCTATGGTAAACAAGCTAAATTGGCCATTTTCAAAGTAAGCTAGCCCTTGGGCTTTAGAGAGATTGTGCAATGGATTCAATTGAGAACTTAGTATACTTATTCATTTTATTCTTTAAGTTTATATGATATAAGTCACACAATCTTTCTCAACAGGTGTCGCTTTCACACTTCAAGCGCACTCCCGCTCACACACACCATACGCGTTCTCGCTCAAATTCTTACTGCTTATGATTTAATTCTGCTGCTTTCACGCTCCTGCTCTCGAATTCGTTCTCGCTCCTGCTCCCGCTCTATGTAACTTAATATATGACTACTGTGTTCTAAAACGAAAAAAAAAAAAAAGGTTAATTAATTTTGTGAGTACAAATTCGTGAGTCATGACTTATTAAATTTGTGGTTCTAAATGTTTAGAAAGGGTGAATTTAGTATGAAATTCTATTGTAGTTCACTTTTTATATCAAGATCATGTGGTATATATTATTGATTTATCTATTTGGGTGGGCTAAATACAATTAATAATATATACTCTCGATGTCAATCAACTAAATCACATAAATAGAAAATAACATCACACTTTTGCACTAACTGCTACACCAATCAAATAAATCATATAAATAGAAAATAGGACCACACTCGTGCACTCACATAAATACATGACAAAAAAACATATCAAAAGAAAATGGACAACACTTACATAATACACAAGACAATTACATAGGTATGTTCAGTGTAACGGAAAATTTAGTTCAAAATTTGAAGGCACCAATTCTATGTTACTGAACATAACATACAATATTTTTACAAGTCTAAGTACTCTTAGCGTCACAAAGATTGATCTTGTTCTTGTTTTTGTGCTTATCGGAAGAGGAAGCAACATAATTCTTCACTTTCTCGGCAATCATGGCCTTCACTGTCTTCTTCTTTGGAGGCTTCAAGCTCCCACTCTTAGAATATTTGGACATCGATCCTTCACCCCCTCCCTCACCTCTGTCCATCTCTCTCTCTCTCTCTCTCTCTCTCAATGCCTCTAATATATTGTGTTTCACAAAAGAAATGATAAGAAATATTGGTCTTGTGTTTCACAAAAAAAATGATCAGACATATTAAGGGTATTTATAATAGAGGGTTGAGCTCATGCTCTCTCTCTTATGTTGGGGCATGTTGGTGTGGGTGTGGGTGTAAGAACTCAAACTAAAGGAGAATTTGTATCCAGAGTGCGGGATATAACTCTATGTGTGTGTGGGTGGGTGGGTGTGGGTTTCAGAACTCAAACTAAAGGATAATTTGTATCACAGTGTGGGATATGTGTGTGTGTGTGTGTGTGGGGTGGGGGGGTGTGTGAGTTTAAGAACTCAAACTAAAAGGGTTTGTGTCTGGGATACAGCTCTCTCTATGTGTATGTGCGTGAGAACTCAATTTAATATAATAATTTTATAAAAAAAACACTACATCTCTATTCTCGTGTTTGGTAATTTGGTCAAATTAATTCCGGACCCTTTTAATTTTGTGTGGCCTAATATGGATATTAATATGAAACCTTTTGGGCCTCAATCTCCTTGTTCCTCAGCTAATGGGCTGCTCTTATTGGGCCTTTTGGGCTCATTTTGCCGAGGTCGCCCTGTATTGGATCTGGTAACCCTTTTCCACTTTGGGCTAGCCTGTCTACCCTTTTTTTCAATGTTTGAGTTCCGAATAAGTGAGTGTATGAATGTATTTTTTGCCATATATATATATATATATATATTCTTTCCAAATTAAGGAAATATCTTTACATTTTTTTTTTTTTCAAAAATTTTGCTCAAACGCAAGTGTTCTATGTCCTTAAATGCTGGAAATTTTGTTTCTATAATTAAAGCACCATTGATTATGATTTGATTTCTAGTTTTAATTTCGAAAGGACCAAACTGAACAGTTAGTAACAAATAAATAAATAAATATTATATATATATATCAGAAAGTTTTAAATTGTATAATTGTGGTTGCCCCATTCCATAATGGGTGACTATGAAGTGGAGATTGTTTTTAGAATTTTAGTCTGGTGACACCGACATGTGAGAAAGGTGGATGTTTAATTTTATACTTTTTAATTCTTTGTCAATCTATACTTGATATACTTTTTAATTTTAATAACTCTTCTACCCATGCAAATCAATTATATATAAAAGAATTAGTGAGTACAAATGGGTGGCTTGTTAAATTTGTAGTTCCAACCGCATAGAAATAGTTTGTTTTCTTTGTTTATGCTGTATATAAATATAATCTATTTAAATTTAAAAATAGTGTTTATGCTGTATATAAATATAATCTATTTAAATTTTAAAAATAATAATAATTACCTTCAAAAAAAAAAAAAAAAATAGAGCTTATTTGTCTCTTAATAAAAAAATTAAAAAGTAGGACCTGGTAGTAATTTTTTGTTGCAAGATATTTAGTACTCCATAATCCATTTGGGAATAATTATTCTGGAACAGCTAATTATGAAAAAATACACTTCATTGGGAATCCAGAATACTTTATTCATCAGTCAAGGAAAACGTATACATATATAGAGAATGGTACAACACTCATGTACTAATGACAATATCAACAAAAGAAAACATATACATAGATAGAAAATAGGACAAGACTCAAGTACAAGACAAAACCTATAAATAGAAAATAGGATAACAGTCATGCACTGACATAAATATATACAAGACAATTTTGTATCCATGTTCAGTAGAATAAAATCTGTGCATCAGAATTGATATAGTAAAAAAATTCGTTCAAACGGTTAAACTAATTTTTGTCCAATATCAATTTAATATATTAATTCTATGTTACGTACCGAATATAGCATATAGTATAAGATACTTATATGAGATTAAATACTCTCCGTATCATCAAGGCTGATGTTGGGCTTGTTTATATACTCAGTTGCAAGAGGAAGCAACAGTTTTCTTCACTTTCTCAACGATCATCTCCTTCACTGTCTTTCTCCCTACAGGAATTAGGCTCTCCTTATTAGCATACATGGACATTGACCCTTGAATCCCTTCCTCACCTTTTTCACCCTCTTATCTGACATCTCTCCCTCACACACACACACACACACACACACACACACACACAATGCCTCACAAATGAAAAGAATTATTGCTCTGGTGTTTCACAAATGAAAGATTTGGAACATTATTTATAATAGAGTTTGTGTACGCGTGGACGTGGAGTGTGGGCTACAAATATTTGTGAATGAAACTACCTTTGTGTTGTTATTTGTAAGAATGTGTTACTGCGTGGGGTTGCGTGGGTGAACTCAACTAAAAAACTTAAGAGAAGCATGAAGGATGAAAATATTAATAATAATAATAACACGACATGATCGTGCCCCACATAAGTTTATGGAAAAATATATACCTAGTAATTAACGTAGACATGTAGAATGATTTTTGGTTTATTTTCCAACAAGTTAACTCAACTTGGAAAGGAATATTGTTTTGCATAAAGGGTGAAAAAAATAAAATAAAATAAAATAAAAATAAAAAAAAGTCTATAAAACTTTCATAGAATAAAGTGATGGGAAATTATTTTAGAAAAAATTAAATTCAGTAGTGGGAATGATTTATGAAAAAAAAAAAAAAAGATTAATTAGATAAAAACAAAAATGATGAAGAAGAGAAGAAGTTGTGAAGTTAAATTTCTTGTATATACCCCATGTATAAACTTTATTTTATGTTTTCATATTCATAAATTGGCAAATTTGTTTAAGATGAAACACATTTTTAAGAATGTGAGTTGCTCAAAAGGTATAAAAGCATTGATTTTTTTAGATAACATGTGTGGTTTTGTTGTTATGTTATAAAAAAATTTTCCTCTCTATAAATGAATGTCTTGCATGTAATTTTAGTACAAATTTTATCATATTTAATTTGCTCCATGGGTTATTAATGTTGGACTATCATTTATAAATGATTGATTGCAGGACTAAATAATGACTTCATTAACAAAGTTGTAGTTGACCCACAATAGAAATAAATAATGGCTCAAGGCCTGCCTTTTTGACATTAATAATAAGTCTTTAAATGGAAAATAAAGTACGTTAATGATTGATATGAAGCTGCAATTTTAGGCAGTTACATAAGCATCACCGTAACATTACCCATTAATTACTCTCCATTTATTTGATCAAGTCGTATAAGATCATCCCATGTTCAAACCTTCCACAGTATCCAAGCGGTTCTCAATAAAATTTAATTTGTTGATTGTCCTTCTTCTATGATGTTTTTATCATTCAGGTTATGAAAATTGAATTGGCCGGTCTTTCTGTATAAAAAGAAAATTTCACACACACACACACACACACATATATATATATATATATATGTTTACTTTTGAGAAATTTTTGTATGATTTCAAATTACATAAACTCGGTCAATCGTAATTGGACAAGCAAATATATATAATAATTTTATTCAAATTATTATTAATATGTTAATTTGTGATTGACCAGAACCATATAATTTCGGATCAAGTAATAATTTCTAATAAACCTTAAGTCATTTAAAATAAAAATATGTTTCGAGATTTTTTCAATTCTTAGTAATATATATTATCCAGGAGGTAAAACAATACCTTAAACACAGATTGACCTAGCATATAAGATAATATAACTAAATTAAAGGTAAAGTTCCTCAATTTAGTAAAAAGAACAAAAGTTTCCCACCTTTTCAATGCTAAATTTAGAAAAGGTATGACAAAATCATCTCCAGTTTTTGCAAATAGTTTCTTCTCTCTATCCAAGTTGTTTCCATTTTCATTTTTACCTACTAGTTTTCCTACTGTGTCATGGAAATCTCAATGTGCATGTCCCAACAGTTATATATATATATATATATATATATATATAAATTGCACTTCACGCGACTGTCTGTACCTATTTCGTTTAGATTGCTTTTCTTACACTTGATTAGGTTACTAGCTTGCTTGCTAAAATGGTTATGTTTGTTTGCCCAGAGTGCCCTGTTTGTGAAAGTACGTTTGTCTTGAGTTCCTGAAAGCTAGGAAGAATTTCAAACAAAATTAACCGAAATGTTCATGAACTAGTTGACTTTTCTTGTATGCTTCCTTCGTAATACAAACATATACACTTCCCTTTCTTTCCTTATCATTAAACTGGTTTAATTTATTTTTATTTTTATTTTTATTTTTATTTTTTCAGGTAAAATACTCACACCCCACACCTCGAACCCTAATAAATTATTATATGATCACCTGATCTTGGCCAATCACAAATTGGCATGCAAGCAAATTAAAAAAGAAATTTAACTGACACATTCTGCTCAATCTACCCTTTTGAGCAGGGTCAGCCCTAAGATTCTCAAAATTTTGAAAGTCTTTAGGCGAACATTCAATTGCGATGCCCTTCCAAATTAGAGACCTTAGGCAACCGGCTTGGCCGCCTATGCCAAGGGTCGACCCTGCTTTTGAGGGGAGAGATCATACCATTGGACTGAAAATCCTGCCGATTTCTGGAGGGTTTAATTCATTTAGACCCCCTGTAGTTTGTCAATACTTCAAGAAGACCCCACATTTGTAAATCTTCAATCAGACCACTGACAATGTTAAATGAGGGAATGAAATGACTATTTTACCCTTATTTATAAATTAATATTTTATTAAAAAAATACCCTCTTATATATATATTAATGGAATTATTACATATAAATGGTGTTAAGGTACCATATTTACTTAGAGGCTGAGTCAAAGTCCCATAATTTCTCTAAAATGTGTTTGACCCAAAAGCTGAGGTGGCACATGGAAAAATACTGTTTCATATTTCTGTTGCCTAAAATACACATCTTCCTATTTTATGTGTTGCCTAAAATGCCCTTTTCTACACTTATCTATTTTCAAGCCCTAACGCCTCTTTTTACATTCCATTCGTGCCAGCCTCGTGAAGCTCAAGTGTGCTCTCTCTCTGCCCTAACCCTCACTTCATGAAGCTCAAGTGCTCTCTCTCTCTCTCCCCCTCTCTGTAACAGGTCAAGGTAGGCCACACATCTCGGCACACAACATCAGCGAACATGGAGGTCTTCTCCACTTTGTTTCTCTCTGATGACCGATTCTATTTGGTGTAAAATGAAACCAAACCTAGGTTATATCTCTCTCTCCTTCACAATTTAATTCAAGGACGAATGTAGGGTTTGAGGTAATTTCTCTCTCTCTCTCTCTCTCTCACACACACACACACACACACACACCCGTTTTGGGTGGATCTCCCCTGATAATTTGTGCAATTGAATCTGGTCACTATTAATGTTTTATGTATGCTATTTAAGTTCGTATTTAACATTATTAAGTTATGTTTTGGTTCTTTTGTGGTTGTGTTTTTTATTTATTTTTATTGTTAATCTCAATTAAAATTTGAAATATTGATATAAGATTAAATTTATACAGTAATCTCAATTTTTTTTTTTTTTTTTCATGATATTTGGTTAGAAAAATAACTATTCTATGTTTTGTGCTATTTTGTAAGTTAATTATTTTATTTTTTTGGGATCAATTTTGTTACTAGTTTAACATATTTATTTTTGTAGACCAGATATATATAGTTGACATGAACACAAGGTGCTAAACACACAACACCATACACATAGAAGGTGAATCTTGTTATATCTGAATATCCTATCCTTGTTGTAAAGACTTAAGTAGTGAAGAAAGTATAAAATAATAATAATAATAAGTGTCACTCACTTCTTATTTTGCATTATATAGTATGGGTGAAATCCAGTATAGATTCAGCAAGTGTTTGACACAGTAATTCTTAGTTGGAGAGAGAGAGAGGAGGGAGAGAACCAGCTAAAAGTGGGAGGAGAAAAAAATTGATTTTAAATTGTGGGCTACTTTTGGTACTCTGTCTTGCATTTTGAAAATTTCCACTCAAAGGGTATTAACTGAATTTGGTGGCTCTCTGTTACAACCCTCCTGGCTTTTAGCTCATCAGCCAAACTGACATGTACTGTGTGCAATGTTTCATGCTCCCAGAGAAACCCTATTTAAAACAGACCTTTAGAGAGAGCGAAACAACAGCAGATTAGGAGCACGGTAGAGAGACTCATAGTCAAGTGGGAATAGCTCCGATCTCCCACGAAGTGAAAGCATTCTCCCTTGGGAGTGTAAATAGTCATCCTCCCATGGAAGCAATGGATCGTAGCACAGAAGAAGGACAACCAGTCCATCCCGAGAATGATGTCAAAGCCCGTCATGTCAAGAACGAACAAAATCAAATTCTAAAGTCCGCGTAGCTATCTCGATAGCACAACCCTAACAAATGCAGTCTAAAGACACTGGACCCCCAACTGGTGTGTCAATACAAAGGAAACTAGCCAGCCGTGTAACTCCCAGTAAAAGCTGAAAGTGTCTCACCACGAGACTGCTTACGCAAAGTCTGGATCCTGAGCTGATCCATGTCCTCTGCCTCAACCAACAGAGCCTTCTGTACTACCTCCCTGTAAGTCCTCAAGTCAAATACCGAAATCCGTGGCCTAATGTTAAGATTAAGCCTGTCTTGAAACTTACGAGCCCTAAGCTCATCAGTAGCCACTAACTCTGGTGTATAGAGGGATAGAGAGGTGAAATGGGTCTCGTACTCTAAGACGCTCATACTAGTGCCCTGGTATAAACCTGTGAACTGTACTTGCATATCTTGCCTCCTAGCTTGAAGAAAGAAGTGGTCAAAGAATAACTCCCTGAACTCCAGCCATGTCATCTACTTTATATCATGGATACCGGTCATGGAAGTCCACTAGATATCTGCATCCCCCATGAACATAGATGCAGTTAAAGATATCCTCAATTTGTCGGTAGGAACAACTAGAATGTCAAGCTTACGTACCATGAGATCCAGCCACGCCTCAGAAACTAGAGGGTCTGAGCTACCAATAAACTGGCCAATCTTCACACGCTCCAAGCACATGAAGTACTCCAATACCTCATTCATGATCGGAACCGGTGGAGGCGGTGGCGGTGCAGGAATCTGAACCTCCTGTCGAACTAAAGCCTGAAGCGTACGGGCAAGACGCTCCTCAAAAGAAAGTGGTTCCGGTGGAGGGTTAGTACCCGCTCTACGACCATAGTCCCTACCTCCTTTGGGAGGGCCTCTGACAATCCTTGTCTCATCAACCTGCTCATCATCAATATCTGCCCCCTGACGGGACAACTCGTCTAGAATCAGAACCATGACGTTAAAAACATGAAGGAAGGGAAGTCAGTAATAACACAAGTTATTATGACCAAGTGTAACTTACACTATGAATGCACAAAATAAGTAGCATGTCAATGTATGCATTATACAGTCATACTAAAACAGGTAAGTATATACAATATGCTAAAGTAACTAAGCATATATAACATGCTAATGTAGACAAGCATTTACTATATGCTAAGATAAGCAAGCATATATCATATGCTAAAGCAGTTAAAGTAAGCTTCTAAACAAGTTGCCACATAAGCAAATAGACATTTTATCAAATCAAAACATGTTATCAAGAAGCATTCGTCATAGCAAAGCAAGTAACAAAAGTATGATATGCACCCAAAACCCGTCATCCAAGGTATTCAAACTTAGGGCTCTGATACCACTTGTGACAGCCCTGGTTTTTCAAGCCAGTACGTCCTATGATGACCAATAAGATGTAATACCCCGATAATTTTAAAAGATTTATTAATTAGGATTAATTATTTTATTTTATTTTTCAATGATTTATTTTATTTTATTGAGTGCTAGATTAATTATCTTATTTTAATTAAGTTATATTTCGTGATTATGTATGATGATTGATTGTTTGTGTGGTTGATTATTGATTGAATTATTGGTGTGTTGATTTTATTGGTATTATATGACTTAGTTATAAATTCTTGTTTGTTTATGTGCTTCATGTAATTAGTTATTTTAATTTCTGTATTTAATTAATTATCTTATTTATTTAAATTAATTGGATTGGTCTTAAGGAAAGTTGGACCAAAAGAAGTGGTCTTGGGCTTGTATGAAACCTTATTGGGTTAATTAATGAAGGTCCGTGGTTATTTAATTATTTAAATGATCACTTTTGTATCAATTATATTTATATATATATATATATAATTATATATAAATATAATTAATTAATAATTGTTATGGAAAGATATATATATAGATATATATTTATTGATATTTATAAGTATATATGATTTAATTAACTAATGAGTTAATTATGGAAGGAATATATATTTATATATATATATATGTTTATAGATATAAATTATTTAAAGATTATTATTTTAATTCATAATACTAGTTGGAATAGGATTTGGAATTTAAGGTGTATAAAAATACATATAAGGCTTTAGGGTTAAAGGTTTTACACGTTAGAAAAATAAAACAGACAGAGAGAGAGGAAGAAGAAGGGCTGACAAGGAGGAGGTCGGATCTGAAAAGGAGGACGTCAGAATTGGAAGAGATAATTAAAGCTTAAAGCGTCGGTTTCGTTTCGAAACCTTCAGGCGAGTTTTCTCTAACTTTCCTCTTAGAACTCATAAGGATTTCACCTTGAGTATCAAGGCTTTAATTAAATTTATTTGTTTAAAAAAATTATGGTTAGATCGGAATAATTAAAAAGTATAAACTATTATATTTGATTTTTAGATTATTGGATTTTAATTGATATATATAGGTGTTATGTATATTTTAAAATCAATCTATAGGTGGATTTGTGACCCAAGCGAGTTAATTATGGTTTCTTTATTTTCTAGAATTGTTCTGTAATTTTCTGGAATTTTTCTGATATTTTTAGGAATTTATTAGGATTTATTTTCCTATTATTTGTTAGGAAAATAATTATATATATATATATATATATATATATATATATATATATACTAGGTAACTGGCGCATGTGGAGCGGCGGCACAATAAAGAATTGATCCAGTGCGGCGCGGTGTAGGATAATAGGGTGTATACGCCAATTAGGGCCATTAGATTAATTAAACTTATGTGAATTGATATGGTGCATCGCGGCGCATAAAACTTTGGTGCGCATGTGTATCTGGACCATAGAAGTGGTCTGGTCAACTATGGGATATTTGGTGTATTGCAGACCATGAGAAGATGGTGCACTCGCTGATCTGGACCTTAGATCTATTATAGTTAATAGAAAATAATCTAGTGTGAGCGTGTTCATTTGCGCACTCATTTGTGACCATTGGATGCGGCATAAAGAAAGTGATGGATTCAGTGTGGTGAGCTCACGGTAGCTGAAAGAGCTTAGCCAATACCAGCACACAAGGAGGCTTGAATCCAGCGCGTGCAAGTGCATAGTAAGCACGTGGGCGCGCGTGGGAAACTATGTTGGCCTAATTCGACACTAGAAATTAAAACGGTCATAACTTAGTCATTTTAAATCGAAACTGGGTCATTCTTGAGCTCAAATTCAAGGATTTTTCGTCCTCTTTCCAATGGTACCAATTTCATTATCAGATTCTTATCCTAATAAGAGATATTTACGTTTTAGTGAGACGGTGTCGGAAAACTATTTAAACCGGTATGGAGTATTTAAAGGAAACTATTTCTGACATATTTAGTTGTACTAATTTGTGTAAATATAATAAATTAATAATTTGTTATGGAAGGAAGTGTATATATATATATATATATATATATATATATATATATATATATATAATTATTTATATATGGGTATATATAATTTGTCTATGAGTTGTATGGAAGGATGAATATATATATATATATATATATATGTATGTATGTATGTATATTGATTTTAAATAATCAAGGATTATTAAAGAAGGTGTTAAACACATATATACATTAAATAACATATGTGTAGGTATATATATATATAAATCATTTAAGATGATTAATATTATCATTCTTATTTGGCATATCTTAATAGGCTGGTTGTTAAATTAATGATATGCGTATAATATGCATGTGATGGCTATGTATGATTTAGCGTATTGTTAATTTTAAATTTAATTCATGGTTAAAGTGTGGGCATGGATGAATTGTCAAATGATTAAATATATTACCTAAATATTTGTATGAATAGAATACATATATGGAAAGTATGGATGAATTGCTAATTAAATGTATGAATAAATATACCTGTGGAGGCATGGTTGAATTGCCAATGTATAAATATACATACACGGAGGCATGGTTGAATTGCCAATGTATAAATAAATATACTTATGGAGGCATGGTTGATTTGCCAAAGCATAATTACGTTGTTATGTGTTAGATGATTAAAATATCATCTATGGTTGTTGTATGTATGGATTGGATTAGGGTTAGATATTCTTAAATGAGAATAGTTTAGTACTTACTGGTTAGTGTATTATTTTACATTAATAAAATAATATTGGGGAAGACGTGGATGATTTGTCAAAACTTGGATTTTGGATATGTGATTTAAACAATTAAAATCATTATCGGGTTGGGATTAAATAGAGTATTTCTTTTATTATAATTTGTTGTTTAAATGATTAGACAACTGACTAGGATGGGATTAAGGTCAAAGGAGTTTTTATAAAATGAAATGGTAGATTGGTCTAGGTATGAATATTATTTTAATAATTATTTAATAGGTATGGAAATTTAATAAACCTATTAATGGATGTGATTAGTATAGTATATATAATTATATATAGACATGTATATCGTGCTTTATTAAAGTTAAAACTTTATTAGGTTTGGTTTTGATCAGAGATGATCTGCTTATTGGTTTTCAGAGGCCTGGTAGAGTGAATGTAATACCCCGTAATTTTAAAGAATGTATTTAAATTAATTTTGTGTTAGGTTAATTAATTTTATTTATTTGTGCATACTACATTATTTTATTAAATTCATTTAATTGTGCATGTAAATTAATTGTGTATGTTAAAATATTAAATTTATTCATTTAATTGTGCATGTATTATTTTAATTACTTTTATTTGTTGATTATGTTTAATTAAGCAATATTAGTTAATTAGAGTATTATATTTGTGTTATAAAGTATTATGATGATATAATATATTATTTTGTAATAACAATAATAATAATTATATTAGTTTAATAATAATAATAATAAGAATATAATAATAATAATAATAAAAGTTTATTAATAATAATATTAGTAATAATAATAATAATAGTATTAAACCAAAGTCATGATGAAATTAGAGATTAGGATAGGATTGCATCAATGGTTATGGTTGGAATTGAAGCCATATGGTTGGGAGGATGGTTAGTTGATGAAAAAATAAGATATTTGTAATATTTATATTATATATTTTGTATATAAATTAACTAGCTTGCCTTAGAAGAAAATAAAAGGGAGTTAGAAACAAAGTATAAATTCTAGAGAGCTATTTTATAAGAGTGAAAGGAAAAGAGAAAGAGAAAGAAGCTTGGACCGGTGTAGGCAATTTTACCCGACTACGCGCAGACCGGCGGATTTATTTTAAATCCAAAAAGGCAAGTTATTATCTACTTTTCCCCTTTGAATTAATAAATTAATTGTTTAGCTTATTTTTATGCATAGAGCCAAGGTTTAGAGGTTAATAAATTATTAATTTTATTTTATTAAATTAATGGAATTTTAATTATATAGGATGGTATATATTTATTTAATGTCCTATGAAATTTATAATGGCTAAAAATAATTAAATAAGACTTTAGGGATTTTTCTAGAATTTTCTAGATTTTTCCGGGCATATTCTGCAATTTCCGGCGACCTTCCGGCGAGTTTTCCGGTCGCCGGCAGTGGGGGAGACGACCGGAGTGATCTGGTGCGACGCGGCGCACCATAGGAGGGTGTACGCGCGCATCCTGGCCATTAGTGGAGTCTGATTTATCCGGTGCATCGCGGTCCATGATACCGCGGTACACCCGGATCTGTGGGCGTTGGATGGAGGGAAGATAGGGTGAGATGACCCGGTGTGACGCGCATGTAGGAAAGGTGATGCAGCCAACCAACCGGAGGACGCCACGTCAGCGGGAAGCCATCAACGCGCGCGTGGCAGCGCGTGCGCGCGCGTGGGACTCTCCAGACGCGCGTGGGAGCGCGTGGCTGATGCCAGACGCGCGTGGAGGCGCGTGGGAGAGTGGGGAAGGTTGGGCTGCGCGTGGGGAGGCTCTGGGAGGCGCGTGAGGGCGCGTGTGGGGTCCCTACAGCTGCTGGAAATTACCAGAATACCCCTAGGGCCTGTTTTGTAAATTCCAGAACCTTAAACTTGGATTTTTAGGTACTGTGTTGGTAATTACGGGTTTAACGGGCCACGAAATTATTATTTTAACACCCGTTACTTATTCTTATGACCGATTAATCTTTTCTAAGCATTTATTGGCTCGTTCTCAGTACGGATACTAATGTGGTTTATTTAAACGACATTGTTAAATATAAATAGTGTTATTATCGTATTAAATGGTATCAAAAAAATTACTGTTAAATTAAATAAGGCCATGGTTTTAGTCAGATAAATTATCCATGATATCTTATGGGATGTTTATACTGTTAATCGTATATAAACCATGATTATTTTGCTGTGTGCATTGCAGGGAATAAATGGACTGTTTATTATGTCGCATTTATATTATATGGATGTGTTGCCATATAGAACCATGTGAGCTGACTAATAAGTTAGACTCATTTATACCTTATGCATTCGTTGCGATAGACAGATGTGTGGCTGTCGGGGTATGTGGTTTAATATTATTGGCATGTGTTGCCTAATTGACATACTCGGATATTTATTAATATTATTGGCATGTGTTGCCTAAATTGACATTCTCGGTACATTTATTAATATTGTTGGCATGTGTTGCCTAATTTATATGCTCAGTATATTCATCAGTACTTTGCGAGGTGTTATCACTGTGTAGTTCGTTATAGTCTGTGTTGTCAGTACCGTGCACCATGTATAATAGCTGATTTCCCGGGTAGGGAAAGGCGACACTTAACCACCTAGTGTGAGTCTAAGTGATCACCGTCTATTCTGGTTGAGGTCATGTTATACATCGGATAGTTCCCATAGGATGTATACAGATATAGTACTCATCCGATTCATAATGATTAATTTATTTGATTCTCTGATTTGGGTCATAGTAGAGAGGACTTGCTCGTGGGGTTGACCCACCATTGTTGTTATTTCAGGATACGGTCAGTATCCGTTGCAAGGCTGAGGTTAGCAGTGTGGGACCATCATCCGAACTCATCTACTCTTACGATCCAGTGCAGGGTAGAAGTTTTATGTAATACTTCAGTTTCAGTTTTTAATTACTTTTGACGTTGAACTCTCAGGGTTATATTTAGGGATCCCTGACGTAGGATTTCCAAGTTGTAATGAAGTACTGTATGAAATAAAGGATGGATGGATGTTGTATTATTTAATGTTCCTTTCCTGTCTAAATTCTTTTATTTCCATCATTTTGTATTCCATGCTTGTATATTGCCAATTGTTTTTGATATCCCTCGTTTTTCGTGTATAAGCCTGATCAACTTATGCGGGGAAAATGTGGGGGTGTTACAGTTGGTATCAGAGCATTCCAGGTTCGAGTGTCTTAGGGATCTGTGATTACTATACTTCCGCGTTGTGTATTCTGATAATTAGAGCCTAAGTATTAGGGTTCTTTGTATTCTTTTAGTCGGTCCATTATAATGTACCGACGTTAGATTTTTTCTGAATTTAAAAGAAGGATGTCTCGGCGTGGGACAAGGAATGCGAACCGTCATCGCAGTATTTCCCCAACTCAAAATGAGAATCAGGAATTTTCTCCTCAAGTTGCTGATATCATTGCACGAGCTGTGGCAGCAGGAGTAGCATCTGCTCTACGAAACCAGCAACCTCCTCCGATAGTACCTGTTCCTGAACCAGTGGCACAACCAATGTCATGGGACAAGGTTCGTCACTCGTTCATCCGGGGAAATCCACCGACATTTGCAGGGTCCACAGATGTCTTGTTAGCATATCAGTGGAAACAGGAGAGCGAGCGTCATCTTCGGATGGTAATCTGTACCGAAGTGCAGAAACAGATGCTGGCTACATTTATGCTGATAGGCAATGCATTGCAGTGGTGGGAGTCTATTACTACTGTCGATGAGAGGACCAGATTGACGTATGCTGAATTTCAGACTCGCTTTGACGGCAAGTATTTTCCTATGTCAGTAAGATCAGCGATGAAGACCGAATTTCTGGATCTGCAACAGGAAGATATGACTGTGGCTGAGTATGAACAGAAGTTCATTAATTTGTCATTATTTGCACCAGAGGAGGTCAATACGGAAGAAAAGAAGCGAGACCGCTTTGTGAAGGGGTTGATATGGCCGATTAAAGTGGTGATCTTAGGTAGTCCGGCATATACTACTTATATCCAGGTGGTTAATGCCGCCTTACAGCACTGCCAGATGAGGAGTGATTACCGGAAGTCCAAGGGAGATAAGCGGACTAACCGAGACTACCAGACAGTGGAGAAAGGAAGCAGCAGTGGTGCCAAGTCCAATGATCGGGGCAGATTTCAAGGACATCCACCTTGGAAGAAAAACAAAGGAAACCCAGATGTGCAGAGGGATGGAGTCCCTAATCAGGGAAGACAAGGTGGGATACCTCAGACCGGACAGGAACAGTGGTCGGGAAATCAACAGAGAAGGCAGGCAGGTCCTTTTACGGGACGTTGTTATCACTGTAGAGAGATTGGGCATCCGGCCAAGATGTGTCCCAAAGCTAAGCAGGGACAGTATGGGCAGCCGAGACCTAATCAGCCGTTACCTCTACCGGCCCCACCGATGCCACGTGGGCAAGTTCAGAATTTTCCGGCACTTCCAGCACCACCATTTCCTCCGGGACAACCTCCACAGCAGTTGCATCATGGCAGAGTTTATAACTTCATGCCACATAATGCGCAGGCTCCTCAGGCTATTGAGGGTATGTTTTCTATACATGGTAGAACTGCTCGTATACTATTTGACACTGGTGCATCACATTCTTTTGTGTCTAGATCTTTTGTTATCTTATCTGGTATGACGACTCAGTTATGTGACCAACCTCTTAATATTTATACACCATTGGGAGTTGGCGCAATTTTACGAGAGTATAGCGGTGATATCCTTATAGATATGGGCCGGCTTCGATTTTTTGCAAATTTGTTAGTATTAGATATGCATTCGTATGATGTTATACTTGGGATGGACTGGTTATCTCAGTACCATGCTCAGGTTAACTGTTACGAAAAGTCTATTGTATTTTCTATACCAGGACAGGAGATGTATCTTCTTGTTGTACCACAACCTGATTGAGGGCCTAGCACTTATTTATTCATTCTTGAGGAGGACTCACAGGAAGCGACTGCGGTATCTCTCGACAGCATTCCGGTAGTACAGGAATTCCAGGATGTATTCCAGGAAATTCCAGGCTTGCCACCGAGTCGAGAGATAGACTTCGTTATTAATTTAGCTCCAGGCACTACGCCTATTGCTAAGGCGCCGTACAGAATGGCACCAGTGGAGATGCGAGAGTTGAAAGATCAAATTCAGCAGTTGCTCAGCCAGGGATTTATTCGTAGGAGTACTTCACCATGGGGAGCACCAGTACTGTTTGTAAAGAAGAAGGATGGATCTCTTCGTCTTTGTATTGATTACAGAGAACTGAACAAGGTCACTGTTCGCAACAAGTACCCGTTGCCCAGAATTGATGACCTGTTTGATCAGTTGAAGGGAGCTACTTACTTCTCAAAGATCGATTTGAGGTCTGGTTATCATCAGCTACGAGTCAGAGAACAAGATGTTCCAAAGACAGCATTCCTCACAAGGTACGGATCTTATGAGTTTCGTGTTATGCCTTTCGGTTTAACGAACGCTCCAGCTGTCTTTATGGACTTGATGAATAGAGTATTCAGAGAATACTTAGATCAGTTTGTCATTGTTTTCATCGATGATATTCTGGTTTACTCTAAGTCGGAGAAGGACCATGCTAGACATTTACGCACAGTATTGCAGACACTTCGAGAACATCAGTTGTTTGCGAAGTTTGAGAAGTGTGAATTTTGGCAGAAAGAGGTCAAATTTCTAGGTCATGTAGTGTCAGAAGAAGGGTTAGCAGTAGATCCAGCCAAGGTTGCGGCCGTTATGGAGTGGGGACAGCCTACCTCACCGACAGAGATTCGCAGTTTTCTGGGATTGGCGGGGTATTATCGCCGGTTCATCCAGGGATTTTCCAAAATTGCGGGTCCACTTACTCATCTGACTAAGAAGAATGTACCATTTGTATGGGATGATTCTTGTCAGGCTGCTTTTGCTGAATTAAAGAGCAAGTTAACTTCTGCACCTGTCTTAGCCACACCTCAGAGTGGAATCGAGTATTTAGTATTTACCGACGCTTCTCTGAAGGGTTTGGGTTGTGTGTTGATGCAAGAAGAGTGACTAGTTTCTTATGGGTCTAGGAAGCTTAAGCCTCATGAGCTTAATTACCCGACTCACGATCTAGAACTCGCAGCAGTGGTTTTTGCCTTGCGTATTTGGAGACATTATCTTTTGGGGGAGACTTTTCGATTGTTTAGCGATCATAAGAGTCTACAGTATTTGTTCACACAGAGGGAACTGAATATGAGACAGCGCAGATGGTTGGAGTTCGTGAAAGACTATCATTTCTCTATTCAGTATCATCCAGGGAAGGCGAATGTTGTAGCAGACGCACTTAGCCGCCGACCCTATGTCAGCCTTTCAGCTTTGTTTACAACAGAGTGGGATGCTTTGAAGACGGTTGATGAGTTAGCAGACGCTTTTATGGCATGTGTGGTAGTAACTCCTTCTATCATTCATCAGGTCATTCAAGCGCAACTCTCAGATCAACAGTGTATTGATCGGGTTTCGGAGTTAGCCTCCGGAGATGTTCCTTTTTATTCTATAGGGACTGATGGAGGATTGAGGTACAAGGGACGTTTAATTGTGCCTTCAGCTGATAATTTGAGAAATGTTGTGATGAGAGAGACACACACTTCTCAGTTCTCTGTACATCCAGGGGGAGACAAGATGTATCAGGACATGAAACGCCAGTTTTGGTGGGCCGGCATGAAAAGAGATATAGCTATCTTTGTCTCTAAATGTAGCACCTGTCAGATGATTAAGATTGATCATCAGAGACCGCCAGGATCGTTACAGCCACTTCCCATACCAGAGTGGAAATGGGAAAGTATTTCCATGGACTTTATAGAGGGATTACCTACTTCACAGCAAAATCACAACTCTATTTAGGTCATTGTTGATAGATTGACCAAGTCCGCTCACTTTCTGCCTGTTCGGTCAAACTTTACGTCAGAACAGTATGCTAAGCTGTATATTGCAGAAATGGTGAAACTTCATGGTGTACCATTGTCCATCGTATCAGATAGAGATCCGAAGTTTGTATCAGGATTTTGGAGGAGCTTTCAGCAGGCTTTGGGTACAGAACTATATCTTAGCACTGCTTATCATCCTCAAACAGATGGACAGACTGAGCGAGTTAATCAGATTTTAGAAGACATGTTGCGGGCATGTGTTCTTGATTTTAAGGGCAATTGGGAGGAATATTTGCCGCTTTCAGAGTTTGCTTATAACAATAGTTATCAGAAAACTATTGGTATGGCACCATTTGAGGCTTTGTACGACAGACCGTGTAGGTCTCCTGTCTGTTGGCTTGGAGTTGGTGAGAACAGCTTTCTGGGTCCTGAATTTATTAAGGACACGTCAGAAAAGATCGCTATCATTAGGGATCGGATGCGTACAGCTCAAAGCAGACAGAAAAGTTATGCTGACCGTCGAACTCGTGCTTTGGAGTTTAAGGTTGGTGATCAGGTTTTGCTTAAGGTTTCTCCCATGAAGGGAGTAATGCGGTTTGGGTCAAAGGGTAAGTTATCGCCTCGTTTTGTGGGTCCTTTTATGATTACAGATCGGATTGGGGCAGTAGCTTATCGTCTGGCTCTACCAGATAGTCTTCATAGGGTACATAATGTTTTTCATGTATCTATGCTGCGAAAATTTCTACGGGATGAAGATCGATACCAACACATTGATGTGGGTGAGATTGAGTTGCAACCCGATGCAACCTATTTGGAACAACCTTACTGTATTCTCGATCGTAGGAATCAGATACTACGCACGAAGACTATTCCATTAGTACGTGTACAGTGGAGTCATCATAGTGCTACAGAGTCTACTTGGGAACGGGAAGATATTATCCGTGCCAAGTATCCAGAACTTTTTTAAGACAGGTATGTAGTGAATTTCGGGGACGAAATTCCTTTATTAGGGGGGGAGAATGTAATACCCCGTAATTTTAAAGAATGTATTTAAATTAATTTTGTGTTAGGTTAATTAATTTTATTTATTTGTGCATACTACATTATTTTATTAAATTCATTTAATTGTGCATGTAAATTAATTGTGTATGTTAAAATATTAAATTTATTCATTTAATTGTGCATGTATTATTTTAATTACTTTTATTTGTTGATTATGTTTAATTAAGCAATATTAGTTAATTAGAGTATTATATTTGTGTTATAAAGTATTATGATGATATAATATATTATTTTGTAATAACAATAATAATAATTATATTAGTTTAATAATAATAATAATAAGAATATAATAATAATAATAATAAAAGTTTATTAATAATAATATTAGTAATAATAATAATAATAGTATTAAACCAAAGTCATGATGAAATTAGAGATTAGGATAGGATTGCATCAATGGTTATGGTTGGAATTGAAGCCATATGGTTGGGAGGATGGTTAGTTGATGAAAAAATAAGATATTTGTAATATTTATATTATATATTTTGTATATAAATTAACTAGCTTGCCTTAGAAGAAAATAAAAGGGAGTTAGAAGCAAAGTATAAATTCTAGAGAGCTATTTTATAAGAGTGAAAGGAAAAGAGAAAGAGAAAGAAGCTTGGACCGGTGTAGGCAATTTTACCCGACTACGCGCAGACCGGTGGATTTATTTTAAATCCAAAAAGGCAAGTTATTATCTACTTTTCCCCTTTGAATTAATAAATTAATTGTTTAGCTTATTTTTATGCATAGAGCCAAGGTTTAGAGGTTAATAAATTATTAATTTTATTTTATTAAATTAATGGAATTTTAATTATATAGGATGGTATATATTTATTTAATGTCCTATGAAATTTATAATGGCTAAAAATAATTAAATAAGACTTTAGGGATTTTTCTAGAATTTTCTAGATTTTTCCGGGCATATTCTGCAATTTCCGGCGACCTTCCGGTGAGTTTTCCGGTCGCCGGCAGTGGGGGAGACGACCGGAGTGATCTGGTGCGACGCGGCGCACCATAGGAGGGTGTACGCGCGCATCCTGGCCATTAGTGGAGTCTGATTTATCCGGTGCATCGCGGTCCATGATACCGCGGTACACCCGAATCTGTGGGCGTTGGATGGAGGGAAGATAGGGTGAGATGACCCGGTGTGACGCGCATGTAGGAAAGGTGATGCAGCCAACCAACCGGAGGACGCCACGTCAGCGGGAAGCCATCAACGCGCGCGTGGCAGCGCGTGCGCGCGCGTGGGACTCTCCAGACGCGCGTGGGAGGGCGTGGCTGATGCCAGACGCGCGTGGAGGCGCGTGGGAGAGTGGGGAAGGTTGGGCTGCGCGTGGGGAGGCTCTGGGAGGCGCGTGAGGGCGCGTGTGGGGTCCCTACAGCTGCTGGAAATTACCAGAATACCCCTAGGGCCTGTTTTGTAAATTCCAGAACCTTAAACTTGGATTTTTAGGTACTGTGTTGGTAATTACGGGTTTAACGGGCCACGAAATTATTATTTTAACACCCGTTACTTATTCTTATGAGCGATTAATCTTTTCTAAGCATTTATTGGCTCGTTCTCAGTACGGATACTAATGTGGTTTATTTAAACGACATTGTTAAATATAAATAGTGTTATTATCGTATTAAATGGTATCAAAAAAATTACTGTTAAATTAAATAAGGCCATGGTTTTAGTCAGATAAATTATCCATGATATCTTATGGGATGTTTATACTGTTAATCGTATATAAACCATGATTATTTTGCTGTGTGCATTGCAGGGAATAAATGGACTGTTTATTATGTCGCATTTATATTATATGGATGTGTTGCCATATAGAACCATGTGAGCTGACTAATAAGTTTAGACTCATTTATACCTTATGCATTCGTTGCGATAGACAGATGTGTGGCTGTCGGGGTATGTGGTTTAATATTATTGGCATGTGTTGCCTAATTGACATACTCGGATATTTATTAATATTATTGGCATGTGTTGCCTAAATTGACATTCTCGGTACATTTATTAATATTGTTGGCATGTGTTGCCTAATTTATATGCTCAGTATATTCATCAGTACTTTGCGAGGTGTTATCACTGTGTAGTTCGTTATAGTCTGTGTTGTCAGTACCGTGCACCATGTATAATAGCTGATTTCCCGGGTAGGGAAAGGCGACACTTAACCACCTAGTGTGAGTCTAAGTGATCACCGTCTATTCTGGTTGAGGTCATGTTATACATCGGATAGTTCCCATAGGATGTATACAGATATAGTACTCATCCGATTCATAATGATTAATTTATTTGATTCTCTGATTTGGGTCATAGTAGAGAGGACTTGCTCGTGGGGTTGACCCACCATTGTTGTTATTTCAGGATACGGTCAGTATCCGTTGCAAGGCTGAGGTTAGCAGTGTGGGACCATCATCCGAACTCATCTACTCTTACGATCCAGTGCAGGGTAGAAGTTTTATGTAATACTTCAGTTTCAGTTTTTAATTACTTTTGACGTTGAACTCTCAGGGTTATATTTAGGGATCCCTGACGTAGGATTTCCAAGTTGTAATGAAGTACTGTATGAAATAAAGGATGGATGGATGTTGTATTATTTAATGTTCCTTTCCTGTCTAAATTCTTTTATTTCCATCATTTTGTATTCCATGCTTGTATATTGCCAATTGTTTTTGATATCCCTCGTTTTTCGTGTATAAGCCTGATCAACTTATGCGGGGAAAATGTGGGGGTGTTACAGTGAACTTGCTTGTAGGGTTTAACCCACGATTTATTTTTCAGGTTATTAGAGGTTCCAGTCTCGAGGTTGAGGATCCGCAGCTGGGAGACTGTCATTCGTCTATTCATCTTGTGTACTTTTAAATAGTATTGGATTATTGGATAATGTTTTAAGGGGTCCTTGAGTTATGGGATTTCCGAATTGTAATTGTTGGAGAATCATTAAGTAATATTTATTTATTAGTTTTCTTCAGCGGTTTATTTATTCTTTATTATTCATCTTTGTATTCTGTGCTTGTTAAATACTTAAATTGTTTTGATATCCCTTGATTTTGTGCGCGGACTTGATCAATTCGTGTTCCAAAATTAGGGGGTATCACATAAGATAACCCAAAATGGATCCGAAATGCGGAAGTAAAAACAGAAACAAGGTCTCTAGGGATACACAACATTCCTAAGACGCCAATGTGACTTTCCATGAAGTCACGGAACTCAAAAGAATCAAATGCAGAAGCTAAGATTACAAAATGGGAAGGGTACTTGACCAGGGGTAAAATGATCTTTTCATACAAAACTGGATACAACTGAGCATACCAATAGATAGAAAAGGAAAAATTAATAAATCTAAACTCAATAATCACTTGATTTGTAGTCCGAATGAAGAAGATATAAAACTCCAAAGTTTCATAAAATCAAATTTTTGGGTTTCAAATCAGTGCGGCAAGGGTACTTGACAAGGGGTAAAATGGTATTTAAAAAAATGAATGCAACTGAGCATATCATTAGATAGACAAGGAAAAATTAATAAATCTAGACTCAAGAATCACTTGATTCGGAGTCCGGATGAAAAAGATATGAAACTCCAAAGTTTCATAAAATTAAACTTTTGGGTTTCAAATCAGTGCGGCAAGGGAACTTGACAAGGGATAAAATGGTCTTTTCAAATATAATTGGATGCAACCGTGCATACCATTGGATATACAAGAAAAATTAATAAACTTAGACTCAAAAAGCACTTGATTAGGAGTGGGGACGATAAAGATATGAAACATCAAAGTTTTATAAAATCAAACTTTCCGGGTCTCAAATTTGTGCAGGGCCTGCACAAATTTTTGGATTTCAAATAGGGTTTTGAGGGCTTAAACGACATTTTTTGGAAAAAAGTTGTGAGTAAATTCCCCCCAAAATCATGTTTTCTAAATGACTATGTTAAAATAAGTTTTTACTTTTCAAGTGTGTTACCCAAGTATTGACTCTAGAGGGGGGTGAATAGAGTCAATGACAAACAATGGATAATTTTCGCAATATAGAAAAACAATTTTAGGCAAAGTACTTAACACAATTGTGCAATTATAAAGATATGAAATAAGCAATTAAATAACACAATTATAAGAGAGATAAGGGAAGAGAAATTGCAAATATTAACTCGGCGATTTTAGCGAGGTTTGGAAATTCCTACTCCTCGGCTCAAGACTCCTCTTGAGACTTCCCCAATCCACTATGGCTTCTCCTTACGGGTGGAGAGCAAACCTTTATATGAAGCAAGACCTTGCTTCTTTTCCTTGTTAAGAGAACAACATTCTCTTAGTCTTCCTTTGGGTCACATCAACCTGGTGGGTTAATCTAACCCTTATAATAGATAGTAACAAGAATAATGAAGTACAAGAAATATCTCTCAAAGATTGATGTACGAACTTTAGCTCTCAACTAGAGTACATATGAATATAAGTGAAGCTCAAACTCTAAAAATAATATGAATGAGAGAAGATGATATAAGTGAAGAACAAAAGCTCTAATGAACTTAATAAGATCTCTCAAGTGTAGAATAGAGCAAAAGCTCTATGAAGATTCGAATTAGAGCAAAAGCCCTTTGAATCCTTAGTTAAATCTCTCAAGATTTGTATATGAGTGAATGAGAGAGATGAAAAGAAGATTTGAGAACAAAAGCTATCTTTAATGCAATATGAAGTCTTTCAAATCATATCTCTTGATTATTAAGACCTTCCCCACTCTATTTATAGAGTTTGCAAGCTCAATATAGCTGTTAGGAGTTGAATGCACAAAGGTCGAGGAGAATAGAGCCGTTGCAGTTTGAAATCTGCAGATCCGACAAGAACCAGTCGACGTATGGCATAAACCGGTCGACGTCTGGCATAAACCGGTCGACATCTACTACAAACCAGTTGACGTAAAAGTGTCTTTTCTTGAGTTTTGCTACTGCCTAGATACCGGTCGACGTGTGTATCAAACCGGTCGACGTATGCATCAAACCAGTCGACGTATGCATCAAACCAGTCGACGTAAATGTTATGTTCTTGAAATTTCAGTACTGCCTAGATACCGGTCGACGTGAAATTAGAACCGGTTGACGTAAAACCTGGTGCATTGACAGTTTTGACAGATGACAGAATACTAGAAAATTGAAATCCAACTAAATGAAAATGTAAAAATTCAGTTTTAGTACAAATTTGGATTTCCGACAGTTTTAGTAAAAATGAATCCTCGTGTAGACCAATGTAGAATTGATCAAAAATTCTAATAAAATCAGTTTAAGCTATTTGAAGTATAAAGAGTTATTACCGAGAAAAATTATTTTGAAATAATTATTATTTCAAAAATTCATTTTTCACAATTAGCCAAAAACTCAGTTTTTCATAATGCGCATTCTGAGGTCCTAATGTTCGTTACCAACTCATAATAATTAAGGTTTCTCATGCCTTAATTGTTGACCAATATGAATTATATGATTGTTGTGCATGGTCTTAGTATTTCTAGCACAAGTGATAAGTTCTTTCAAAGCTTATGCAAGCTTGAACTAACTCACTCTTTAACAATGACTTCATGTGCAATTATATATGAATGAAGTACATAGTCTATTGCTAATATATGTAGGAACATATGATGATATGATATGCATAGTCCTATAGAAATGAGCTTCAAATGTATTCATAAAGATTTTGACATTGAATCCTAAACACTCACTATCCTATCTACCCCTTTCTTTACGTTTTGTCTATGATCATGTAGGCTTTCAGGTAAACTTGTTTTCTTCCTTCTTTGAGTTGCATTCTTGATCATTGATGTCCAAGCTATCTTTCTTTGCAACTTCAACTCTTCTTTGTATCCATTTCTTTCCTTGATGTGATCTTGAATAATGGAATACTTGGAATGATCTTTGGTGTTTCATTGAGGTCATTTTTTGAATGTGAATAATCTATATAACACTCAATGTAAACATTAGTCCTTAAACACCATTAATGGTTTGTTATCATCAAAACAACTAGATTGTCCTTGGATGAAATCCTTAAGGTCAACAAAGTAAAATACCCAAAATGCCCCTTAGATCAGAACTTTTTTCAAAAAAACCTGAAAAAAGGCGCGCAACAAATTTTCCAAATCTGCGAGCCGTTTTTGGCATCAAAACGATTTTTTTTTTTTTTTTAGTAAAAACACAAAGAAGAAATCCTCCTTAAAATCACATTTTCTATGTGACCATGTTAAAGCTGAAATTTATTTTTGCAAAAGAAATGGAAAATAAGTCCAAAGGATGCTCATTTCATGAAATGAGGTGTTTTATGCCAAAATAATAATGCAAGCAAACGTAATTAGTGTTTTTAAGAGCACGGGAATGGTTCGCGGCTCCCAAAAATGCCCGACGCAAAATTTGACCTATCAAAGCTCAATTTCCTCTAAAATGGACTTTAAAAGGAAAACTTAAAACTTAAAAATATAAAATCAATATAAAAAACCGTTTGGCCCTTAGCCACACTTCATGCATGATTAAATGTAACATACAAAAATGCCTTAGCTCATTTCCCACCACCCATGCAAATGTAGTAAGGCTAAAGCATACAATTTTTCCATTTTTCCTTAATATCACATAAATGTAAAAGTACATATAATGCAAATAAAAGTCACTTGGCCCATGGCCTCATTACATATATGTCAAATATATATCAAAAGGTACACTTATGTGTACATTACATATTTAGAACAAACAAATCATGTTTTGACATATAGAGTTAAAAACAAGGCATTCATGCTAACAAGTGCATGAAAATGCTACAACTATACTTCCAAGTATCCAAAAGTGTTGAAGGATGTGGTGCATCCTAAAACTAGATTTCTTTACCTGAAAAATAACCCTACAACTAGGGTGAGTAAACAAGTTACTCGTAGGAAATGGATATGCGTATAAGCTAAAGTTTTATAAGTTTTGCAATTTAGTATAAACCAATCCACGTGATATATGCTACCTAACGTCTATGTTGCAAATGTATCTATCTTCCTAGGCTACATTAGAACATTTAAATCACAAGTAACAACATTAATGCAATTTAACTCAAATTAGAACTTCCAATACAATGCAATAAAGTATAAATTCTCAGAGTAAACAACTTGGAATTTAAATGTGAAATCAACAAGTGGTGGAAAGACAAAGAACATATGGTCTCAATGACCAAACAAGTGATCTTGGGTTACTAGCCCGCAAGGAACTACCTAGTGCGCACTCTATGTTGTAGAGGGAACTTTTATCCCCCATACTAGAGACATACCCCAGTATTAACATATTACGATGTCCATACAAGCTTTCCAAAAATTATCAAGTTGTGCAATAAGTATATCACATATACACAATGCACATTGTCAATTACCATGCACAGCCAAGTCATGGAATACACACAAGATATGCTCTAGGCCTTCAACCTACAATAGCATAATAAACGTCTTATAAGTATAATGTGTATACAACAAGTTAAATCATAACTTCTACTCATGGAATACCATCATGTAATCATACACCAAATTCCAAATTATAAATTAAGTAAGAATATAACGTCAATACTTAATTACTCAATGGAAGCATACAAATGGAACTCCAAAAATTCTACATATAATATATGTCAAATGTCATAGCAAGGCCTAATTTAACTTCAAGTTACAAGCCAATTCTACCTTAATTACAGTAAGAAAAATTAAGATCAATGCCAAGAAAATAATTAAATGAATTTATCAAAACTCATTCAAATATTTTCTATTTAATATATATGAAAGAACTTGCCAAGATAATCAACAATATCTAGTTAGAAACTTAAACAAGTCATTTGAGCAATTAAATAAAAATAATTAAATTAAAATGATCAAATCTCTAGATTTTAAAACTATTCCAATTAACTTCATATTAAGGCAAGTTATAGATCAAGTAATGGCCTTCAAGAATGTCATGTCCTAGCTTAATTTCATGCAAAGTACAACAACCTATTTATTTAAAAATTAAGTAAAAGACATGTAAACAATTTATAGTAGGCCACAAAAACAATTAAAACACCTAAATTATAAACATAAATCACCCCCTACCTCACAAGAGTATTATCCCCTTGAATCCAAAGCAAACAAAGGAATTTTACAATTTCCTTCAAGGGTTATATAGAGGAAGGTGAGGCAAGTATTTTATGTTCTAAGCTTTTGAGTCTAAGGTGAGTGGAAGGAGGTCAAAACCAAGGTTTTAAGCCTAGTTTAAAGGTTTCCTCCAATGGTGGCTAAAGTTTTATGTGAGGAAGGTGATGAAATAAAAATCAGGTAAAATGAAATATTAACCCCCTTTGGTGTAATCCTCCACTCACTTGGTGAAAGCAAGTCAATTATACATAGTCTTGCACCATGCCTACACACACACAAAAGTTAGACTTTAATTTGGAGCCTACACTTGTCATTAATCCATTGGTTCATTCTAAGCTTAATCTAAAACCTGCACTTGTCAACAATTCAAGCCAACAAGTGCACCAATGCTAGGCCAACAGGTAGGTGAATCTCCACCCTCCACATGTCATCATCCAAGGCTTCCAAGTGTTAACCAATGAGATGCTTACAAGTGGCCCAATGAGAGCACGATACTTGTCACATTTTTTCGGTAATTACAAAAAGGTCATTTTTTGAAAATATCTACCAAAATAAATTACAAAAAGGTCCCTAAAAAAATATTAATTATTTTTCATAATTACGAAAAAACTCCAAAAACAAATAATGTTTCCGAAGAAACTATTCATCAAAGTCCTTTACGTAAAAGTAAATATTTAAACATGCTATTCTATGAAAGTAAAAATATACAAAGCATATAATTTAAATATCATGGATGCATACAAAGCTAGAAAAAAATATTCGAGCTCAAAAAGTGAAGTTACGCCTAGAAAACCGAACTCAGGAAAAAGACGAAAGACGAAAAAAAAAAAAATATATTGCCGAAAATGAAAAATAGAGAAAATGACCGGGTCATTACAGGTTTGATATATTGACAGCCATATACAACCCCCTGTGATAATTTGGATCCAAACAAACCCTTAAGACCTTGGGAAAAAACGAGATTGCCCTTTAATATTTAATTCATTTTTATTGTAAAATTTCAGAACTCATGAAAACTCAAATTTGCCCTTATATATATATATATATATAGAAGAGCAGGTCAAAATGGCCATGGAAGGTGGACTGTAGCTCCGGGAGAGTATGCCACGGACCCATATTCCTTTTCCGGCAGAACCAACAGTAGCGGCGATGGAAATGGTGGGTTCAATTGGGGTTTTATGTGGGTTTTTCATGGGTTCAATTGGCTGGAATTTTTTGTGGGTTTTTCATGGGTTCAATTAATGGGTTTTAGTTGTGGTAGCAGAGGTTGCAGTGGTGGGTGGAGAGAGAGAAAGAAAGGGGTGGGCGGTATTGGTGTGCGGTGGTGGCGAGTGGTGGGTGGTAGTTGCAATGGTGGCTATAGTAGCACCCACCATCGCTGCCACCACCACACAAAAAGACTCATGGCTAGACTACACTCAAAACTCACAATATATAGCAAATTTCTAATCAATTAGGCAATAAATTGAAAATTTATAGCATAATTTAGGGAAAGATACTTTTACCAAACATATATAAGCGCGCGTGCACACGCACGCACACACACACACACACACACACACATATATATAAATCAATTTCACACCTCCTTATATATAAGCATGTGTAAATATATATATGTAAATAACCAGATTCTTCGTATGGGTTTTCTAGATTCTTCCTCCCCAAATCAACTCCGTCTTCACACCACCAGCGGAGTTGGTGGCTCTGTCCCGTCATGATCTCCACCATCCAACGGCCTCAACAATTTGGTGATGGAGCTTTATGCCGACGGTGAGGTTTTCAATTGGATCATCGCCAAGGCACACTATTCCGAGTGTGCGCTGATATGTATTACCAGATAGCAACTGTTGTGCACAACTACCTGGTATTCTGGTTGGGATGTGTTGGTTCGTCGATGGGTGAAAGGAAAAGGGTAAGGCTCGTCTGCAAGAAGAGAAATAAAGACCCTCAATCTGCTCATGAGGATGACTGATAGATTAGAGAAAGAAAGTAATAAATAAATTAAATAATAAAAGGTAATTATGATGGGTGTTTTTGGTCATTTTCCACTTTTGATATTTTGTCATAATTAATTGTTTAAATAATGAAGGGTAATATAGATATTTCACTAATTTTTTAAAATGAAAAAACTGACGGGGGTGTCACTGTTAACTTTATTAAACTTAAAGGGGTGTCATCGTTCAAAAATAGCCCAACTTATATATAGTTGTCATTATGTCAAACTAAGGGGGGTGTCGTTGTAATTAATCCTTGATTTATTGTGGTTTGGTGCGGCGTTGGCCTATATAGAAAGAGAGATTTATGTTTGTTTTTGTGAAAACTTGACTAAATTAGTAGTGTCATCTTATGTGTTTTTGTGCATGAATTATTTAGAGTTTAGATTATTGGATAAACATAGGTCATTTTATCAGTCAATCCGGAGGCCCAGTTCTTCCACTTCATACCTAATATAAATATCCCGATCAAAAAGCTGTCCTCAGACTCCCATATCTTACAACTAAGGATGGCAATGGGGTGGGGTGGGGTGGGGTGGGGTGGGGTGGGGCGGGGATCTCATTCCTAATCTGTAATACCCCTAATTTAAAAGGATAGTCCTGGAATTTATTTAATTGTTTAAATTGCGTTTTTATTTATTTAATTGTGACTTATTTAACTTACTTATGTTATGTGGTTGTTTAATTTAAATTACCGTATTTAATTGTTTATTTAACTTATATGGATTTTTGTTTTATTGTTAATTGCTTAATTATTTTAATTGCATGGTTGTATTAACTGAATTAAATTAAATGTGTTTTTATTAAATTAGGATTTTCTGTTTTAGACGTCACATTTTTAGCCGACAAGGTTTATAACCTAGGTTGTGTTTATGGGGCGGGTGTTCAGTTAGGGTTTGAATTGAACTAGGATTTTGGAGTAAACCTATAAATCTATGTATTATGTTCGGTTTAGGGTTTAGAACCCTATTCACGGCATACCGAGAATTGAGAGAAGTCTGGAGGAGTCTGGGAGAGAACAGAGAGGGAAAACCAAAAGATTGCTGGAAAAGCTTAGGAAAGACGTTGAGATTTTTGAACCGAATCTCACAGGTAAGTTTTATATCTTACTCTATCTCTTTGGCCTGTGTTCTTTGCATCCCTAATTCAATTCCAGGATGAAATAAATTTAAATTAATCTGGTTTAACTTAGTTTCCACTATCATTGGTTTTAAAACTATATGTGTTTCTGTATATGTAATCCTATTCATTTTAAACTGTTTTTGCTTGATTCTTGTTCCAATTGAATTTGATTAACAAGTAATGAATTTAATTAACTCTGGAACACACTAGGGTTTAGTTTTAATCAGTAAGGAACTTGGTTTGGAGGACCAACACAGCCGGTCACTGCCGGAGTTGGAAAAGATGACGCACAGGGGAGGAGCCTGCTCTGTTTCAAGAAGAGCAGGGTCACCAAAGAGTAGAGCAGGCTCTACCTTTGGTAGAGCCGGCTCTTTAGGGCCTATAGGCGGCTCCACCATGTGTGGAGCCGACTCTATTAAGTGGTGGAGGCGGCTCCACCTTGTGTGGAGTCGGTTCCTTCAACGGTTTCCAGTTTTTCGACTTTTCTGGGAACCTAGGCTGCTGTGGTTGAATTTTTAAGGTCTAAGGCAGATTCAAGAGCTATTCTAGGGTTATTCAGTAAGGTAAGAACCCTTGTTAAATGGGCAGAAGGTATGGTAATTCATAAGACACCATAGGAAGTTGAAATAGGGTCACAGTCTAACCTTTAGAAAAGTTTTCAGTTTAAACTTTGTTGTGGACGATTCAAGTTGTTTAATTTTTTAAATTAGCAATTGAATTAGGAGTTTGATATGTAAATCATATAACGGTGGTATGAGATTAAGCCTGTTAACTAATATAAATTCAGTTAATGCTTAATAAGAATATAGTTGATGTTTACCAAGAATTGTTTATATCAACTTATAGGATGTTGTGGAGTAATTACAAGTAAGCATGTAAATACTGTTAATGTTATTATTATGCTTATTGTGAGTTATAGGATGGTTATGTTTATTCTCTGCATTTTAAATTTGTTAGAGAATCAAGTATTGGATGTATTGAACAAGCATGCTGGTTAAACATTCTTGTTATGCTTATGATTGGATATGTGGATCATATGTTATGCTGTTATATATATAGTATCAATACTGGATGGATGGTTTGTATGCACTGGTATGGGACGGTGTCATATTAGGGGGATTAGCTCAAAAACGTTAAGTCCTACCTACTCTAGAATTAAGGAAATGGATTAACTAAAAGTTTAATCCTATTTTATTTGTAGTGTCAAGGCAACATATAGTTGAGCGGCACTACTATAGATTTTGGAATGGAATTTAAATATATTTATATGGTGCCACGATATGAGCTTGAGTCTCAGAGTCGTTGGCTGGGGAGCGTATATACATTGGGATGCATAGCTGGCTATGATGGTTGGATGTGTACCCTGCTAGGCCTAGGTAGTCATGCTCACCCCCGGGTGCGTTTTGCATGGTGCCTACTAGTCAGGTTGAGACGGGCTTGTAGTCTAGTGAGAGTCCTGTAGTGTGATTATATATATATATATATATATATATATATAGACTATTTAGTTATTGTTGGATTGGTTAGGATGTACATGCGTATCGGGTCTCTACTTGGGTAGTAGTAGTATAGAACTTGCTAGTGGGCCTGACCCACTTATCATTTTTTAGGTATCGGACGTTTCCAGTCTTAGGGCTTGTTCGAGCTGAGCAGAGACGATCTTCCATTCTATTGACGATGTAGAACTTCTTTCCAGATGTTCGATTTGGATTTTATCTTCAGTTTTACTTTTATTCAGTTTGGGATTTTATATTAGGGGTCCACTAGAGATGGATTCCCGAGTTGTTAAACTTATGGAGGTTTTGGATTGTCAGATTTCAATATTTATATTTTGAGGTTTTAAAATTAGTATTCCTTCAGTGTATTATTTTTATTTCTTATTTCTCTTTGTACTCTGTGTTCGTTATAACATATTAATTATTTGATATTCTCTCGGGTTTGGGCCTGGGCTTGATCAACCCGTGTCTCGGATCCGAGGGGTATCACACAATCCCCATCCCCGGTCAATTTTTTTACCCCCATCCCCGCCCCCATACCCGTTTAATTTTCAACCCCCTCCCCCATCCCACCCCGTTCCGCCACATTAGCTCCCATCCCCGCCCCGCATAACATTTTTTAAATTCCAATTCATCTTCAACAAAATCAACACAGCCATAATATTTTTTAACCTAATAATTAAATAAAGCTTCAACACAATTATAACAATCTAAAACATGATCAGATGTTTGATGTACAACGACTATGTTTTTCCTCTATGCTGCAAGAGAATAGATCTAGGGTTTCACTTTCAGAAGTGAATATATTATGTATATAGTTATGTAATTTAGTAATATTTTATAACATGTAAGGACAATTTTGAAAAAATACACTATAAACGGGGCGGGGCGGGGCGGGGTTAACCCTCCCCTCGCCCCCGCCCTGGCCCCATCTCCCGCCGGGATTTCAAATACAATTTCCATCCCTTCCTTATTTACATAAATGGGTCCCTAAACCCGTCATAAACAGGGCGGGGTTGGGCGGGGACCTGCCGGTATGGGAATTTTGTCATCCCTACTTACAACAACAGGTAGTTAAGATTCTTAGTCACATTAGAAAAGGTTCCCCGCAGATTCTCCACTTTTTGTTATAGGATTTAGAAACAGAGCAGACAGTGGGTAAAAACGTCGTCCACAACCGTGAGTGCCCACCACCGATGCTTGATTCAGACGATCTCTATCCCCCCCTCTCTCTCACCATATATATACTTCAGTCATTTACCATAAAAATTAAGGGTGTTTCAGTAAATTAACCAGGTCCGTTAATTTATTTGACAGTCCATCACACATAAGGAAGGTCTATGTAGGATAGTTTCATTGTTAAGGGATGTCCGAGTAAATTCTCAAACCAGAGGGGAGGTCCATCTAATTATGGCAAACCATAGGGGATGTTTGTGTAAATTACCTATACATATTTATTCCATATTTTATTGAGAAAAACATTCACCTAATTTCCTTAAATTATATATTAAGTATTTTCATTTAATGTGCTATATGAAATCACATCCATACTTCAAAATTAATATTTATTAATCATTTTAAAATATTAAAAGTATAGGAAGAATTCATTTGATTTGTATAATTTATTTTTAATGTACATTTTTTTACCTTCTATCATGTTATATATTGTCTAAATATTATTCATTTATTTTTAAATCATTAATATTCATTAATTTAATAAAAATATATAAATTAGTAATATATATTTTAATAAAGACAATGACTTATATTATATAAATAAATCATTACTCATGTTAAATGGTTTTTAAAAAATTAATAAAAATCACTAAAAAAAACTTCTTTATCCAATTATGTTGAAAAAGTTTATGTATCGGTGCAATCTGCTTGGGCAATATGCACATGCTTAAAAAAAATTCACAACTACGATAATTGATACAGTTACGTAACACCGATAACGGAGTCCAGGATTGCAAACCATGGTCGGACTTTAAATAACATATATGTTGTCTAAATTTAAATAACTAATTTAATATATTTCTTAAATTAAAATAGCTGATTTAGTGCCGTTTGGATTGCTTCTCTACTATTTAAAAGTCTTTTTTTTTTTAAAAAAAAGGGGTAAATTAAACTCAGGCTCCTCGAGGTTAGGTCATTTTTCACTTATATGAAAATTTTAGTTTCAACTTTTACTTACACCCTAGTTTGCTTTTTGGACTCTGACACATGTGAATTGACCTTTTTACCTTTTTTTTTTTTTTTAATGCAATTTAATACAAAAAAATCTATAATTATAAAAGACAAAATTACCCCTCTCTGCATCTAACACAGACCAAATGACATCATACACCCAACACCTTCTCTGCATCTAACACATACCACTATCTCTGAACCAAACACAAACCTAGCCGCCTTCCTTCTTTGCCACATCAGTTACCACCAACCATCACTTAAAGACACACGAAGACGCACAATAAATCAAGCTCTTTAGAGGCTAAGCCAAGGTATTAGAAGGATGACGCTAAGGTATTCACACTTTCAAAATCACTAAAGTCCAACCTACAGTCGCAATCAAATCAGCGATCGAATCAACCACAATTCCTTTTGATTGATCTACCAACCTTCTTTCAGCATCTCTCACCCCGAGTTTACTCTGTTGCATCTATCAATTATCTCTCCTGAGTCATGATCTTCTTTTGGATTTTGACATATAAATTAGTTTTGACAACTCATGCGAATGTTAGAACTGTTTTTGATGAGGCTTTTGTGATCATGGGGCTTAATAGTGATTATGTGCTTATTGCTATTGTGGCAAATTGGAAGTTACCTGAAAATATATTTAATTAATTTATTTACTACATATATATTTTGACTGACGCTTTTGTTTGGGTTCCAGATGCTGTCATTTATTGGTATGCCTATGATGATGCATTTATCTGTACGTATTATCACTATCAGACATACTAATAATGATATGTGATTGTCACTACCTCTGAGGCAAAACCAAACCTTCACTAATTGAGAATTTGAGATCTTTACTGGTCTGTATATTGGTTCCTCAGTTAGAGTTACAATAATTAGGTTTAGGATATTGTCAAAAGCGTACTGAATTGTCAATAGATTAGAATAATTTCTATTTTGGTTTGATTTATTGTTATATTTTACTTTTTAAAAAAAGTAACAAATAAATAAGTGCCACTTGTAACGTCACTTGGGGCATTTTTATCATGAAAAAATTGAAATACATTTTTTTTAAGTCAATAGATGGTTAAAAGTGTAGAATAGTCATTTTGTATCTAAAAAGTATTCTTATGTCACTACAAATTGACATTAAAGGGGTAAGTGAAATACAAAATTATTCTTTCAAACAAGAGTAAAAATTAAAACTAAAATTTTCAGATAAATGAGAAATAATCTAATCTCAGGAGGCCTGAGTGTAATTCTTTTTTAATGGTTATCAAATTTGGCTTATTTAAGTGTTTGACTGAACTTGGGATTTAGAACTTTCAAAACTGGACAACTGTATTTTTTTATTTTTTTTATAAATACAATTACACTTCATTAATAAAGTTGCTGTTATCAAAAGTAGCATATGTTAAAAAATATTATTCTAAAATTAGCAATAAAATGTTTACCAAAATATTGTTACCAAATATATTAAAAATAAATACGTTTATTTATTCCAACAAAAAAACATCTCCCAAACCCTAATATGCAACCTTCCTTAATAGCTTCTCCCCTCTCCCAACCCTCTCTCTGACGGCGAAGATCGATTAAGGCCAATGATATACTGTTAATAGTTATTACCATTGAAGGAGTCGGAGTCGGAGTCGACGGCGTCATTGGTTATCGTCATCGATGATGATCTGGTACTTCCTCCACCTTTCCCTTTGTAATATGTATGTGTGAATATATATTTTTCCCCTAATTGATAGTAAGTGTGTGTGTATATATATATATATACACACACGCGATCTTCTGCATTGATAGATAGCTTCCTATCTAAGAAATCGAACCCAATTTTTTTTTTTTTAATTTGGGGCTTTGGTTCGAAGAAAAAAATTATGCATCAGAGCCAGAGAGATATATTAAGAAATTTACTCCTACTCCTACTCCTACTCGGATCCGAGTGCTATGAGGTCGGTCCTGTTGATCTTTTCTGAAGCAGTACGGTGAAGATTGAAGTAATTGGAATACTATTATTTACGATGAGGATAAAGAGAAGAAGTTGCTTGCCAAATAGTAGATCAAGAAGAAACCGAGTCAGAGCCATGGTGGCGTTGAAGAATAAGAAGAAGAAGAAGAAGGCAGAGAGCAATGCAAATCATAAAGAAGAAGCCATGCCTTTGCCTTTCCTTCCCGAACATCCTGTTGTCCAGATACTCTCGAAACTGCCTGTCAAGTCTCTGTTGCAATTCAAGTGTGTGTCGAAACCATGGCGCTCTTTGATCTCCGACCCAAGCTTCATCAAAACCCACCTCAGTCAGTCAGTCACAAAGTCCGTACTCATCGCCACTTCCCGCCCTCCATACCGTCTCTACACCATAAGCTTCGGATCAGCCGGTAATGACATTGTGGAATCAAAGATTGAATTTTTATTTCAGAACATTAAGCCTCATCCTAGGTGTCGAATTGTTGGTTCCTGCAATGGGTTGATAGCCATGGATGTAAAATTTGGTATTTACCATAAGCAAAATTACGGGGTTGATTTTCGTTCCATATATGTATTTAACCCTTCAACGAGGGAGTCCTTGCAAATCCCTTGGAAATCCCTTCATTACCTAAATGGATTTGGGTATGACCAGTGTTCTGATGATTACAAACTGGTGAGCACAAGCCATGATAGCATGTATGTATATTCACTGAGAATTGGTTCTTGGAGAAAAGTTTACCACCCTAGGGACTTGGATTTTTGTGTTATAACTAATGGGATACAGCTGAATGGAGCCCTTCATTGGCTTAGCATCACAGACAACAAACCAGACATGCCATTAGAGATTGCTGCTTTGAGTTTGGTGGATGAGAAACTGTCAAAGATTCCCTTGCCTACTTCCCTCACCAATTTTGAACGACGGACATGCCAAATTGGGCTGTTCGAAGGATGCCTGTGTTTAATACCACGTCGTCATGATGCATTTTGGGTTATGAAGGAATATGGGGTGAAGCAGTCTTGGACTAAACTTGATGTCAAAGTCCCTTTTGTCCCTTTTGCATATATGTTGGAGTCATTGGGTATGTTGAGGAATGATGAAGGTCTGCTGTTGATAAACAGAAGTAAGTTGGTATTATACAACACAAGAGAGGGAACAAATAGGGATCTTGTCATACATGATTTCAAGGAAGGAGTGAATTTTAATGCAATGATATACAACACAGGAGAGGGAACAAACAGGGATCTTGTCATACCTGATTTCAAGGAAGAAGTTAATTTTAATGCAATGATCTATGTTGATAGTTTGCTTTCACCCTTCATGAAAATGTGATAAGAGGGTAGAAAAAAATAAAGGCAAACAACTCTGTTACTTTGATATATATGACAGACGAAGCATATATATATATATATATATATTTTCCCTCCCATTATGGCATTCTAATGATTCATATGTCATTTTCTCTAATTAACTATTGAACTGCCTTCTTTTGACTCGTTGCTTTTTCTTTCTTCTTTGTAAGTACCCATGTTTGGCACTTGACACCACCAGCAAGTCATCTGCAAAAAGCAGATTCGACTCTTTGCAATGTTTAGGAAGGAATCAGAGATTCCGCTGCCACTTTCCTATCTAATAAAGTAGATTAATATTCTCTAACCCGCTTTAGGTTGAAAATATCCATGAGGAGTGCCATTCACTAGAACAGAAAAAGCCGGGAAGAAACCGATTTTGAATCACTGATTGATCTGTAGAATCATGTCCCTAGAATTCTGCAAAACCGTAATAGCAGACTCTTTGCACTGTATAGGAAGGAATCAGAGATCCAGTAGCCACTTTCTTATCTAATAAAGTAGATAAATATACTCTAACAATGATGAAAAGCGGAGGAGAGATTTGGCAACCCATCTCAACCCTCTTTTAGGTTTAAAATACCCATGAGGAGTGCCATTCACTAGAACAGAAACCAAAAAGACAAACAAGCTCTTATCCATCCCATCAACTTCTGCCCAAACCGAGTCATATGCCTTTGTTAAGTCAATTTTGAGAGCCATAACAGGTTGCCTAGAATTATTGAAATTCCTCACAAGCTCATGAACTACAATAATCTTTGGAACTACTCCAGCAAGTCCATTAGCCAAAGTCTTTGTTATAATCGTTTAAGTAATAATACACAACGATCTTCTTTGGAATATGTTCATGCCTTGATGGATTGTTGAATGGAGAAAGAAATAGGCCTAGGAGCTTTATCTGGACGAAAAGCCATGAGAACCTCCTTAATTTCCTCACTAGACACATCAACTTCTAAACACTAAGCTTCTACATCTGTCAAAGTTTTCCTAGGCAGGATCAAATTTATCTGATGACCATCATCTCTACTATAAAAAAAAGAAGTCGGTGTAATGTTGAAAGAAGCTCTTCGTTAGATTAGTTTGCTCCGCTATTATTCTACAATCAGCTCTGCATTGGAAGGTGGTTGCTTTAAAGCAATCTTGGCAACCTCCAACTCCTTTCTTGCCATTGCTAGATTATCTGAGATGTAGCCAAAATGATCTCTATTCCAACACTTCACATTCCTCAGTCGCATTGGGATATTTAGCTAACCAGAGAGTGTTGATAAAAACTCTATTAAGTCTAACGTAAATTCTTTTCTGAACTCCTTTCGTATCTCACCAATTCCCCGAACCATTGGTGGCTTGCGTTTTTATTAAGCCAGCATCCAAAATGCACTGATCAAATTCATCTAGAAGAACACCCCGAGGAATCAAATCTTATTTCCACCCATCCTGTCCCCATGAAATCGAACCACACTCCAATCTCCCAGAGCAATCCAGGGCTGATCAACCAGATAAGCATCCACCTTCAACTCCTTCCAAAGATCTTTCCTTTCAGTCACAGTTTTTGCTGCAAATACAGGAAAAATTCACCAGAATTAACATTAAACACTCTAATCTGCATACTTTCCAACTCTAACTCTAGTCCAATTAAAATTCAAAGAAAACTCAGCTACAGCTCTTTTAAGTTCCCTCTCCATTCTCGGCCTATTCGAGCCCCCTCACATTCCAGCTTCAAGTCATCAGGATCACCACCGGCTTTGGGAGGAACCCCCCGTTATACTCCTAGTCACTGTAGAGCTTTTCCTCAACGACAACCATCTTTCCACTCCCTTTCATCACCCATTTCTCTGCAACTTTCTTTTTAGAAGCCTCGATGTGTTTTTTGGGGTATTTTCCTTGGCACATGGTAGGTAACCAGGTGGTAATTAATGTACATGGATAGTGAAGAACACCACCTGTTACAATTTTGATGCAATATAGTATGAATTTGGCAATGGGTACATTTAGTGATGAGAGAATGTGCAAGGGAAAGCTAAAGGAAGAAGGCAAGTAATAAAAGAAAATGTGCTATCTCAATGTTCCCCCATTTTTTTTTTTTTTTTTTTTGGACAAGTTTCAATGTTCCCTTAGTCTCGACCCGAATCTTCAATTTTAAAGTGGTGAATTGAAAGAATAATTTTTGGTTTTTCTTTTTCTTTAGAGTACGTATATCGGTCTCATAATATACACATTATTTAAGTTAGAAGTATGATTCGAAAGCGAAACCTCAATAATTTACTTTTCGAATGGCCGTTAACGCAACTATGCCCGGAGCAATTGAATGGATAATTTTGGCATATAATCTCAAATTTGACATACAACTTTTTGATGTGCCAAATGAATTATTTCTATTATTTTAATATATGGGTCTCACATATCATTAAAACTTAATGAATTTATTAAAAGACAAAATATTAATAAATTAATAAGTTTGACATATTAAGTGGAGTTCTTTTATATATGTCAAAATTTTATATGTCAAAATTTTATATGTCAATTTGTCACACCTTACCTCATTTAACATATGAAATTTGAAGATGGCAGTACGAAGAGATGGCATAGTTTTTGGACTGTCTTTTCAAGTATTTAACATTGTAGCGACTAAGCATTTGATCTTAATTAAAGCATGTTACAAGGAGGGGAAAATATATGCTTAATAAAAGTTGGACAATACTTTTCTACTCCTGATGAGAAAGTGATACAAATGTATATTGTTTTTAATTACAAAATTAAGAAAATAGTAAATAAGAGAAATCACTTTTTTTTTAAAAATAAATTTAATCAGCCTATTTTTTTTTTTTTTTAACTTTTTTTATTTTGTAATTAAAAACAATGTGTACATTTGTGATGGAACCACATCATTGTTCATAAAAAGAGTTAAGTGTAAAAAATCCCTATCTGCAATGCAATGGATGTAGTGCAAAAAAACCACATCATTGTTCATAAAAAGGGTTAAGTGTAAAAAATTTCTCTCTGCTATCGATATAGTGCAAAAAGGTCATTGTATAGTATAAAACCCCTCCTATACTATCAATTTAGTGCAAATAGGTCCCTGTGTGGTATTAAATGAAGATAATACCCTCACTTCAGTTGAATAAATTAATAAATAAAAACATAGGCAATGTAAAATGACGATTTTATCCGGTCCCCTCTCTACAACCCATTTTCTCTCTGTAACCCATTTTCTCTCACCAGGTAGATCAAACTAGGCAAAAAGTTACAGGTTTGGACATCAAGAAACAGAGCACTTAAAGAATTGGTTCTACCCACCCACAGTTCAACACTGCCCAATATATAACAATATCCCTTACAACTGTAGTGAAAAAAGCTTCAACAAGAATTGATTCCACCATTACTCTTGAAAAGTCGCAAAAACTGTTCTCATTCGTATCGACACCCAAAGGGGAGAATCTTCAAAGTAAGTAATTTAACTTGCAAAGAATTTGGGTTCCATGATGTCGAAATATATTACGTGTTAAAGTATATTGTCAAAGGTACATTTAAGGGGCACGCTGTCCCATTTTGAGACTAGACAAATTATACAAACTATGCGTGTTCCCAATATTTATTTAAGAGGCCTGTGTAATTGGCTTACATGTGGTGGGCGTGGAAGCGCCGCCATCGCCGACGATTCCGACCCCGCCCCGCGCGTCTGCCGCCTCATCCTCGCCGTCTAAAAGGAAAACGGCCTCCACCACCCTTACTCAAGCGTAAACCCCAACTGGGTCATCAAGCGCGTGAGCTACGAGCAAACCCAAGGCCACGCGCCTCCACGAAAATATAAGCTTTCTTTATAGGGCCATGAAAGAGATTTCATTTCTGGTATCAAAACAGTGAACATGTTGAATGTTGGTAGTAAGTGATTGTTAATTATTTGAATCAACCTCATTAATGTTTCATATTAGTATGTGGATAATCAATATGGCCATTAGAAACAGAACAATCTAGGCAAATTTGCAGGCTTCAATTCATTAATGGGACCATACACATCATGTGAGAGGGGGCAAAATGGGAAGAAAAATGGTAAAATTAGATTTTCATATTTACTTTTTGCCAAATAGTGGTCAGAGGAGTTTATTTGCACCTTTTTAAAATTTTATGGACTAACCTGTACATTTTTAAAAAATAGGGATTAGTTCAAGTTATATATATATATATATATATGTAACATATTATTTATATTATTATATTCAAGTTACCATATCGAATTTAGATTAAAATATGATCCATTAACAAATCTAATTAAATATGAGCTTAGGGCACCTCCAAGACTATGAAATGAACCAGCTGAATCTTCATAGGAAGATTATCATTCAAATCCTTTGCAGTGTCTATTTATTCGAATTGGGAAATTCTGTTGCCTGCCCTGGGGCTCATAGGCTTTTAGTGGTACCTTACAATGTTGTATAGTTATTGTTTGTTTTATATTAATTCCCTGTTGTTCGCATATGTTCAATATTTCATTCATGTATGGTTTTAATAACAATAAAATGTTTACATAGTTTCCACCACCTTCATAAATTAACTAGTGTGGACTTCTTTCACTCTCGATCTCCTTAAGCATAAAGTATCGAAACGTCAATCAAGTACATAGAAAAGTTACACAGTGATCAAAAAGCAATCTAAAGAAAGAAAAAAATAAGCTTTTTAATAAAGTAAGAGTTTTTACACGTGTTATAATGATCACAAATAAAATAACCGTTAAGAGAAGAATTAATAAACCCAATACCTATTGTGGGGCGAGAGGCACGAGCCCAATATCTTCTTTAACAACAATCATACAATTTCCTATTTTTTGTTTATTCAATTTGCTTTTTTTATTATTATTATTATTATTATTTTTGTCATTATTATTAGCCTAGTGATTAACCTTTACTATTACTTTTTAAAATCTTAATAAGTGATACGTAAAGTGGAGAAAAAAAAAAAAATCACTTATTTCATTTGATGATAGAGCGATTTGTTTCGATTTCATTATCATTTTTTCAAAAATTAATTAATTATTTTTTAATATTTCTTGTCAAATAATAATTATTGTTGGTATAAAAATAATTGGACCAATTGAAAGTAAGAAGAAAAATTAAATAAATTTTAATTTTAATTTAAAAATACTTTTAGAAGCTGGACACCAAAAACAAATTTTGAAAAATATATTCAAAACCTTTGTCAAACATTGGAAAATAAAATATATATATATTCTACATAGAAAACATTTTACAAAAAAATATTTTACGCTAAAATAAACGGAGCCTCATAGTTTCTGCATCCAAAATTGATTTTAGTTTTACAAAATCAGAGCTACTCTTAAGGCATGACCTTTTGGCCTTTTGCCTATCTTCCCTTCGTATAGCATTAGAATCAGAATTGAAATTCTACCGTTTCTGAGATGATACATGCATGTCAGTATTTTATTAGACGGTGCTTCAACCTTCACATGACAAGAGTACACACTATCAAAGGTACTAATTTGCTAGACATAAATTTTCATGTAAAATCAAATAGGTTACCATTTTATTTTATTTTATTTTATTTTATTATTATTTTTTTTTATGTGAGTGAGGAATGACAATATTATCACGATGGTTGGTGTCATGATAACATTATCTCTACTCATATAAATACAGTCACATAAATTTTTGGACGCTTAATCATGGCAAATTTTATTTCATTTTTTCTCGCTACTCATTGCTAATATGGCTAATAGAGGAACTTCCATCATCACTTCTTATAAATTTTAATCCCTTTATCCACATTATGGATTAAAGTCTGAACCACTTATCTCTTTATCCACATTATGGATTAAAGTCTGAAATCTCTATGTAATGGATTACCTGTCACTTCCATATGCCAGGCATTCGCCACTATCTTTAGATTCTGGGAAGCAGATGTCATAATAATCCCGTGATCTGATAATATGGGAAGCAGACGTTATAATAATCCCATGATCTGATAATCTCTCAGTATGCGCAGAAGCCTGAGCATTGGGGATATTTAGCTAACCAGAGAATGTTGATAAAAACTCTATCGAGTCTAACATAAATTCTTTTCTGAACGCCTTTCCTATTGCACCAAGTCCGGGAAATATTGATTCCTTAATGGAAACGCAAACAACCTATATTTTCTATTTTCCAAGCAAAAACAAATTAAATTCCTAACCTATCACTGCCTGTAGTGAGGATACTGGGATCTCCATTTTTTTATATAATCATGAAGGGAATATTTTCCTGCCATTTTTTTTTTTTTTTTTTTTTTTAAAATGATTGTGGATTTGTATAGAAATTCCTAACCATCAGATGCTATCATAATTCCCTTCACATTGCGTCTTTGACACCATTATTCAAATTTCTTGTATCGGTCGATATGGCGAATCATAATTTCTCATTATCAAAACTATATCCAAAATTATTTCAAAATTAGAAAATTTTTAGTAATAAATTAATCATTTAAAAAAATAATAGTTATAATTTTTTTTTTTTTTTTTTTCATAAATTGATACTAATAAAAAAAATCAAGTTAAATGATATAATTAAAATTTAGATAAAAGAAAAGATAATAAAAATAAGAGTTAAAATCATAGAACCTTTATTAATTTTAAATTTAAATTATAAAATTCCAACTTGTTTAAAAAAACCATTTCACTTTAAAAATTGATCACATTATCTTAATATCCGTATCTAACCATTAATCAGACTATGAAATGTCAAATTTAACCTTACAATTTAATGTTAAATTAAAAATTAAAAATTATTTTTAAAAATTATAAAAATACCCATTAAATTACAAAAATTATGTTTCAGAGGGAGTGAATAAGAAATTTAAAGGGTATTTTTGTAATTTAAAAATAATAATTTTTAGTTTTTAATTTAGTATATAAATATATACTAAAAAAAACATCTCCCAAACCCTAATATGCAACCTTCCCTAGTACCTTCTCCCCTCTCTCACAATACCTTCTCTCTGACGGCGAAGATCGAGGATGGCCAATGATGTTAAAGTCGGAGTCGGAGTCGACGGCGTTATTGGTTCTCGTCATCGATGATGATCTGGTACTTCCTCCACCTTTCCCTTTGTAATATGTATGTGTGAATTTATTTTTTCCCCCTAATTGACAGTAAGTGTGTACGCGCGATCTTCTGCATTGATAGATAGCTTCCTATCTAAGAATTTCTATTTCAATCGAACCCAAATTTTTTTTTTTAATTTGGGGCTTTGGTTCGGAGAAAAAATTTATGCATTAGAGCCAGAGAGATGATCATATTAAGAAATTTCTACTCCTATTCCTACTCGGATCCGAATAGTATAAGGTCGGTCCTGTATATTTAATCTTTTCTGAAGCAGTACGGTGAAGATTGAAGTAATTGGCATACTATTATTTACGATGAGGATAAAGAGAAGAAGTTGCTTGCCAAATAGTAGATCGAGAAGAAACCGAGCCAGAGCCATGGTGGGGTTGAAGAATAAGAAGAAGAAGAAGGCAGAGATCATTGCAAATCATAAAGAAGAAGAAGCCATGCCTTTGCCTTTCCTTCCCGAGCATCCTGTTGTCCAAATACTCTCGAAACTGCCTGTCAAGTTTCTGTTGCAATTCAAGTGCGTGTCGAAACCATGGCGCTCTTTGATCTCCGATCCATGCTTCATCAAAACCCACCTCAGTCAGTCAGTCACAAAGTCCGTACTCATAGCCACGTCCCACCCTCCATACCGTCTCTACACCATAAGCTTCGGATCAGCCAGTAATGACATTGTGGAAGCAAAGGTTGAATTTTTATTTCAGAACATTAAGCCTCATCCCAGGTGTGAAATTATTGGCTCCTGCAATGGGTTGATAGCCATGGGCGTAGAATCCGATGATATTTACCATAAAGGAAATTATGGGGTTTCCATATATGTATTCAATCTTTCAACGAGGGAGTCCAAGGAAATACCCGATTGCGATTCCCCTGGTGGCCTAATTGGATTTGGGTATGACCAGTGCTCTGATGATTACAAACTGGTGAGCGCACGCAGCGATAGCATCTATGTATATTCACTGAGAATTGGTTCTTGGAGAAAAGTTCACGACTTTCCGGACCACTTTCATGTTGTACCTTATGGGACACAGCTGAATGGAGCCCTTCATTGGCTTCGTTTCAGAATGAACAACAATTTAGACATGACATTAGAGATTGCTGCTTTGAGTTTGGCGGATGAGAAGCTGTGGAAGATTCCTTTGCCTACTTCCTTCACCAAGTTCCAACTAAGGACATGCCACATGGGGGTGTTTGAAGGATGCCTTTGTGTACTATCTGGTTGTGGTGATGCAATTTGGGTTATGAAGGAATATGGGGTGAAGCAATCTTGGACTAAACTTGATATCAAAGTCCCCTTTTCACATAAATTGGAGCCATTGGGTTTGTTGAGGAATGATGAAGCTCTGCTGTTGATAGACTACACTAAATTAGTTTTATACAACAAAAGAGAGGGAACATGCAAGGATCTTGTCATACACGGCATTGAAAAAGAAGAGGAAATTCATGCAACCATCCATGTAGATAGTTTGCTTTCACCCTTCATGAAAATGTGATAGAGGGTAGAAAAAAGTAAAGCCAAACAAAAGTGTTACTTTGATATATATGCCAGATGAACTTTTTTTTTTTCACCCATTATGGCATTATAATGATTCATGTTGCATTGTCTCTAAACTTTTGAACTGCCTTGTTTTGATACATTGATTTTTCTTTCGTCCTTCTTTTAACATAGCAGTACATATAGAAAGGAATCAGAGATCCAGCGGCCACTTTCCTGTAGATAAATATTCTCTAACAAGGGTAAAAAACAAAGGAGAGATTTGGCAACCCTATCTCAACCCTCTTTTAGGTTGAAAATAACCATGAAGAGTACCATTCACTAGAACAGAAAAGGACGGTGTAATGATCAGCTGAACAATTTTGAATCACTGATTGATATGTATAATCATGTCCCTAGAATTCTGCAAAATAGTAATAGCATTAATGTTCCTATGCTGTGTTTCTTTTTTGTGAAAGAACCTGGTGCACCTGTCGGCCTCTCTCACCCATAAATTATAGATTTCTGGGCTTAGAGAAGCTCTTCATTAGATATAGCCTGTTCCACTGTTCTTCTACAATCAGCTTTATTTTTATAATATTCTAAATTAATTTAAAATCACACAATTGTAGTCCAAAAACATTCACACCTTCTATAATTATCATTAAAAAACTTCCACTTTATGGGTGACATATTGTTTATTAAATTAAAATGACACAATTGTCATTCAAAAGCACTCACACCTTCTATAATTATCCTTAAAAACTCCACTTTGACAGGGAAATTATGTCATTTCATTTATTACTTGTCAAAAAACAAAAAAGTGTTATTCATTTGAAATGTAGGAGGAAAAACACTATGAAGTTGGAGTAAAAATATCCCATCCCATTTCTTTCTCATTTTCGGGCAATTAATCTTGCTAGGACACATACATAGCTTAACATTAATCTGCTTGATGTGCAGACAGAAACACTGTATAGTTACCATTACTTCAAATTCTGTAGCACTGCTAAATGGAAATTTGAAATTATTTCGGAATTCATGATTAGACCCAAAAATTCCTACTTATGAGCGTCTCAATGAGTAAGACCTGGGGGTGAATGATTTCTTTTGCGTATTTTTTATTTCAACTAAATTATGAACAAATAAGCAACCAAAATAAATATATAAGGTTTAAAAGTAAAAGAGATGACAGCAGAAATTTTTACTTAAAAAACCTCAACGAAGAACACCACGGAGATTGTCGTCTCAGGTGAACTGATCCCTATAAATCAGAAGTTTCAGTAACTTCAAAACAGTTCTTCACAATCCCTGATGCTCTATGTTCTCCGATTTACGCCAACAAACACCTCATGATGAGTTGCTTCTAGAGTGATCAATCGCCTTTCTCCTTCCCTAAGAAGCACGGACACGGCTAGACACGACACGGACACGGCGACATGGCAAATCCTAAAAAATTAGGACACGGACTCGGCAAATAATAATAAAAAAAAGTGCTTTGCCGGGTAAAAGAGAGAATGATAGAAAGAGGGTTAAGAAAGAGGAGAAACAAAGAAACATAAATATGCAAGAGTTTGAACCTTGGAACTAAATATAAGCATAAATATATGATTGTTTAATATAAAATTGTAAAACAATAACTTTTAAGTAATTAAATAATGACCATATTGTTAAAAACTATTAAACCACTCCTCATAGTTACACTTCAACCTAGCTTTCTTTCTAAAACTTTCTTAAAATCCCCAAGTGCCTTACTTATTAGGGTCGGGGCTGGGCGGGGAACAAATTGCCATCCCTAACTGTTTTGGATTGCATCGAACCAGTAGCCTCATGGACTGGTGCAAGAGTGCACTGCTTAATTTCGTACTTGGTCAATTTTCCAACTTTTGACACTTCAAGGAAGGATGTTGTTTCGATACGAGGAATAAATTGAGAGTTGTCTTGACATGATAAATGGTGCAGGGACTCTATTGAAGAGTGTTCATGGAGAAATGTTTAACATGACTTTAATAAGGATGCAGCACTTAGTCAGCTGGACTGGTTGTGGCAAGCCACATTGCAATTGACATTTGTAAAAGCTTTAGCTAACTGGGAATTATATGTATGGATTGGATTCTTTGACTAAGTTTACCCGGCATCAAATGAATTTGTGTGAAGAGGATGCTAGGAGTTGTGGATGCATTTAGTTTGCTGTTTAGGAGAAAGTCTTCATTCTGAATTTTGAGGGAATTCTGGAAGAAGAGTTCGAATATCTCCTTGGAAGCTTAAATTTTACGGCGACATGGCAAATCCTAAAAAATTAGGACACGGACTCGGCAAATAATAATAAAAAAAAGTGCTTTGCCGGGTAAAAGAGAGAATGATAGAAAGAGGGTTAAGAAAGAGGAGAAACAAAGAAACATAAATATGCAAGAGTTTGAACCTTGGAACTAAATATAAGCATAAATATATGATTGTTTAATATAAAATTGTAAAACAATAACTTTTAAGTAATTAAATAATGACCATATTGTTAAAAACTATTAAACCACTCCTCATAGTTACACTTCAACCTAGCTTTCTTTCTAAAACTTTCTTAAAATCCCCAAGTGCCTTACTTATTAGGGTCGGGGCTGGGCGGGGAACAAATTGCCATCCCTAACTGTTTTGGATTGCATCGAACCAGTAGCCTCATGGACTGGTGCAAGAGTGCACTGCTTAATTTCGTACTTGGTCAATTTTCCAACTTTTGACACTTCAAGGAAGGATGTTGTTTCGATACGAGGAATAAATTGAGAGTTGTCTTGACATGATAAATGGTGCAGGGACTCTATTGAAGAGTGTTCATGGAGAAATGTTTAACATGACTTTAATAAGGATGCAGCACTTAGTCAGCTGGACTGGTTGTGGCAAGCCACATTGCAATTGACATTTGTAAAAGCTTTAGCTAACTGGGAATTATATGTATGGATTGGATTCTTTGACTAAGTTTACCCGGCATCAAATGAATTTGTGTGAAGAGGATGCTAGGAGTTGTGGATGCATTTAGTTTGCTGTTTAGGAGAAAGTCTTCATTCTGAATTTTGAGGGAATTCTGGAAGAAGAGTTCGAATATCTCCTTGGAAGCTTAAATTTTACTGTGAAGTGATCATTAAATGTAACATGGGTTTTTGAGTGGTTGACTATCTAGTTAAAAATCGTTGGTTGCATATACTAGTATATAGAAAGATATTGCACCATACATCATTTTCAAATCCAGGATGTGCTGCACTTGAAGTCTGGTGTCCCATTTTCTCTTTGTTTAGAGTTGCTTCGGTAAAGCTGGAATAGTCTCTTATAAGGGTCAAGGGTGGTTGGTAAAGGTGTCTAGGCCTCATAACTGAAAGTTTGGAGAGCACTGCTCTACGCTAGATCCTCTGATGTATGTGGAAGGATCCTAATAAGATGATATTTCTAGATTCTTTACCACTGCCTTACACCTGAAAAATCTTTTTGTCCAAATTTGCACTTTTGGCTATTCACTGGAGTAAAGTGGAGATTACTGGTACTCTTTTGAACTAATCTCACACCTTTCTTTGCAATAACCAAATCACAGCTTGAAAATTAAGTCCAGGATCCGAAGTCAGCTGTCCTGTTTTTGGAGGGACCTTATTATCCTTTAATAGTTACTTATATAAGCTGAAGTTGCTTAGGGACCTATCTCTGAACTGTCTGATTTAATCGAAAGGGCCTATTTCTATGGTTTCTTGCAATTCTAAATTCTGAAAGGAGAAATGCTCTTTTTTCAAGGGGTCTTTGTTGCTTTAATGTTAGTTGGCATTGTTAAAGTGTCTTCTTTCAGATGGGTCTCAATTCTCACTGAAGTTAGAAGGCAAGATTCTCTTATTTCAAAATTTCAAAATTATTAGCAGCGAGTGTGGATTGCTCTGAAGCTGTCTCCTTACTTTTTACCTGGTACAAGTATTTCCTTCTTTTTTGGAGCATTGTGCTGCACAATATTACTAAATTGGCTTTTCAAGCATACTTTCATGTTCCCTCTTCATCAATGTGGTGGCTAATTATTTTAGACAACTCTTTTTTGGTATGCCACAAATATACTACTAATTTAACCTTTTTTATGAGGTTGATGAACTTCAAGTCTTATCACTTGTTTGTTTTAATTCATCAGTTTGAGTTTCCTATACAAATTCTTTTTTTGTTTCTTTCCATCGCCATTGGAACCTCGTAGATGCACCAAATTTGCTATGTTTGAGTATTATGACTGCTGATTTTTTTTCCCCACTACTTATGCAACCTCTTGTATTTGCCATTTTTAGGTATTGTTGGATTACCAATATCAACGTCCTTTAATGATGGTTCATTTGTATGTTTGGGCAATAGGTTGAAGCAAACATTTTCTTCCTTTGATGATTTATTGACAAATTCTGGCAAACCCGCACTGGTTGACTTCTACGCAACTTGGAAAGTCCCCCCCCACCCCCCTCTTCTTCTCTTTCCCTCCCTCCCTCTCTATCTTCTAGTCTTATTTAATTGTCACCCTCTCTTAGCTAAATAAATCACAAATGGGGCCATTTGATAACAACCCTGTGCAGGCAGAGATCCTAGGTGAGTGTTTCCTGGAGACATTATGGTCTGGTGATTATTACCTGAGCTCTTATTTGCAGGTGTAGTTCATTTCAATTCATGGCTCCTATTCTTAATGAAGTCTGTGCTTCAATGAAAGATATGATCCAGGTGGTGAAATTTGATACTGAGAAGTACCCAAGCATCGCTGATAAGTACAAAATAGAAACATTGACAACATTCATCATATTTAAGGATAGAGAATCCTATGATAACTTTGTTAGTACAATAATCTTATTTTTTGCCTCTGGAAATTCCAGCTTATCTGGACTTTCATTTTATATTGAAAGATGCATACTTTTAATTTAGCTTGCATTTTTTTTCGTTCTAGTAAAATCTATCGTGAAAATGTCTGCGATGGTCTATCAAGGTGTATTCCTTACTCTAGGAGTCTTTTTGAATTTAAGTTGTTGAAATGTCTCTTCTCGTTTTCTGCAAAGTTTACTGAACGGTAGACTGCTTCAGCAACATTATCCGACAGGGAAATTGACTTTCCAAGTTATTTTATTTTTCTCAAATTTATGATTTTTTGGTTTTTATTAATTTTAGTTTTGAGTTATAATTCTTAGTAATTTCTGCCTAAAAATTTTCAGGAGGGCACTTTGACTTCAGGCCATCTCATCGAACGGATTGAAACCTCACTAAAAGTTAAGCAGTAGCTAGAAAGCCTAGAAGTTTTCATGTTGAGTCTTTTTTTCTCTTATCAGCTAAGTTTTTTGCATTCACTTTTGAGAAGGTATATTTTGTTAAAGACCCTTGCAGCAGTTCTTTTTTATATTTACGTTTTTTGGTTTGTGCTCAGGATAGACTGGGAAATTGATAATCAAACAATTACAGTTGGAATACTGGAGCTCATAGAAGAGGATATGCAAGGTGATCATTTCATCATCTTTTGAGTCACTGATATTGTATTTATGGAATCATTGTCAAAATTCATTTATGCAATTATGGATTGATCAAATTAAATAAAATGATTACAGTTACCATTCTCCTCCATCTGACTTGTTTTAGAGTTGACCATGGTTGACTTTTCTCTCTTCTCTCTTTACCCTTTTTGACGTCGGAGTCTTTCACTCCGGCGTCTGTCGTTTTTTCTGGTTGTGCTTTCTGTCGTTGGATCTCTGGGTTGTTTGGCGGGGAATTGTGATATGCAAAGATCATATCTCAATGTGGCGACTCTACCACGCCTCAACTTCCATGGAGAAATGAAAAGCTGCTCCATCGGCAATGATATGGTTTTTAGGGTTGATCATCAAAGTATAACGGAACAAGAATCTGCCCTGCGATCATGTTTGGTTGGCCGTTTCGATCGTGACGTGGGGTGTATTGAAGGGATTGAGGCATGGGCGACGAAATCTTGGAAAGTATCGAGTGGGGTGAAAGTTTCTTCCCTACCCGACGACCTACTCCTGTTCAGGTTACCATCGGAGGCCGAGGCACTAAGGGTATTGGATGAAGGGAGGAAGAGATGGGGCGATGCTATTTTATCCATGGATGTTTGGTATTTCGCGGTGGGTTGTTCTGCAGTGAAAGATCGAGAAATACGAAGGGTGATGTTGTTTGGTTTGCCCCTCCATCTTTAGTGTCACAAGTTGTTTGAAGCAATTGGAGACTGATTGATCTGTAGAATAATGTCCTTCGAATTCTGCAAAACATTAATAGCACTAGCGTTCCTATGCTGTGTTTCTTTTTTATGTACGATCCTGGTGCACTTGTCATGCTCTCTCAGCCACAAAATTCTAGATTTCTGGGCTTAGAGAAGCTCTTCTTTAGATATAGCCTGCTTAATCTGAGCAACCTCCAACTCCTTTCTTGCCTTTGCTAGATTAATTTGAGATGTTGCCAAAATGATCTCTATTCCAACACTTGACAGCATCTTGCACATTACTCAGTGGCTTATGAAATCTCTATGTAATGGATTACCTGTCACCAACATATGCCAGGCATTGGCCACTATCTTTAGGTTCTGGGAAGCAGACGTCATAGTAATCCCATGATCTGATAATATGGGAAGCAGACGTTATAATAATCCCGTGATCTGATAATCTCTCAGTATGCGCAGAAGCCTGAGCATTGGGGATATTTAGCTAACCAGAGAATGTTGATAAAAACTCTATCGAGTCTAACATAAATTATTTTCTGAACGCCTTTCCTATTGCACCAAGTCCAGGGAATATTGATTTCTTAATGGAAACGCAAACAACCTATATTTTATATTTTCCAAGCAAAAACAAATTAAATTCCTAACCTATCACTGCCTGTAGTGAGAGGATATTGGGATCTCCATTTTTGTATATAATCATGAAGGGAATATTTTCCTGCCATTTTTTTTTAAAAAAAAAATGATTGTGGATTTGTATAGAAATTCCTAACCATTAGATGCTATCGTAATTCCCTTCACATTGAAAAAAAATGATTGTGGATTTGTATAGAAATTCCTAACCATTAGATGCTATCGTAATTCCCTTCACATTGCGTCTTTGACACCATTATCCACATTTCTTCTTTATTAGAAGTATGATATTGTGGTCGTTGTGAACCCTTCATTAGTACTCTCTTGTAGCCCAATATATAAGGGCGTTTAGGGCTTGGAGTGGGATATTGAGAGACACTAGAAATTGCAGAAAAGAGAGTGAGCTAGAGTTTTGGGACTGAAACTTGTAATCTCCAGATTTTCGCATAGTGAATTCATTCGCCAGATCTTCACCGTGGATGTAAGCTTTTGCCAAACCACGCTAAATCTGTGTGTTCTTTGTGTGGGGTGTGTTTTCTTTCCATTGTGTTACTTGTTTGTTGGTTGGGTTCGTTGCGGTGGTTGTAACAAGAAGCATGCTCCCTCCCTTTTTCTATTGCATTTTCAAAGTTCCGAACAATGTTTTCCTCCTAGAGGATTGTTGTTGCAAGGGGTTCTTGTCCCAAATCGGATCCGGATGGGGAAGTGATTGGGTATATATGGGCTGGGTGTGAGCACCACTTAATAGCTTAAGCTTTTGGGTCAGAAAGAAGCACCCAGCGAGTTTCAATTGTCCTCATGATTGGTTGTTTCCTCAATGTTCAGCTGTGGTGGTTCTATTTTACTCTACCTTCAAATTGGTGAACCTTTATTTATTTATTTTTATTCAAAATGGGTCCCGGCCGAGCACTACCAGTAAACTCTTGAAAATAGGTAATTGTGGATGCTGAGATGTGTATATAAATTTCTGGTGTGCAAAGTTATATAATTATCTTTTAATGAAATTGCAGTTATCTCTTCTAAATATAGTGTGAAATTATGGGAAATGCCGAAATGATGTATTAATGCATACATTTGTTAGCATTGTAAAATTACTGACCTGTTTATCTATCATTAACCAGAAGGTATATTTATCAAATATTCAGGTGCACCATGGATGTGCTGGAACCACAGCCACAGGACTAAGGGCTGGGATAATATTCTTGTTAATAAATTTTCATTTTATTGCTTGTGAAAATATAACATCCAGATATTACAATATGTTTAACATATGTCTTTTTAAAGTTTTCATAACTAATTATTTAAATTCTAAGAATGTAATTATTTGACAATGAGAGATGACAATCAACTTAATTGGCACTTTCTGAAACTGAGATTTGATCCTTTATGAGAACTGAAATTTTCTTTTTATATGAAATGTTTAATGGTGGAGTTCACCTTATATGATGTGCACATCATGAAATGCAGTGTCCAACAACCATAGTGCCACTCTCTGGAGATCAGTTCTTCTGGGGTGAGAGAATTTTTCAGAAAGGACTGGGACACTCTCCAATCCCTATATCTCAGCGCAGCATTGAAAGCCTATCGGATGCCATAAGATTTATGCTCGAGCCAGAGGTAAATAAAACTCGTATTTGTTCACTTTTCGTTTTAAAGCAGATCAGATGTTTAATAGATTAGACCTGTCATTGTTTTCCTCTTCAAATATAAAGTGCAAGTTTAAGGCATTACAAAAATATCATTTAAAGGAATAATTACTTAACTTTACATCAGTTATTTATAAATTTATCATTCTGATAGTGTTTATGGCTGTAGTTGCACCTTTGATGTCTCACCAACAAAAAGTAATGTTTTTAGACAATTTCAGAATCAGCAGAGGCTAGGCAGCAAGTGGGAACCTCACCTAATATCAGTGCCAGTGATGCTCAGGAGGATTAAGAAGAGATGAACATAATTATTTTCTAATTACTTTTATTACATGATCTGTGCTTGACTGCTATACTTGAAAGTAATGATTTTGTTTATTTGATTTGATGAACACGATTGTTATTAAAGTTAATTTTACCCTTTTCTATTGTTAGGGGTTTGATAAATTGAGTTTGTGTGATGAGTGAATGTAGATCTAGAAGTTAGAACAAACAAATACTCCACAGAGTAGCAATATTTTCTTCTCATGGAGTGGTTTCTCATTATCATGGCTAAATACATAATTTGAACAAACTTGGGGGCAATTAGTGAAGATAAACCTGAGTTTGGAATGTTGGATCTATCAAATGCTAATTGTTTCTGCAAGGAAAATGTTGACTTGCGAAGGAAAAACAAAGAAAATTTATAGATTGGCTGGTTTCGCTTATTCTATCTGCTATAGTTTTTTGTTTTCATTTGTTTTATGTTCTAAACCTTCATGTGATGGCTGCTGTGTCCACTATGTCCATCCTGCTTACCATAGCTCTCTCTTGCTTGAAATGAGATATCACAAGTTTTCTGTACTTATTTTTCACAAAATAGTGCTTGATGGAACTTTGACTATCAGGTGAAACCTGTGTAATGGAAGTAGCGAAGTTGATAGAGAATGAAGATGGTTTTGCGGCTGCAGCTGATGCATTTCGCCGGCATTTGCCTCCAGAGCTATGATTACAAACTGAATCTTAAGAGGAAGATGATCATCCGTATCCTTTGCAGTGGCTATTTATTCAAATTGGGAAATTGTGTTCTCGTGGTTAGTAGGCTTTTAGTGGTAACCTGCTGTGTTGTATAGTTTTTTCTTTTCTTTTCTTTTCTTTTCTTTTTTTTTTCTTTTTTTTTTCAATTGTTTGCATATGTTCAATATTTCATTCATTTTATTCATGGCTTTTCTGTATGGTTTTAATAACAATAAAATACTTTACATAGTTTCCACGATCATAAAGCAGCTAGTGTAGGCTTCTTTTGTCTTCATTTCTCGGTCAAATGGGATCAATATTTGAGTGTATTAGACTTTTAAATTGTTATTGGTTATTATAATTCAATTCATGTTATTATAATTATATATTCTTGAATGTCTCAGAAGGATAGTGGTTGAATTTGATAAAAGGGTAATAGACGCCCACATTTCAATTGTTATGTTATGATTTTAAGGGTAATTTGGATATATTGTCTTTTGCTCTTTTTTCTTTACCATTATGATTTGTCCTTCCTTGCACAAATTGAAAACAAAGGGTTTTTGGAACAATAAGGAAGTAATTACACATTTTGCATATTACAAGAGAGATTTTTTACACTTAATCCTTATTTATATTGTAAGAATATAATTACATGAAAAATAAGAGTGAATTGGTGCTTTTGAAATCAAGATTTGATCCTTATGGAAACTGAATCTCTGTTTTTATATTGTACCCTTAATGGTGGAGTTCACCTTATATGATATGGGCATCATAAAATGCGGTGTCCAACAACCATAGTGCATCATGAGACTTGCAAATTTTTTTTTTCATCAAGTTGTTACTCACATAGTTTGCAATCGCGGTATTCGTTGTAATAATGATAGTGGTATTGATGTAACAGACTCGGAGAAATATCAGTTCAAATTTGTCGAACTGAACAGTTCATAAATGTGTATAATGATATCGGACCTTTGAAAAAGAGTAACGAACTGAACAATATGTCTGTGTATCGGTCGATGATCATAATTTCTCATTATCAAAGCTATATCCAAAATTATTTCAAAATTAGTAAATTTTTAGTAATAAATTAATCATTTTAAAAAATAATAGTTATAATTTTTTTTTTCATTTTTATCATAAATTGATACTAATAAAAAAAATTAAGTTAAATGATATAATTAAAATTTAGATAAAAGAAAAGATAATAAAAATAAGAGTTAAAAACATAAAACCTTTATTAATTTTAAATTTAAATTATAAAATTCCAACCTGTTTAAGAAAACCATTTCACTTTTAAAAATTGATCGCATTATCTTAATATCTGTATCTGACCGTTAATTAGACTATGAAATGTCAAATTTAACCTTACAATTTAATGTTAAATTAAAAATTAAAAATTATTTTTAAAAATTATAAAAATACCCATTAAATTACAAAAATTATGTTTCAGAGGGAGTGAATAAGAAATTTAAAGGGTATTTTTGTAATTTAAAAATAATAATTTTTAGTTTTTAATTTAGTATATAAATATATACTAAAAAAAACATCTCCCAAACCCTAATATGCAACCTTCCCTAGTACCTTCTCCCCTCTCCAATAATACCTTCTCTCTGACGGCGAAGATCGAGGATGGCCAGTGATGTTAAAGTCGGAGTCGGAGTCGGATTCGACGGCGTCATTGGTTCTCGTCATCGATGATGATCTGGTACTTCCTCCACCTTTCCCTTTGTAATATGTATGTGTGAATATATTTTTTCCCCGTAATTGACAGTAAGTGTGTACGCGCGATCTTCTGCATTGATAGATAGCTTCCTATCTAAGAATTTCTATTTCAATCGAACCCAAATTTTTTTTATATTTTAATTTGGGGCTTTGGTTCGGAGAAAAAATTTATGCATTAGAGCCAGAGAGATGATCATATTAAGAAATTTCTACTCCTATTCCTACTCGGATCCGAATACTATGAGGTCGGTCCTGTATATTTAATCTTTTCTGAAGCAGTACGGTGAAGATTGAAGTAATTGGCATACTATTATTTACGATGAGGATAAAGAGAAGAAGTTGCTTGCCAAATAGTAGATCAAGAAGAAACCGAGCCAGAGCCATGGTGGGGTTGAAGAATAAGAAGAAGAAGAAGGCAGAGATCATTGCAAATCATAAAGAAGAAGAAGCCATGCCTTTGCCTTTCCTTCCCGAACATCCTGTTGTCCATATACTCTCGAAACTGCCTGTCAAGTCTCTGTTGCAATTCAAGTGCGTGTCGAAACCATGGCGCTCTTTGATCTCCGATCCCTGCTTCATCAAAACCCACCTCAGTCAGTCAGTCACAAAGTCCGTACTCATAGCCACGTCCCACCCTCCATACCGTCTCTACACCATAAGCTTCGGATCAGCCGGTAATGACATTGTGGAAGCAAAGGTTGAATTTTTATTTCAGAACATTAAGCCTCATCCTAGGTGTGAAATTATTGGTTCCTGCAATGGGTTGATAGCCATGGGCGTAGAATCTGATGATATTTACCATAAAGGAAATTATGGGGTTTCCATATATGTATTCAATCTTTCAACGAGGGAGTCCAAGGAAATACCCGATTGCGATTCCCCTGGTGGCCTAATTGGATTTGGGTATGACCAGTGCTCTGATGATTACAAACTGGTGAGCGCACGCAGCGATAGCATCTATGTATATTCACTGAGAATTGGTTCTTGGGGAAAAGTTCACGACTTTCCGGACCACTTTCATGTTGTACCTTATGGGACACAGCTGAATGGAGCCCTTCATTGGCTTCGTTTCAGAATGAACAACAATTTAGACATGACATTAGAGATTGCTGCTTTGAGTTTGGCGGATGAGAAGCTGTGGAAGATTCCTTTGCCTACTTCCTTCACCAAGTTCCAACTAAGGACATGCCACATGGGGGTGTTTGAAGGATGCCTTTGTGTACTATCTGGTTGTGGTGATGCAATTTGGGTTATGAAGGAATATGGGGTGAAGCAATCTTGGACTAAACTTGATATCAAAGTCCCCTTTTCACATAAATTGGAGCCATTGGGTTTGTTGAGGAATGATGAAGCTCTGCTGTTGATAGACTACACTAAGTTAGTTTTATACAACAAAAGAGAGGGAACATGCAAGGATCTTGTCATACACGGCATTGAAAAAGAAGAGGAAATTCATGCAACCATCCATGTAGATAGTTTGCTTTCACCCTTCATGAAAATGTGATAGAGGGTAGAAAAAAGTAAAGCCAAACAAAAGTGTTACTTTGATATATATGCCAGATGAACTTTTTATTTTTCACCCATTATGGCATTATAATGATTCATGTTGCATTGTCTCTATACTTTTGAACTGCCTTGTTTTCATTCATTGATTTTTCTTTCGTCCTTCTTTGAACATAGCAGTAAGCGGCCACTTTCCTGTAGATAAATATTCTCTAACAAGGGTAAAAAGCAAAAGGAGAGATTTAGCAACCCTATCTCAACCCTCTTTTAGGTTGAAAATACCCAAGAAGAGTGCCATTCACTAGAACAGAAAACCAAGAAGGCGGCAAACAAGCTCTTACGTATCTCATCAAGTTCTGCCCAAAACCCAAATTTATGAAACAATGGAAGAAACCGAGTCATATGCCTTTGTCAAGTCAATTTTGAGAGCCATAGCAGGATGCCTAGAATTATTGAAATTCCTCACAAGCTCATGAGGCATAATAATGTTATCTTGAATTTTTACTTATCAAAATAATAATAATAATAATGTTATCTTGAATTTTCCTGCCCCTCGAAAGCTAATTTCTCCATCCCAACATCTTTGGAAGTACTCCAGCAAGTCTATTAGCCAAAATCTTTGTTATAATCTTGTTAGTGATATTTCACAATCTTCTTTGAAATACAACAAATAAGGAACTGTTAATGCTCTGCATAAATCCCATCAGGCCTAGGAGCCTTATCTGGATGAAAAAATCTTCACTAGACGCATCAACTTCTAAACACTGATGACCTTCATCGCTACTATGAAAAAATACAGTGTAATAATCAACCAACCTATTTTAAATCACTGATTGATCTCTAGAAACCTGTCCTCTAGAATTCTGCAGAACAGTAATAGCATTAGCGTTCCTATGCTGAGATACTTTTTGATGAAAGAACCTGGTGCACCCTGCAATGCTCTCTCAGCTGTAAAATTTTAGATTTCTGGGCAAAGAGAAGCTCTTCATTAGATTAGTCTGCTCCGCTATTCTTCTAATCAGCTCTGCGTTGGAAGGAAGGTTGTTGCTTTGAAGCAAAATCTGAGCATCCTCCAACTCCTTTCTTGCCTTTGCTTAGATTATCTGAGATGTTGCCAAATGATCTCTATTCCAACACTTGATAGCCCCTTTCACATTCCTCAGTGGCTTTTGAAATCTATGTAATGGATTACCTGTCACCTCCACACGCCAGGCATTGGCCACTATCTTTCGGTTCTGGGAAGCGGACACTATAATAATCCCATGATCTGATAATCTCTCAGTATGCACGGAAGCCTGAGCATTGGGATATTTAGCTAACCAGACAGAGAGTTAATAAAAACTCTTATCAAGTCTCTAGCATAAATTCTTTTCTAAACCCCTTGCCGCCGTTTGTGTTTCTTCCATTAAGCCAGCATCCAAAATGCACCGATCAAATTCATCTAGAACAACACCCCGAGGAATCAATCTTGTTTCAACCCATCCTGTGCCCATGAAATCGAACCACATTCCAATTCATGGCTGATCAACCAGACAAGCATATATCTTCAACTCCTTTCAAATATCTTTCCTTTCAGTCACTGTTTTTGCTGCAAATACAGGGCTTACCAGGAAAGATTCACCAGAATTAACATGTAGCACTTTAAGCAGCATACTCTCACTACCCTCAGAGATGGACCGAAACTCAGAGAACGTTAAAGGAGGATCCCAACCACACCAATTTCTTCCACAACCAATTAGGAGCTAATTTATTAGAATTAACAGAAAACTTTCCAACTCGTAACTCTAATCCAAATAAAATTCGAATAAAACTCAGCTACAACTCTGCTAACTTCCCCCTGCATTCTCGGCCTATTCAAGCCCCTAACATTCCACCTCTCAAGTGACCACCACCACCGACTTTGGGAGGAAACCCCCGTTTTACTCCTAGTCACTCTAGAGCTTTTCTTCAACGGCAACCATCTTTCCCTTCCTTTTCATCACCCATTTCTCTGCAACTTCCTTTTTAAAACCCTCAAATGTGTTTTCTGGGCTATTTATCTTCTGGTGATCTTTCCAACTACAATATGTTCATATCAAATATCGCACCCCTATATATCTATCTAATTTGGTAAGAAGAGTTTTTAATTTGCCAACGTAATCTATTTTACGGTGACTTGAACACGTATTGGTTTATTTTAATTCAGAATTTACGTATTGGTTTATTTTAATTCAGAATTTACCTCAAGGTCCACCATGTAGATGAAGGTTTCTTATATAACGTAGTAGGTAATTATTTTGGGGCAATATAGTATGAAATTGCCAATGGGCAATGAGAATGTGAAAGGAAAAGCTACAGGAAGGAGGCAATAATTGTGACAGAGGAGAGAGATGACGATAGAGTGGATTTGCTTGCTACTTACAAGTTTTATCGCAAATCATATGTATTGCGATTGTTTGGTCCCTTCCCCTTGTAATTTTGGTAACCAAATAGTAGAAGTAAATATGCTATCTTAGGGTTCGTAAGGCAACTATTTTTGTTTTGCGATTTTAATTTCATACAAAGCAGAAGCAATATTTTTGTTGTGCTATAATTTATTATAAAACAAAAACATGTTCGGTAACTAAATTTGTTGCACAATGTTTTTCAAAAATTTTATAAAAAGAAAAAAAGAAAGAAAAAGAAAGATGTTTGGATGTTTGTAAAAAAATATGGTATTTACACATTATATTGGATCTTTTAAAAGAATCTCTTCACAGTTGTTGTTCAACTATAAGCAAAAACAAGTTAAAACTTATTTTTCTAGCTTCCAAATTTGGGCCTTTTTTTCTGAAGCAGATTCAATACCGTGCAAAAGGCAAGAAATGTTGTCAAACATGTTTTTGCAATTTCCTTGTGTTAACCGATTTGGCAACAAAATCACAAAGCAAAAGAGGTTGCCAAACAGGCCCCTAATGTTTCCTTGCTAAAGCAACAATCATTTAAGGTTTTGACATGTACCGGAGGAAGGAGATGGGAGGAAAGTCCACAGAAAGATTTATACTTCATAGTAGTATCTAATTACTACTATTGTAAATTGACTACTAGCCAATGGGACTTACAAACTTTGGATACTCCCCTTAAAAAATGGGGTTTGAATTTCATTAATGAAAAAAGAAAAGAAAAAAAAGAAGAGTACGACAGCTACATAAAATTGAAATCTTGAAATTAGAATTTAGTCGAACATGACTATATTAACTTTGAATTAAACTTTTCTTCAATTCCATGCAATCGAACTTGATTCAAGAGAAATTAAAAAAAAAAAAAAACTCATTTCCACCTGAGGCCATAGAAAAATGACTAATTAAAGAAAACAAACATAGATAAAACTAAAAAAATACATGAAAAATCAGATACTAAAATATTCAAAAATGTCACAGCCTCCAAAAAAAAAAAAAAAAAAAAGACATATAACAGCAATGGCAAATACTGAATTTCTACAGTCAATGGCATTCTGCATTTGAAAGAACAAATTTAAGAGAAAATTAGCAAAACAACCATATGCAAAAAAATATAATAATAATAATGAAAGGGAATACAAATGCAAAAACAAGAACTTGCAGAACATCAAGATAGACTTAGTAAAGCAAGACACACGACAGAAACGAAGAAGGGTAGTACAAAGGCAATAAGCAAGTATCTAACATACTTATTCATGGCAATAAAATCATTCCAAACACTTTGTTGGTCTCCTTGGAAAACCGGGAATAAATCCATGAAAATACTATTGTAAATCCCCATCACACGTGTTCAAAGAATGACAATCAATGACTACTACCACATTAGGTAACAAAGGAAGGTTTTAAGAAGCTGCAAAAGTAGCAACAGCTATATGGCTTTGTTGGGGGACCAAAAATATACAGCACTAGAACAACTACCAAAGCAATTATAAGACGTCTAGCCGTCAGATTGTGTGTGATTTAGCCAAATCAAAATTTCCTCAAATCCATGAACTGAGCAACAAAAAGGTTAAAACCAGCCACATGAAGCCAAAGATAAGCGCTTCAGTTCAGATCGCCCTCACTCTGCAAGAGAAATAACAAAAAAAAATGTGTTAGAAGGAACACACACTATCTACTCTTTATAAAGAAAACAGACTGTCAAAACCAAAATGCAATCTAAGAAAACCATGCATAACCAGAATGGCAATTGAGAATTCAGAAGGGCAGCAACAGGCAGTAAATTACACTTCCAGAAGAAAAAAATTATAGACTGACCCCTTTAATGGAGGTAAAATGAACAAGTTAACACCCCATAATAATAACCCGAGTCTCTTCTATCTCTTCCTCATCTCTTTATATTCTCTCCTCTTCCTCTCCTTCCTCCATAACCACCCGCTCCATGCCTCCACCACCACCCGCTCCATGCCTCCACCACCACCTTTCTCTCTCCTCTCACTTTTCTACTCTATAGGCTACTGCCGCCACTCCTTCACCATCACCACTTTTCCCTCTCTTCTCTCCTACCACTTCCTTTACTTGATCAATTTCCACACTGTTGCTTTGCTCGAACTCCAACAAGCTGGCTCTTACCACCCTTACTTTCACCTTTAGCATATCTATATATACACACACACACACATGCACGCACGTGTGTGCACACACACGCAAACAGAAACAGAAAGATCTGTATGCGCGCGTGCACACATAAATATATGTATATATACAAAAAACAGAAACACAACATATAGACATATATGTGTATATAAAAATAGATTCTAGTTTAAAATTATTTTCTTTTCCCTTCACTTTGGGTAGGTTATGTCCGTGGCAGCCATGGAGATTCTCCCACTAAATTACAGTGACCACACTTCCTCTATAATTTCTCTCTAAAAGGAGTTTAAAGTGATCTAATTAGTATCACCATCCCCTCTCTCCAAGTGGGTTTTTTTTTTTTTATCTCTAACTGAGTCTCTCCCTCTCTTCTTGAATTAGAAATCAACTAAATCTATATATTCAAAACTCATAGGGGTCTTAATAGAATATGAATAGTGGATGGTGGCATATGAATGGGAACCTACCTCAATGACAAAACAAACTGAATACCAATAAGGTGAGGGGTAGCACCGTTGAGTTTAAATTTATTGTGAAGCTTTGAAGTTCAAGAGCGTGAATGCACACAAAACAAACATAAACTCTGTCCTCCCTTGATAAGAGTCCCACTCTGGGACCCCAACTTTTGAAGGGGACATGCACCTAATGCATTGTCCTCCCAGAATATTACAAAACCCAACAAATTTTAAACATTCACGTTATTGATTTGAAAGGGTTTTCAAAAACTAAGGACAATTTGGAAATTTTAAAATTTGAAACAGGAAAGTGAATACTTATTTGGGACATCCCAAAAAGAAAGCAGGACATTTAAATGGAGTGTATTTTTTGAATGATTTGACAAACTTTTTTCATACAATGCAATGAAGCACGAAAACTAAATACAAAGATTCACACATAAAAAACAGAAAACAAAGTGATATGTTTTAACAAACCCGATTAACCAAGTTAAATACACGCACCAGACACAGTATTGATGCCACTGTGGTTGGTGCCGTACGACTATCACAAAAACTAAATACTGGACACCAACAATATAAAGAACAAAATTGAACATATGATAGAGACACTTTCTCATTTTTGACAGGGCATTGTAACTAAAAACCCTTGAGCATTTTCTTAAGAAAAATACTTCGTACTCAAATAAATTCAAACAACAAACAGAAAAATGTATTGATTCTAGCAATGAACATCTAATTTGTCATTGTTACATCAAAATTTAAAGATAAATTGAGCAAAACCTATACACTTGTGTATGTATGTAGATATATATATATATATAATATAGCTAAAGAAGTTTGATTGAGGTGTGGGCAGGGATGACAAGAAGAAGCGTAACACAAGCTCCAGGTTGAACAATATGAGTTCAAGCCCAAACCAAACCGGTTCTTGAGATCTCCTTAGTTACTTTAACAGAAACAATAACAACATCTTCAACCCCATCCTAGCCCCTCTTTACCACTCTTCTGTCGCAGGTTCATCCCACCTCCAACAAACTCAAACCCTTATCGAATCGCACAACTCGTCAAACCCATCACAGAAACATCAAAAAAAAAAAAAAAATTCAATAAAAACCCAAAAGAAGCAAAATTAAATCAGTTGTTCCAAAATGCTTATCATGTGAATTACTAATTTCACACAGAAATCAATCCTCAAGAAAATTGAGTACAGATTAAAGTAGCCATGTGAAACGTGTTCGCAAAGAGAGAGGGAGAAGCGATCGGGATGAGTAAAAGGGTAAACCCGAAACAAACAGATATCGAATGGCCTGCAGGAGTGTACACGTTATTTCATGGAGCGTGGGGTTTCAGTGTTAGAAGACGGGCAATCTTCTGGTATAACGTGAGGTTTCTGTCACGCTAGGATTTGGGAAGAAGAACACGGTCTCTTTTATCGGGACCAGGTTGGCATTTCATTTTTTTGCTGGGTAATAAAAAGGGTGTAGTTGTTATTTTGAAAGTTTCATTAAAACATCAGCTTCCCGTGTCTTCAAAAGAGTGTTTTGGAGAAGCCAAGTACCCCCTAGCTTCTCCAAAATGCTCTTCTAAGACACAAAAGCTCTTTTTAAAAATTAGCCGAACACTATTCAAAATAGCTTTTGAGTTTAAAAGGCCAAAAGCAGCATGTAAAAAGCCAATTCAAACAGGGCCTCAATAAGCTAAAGTTGATTACGCAATGGTGGAGAAAGAGAAGAACCTTGGGGATCAATCAACTTAAACAGAGAAATGACCTAAAAATACAAGCTACAAACTCCTACTTTTGCAGCATCAGAGCTTAAACCAGCCCAGACACATCAGACCTAAAATACAATGAATAAGCAACCCCTCCACTACTTGCATATTTTTCACAAACTGTACCAGGTTAGACTGACTTGTAGTTGATGGCTATATAGCTGACATGCATATTCCAACCGAACCAGACCATATTGCCTAAGAAATGTTCAGGATGAATGGTAGAATGACAAAGTAAATAATATTTCACAAACTGGACTATGTTAGCTTCCATCTCCTCCATTTAACGGTCACATCTTTTAAATTCCTATTGTAGTTCATTTTTCATGCTTCTTGTTCATTTGCATTGAATAATCACTTTATCAACCCCCATCAAGTTTCAGCTCTGCGTATAACTCAAGTATCATCAGTAGCATTCTGCATAGTTGCTTTTCAATTTTCTTGCACAACCAACATATATTTCGTTTTCTAAATTCTTTGAATGAAAATACTAAAATTATCTCTTGCTAACATCGACTCTAAGGAGAAAGTAAATCCCCATCTCCAGCAAGACTCCGGCTTTCTTAATCCAGAGGAGAGTGAAATGGACAGGGAAATTGGGAGATATTGAGTAGCTTCGTAAGTCCTAAATCAGCTTTTACTACTTACAGCAATCTTGCTATACAAGTCCCATCTTCCTTCATTAAAGAAACACACGCACAAATAGACAAGTTAATGAGACTCTCCATTCTAATGCCCTTCGTACAAAAGAAACTAAGTAAAGAGGGATTGACCTGGACTCATTAAGTCAGCATAAGTGACAACCACATCCCATTTCTCTCTCACACAGGCTGTCCTTCCCTTGCTAATTAGGCATAAGCGTAAAATTTTGTTTGCTAAACTATATAAATTCAGTTTTGAACATTAAAATAAAATTTTTGCTTAGTGAACTACGCGAATTCTAATTTCTAAATGTTTACTAAACTATTAGTTTTAGTCAAAGAAGTTTGGGTCCTATCCTTGATTCAGCAGTAGCAGTGGCATACCTGGCAACACAACATCTCTACTAATACAGATTACCACTATTATGCATGCCAAATAAAAACCACAAGTTATCGGTCACGAAAAGAAGCGAGTAGATATGTTCACCCCCCTACTATAAGGAATCACTAAATCAAACTATATCAACTGTTCACTTCCTCATAGCGCAATTCTCAAGATCTTCTCAGAAGATTTCTCCATGAATTTCTCCCCTACCTTTTCTCTATTTTCCCATTTAAAAGAACCCTAGTATATAGATTGAAATTTAAATGACTTTGAGATAAATTAGGAAGTTTTTGGAGTTGTAATTAAATAAAAAGACATCAAATAGAGGTAGTGGTGATGGATCAACTTTGGTGGTCGGCAGTGATGGAGGTTTTTGCTCTGTTACTCCACTGCCACAAGCAAAGATTCGAGATAAATCAGTTGCAGTTGAGAAAATTGACGTTCAATCTGGTTCGATTGTGGTTGAAACTACTCCAACGACTATGAATTGGTCTCAGATGGCTGAGGAAGGTGAGTTTGTTCCTGAAGAGGCTCTGGATCTTGAAAGACAATATGGTTCGTTCTCAGCGGACACTTCTTTCTTTTTTTTTTGCAAAGTCTATTTCCAAGAAAGCCATTCGAAATGTCATAAATCACAGAACTGGAGTTGGAAATGGTGTTGCTGGTGGTCGGAAGACTCGGAACCATGGGAGCATGGCACTGAGGGTTGATTCCACGGTGGCACGTCAAGCTCACGTGCATGAGGAGCATGAAGAGGTAATTCCTGTAACAGACTCTGTTATCTTTCCACCTCTTAGTCACATGAGGCCATTAAGCCCAAATGCCCAAATTTCTACTCCTGACCGTCCACGCCAAAATTCTAATCCTGTCCATTCTTCTGTAATGACCAATGTGGAAATATTTAAACAACCCAACAAAGGTTTGTCTGACGCGGGGAAAAACAAATCCTAGAGCTCTGTTGTTGCTTCAGACTCCCAGCCTCGTATGGTATTGGAGTATATTGACCCTGTTACATCAAAGATAAGAGATTCAAAATCTTTCCTCCAGAAGATGCTGTTTCTGATAAACGGAAAACTACCCTAGTGGGATATTTCATTGGCAGAAACTTGCTTCTCTCTTTGGTCAAAACCCTTGCCATGAAATTGTAGGGAAAAGCTGAGTTGTGTGATGTTTTTCCTCGTAGCAGTGAATTTTATTTGTTTCAATTCTCTTCTTCTCCCAATGCTCGATCCATTCTAGAGAGTGGTCCGTGGGTCCTTGCCAGTTGTTACTTGGTGCTAAAGCAATGGATGCCAAAGATGAGTTTAGTGAAAGAATCAATGGAGAAGATTCCTATTTGGGTTAAAGTTTTAAACCTTCCTCTAGAATATTGCACTGCTAAAGGCTTTAGTTGTGTGACAAGTGCCATTGGAAGGCCGGTATATGCTGATTCTGTCACTGAAGCCATGTCTAGGATCAGTTTCGCCAGAATTTGTGCCGAAATTGATGTGAACTGTCAATTTCCAGAATCTGTTGATCTTATGGTGGGAGAAAAGAAGTGTGTGGAAGTTAAGTTTGAATATCGGTGGGCTCCTAAACCCTGTGATCATTGCCAGATACTCGGTCATTCCTCAAAGCAGTGCTCGAAAGCTCCTGTTAGGTGTGGCGGCCAAAGAAAGCTGAAACTTCTGAGAATGGAAATGTAATTGGAAAGGGTAAGGGTGTGGCAAGTGATATTAATTCGGAGCACCAGAATGGTGAATGTTAAAAGACCCAACAAGTCCCCATCGCTATTTCAATTCAGTCGCAATCTGATACAAGTGATGAGTCAGTGGATGTGCAGTATAATCAACCTACTATTACTACTGGCAAGAGCTCTATTTCTGTCAATAGTAATTCGAACAGATTTCAAATTTTGGATAATCTTGCTAATGATGAACAGAATAAGGTTATAGTGGACCACACGAAGGTATTCTTGAAGGGTATGTGAGGGATAAAGTTCAGAAGCTATACTCTCTGCCTTTGCAATCTTCAGATGGTAACGCCAACACAAAGGATTAAATGAAAGGGCTGAGTACCTCTCCAAATGCAAAGAAGAAAACTTCAGTTCAGGTTATGGAAGAAGGTAAAGCTGAAAATGATGGTCCTCCTCTTGCTAAATATCAGAACAAACATACAAGAGCAAGGAGGAAAATTATGAGCTCTTCTAGAATTACTAGGGCTATGATAAATGGGGGTGCCCCAACTCCTTCTTCCTCTTCTATATGTTAGGCAGTTGGAATGTTAGGGGGTTAAATAGACCCTCTATGCAAAAAGAAGTTAGAAATTGGATTGGTATGTGCTCTTTAAATTTGTTTTGTCTTTTAGAAACCAGACTTAGAAGTCATAAAATTGAAGGTGTTGAAGAGAAGTAACTCATATTGGTGCTGGATTAACAACAGTAGTTCTCACCCTCTTGGCAGAATTGTGGTGGGATGGAATCTGAATTATTTCAGGTTTTGCAAGAAGGGGACCAGTGGATGCTTCTCAAAGTGTCTCAATACTCTGATAATAAATGTTTCTTCCTGACTCCCATTTATGCAGCCAAATGTGTTTCACAGAGGAAAAACTTATGGAGGAGCCTAACTCAATGTAAATCACTTGTTGATGGACCATGGGTTATCATTGGTGATTGGAATCTTATCAGCTATCGAACAGAAAAGAAAGGGGGTGTTTGTGTCCCTCATAATGTGTTGATGGAGTTAATGAGGTTCTTGGGAGGTTCCACACTAGTGTTACTGCTGAATTGGGTGGTTTGGTATTCACACACTGTTTTTATGCTGATGATCTTTTTCTGATTGCTAAAGCAAGTGTGAGGTCAGTGAAATGTATTTTGAATAACTTTGACAAGGTCAAAACCCACTCTGGTCTGGATGTGAAGTTTGAAAAAGTAAGGTCTTCTTCTCTAAAGCAGTTAGAAGGAAAAGAACTCTATGCAGAATCTTGAAGATGAATTGTGGTTCTTTACCTCTTCAATACTTGGGGCTTCTTATGATTGATAAAGCTTTGAAAAAGAATGATTGTAAAGCTCTGATTGACTAGATTTCTACAAAACTCAATGGGTGGAGTTCTCTTAGTTTATCACTTGCTGGAGGATTGAGCTGATAAGGTCTGTGATCTATTCTATTGTTCATTATTGGTGTGCTGCCTTCAAATTGCCAGCTGCAGTTGTTGCTATAATTGAGAAAATGATTAAAAACTTCATTTGGGGTGGTAAAATTAATTCTAAGAGACTTCCTCTTCTTAAATGGAGTAAGCTTGCTTGTCCAAAATCTGAAGGAGGATTTGGTTTAAGAAGGGTTGCAGAAATAGATAAGGTCATCAAGTGCAATTTATTCTGGGATTTCATTCAAGGAAAGGATAAAATCTGGATACCATGGTTGAAGAATCTTTATCTTAAGCATGATTCTATTTGGTCCTGTTCATTGATGAATAATAACTCCAACTTCTGGAAGAACCTGTTAGAGGTACAAGAATTTATGTTTGAAAATGTCAATTTTTTTATTGGGGATGGGCAGTCTCTGAAATTTTTTTAAGACCCCTGGATTGGTACTTCCCTAGTTCAGACTTATGGACACAGGATTGTCCGATTGTTTGATATTCCTAAAACAGCTAAGATCAGTTCACCAATTCAAAACGTAGAGCATAAATTATGGCAAATGAGGTTACTGAAATATGGAATCAGATTACTCATGTTCCAATCAGTCAAGGCTCTGATTTCATTAAATGGAAATGTGGTCAAGCTTCTTTTAAGTCTTTCTGGAAATACTATAGAAATTTTTCATCTAAATGTAAAGAGGGTACAATTGTTGACTAAGAAAAATGTCAATCACTTTGCTGATTTTACATCGCAATTTAAGGTTAATGACATCTTCTCAGTCCGTCAATGATTAAATAGTAATCGGTCCTTCCTAGTTTTCTGGTCCTCAAGTGTCAATCTCAATGTGGTTTTGACAACAACAAAACCAAGCTAGTTAAGTTACTAACAACCTACCCAGACTTCATTTCAACAAACAAGCAACCTAGCTACCTCTTATATTAACAATGCCACATAGCTAAGAACCATGAAACACAAATAGCAACCACCAACAAAAGATTTCACATACCACATGTATATACACGAATCAGAATTCACATATATGGCTACAAAAAGAAATACATGAAAGAATGGGAAATACTAACCTGCAAAGAACTTTTTCCAGTACTTTACGTCTGCGTCACAGCTATCAGTACCAAGGGGGTTGTCCTTCCAATGTGCAACATCAGCTCGAAAAACACCGATGGTGCTGGACACCTTTTTAAGGTGTGCATCAAAAGAGTTACTCATTCTGCGACTTGGGTAGAGTCTGTCATTCATTGTTGCCAAAACCCCTTTTAGCTCTTCTACTCTGCGAGAGAGTTCTGCCTTCTCTTCCTCAGTCAACGGGTCCTTCAACCGGACAATCATCTCATTTAAGTCTTTAGCATGCATTTCCATATCACACAGCTCACTAAGTAACCCAGAGCAGTTCACCTTATCCGCCCTCTTCCCAACAATGTCAATTTTGTCACGTAGCAAAATCAAAGGGGAAAACCAAGTGTATCTATAGACAGAATTCCGGCGAAATACTGCACCACTAGCCTCTCTATCTCTGCAAGGAATCGCTGCCGCCAACGCCCACGTAGCAAAAAAAATTACATAACCCATCGAAAAAAGTGCATGGGCAAGACCTCCAGTTTTAGCAATCTGAACTTGTGTGGGGGTTACAAAATGCTTGCCAAAAAGAAATAATTCTCGTGCCACGGAGAACTCTTCTTCAGTGTGCCAAGTGAATAATCTGTATGGATGCAACCCCAGTCTACCTTCAATCCTAAACCTTTGAATAGCTTTATTGCTCTCTTTCTCGTGATTCATAATCTCCATAAACTCATCCAAGGAGGCTCTTGCACTCAGAATGGTATCAAATTTTTTAACATCTAAAACAGAGCAAAATACTTCCAAACTAGCTTTGCTATGTCTTATGAATATTAGTCCGTCCAAAGTAGCTTTGATCACCATCAAAGCTTTGTCGCACCTTAGTTTATGAAGCCAAATCAATTGCTTCATTTCTATTTCTTTCAAATATGACCTGTTATCAGAAATTAGAGAGTTGAATTTTCCCATGATCAAGACCAATGAATCTAACAATTTTTGAACCCAGGATATACAAAGAAGATCAGGGCGGTCCAGCAATTCACGAAAGCATGCAGTGACGTATTTTTGGAAGGCCTCAAGCCCTTCTTTTAGGGCTGCCATATTCTGGGGATGAGAGAAAGATTGAATGAACAAGTAATAAAATTAAATAACTAATTAGGGGGCAAAATATCCGATTGATTGTGAAAAATCAAAAAAAAAAAATGAAATCTAAAAACAAAAAAAAAAATATCAAAAGTATAGTAAATGTATGGTTGAAAACATAACAAATTGCTTACCGTAAAGAACCCAGAATTCTGAAAGACGACCACGATGAACTCAGAATTCACGATGAATCCAGAACTCTGAAAGACGATCACGATGAACCCCCAATTGTGAAAGACGATCACGATGAACCCAGAATTCACGATGAACCCATAATTCTGAGAGACGATTACGGTGAACCCAGAATTCTGAAAGACGATCACGATGAACCCAGAATTCTGAAAGACGATCACGGTGAACCCAGAATTCTGAAAGACGATCACGGTGAACCAAGAATTCTGAAAGACGATCACGATGGGGAGAGAGAGAGAGAGAGAGAGAGAGAGAGTGAGGGCAGAAGAGGGCAACGGTGGGAATTTTCAATTTTTGAAATGTAATAGGAGCGAGAAGGGGTTTTTAGGAATCACACGAGGACGTCACCTCTCTCTCTCTCTCTATATATATATACCCAAAATGTTTGTTTGTAAATGATTACTTTGGTGAAAAAAAATAAAAATGTAAAACTTTGAATTTTAATTTTACTAAGCATATTAGTTTTAAAATAAAAATGTAACTTAAAACACGTATCAAGAGTGTTTTTGACACATATTACAGGCATATACACGCATATTATATAACTTTGAGGCTTAGTTTGGATAAACATGAGAAATATATATATATATATATATATATGTGTGTGTGTATATTATATAATAAGGGTTACAGATTACTATAAGAATTGCAGAATACGATAAGGATTAGGCCAACAGATTATGATAAGGATTAAGGACGACGTGGACCCTACGTAACATCCTGATCCAAGTCCTATAAATAGGGAGGGCTAATCGACGTTTGGAGGTAGACAAAAAACCCTAACTCAATATCTCGATTTCTCCAGGGAGATTATCATTCACACTTACTTATTCGTCTTTTCCCTATTCTGTCATTTTCCCTATTTCGTCTTATCTCCGTTTGTCAGTTTTTGGCACAACCTCACTTCTTGCGCTCGGAGTTGGTTTTTGACTTCACGTATCCTTATCGTGAGTGGTTTCCACGAAATACGTATCTTTACTTTTGCAAGAAAAGTACTATGGTTGCTCCCGGTGCCCATAAAGGCATAGATGCATAAAATCTTTGGAATTAATTTCATTTTTTGGGGTATTTTTCAGAAATATCTTTTGAAGATATTTTATTTCAGGGGCATCTAAGAAAATATCTTTTGGAAGATATTTTTATTCTAGGGCAGTTTCGCAGTTAACCCTTTTTGTAGGGCCCATTGTGCAATTAACGAAAGTTATTGCAAAATGTCTTGTCTGGAGCCTTAATCCTTGTACGGGATTCATTTTCACTTTTTGTTGACTTGTAAATTCATAGAATTCCATTCTGGTCGTTTTTCTCCAATTTTAGAGTTTCTGGACCCGGTTGCCGCCGAACTTGTTCGGAGCATAACTTTCTGCTCGGGACTTAGTTTTTGACGCCGTTTCTTTTGTTGTTCATATTTTCTCATTTTGAATCTTTTTCGTTCATGGAGTTTTACTATTTGAGCGCGTTTGTTCAAAATTCACTTTTCCGGACCTGGCGGGTCCCTTTCGGGGCACTTTTTGTGATTTACTATAAATAGGTGCCTTAAAGAACAAAAATCAGATTTTCTTCTTCTTCCTCCTCTCCTTGCACGACCAAAGGCAGCCATGGATGCCCATGGAGATGCCATCTTCTCTTTCCTCCTTTAACCTACTTTTCCTAAGTGAAAATCCTTCGGCCTTTGCATTTGTTGTTCGCCTCGTCGTACTCTACCATTACCCCTTATTAGAAACGATTTCTGACCAAATTTTGAATTTGGGATTTAGGCCAAGTTTGGATTTTCATGGGGCTTCTTGGAGATTCATATAGATCGTGTTGTCCCTGACAAAACCTAGGAGTTTCGTCAGATTCGGAGCCGTTTCGTTTTGATGGCTTTTGAGATTTTCATCTCAAATTGAGGTAGGGGGTGTTTTAGGATTATATTTGTATTGTATTGATGATTATATATGCTTATACAACTTGTATGCATGTTTTGTATAAATCTTGGAATTTAATTTTAATTAATTTCTTTATAAATGATTTAATGCTCAAGGATATGTATGACTTGGAATTGAATTGTAACATACTATAAAATTTTACTTGGATATGTTGGTTAACATATATTAAATTTGGCTCATTTGATTAAGAATTATAACTTTTATTTAATATTTATCTTTAGTGAGAGTGTAATTCACATGGTTGTATCAAGCATGAAATCAAGTTTTAATGTGGTATTTAAATAGGCCTTGGCATGTTCTCTAACATAGATTAAATTGAGGGCATTTGCAATTATTTAAAAATTTAGAGGAAATTAATTAATTAGCTTGATTAATTTTGTTTTAAGTGCTTTAATCACTTAAATTGTCATTTGATGTTATATATGTGATGACCATGACATGCCCTTCAATATATATTAAATTGAGGTTATTTGGGATTAACTTGGAATTTAGAGAATTTAACAGTTTATGCCTAATTAAATTCTATTTTATTACTTCATAGATTTAATTGCATTTTGGAAATTATTTTTATATTTAAATTATGGATTTGGATTTGGTGTATGTTCACTTGACTACTTTTGAGCATTGGATAACATAGTTGTTACTTTTATATTCATGAGAATATGTTTTTCCTTATTGAATAGATTGTTGCTATGTGTAAGGAATTGCACACTTTGTATTTGACATTTTTCATGCCACAGTAGTTGTAGACTTTGAGCATGTATTGTATATGTTTCAAAAATTGGGTTGTGCTTAGTAAATGGTTGATATCTTGTATATACATGTTGATATATATATATATATACGTTGTTGCACAATTTGTTGATTTTGGAAACTTGGGGATGTAGTTGTTGGCTACGGCTAGGACTTGGTTCTAGTACGGGGGATTGTCCCTCTATATAGTCTAGTGCGCACATAGGGAAGTTACCCATGGGCTAGTAACCCTAAAGTAACTATGTTGTCGGTCTGATCCGGCGTGACATCCGAGTATCCACTTTGTTTGATTTCGTATTTCATTTCAAGTTGATAACTAGATGATATCGTAACTTGTGGTTCCTTATTTGATTTTCTATTTTGAGCTTAAGATGTAACTTTGTGAAAGCATGCTTTGTGCGTTGTATTGGAAGTTCCATTGTCGGTTAAATTACATTGATATCATAAATTGTATTTTGATGTTCAAATGTAGTTTAGGAATGATCCTATAGATTCATTTTGAACATAGACGTTAGGTGGCATGACCCACTTTTGTTATTTTCGTATCTTGGGTTTCAATTTAAAGACTTTGAAAATCTATATCTTGTTGCTTTGTATAACATGTTTCTATGTTATTTGAATTGCATGAACAATGTGATTATGCTATAAATGATCTAGGTAGCTTAGGATGCTCCCTGAGTCTCACTTGACATAGACGTTAGGTGGCATGAGCTCCTTTAACATGTTTCACCCTAAGGTAATAAAACTGTAAAACGCTAGGTCGATGCATGCTCACCTCCTACGAGTAGTTTTATGTTACTCACCCCTACGTTACTGGGGTATATTTCAGGTACAGGACTCAAGACTTGAAGATTTCATTGCCTTGGATCGTTTGGTAGCTTTATGTATCAAACTTGTATTCTTTGATTCTACGTATGTAAAGTGTACATAAGTACACTCCTTTTAATGCATTTTACATGTATGACATGAGGCCAAGGGCCATTAACTTGAAAGGTTACAAGTATGTTTCCTCTAAAACTCAAGTATTGCCATTGTAGTTTATTTGTGAGAAATGGAGGCTTTGTATGCTAAAACTTGTTAATGGAATGTAAAGAGGTTTTAGGCCATGTTGGTACATCTATTTTATCATATTTCATGCACTTGCATACTCACTTTGGCGAACAACACCATTCTTGATGAAACAAAAACTCTAAGTAGCATTTTTAGGGAGTTTTACCCTATTCTGTTCCAGGGGCATTTCGGGTATTTCACAATACATTTTTTTCATTTTTCCTCACGAATCACATATAAAACTCAATTTTGAGGGGGGTTTCTTCTTTGTGTTTTTTCAAAAAATGCCATATTGGCCTTCAAAAATTCATATTTGTCCGGAAAATCCTTGCTGCCAAGTTTTGCAGATTTTTAGTGCAAATGTACTTGGTACTATTCATCGACTTTTTTTTGAAAAGTGTGACGACCGATCCGAAACTTCCGGGGGTCTTGTGGGTGTATTTTAAGATTGCATTTTCAAATTAGGCAATTTAAAAACCTCCCGAAGCCTTATTTCCTTTCTTTGGGCAGCAACTCGGAGAAATTTTTACCCCCTTGACCAGATTTTCTTGGGGGCATTCTGGGCATTTTACAATGCATTTTTTTTTTTTATTTTCGTTCGCTATCGGGGTAGGAAACTTGATTTTAGGGGAGGTTTCTTCTTTGAGTTTTTCCAGAAAAGTCCTTTTAGATGCCCGTTTTTACACTTAGTTGCAGCAGTAGTGGGTTGACGGCACTGTAGCTGTCACGGCCTTCGTCGGGCCGCCGCAACGTCGATTTTATTTTTGACCTTTCTCCCTCATCCGGACTCCAAATTAAGTGAATTTTTTTTTTTAAATTGATTAATTTTTCATTTTCTATCCAACGGTGTACTCAGTTGCACCCATATATTTTTAGATAATTACTAGTTTACCCCTTTTAGCTTTATTGCTCGTTTTTCTTTGTTTTGTCGTTTCTCCTTCGTCCGGAATCCGAATAATGAAATTCTTGAGTCCTTCATGATTAGTTTTTCATTGTCTTCCCAGTGGTGTGCTCGATAGCACTTGAATCCACTTTTTTGCAAAATGACCATTTTGCTCCTAGGTTCCTTTTTGTCCGTTTTTGAAACGACACTTCCGCATTTGTTTTCCTTTGGGTTCCATGACCTCATTGAGGGTCACATTGGTGTCTTAGAGATGCATTGTATCTCTAGAGACCATTGTTTCACCTTTCGCTTTCGCATTTCGAATCCGTTATCGGGTCATCTTTTGGTCATCACTGACGCACCGGGTTTACAAAACTTGGGCCGTCACACTTAGGGTGTGTTTGGTAGGGTTGATTTGGAGGGATAGTGAGAGAAAAGAAAAAAGAGGATAGTGTGAGAGTATGTTTGGGTAACTTGATTGGAGAGAAAAGAGAGGATAGGGAGGGATAGCTATCCCTCTCTATCCCTTATAAGCTTTCTCTCATAATTTTAGAAGATAGGGAGAGATAGGGAGGGATAGTAAGTTGTAAATTCTTAATACCAAAAACACCCTCCACAAATCAATATAAAGAAAAGTTATTCCATTTATGTCCTAATTTTGTTTTCATCCATTATTTTTATTTTTTTATTTTTTACTTTTGTTTTTACCCATTGTATTGAACTATCACAAAGAAACATTCCAAATATCCTATGTGAGATTTTGGAAATGGATAATATGTGAAGTGGTTATGAAAGGGTAGGATAGTAATTTGGTCACTATCCTTTCTTTTCTTTTCTCTCCTCTATCTTATCCAAATAAGAATAATTATCCTTTCTTTTCTTTTCTCCCCTATCTATCCAAACACGAATTAAAATTATTACTATCATTTCTTTTATTTTCTTTTCTCTCATAACTAATACTATCATTTCTTTTCTTTTCTCCCATGTTTATCCAAACACACCCTTATTAGGCTTTATTTGGATTGAGGGATTTGGAAAGAAAGGGAAGGATATTGAATAGGGTGTTTGGATGGGAAGAATAAAAGAGAAAAGAAATGATTGGGAGGGATTTGGAGGGATAGCTATCCCTCCAAATCCCTCATTTGGAATCCCTCCAAAATTTACAAGATTTGGAGGGATTTGGGGAGAAATGAAGCAAATTACAGAAGGGGCAAGAGAGTTGAGAGACAGCTGGCTGAAGCTTTGCGAACGGTGACCGAACTGGAACAGCGGGTGATGGAAACTAATAGATATGGGTTTTGAATTTTTTAACAATCTGAAATGATATGCGGATATGGGTGTTTAGCTTTTTTTTTTTTTTTTTAGGGGCGTGCTAGAGTCTTTCGACCCAAGGGGTTGGATAGTCAAACTTTCATTGGTGCTGACCGAATATGAAATCGGCCCTTAGTGAATCAGGCGACTGCTGGAAGGCAAGGATGACTCCTTCCTTCAGGTTCTTCAACGCCTCAATAAAGAGGACTTTCGACAACAAGGGCTGGAACTTGAGAAGGGAACAACAAAAATTTTTCAAGCGTTCTTCTATTCCAGATTTTAGAATAAACGGAGGAGACAAAACAAATTGTCCAAGCGTCCATCTAATCCAAGAAAAACTTATAAAAACAAAATGGAGGAGACACGAGATCCAAGCGTCCACTTTATTTAATAAGTAGTAGCCTTATACAAAAGTACAAGAATAAAAATTCTATTCTAACACTAGTCCTATGGAAAAAGAGAAGTACAAATAAAATTACATTGTAATAAAATGCAGTAAGAATAGAAATTGCAAAAACAAGAAATTTGTTGTGGCTGGGGATCTTTTGCACAGAGCCATCCAGCGTTATTTATAGAAGATTCCATCAGCGGTTGAAAACAGGTGCACCCTTTTTGAATTCAAACTCTTTGTTTGAATTCAAACTTGTCTGAAACTTATCCAAAGTTTTGTCTCTACGTAGGAAAAACTCAACTGCAACTCATTTTTTGTAAAAATATATAATAAGTAAATTATATCTCTCCAATCAGCTTATACCATGTGTTCCAAAGATAAGTTTTACATATGCCAATAAATTATTGTCCACATGATCAATCATTATTCACTAAACTATCACCATAATTCTTATTGCACTGTGAACCTTCTTAGTTTTTGTCACATAATCATAAATTGAATATTAACATATAGTGCAAATAGCCAGGTTGCCCAATAAAAAATAAAATTTTATTTCAGGGTGCAAACAATGGGTTTTGATTTTTACAGTTGCACAGAGAAAGAGGGAGGCTGAGAATGAGATGGAGGCTATTGGGGAGGCTGAAATATATATATATATATATATATATGTAATTTGCAGTTGGAGAGAGAGAGAGAGTTGCAAAACAAGAATTACAGACCTTGATTAGTTGATTTTAGAGAAAAAAAAAAATTAAAATAAAACCCATACGAGAATAAAGAGATGGACACACACACACACACACACACACCCACACACACACACACACACACATATATATATATATGTAGTTTGGTTTTGATTTTTGGAACAATCTGAAATGATCTGCCGATATGGGTTTTGATCTTCTGATTCTTGTAGATTTTGTAGTTCCAGTTGGAGAGAGAGAGAAAGGAGGATCTGTGAGAACGATGGAGGCGATTGGGAGGCTGAAATGATTTTGCCCTACTAACCCTACCAAAAAAGTTAAGATGGTAATTTCATTATTATCCTTTCCCTTCTTTTCTCTCATATGTGTTATCCAAACAACAATATTGTCAATTCCTTATCTATCCAAACATGAATATAAATTATAGTTATCATTTCCTTTCTTTTCTTTTTTCTTATAATCTTTTCATATTTTTTCTCTTCTGTGTATCCAAACGAAGCCTAAATTTAGAGTTCTTCTCTCCCATGACGGAGTTGTCTCAGTTTACCTAATAATGCTTTATGATGATGTATTATACACAGAGTGGAGGGCAAACAAATTTATCACGAATTAGAATGTTTACGTGATCTTTTTATTGAGATTATAAATGTGATGGCTTACATCTCCCTAATTTTTGTTGTTCTCCCTTAACAAAACTTGAGTCATTGTTAATAATCTTCATTATCAAAATTTTAGCTATTTTAAAAAAATTTAATAAATCAAAGTCTGAATCTGAAATATAAATAGAGCAGTAAATAAATCTAAGTAACAAATGAACTAATAAAAAAAATTAAAAAAAAAATTAAAAAATTTATGGCACGTAATCAGGAGGAATTGAGAAAAACTTTGAATTTTAGTTTTATCAACATTAGTTTATAAATAATAATACAACTAAAACATCATGTCTATTTTTGACAGATATTGCAAACTTATAGTTGCAGGTAATCGAAAGGTAAATAAAATTTATATTCTCAATTAAAATTAGTTACACAATACTAAATTAATCTTATATGCATGCTATGCAACTTTTTAATTTAGAATTTATCTCTCCCACGTGCGTATACTCAAAATATTCATGCAAGGCCCGCTTACTTAATGATGCTTACTGGAAGGTTTCACATATAACATGGGCAAACAAATTTACGCAAATTGAATATATTTTTTTTCAGGTAAAATATTATTTTATTTTTACTTTGTTTGTATTTGATAAGGGTTTACGTTGAGGTTGAGGTCAAGTCCATCGGGTGAGTTATATAAAATAACTTGCCAAAAATTTATGAATAATTTATTTTTGTTAAATTTTAAGATTTTTTTTCCTTCGTAAATATTTTACGACAACCAAACACCAGAAAATAAAAAAATATTTTACGTCCAAGCAAACGGAGCTTAAGTGCCACTAGTTTTTGTTGATTTCTATTATCAAAACTTTAGCTATGTAAAAAAAATCAATAAATTAAGTAGCCTGGATGTGAAATATAAACAGTAAAATAAATAAATCTAATTAACAAATGAACTAATAAATAAATAAATAAATAAGGCAAATAATCAAGAGGAATACTTGTGGCAAAAAACTAATAGATTTGGTATAACAAAATCAATATAATTAAAGGATTAATACACGGGAAAAGAGAAAAAGTATTCATGAACTGATTTACAAACAGCTACATTGTAACAATTCAGAAATGCATTCACTGTAATAAAAAAAAAAATTTTAAAATACCAATCAATTCATGAATTTCTAAAAGGACCTATTCTATATCAATTTATTCAATTAGGAGACGAAAATTCAAGACAAAGCAAAAATATTAGTCTTAAAAATGTTAGAGAGAGTGTATTATAAACAAGCATATTTATGTATTCATACAGACTATACAATATTATATACATTTTAATAATTATTCTTTAATTTATTAACATGAGGTGGGAATATAACCATAAAGTAATTTATCATATTATCACAATACACTAAGTAGACAAAATCTTAGTCAAGTCAGTCAATAACAAATGATTGTAAAGTCTACTACTAAGTCTTAAATTAATTTTTAAGTCTTGGTGGACTTTAATAAATAAAATCAAAAGTTTCTCTTTTCACTCGTAATATTTTAGAAGATTGCATTTACATTTCTTAGGCCTAGCCCATGTTTATGGTGTTGAGATACGGTGCAACAGAGCACAAATATTGTACTCGGATGGCTCGTAACTCAGACACGTGTAAGTTATGGATCATTCGAGTTATGAACACGGTCCAATATATAGTAAAATACATGTGCTCTATTGCACTGAATACGGGCTCATGTTTAAGATATGTACATATAATTATATATATACATATAATTATTTATTGAGATGGAATATAAGAAATAATATTCTAACAGAACCACTTACTTTGAAAAGTGCTGTGAATGCCTACTTTGTTAACTATATGTTCCAACTCTTGCACTTTGTTAATATTATTCTTTTAATTCAATATTTTCAGACCCAGTTAATGTTTAGTCTGTTATTATTTTCAAGGTTTAAAATTATAGATAATTTTTTTGAAGAAATATAAGGAAAAAAATTATCGTGGCTAGCAAGCTATATGGTATTATAACTCAACTTTTACTATGTTATAAAATGGTGAACATATTTATAAGTATAAAGTTTTTTGGTTTTTTTTTTTTTTTAAAAAAAACAATTTTATACATTTTCGTCTAAAAACTGCAAAATATAAAGAAAATAGAAGAATTGGTTCTCTAAAAAGTTGATAAAAATCCAATCTAATGCTACAACTATGTGTCCTTTAGTCAACCATTCATATTTGATGTTTCTGTAAAAAAAAAATTATAAATTATATTTGATATTGACATTTTTGTATGCACTCGAAGTGACCTGGTGCAGGATATACAAAGACCAAGTCAAGACCCTTATATATATATATAATATTATCAAGTTGATGGCTTGTGATCATCAACATTAGTTATTTTTCAACCTAATGTTTTATTTTTTATTTTTTTATTTTTTTAACTTTTTGTTTGATTGTAATGTCTGGTCTTTCAAAACATCTCATAATTTATTATCGAGTACATACCAATCTAGCTCACATGCAACGAGCAAAATAATATATTGAAAGAGTATAATTTATTAAAAAAAAATTTAAATTAAGTAATGAGAGGCATGCAAGATGCGAGCACTGTCCTAAACTTGGTTGGTCTCCTTAATACGGCTCTAAGATACAACTCATGTCCATTTCTCAAGGCATGTTCAAAGAGAGATAATTTGTATCAGTTTTGTCTTCAAAGTTGCCCCAAACACAATATAATATAGTCTCATAAAAAAATAAAAAGATAAAGAAAAAAATAAAAAGATAAATAAGTAGTTTTTCTAAGAATAGTAAGGTGTGAGTGAGTACCAACTAGGAAAAAAAGAATAGTAAACTCAGAACCTTACACAACTCTTAACCCAAAAATATCACACATTTGGGTTATTAACTTTTTGTATATAGGTGCACATGGTTCCGGTTCCGATTCCCAACAGTTCCTATGAATTGGAGTCGAAATAAGAATAGAAATCACTGAGACATAAAACCAGAACATAATCGAACTGGTTCTATGATTCTGGTTTGGGGGAGGGGGGGAAGTCAATGTATAGTAACAAAAATTAATGTACAATAGTAAAGGCTATAACAAGCAAACCGAAAAACAAAGCCTAATGTCACGGTTCTAGAGATTTGGCGCAGCGGCACGGCTCGTGCGGCACCAAGGCGTTGCTTCAGCTAGTGTAAGTGCCTTGGTTAGCCACCATAACTTGCCTTCCCAATGATACATGCTGACAAGTTTTGGCCTGCCTTAGCCTCGTCAGGGAAACGGCTCTAACTCTCGACCAGTTTGTGCAGGATGGCCAACTTCCTTATTCATAGTCAAGTCCACGACCAGCGACAAACATCTCGAACTGAATCAAGTCGACCTGCCAGAACTCTGAAGAGGTACCATCCTGTGGTACTACACGTCCCTTCCCTGGAACCATTTCCCAGTCAATCTGTGCTCTTTACCAAACAAATTGTGTGTCTTATGCTCATGGGTCATTAGGAATCACAACGTGACACTAAGCCCAACAACAGACAACAGAGAGCAACATACGCTCTACAAGCAAACACAACACAAGGCAACTAGCCATACAACCAAACCCAACACAAGGTACTTGGGCCACATTTTTAGCCGAACAAGTATCAATAGGCATAAATATATATTTTTAGTAAATATAGACACATATATATTAGTAATTATATAATTTTAAAAATAATATAAATAATTGTTAGAAAACAGTTTCGGTTCCGATTTCGGAACCGAAACTTTTGGAAGCGGAATCAGAACCGAAGTACCGGTTCTTTGTGCACTCCTATTTTTGCTTAGACAATAAAAATATATATATTTTAGTCCCTAAAAATGATAGAGAAAGGGGGACATTGTAACTGATGGGTTTAAGAGGTGAAATAATGTAATTAATTATTAGACAATAATGATCAATGAAACTTTTATTAAAAAAGAAGAAAAATGTTAAAGAAACAAAGAAAGGAACTTACACTTTTACTAGTATATAATAGATATATAATATATATATATATATATTGTTGGAAACGGCATTAGAAAACGCAAACTTTGGAAGGATTTTTAAAAAGATTCCGCTAAGAATTTTTTGCGAATCTATTGATGAGCGCGTTCCTCTCTGCGAGGAGATGAACATGGTATATTTATTTTCTCAAATCCGTTTCCGGGTGAATGAGAAATTGGCTCCAAAGTAAGTGATTTATAAAGCCTAAATGGGTGTGAATAAAGTGGGAAATGCTTGTCCCACATCGGAAAAGTAGCAAAGCAACCTTGAGTATATATATGTCTAGTATGGGATTTGGGTTTGGGCCCAAGGGCACCCAAGTTTTTAAGAGGGGGAGGACCTAGGCTAGCCTGGATCCGAACCAACTACCACACGCGCGCGCCGCCCGCCCGACCCGACCCGGTCCGGTCCGGGCTAGGGCGGGGCGGGGCTTGATTGTGAAATGGGTTTAACTTTTTACCCAAAGTTAGGATGGGCCTGTGTGGTAATTTTATTTTGTTGCTGGACTTATCAAAATGGGCCTATTTACTGGACTTATTTAAGTGGGCTTGCGGGTGGAGCACGCTGGGCTGGGCTGCCGAAGTTTGCTTGCTGGGCTTAATCTGTTTTGGGTTTAAATTCAAATCAAAAACTGTTTTTTTTTGAACCAAGGGTTGCACCCTTTACAAATTAAAAACCATTGGTCAACAATGGTTGCACCCATTCGGACTATGGGTGCACCCATTCAGAATAGGCACCAACAAGCCTATAAATACCCATCATTGGGTTCATTTCAATTTACACCAAATTCAGAAATCTTCTTCTCTTCTTCTGAATTTCTTCTTCTAATTCTTCTTTGTTCGGTTCAGCCACTGGTTTGGGTTCAACCTAAACTGGTTTGGATTGGGTTCGAACCTTGGTTTCCAAGTTTAGGTTCAATCTTGGTCTCCGAGTTAGGATTCAATCCTGGTCTCCGAGTCTGAGTTCAACAGAGAGTGCTACACCGAGTCGGTTCGCCTATTCCATTGGTTTGAAGTGCTACTACCAAAGGAAGAAAAGTCGTTGTATCCTGGGAGATAGACGCCGAAGAGTCCGTTAGCACCGTAGCGGGGCGTATCTGTCTTAAGGCTATAGAATTAAATTCTAGCCTCGACTTTATCAGGTTCTTTTATAGTTTTATTTTCTTGATATTATATAGATTATTATAATAAATATTATATTTACAAATAATATTTAAATAAATTATACTATAGTATATGATACATTATTAATTATTTTTGATTAACAATCTTAAGACAGATAACTTTATACTATAGTAATAATTATTTAATTATTATTCTTCTTATAATTAATTATAATTTGACTCGTGGTCTGTATATCAATATATAACAGACAAATGGCAAGTACGAGTATTACCGTGCCTAATGTTCCCGTCAGTCATGGGGAGAAGCCCGAAAAATTCAACGGGACAGAGTTTAAAAGGTGGCAACAGAAAATGATGTTCTACCTTACAACTCTGAATCTAAGCAAGTATCTGACTGAGACTGCTCCAGTGTTAGATGAGGGTGATACAGACATTACCAAGCTTGGAGCTGTTGATACATGGAAGCATGGAGACTTCCTATGCAAGAACTACATCCTCAATGGATTGGACAACACCTTATATAATGTGTACAGTCCAATAAATACTGCTAAAGAGCTTTGGGAGTCGTTAGACAAAAAGTATAAAACAGAGGATGCTGGATTGAAGAAATTCGTGGTTGGACGATTTCTGGACTTCAAAATGATAGACTCCAAGACAGTCGTGAGCCAAGTGCAGGAGCTCCAGCTAATCCTACATGAGATACATGCTGAGAAGATGACATTGAGTGAATCCTTTCAAGTAGCTTCAATCATTGAAAAGCTGCCACCTACTTGGAAAGATTTCAAAAATTACTTGAAGCATAAGCGCAAGGAAATGGGGCTCGAAGACTTAATTGTCAGGCTGAGAATTGAAGAAGATAACCGTACATCTGAAAAGAGAGCCGGAAATTCTTCAATAGTGTCAAAGGCAAATGTAGTAGAAGCAGGACAGAAAAATAAGAAGAGGAAGCACTCTGGAGAAGGTCCTAGCCAAGGAAACTACAAGAAGTTCACCGGGAAGTGTTTCATATGCGGTAAGCTAGGACACCGAGCTAAAGATTGTCGTAGCCGCAAAACACATCATAACCCCAAGAAGAAGACCACTGAGGTGCACATAGCTGAAGAAGATAAGTTGACAGCTGATGTATCAGAGTTAAATCTTTCAGCTGTGGTTTCTGAAATCAACCTGGTAAGCAACAACAGAGAATGGTGGGTGGACACAGGAGCTACTCGTCATGTTTGCTCTGAAAAGAGGATGTTCACTACCTATGAAACTATAAATAATGAAGAACAACTCTACATGGGGAATTCTTCTACTGCAAAGGTTGAAGGACAAGGAAAGATCAAGCTACTAATGACCTCAGGAAAAGAGCTCACTCTTAATAATGTGCTGCATGTACCAGACATCAGGAAGAACTTGGTCTCTGGGTCACTACTAAGCAAGAATGGGTTCAAGCTGGTCTTTGTATCTGATAAGTTTGTGCTGACTAAGAATGGGGTGTATGTGGGCAAAGGGTATCTAAGTAATGGACTATTTAAGTTCAATGTAATGACTGTTGTACCCAAAGCTATTAATGATAATAATAAAGCTAGTGCTTCTTCTGCTTATATTATTGACTCATCTGATGTATGGCATGGTAGGTTAGGACATGTTAATTATGATACTATTCGTAGATTGATTAACATGGAATCTATACCTAAATTTAATATTGATTTAAATCAAAAATGCCAAACATGTGTAGAAGCAAAATTGACTAGAACCTCATTTCACTCCATAGAACGAAGTACTGAACCTCTAGCATTAATTCACAGTGATATCTGTGAATTTAAATCTGTGCCAACTAGAGGTGGGAAAAAGTATTTCGTTACTTTTATTGATGACTGCACAAGATATTGTTATGTATACTTGTTAAGAAGTAAAGATGAAGCCTTGGAAATGTTTAAACATTACAAGAATGAGGTTGAGAATCAACTTGGAAAAAAGATAAAGATGTTTAGAAGTGATAGAGGTGGTGAATACGAAATACCATTCGCTGACATTTGTTCAGAACATGGTATTATTCACCAAACTACCGCTCCTTATTCACCTCAACAGAACGGTGTTGCTGAACGCAAAAATCGTACCTTAAAAGAAATGATGAATGCTATGTTGATAAGTTCTGGTTTAACCCAGAATTTGTGGGGGGAAGCTTTGCTCTCTGCTAATTATGTTCTCAACAAGGTACCTCAAAAGAAATCAAAGGTGACACCTTATGAATTATGGAAAGGTCAAAAACCTTCCTATAAATTCTTAAAAGTATGGGGGTGTTTAGCTAAGGTTGCGGTTCCTACTCCTAAGAAAGTTAAGATAGGACCAAAAACCTTTGATGGTATTTTCATAGGCTATGCACAGAATAGTAGTGCATATCGTTTTCTTGTGCATAAATCAGACATTCCTGATATCCATGTCAATACAATTATTGAGTCAAGGAATGCTTATTTCTTTGAGGATATATTTCCTTGCAAAAATCCTCTTAAAAGAAATTATGATACTGCTAATAGCAATATACAAGAGAATATAGACCAAGAGTCTATAGATGATGAAAATGAGGAAGAACCTAGACGTAGCAAAAGAGCTAGAACGTCTAAGTCATTCGGTCCTGACTTTCTGACATATATATTGGAGAATGAGCCACAAAGCTACAAGGAAGCTATGTCTTCTCCTGGAGCTAATTTATGGAAAGAAGCCATAAATAGTGAAATTGAATCCATCATGCAAAATCATACTTGGGAGTTGGTGGATCTTCCTCCTGGTACTAAACCTTTAGGGTATAAGTGGATTTTCAAGAGGAAGATGAAGCCTGATGGTTCAATTGAAAAATATAAAGCCCGACTTGTTGCTAAGGGATATAGGCAAAAAGAAGGCCTGGATTATTTTGATACATATTCACCAGTCACAAGAATAACATCCATTAGATTGTTACTAGCTATTGCAGCACTGCAAAACTTAGAAATACATCAAATGGATGTTAAGACTGCCTTTTTAAATGGTGAATTAGAGGAGGAAATCTATATGGAACAACCTGAAGGGTTTATAGTTCCAGGGAAAGAAAAGAAGGTGTGCAAACTTGTAAAATCCTTATATGGATTAAAACAAGCACCTAAACAATGGCATGAAAAATTTGACAAAGTGATGTTGTCAAATGGTTTTAAAATTAATGAGTGTGATAAATGTGTGTATGTGAAAAACACTCAAAATGGATATGTCATTGTGTGCCTATATGTGGATGATATGCTTATAATGGGTAGTAATGATGTTATAATCAAAACTACTAAAAAGATGTTGACCAAAAATTTTGATATGAAAGATTTAGGCATAGCAGATGTCATACTAGGAATTAAGATTTCTAGAACATCAGATGGTCTAGTATTATCTCAATCTCACTATATTGAGAAAATATTAGAAAAGTTTAATAAAGGGGATAGTAGTCTTGTAAAGACTCCTGTTGATGTAAATCTTCATTTATCGAAAAATACTGGTCCTAGCATATCACAACTTGAGTATTCTCGCATTATAGGAAGCTTAATGTATTTGACGAATTGCACACGCCCAGACATAGCATACTCAGTTAATAAATTGAGTAGATATACTAGTAATCCAGGAAAGAACCATTGGACTGCAATAATTAGGGTTCTAAGGTATTTAAAATATACTATAAGTTATGGATTACATTATTCTAGATATCCAGCAGTACTTGAAGGATACAGTGATGCTAATTGGATATCAGATACTAAGGATTCTAAATCCACAAGTGGCTATGTCTTTACTATTGGAGGAGGTGCCATATCTTGGAAATCTTCAAAACAAACTTGTATTGCCAGATCCACTATGGAATCTGAATTTATTGCTTTGGATAAAGCAGGTGAAGAAGCTGAGTGGCTTCGTAATTTCTTAGAAGATATTCCAAATTGGCCTAAACCGGTGCCCGCTATATGTATACATTGTGATAGTCAATCAGCAATTGGAAGGGCACAAAGTAATATGTACAACGGTAAGTCTCGACATATACGTCGACGACATAATACCGTTAGACAATTGCTCTCAAGTGGGATAATCTCAATAGATTATATCAGGTCAAAAGATAATTTAGCGGATCCGTTTACAAAAGGTTTGACAAGAGAGCAAGTATATAGTTCATCGAGGGGAATGGGATTAAAGCCGAAAGCTAACGAGTCATCTTAATGGAAACCCAACCTAATTGACTGGAGATCCCAAGATTTAGGTTCAAAGGGACAACAGAAATTCTGAATGGCTCACCAGAAGCACTGGGAAGATTCAATCTTCTACCCATTTCTATGATGAGACAGTGTTACCTACAGCGATGAATAGGATAAGCTATGCTTTTAATGACTCTTATACCTTGAAAATTCAAGTGGGGTATGGTAGGATACTCTTAATAAGAAGTCACCTATATGAGTGTGAAGTGGGGCCGCTTCTATGAGAACTTCTAAGGCTAAGTTTTCTAGAGCGCTCATGAAATACCAGGCGTTGTTCAGGGCCATATGAACACAACCGTGAGAACCGACTTTGTGTGGGAAGGAATTGTGTGTTTGCTATTGTCTTGGTTTACATCAACGGCTGAACAGTTCAAGACATAATGTTCACTGGTTAGCTAGTAAATCCGATAGTAATACACTAGGGAAGGTTCAAGGCCAAAAGCTACCTATCCCGATGTAGTAACCTTCCAATAGTACTCTCTATAGTGTCTGTATCTTCTCCTTTGTAATCTGCGAAAATTTTCATTCATGTGGGGGATTGTTGGAAACGGCATTAGAAAACGCAAACTTTGGAAGGATTTTTAAAAAGATTCCGCTAAGAATTTTTTGCGAATCTATTGATGAGCGCGTTCCTCTCTGCGAGGAGATGAACATGGTATATTTATTTTCTCAAATCCGTTTCCGGGTGAATGAGAAATTGGCTCCAAAGTAAGTGATTTATAAAGCCTAAATGGGTGTGAATAAAGTGGGAAATGCTTGTCCCACATCGGAAAAGTAGCAAAGCAACCTTGAGTATATATATGTCTAGTATGGGATTTGGGTTTGGGCCCAAGGGCACCCAAGTTTTTAAGAGGGGGAGGACCTAGGCTAGCCTGGATCCGAACCAACTACCACACGCGCGCGCCGCCCGCCCGACCCGACCCGGTCCGGTCCGGGCTAGGGCGGGGCGGGGCTTGATTGTGAAATGGGTTTAACTTTTTACCCAAAGTTAGGATGGGCCTGTGTGGTAATTTTATTTTGTTGCTGGACTTATCAAAATGGGCCTATTTACTGGACTTATTTAAGTGGGCTTGCGGGTGGAGCACGCTGGGCTGGGCTGCCGAAGTTTGCTTGCTGGGCTTAATCTGTTTTGGGTTTAAATTCAAATCAAAAACTGTTTTTTTTTGAACCAAGGGTTGCACCCTTTACAAATTAAAAACCATTGGTCAACAATGGTTGCACCCATTCGGACTATGGGTGCACCCATTCAGAATAGGCACCAACAAGCCTATAAATACCCATCATTGGGTTCATTTCAATTTACACCAAATTCAGAAATCTTCTTCTCTTCTTCTGAATTTCTTCTTCTAATTCTTCTTTGTTCGGTTCAGCCACTGGTTTGGGTTCAACCTAAACTGGTTTGGATTGGGTTCGAACCTTGGTTTCCAAGTTTAGGTTCAATCTTGGTCTCCGAGTTAGGATTCAATCCTGGTCTCCGAGTCTGAGTTCAACAGAGAGTGCTACACCGAGTCGGTTCGCCTATTCCATTGGTTTGAAGTGCTACTACCAAAGGAAGAAAAGTCGTTGTATCCTGGGAGATAGACGCCGAAGAGTCCGTTAGCACCGTAGCGGGGCGTATCTGTCTTAAGGCTATAGAATTAAATTCTAGCCTCGACTTTATCAAGTTCTTTTATAGTTTTATTTTCTTTATATTATATAGATTATTATAATAAATATTATATTTACAAATAATATTTAAATAAATTATACTATAGTATATGATACATTATTAATTATTTTTGATTAACATATATATATATATAGAGAGAGAGAGAGAGAGAGTGTACAACAAATGGGACTATTACTACCTCCGTCCCAAAATAGAGGTCCATTTTTAAAAATTGGAGTTTTTAAGAGGACATATATTTAATGCATTGTTCCCTTTTAAAATTACCGATTTATCCCTTCTAATTTAAATATACACTATATAATTACAAAGTTTGAATTTTTAAAAAAGATAAAGGACAATGATGAAAATATAGAATTTATTTACTTTGACTTTTTAAATAGGACAACTAATTTGAGACATGTAAAAAGAAAAAAAAAAGACTACTAATACGGAATGGATGGAGTATTAATTTTTTTTGGGATTGGGGTTGTGGAAACATGAACCATGGAATTTGTGGGTATTAAATATTTATTGGGAGTTAAAATTTGATGAGGTGAACATGAATCATTACGTGTTTGATGAGGCTCTTTAATGAAAAATTGTAAGATTAAAAATATCAAGAAATAAAGAAAATATATGAAAATACAATGAGATGGCTATCCAGGGCTCTTATGGGAATACGAAGACTCGCAGCACTATTAAAAGAGCTCTCTTATGAGTAAGACTAACTTTTTAATTTATTTTTATTTTTAAGGACTAAAATCATAAAAAATTTCTCTTATTTTTAAAATTTATCAATTAAAAAATTATCATATTACCTCTTAATGTTTAAAAAAAATTATCATATCATTTCCTTTTCGTTGCAATTATGACACTATAATTTTAGTTTAATAAAATATTAATATACTGTCAAAAATATTATTATCATTTCCTAACAATTTAACCGTTCCACGCGAAAAGAAGACAGCATTATAGTTTTTACTAATTTAGTAAGTTGTTTGATAATTGAAAGAATTATATGACTTTTTAAAGACAAGAGAGAAGTCTTATGAATTTAATCCTATTTTTAAATGTTCGTTGCCAAGAAACTTGACTTTTTCCTAAAAAAAGGGTGAAGAATTAGCAATGGATTCTCGAGGCCTTTCCTCGATGCCTTACTTTAATAAGACCCGTTACTTGGGATCCGAAAGTAACGTCAGCTCTCAAAAGCCACAATTTTCTACTACTTTTTTTACTAAAAATAATTTTAAGTAATGTTGTCGTAATTGTCACTCTTAATATTAAATATATGAGAAATATATAATTGCGCAAATTATATTGATGACATAGTATTATTAGTTTATTAAATATTGATGTGTAATGATAAGACGTATTGAAATAAAATATTTTTATTTATTTGGCAGGATATAATTGATTTATTGTACATGTAACGATGTATTAAAGGTGCTGATTTTTTTTTTCTTTTTTAAATATACATTGATTTTTTAGTTTACATTTTAATTCTTGTTATTAATTCCAATGGACCAGTTTTTTCCTATTTAATATCATTCTTTACAGCCTCCCGATACTACAGAATCAAATCTCTCATGAGCTTTCTTGTCTTTTGCATTCAAATCATATAATTCAACTGTGATTCTAAGTATATTAGAATAAGATGTTGATAAATTATTTTTATTTTTATTTTTATTTTTATGGGTTTAGTTAGGAAATGAAAATAAATAAATATTTTTTTGAAAACTTTTTATGGGTTTGGATAGCAGGGGAAAAGAAAATTTTGTGAAAAGTAACTTTTCATAACTACCTAACTTTCTCACAAAAAATTTCTACAAAAAAACACACTAAAATTTTGCCTTTTTGAGAAAAATAAATTGTACCCCTCTTTTTATAATAGGTTTCACCCTATTTAAAACATAAAATGGTAAATTTTTATTTTTATTTGTTTTGAAAAAATTTAGGGAGACAATATTCTCACTCCACTTTTCTCTAATTGCACTTTTGTCTTGTCAAAAGAGACCTAAAATCTAAAAAAAATGAAAGGTCAATTTTGTAATTTGAATAATAATAATAATTTACTTATAAAGTTAGAATTATAATTGTCATTTCTTTTAAAATGAAGTCTAAACGTGAAAAAGTGAAGAAGTGAAGAGTAACCAAAATTTAATACTAATCAAACACAAATGTAATTTTTTTTTCTCATTTTCTTTCACTTTTACTTTCCACTGTCAATTTTTATCTAAGCAAACACGCCCTCTATGATTTTTTTCTTAGAAAATGTTACATTTGCATTGAGTTAGGAGTTCTAAATAGCAAATTGATCTAGTTTAAAAGTTTATTTTTTATTTTGGTTGAATTAAGAAAAGTATTACATATACACTGGAAATCATTGTTTCGATACTTTTTAAATCAAATAATTCATTCGCTAAAGAAATTGAGCAAAATATTGAAAATCATTCTAACTCAGTTTTTTTTTTTTTTTTCTTTTTTTTTTAATTGTTCAAATTTGAACGAAAGAAATAAACATAATAAAATTTAGGTTTGTAAGAGAAGAGAATAATTTGGTATTGATTCCAAGATGATTAGTATTTTACTGGTGTGCTCACTTTGATGGGTTTCTTCTATAGTTCTATATTCTTACAATTTTTCAAAAATCAAACTGAATTCCAAAGCTTGAACAAAAATAATAAAAAAACTAAAGTTTAGAGTGAGTCCAATATGTTACTAATTTTATCAAATTAATGGATTATTTGATTAAAGAACGATAATTTGGTATTTAGGAATAAGAGTGAAGGGTGCTTTGGACCGAAGATGTAATATTTGTTTAATTAAACCAAAACACGATAAATGGGTTTATGAAATTACTCCCCAAAATCCTATATTTTTATGATTTTCAGCCTCTTTCCTGCTTTGAATGTGTATATATAAGGAATGTGTATATATAATGGACTTGAACGGTTATAAGGGTATATATGGTATTTTGTATTTTTACTAAGGCATACGGGTCACGTGCCATTACTTAACGTTAACTATCATATGGTCAACTAACGGACTTTCATTTTTTGCAATAAATAGGATAATATAGGGGGTTAAATGTATTCTTTAAAATTCAGGGGGGGTGTTTTGGAAAAGAGAAAAAAGTACAAGGAGTTTAGTTGGAAACGTTACTAATTTGATGTTTGAGAAGATGAATGAGCAAAGTTGCAAACGTTACAATGTCATTTCACTTGGGTTAACTGTGGGGTTGGAAATGACCAAAATTCCAAACTTGTCACCTGTTTTATTAAATAGAATAGTTTTTTTTTTTTTTTTTGATAACCCAGAACTCCCCACGAAGCGGTCCTTACAGACCCCAACATGTGGCACCAAACTGGAGGTGTAGGGCTGCCTCCACCATACACCGGGTGAGTCGAGAGAATCTTAACATAGGAGAAGGCTCGAACCTGGGCCGAGTGATGACCCAAGCCAACACCTTACCATCACTGCTAGGCCCCCGGGGGCTAAATAGAATAGTTTTGTTCATTTTGACGAGGGCATTTTTTTTCTTTTTTAATGTTAAAAAGGCCAAATACTATTAAGGGTAAAGTGCACTAAACTCCTTGTACTTTTTTCTCTTTTCCAAAAAACCTCCCCTGAATTTTAAAGAATACATTTGACCCCCTATATTATCCTATTTATTGCAAAAAATGAAAGTCCGTTAGTTGACCATATGATAGTTAACGTTAAGTAATGGCACGTGACCCATATGCCTTAGTAAAAATACAAAATACCATATATACCCTTGTAACCGTTCAAGTCCATTATATATATACATTCCTTATATATACACATTCGAAGTTGGAAAGAGGCTGAAAATCATAAAAATGTAGGATTTTGGGGAGTAATTTCATAAACCCATTTTCTTATCATTGATAATTGGAGTGTTGGTGTGTAAATCTGGGAATGAGGTAGCTATTTATGCTATTGAGTGAAAGATATAGAACTTTATAACTTGGGTATAACCATCAGGAAGTGAAGTTTTGATTGGATCCAATAATACAATAATAGGGGTCGATTCAGAACCGAAAATCTAAAAATCGGTTTTTGTAAACCAAGGTTGTGATAGCTTCACATCCGTAGCCAAACACTATTCTTCGTTCTGTGGAACCGGGCCGTAGCCAAACACTATTATTCGGTCTGCAGAACCTGAACCTGAACTCTGCAAACTTGGTTTTAGTAAACCAAGGTTGGGATAACTCCACATCCGTAGCCAGACACCGCTCTTCTTCTTCACTGTCAACGCCGACGAGGACCACAATCTGCTGCCGACAACAAAAAAGAAGATCTGAGGTCCAGAATGGAGAATCGAGACCACAACAAGTCAATTAACAGCCCTCTGCAAATCTCTCGGCTACAGCAAAGAACCACACTTAGTTTCAAACGAAGCCACCGACAACAAAATCAGTCACAACGGCGACTACACACGACAGCCACCGGCGTCAGCAAACGGAGGGGTCGTCGGTGGGTTACACAGCACATTCAATCTCTGCAAACTTCGGATCTGCACACTGGTTCCCGACGAAGGCACAGTGATGACAACAACTCCTCGTCGACAGTCTAAAAATGGTCGTCGATCAAGAAAAACGTCCACAACATAATTTCAACCGCAAGCCGAGTTCGTCGACGCATGGTGATCTCTTCACGAACTAGTACACACCTTAGCACCGCGGTAGCAACGTTAATGGCCGGATCTCTTCACGACCTAGTACACACCCAGCAATCATGGTTGAGAGAGAGAAATTGGAAGCAAGAGGGAAGGAAAATTACTGGAATTTTCAGACCGAGAGTCAACATAAGACTTGTTAGCCATATTGTTAAGCACTATTTTGGTACTTTTTGGCGCGAGAGAAGGACACGTTTGGCGCCCATTAGATACAACCGATGTTATTGATAAGGTTAGGTGTGTACGTGTCGCTTCTTTATTAGTTCTAGAGATTACAATGCCACATCATCATCTGTTGAACAAAAATACCACGAAGACGATGTCGTTCAATTAAGGGCTAAAAGGTAACTTCATTTTTCTGTTAACGGCTGCTTCACGGCTGGTCACTGAGTGCAACAAATTGATAGTTTAGGAATTTTTGCTTACTTCAGGTGGGTTTTTTGCAATAGGGTCATAGTTTAGAGGGGTTTAGTGCACTTTACCCCTACTACTAATAATATCATCTACTTTTATTTATTTATTTATTTATTTAATAAAATAGTAAAAAGGAAGATAACTTGAATTAGGAGGGTTCAAATACTTCCAGATGCTCACAATTTTTAAAACACATGTACACGATTAAAAATATCATAGTGTCATCGGGTAGCGATTTACTAAATGCATACAATCTTCCGCCACCATGTCCAGCCGCTGGTAGAGTGTCCCCAAAAAAAGAGGCCCCAAAGGAAGGGGAACACCATTGGCTATCTTGACAGCCACCTGACACCATCGACCCAATGATGCATCATTTGGAATCCATGAGAATACGCACTTGGACAACCAACACAATACATGAGCTACCAAATTGGTAGGATGCCTAATCTTGTCCCCATCAAATAAAAGACGCTTCGATTTGTCTGGACCCTTGAAAGAGGGTTACAGATCCTTAAAAAAATACCTTATCCAAGCGTTAGTAGTACTCTTCCTTCTCATTTTGCTCTTCTCGGCGCTTATCACACCACATGGACCAAAGTACGACCCATAACTTTTAATCTTCTGCTGCCCTTTCTTAAGGACCTCGAGCATTGTTTAAGGAAAAAAATGGCAGGCCCGTGGTCGCTAAGAGGGTCACCCAAAACGGCGAACCATTCCCAAATCCAAATGGTGTGGCCCAATTTCGGCAACCGACAATGGAGTAGATTGGGTCGCAAAAATGGGCCTAAATTGCTTAAAAGGCCACAATTGGACTTGCTATACCATGTCAAATATTTAATTAACATTTTAAAATCAATTGTCAAATATTTATACACACACACACATAATAATTTATATTTAAACTTTATCAAGGATATATACAAAATTACTTCGAAATTAGTAAATTTTTAGTAATAAATTAATCATTTTAAAAAAGGGTAGTTATAAATTTTAATTTTTTTTTTTTTTTTATCAAAAATTGATACTAATAAATAAATTAAACTAAATGGTATAATTAAAATTTAGATAAGAGAAAAGATAATAAAAAAAAGGATTAAAATTATAAAATCTCTATTAATTTCAAATTTTAATCATAAAATCTCAACTCGTTTAAGAAAATTCTTACACTTTAAAAAATTGATGACATTACCCCAATAACTGTTAATGGAGCTATAAAATGATAAATTTAACCTTGCTATTTAATATTAAATTAAAAATTATCTTTTCAAATTACAAAAAATATGTTTAAGAGGGGTGAATAATAAATTTAAAGGGTATTTTTGTAATTTTAAAAATAGTTTTTAGTTTTAAATTTAGTGTATAAGTATATACTCTCTCTGTCTGAATATAAGTGTCGCTTTTGGGGAGGAGTAATTTTTATCGGGACATGTGAAACATGCATGTTTGTCTAAAAAATTACTAACTTGCCCTTTTAATTTTGAGTATATAAAATTCAAAAGACATATCTGAAAAGCTGTGAAGTATATTATTTTAAAAAAGTAAGTGAATTATTATTTTAGGACATATCAAAAAAAATAAAAATAAATAATAAATGACAGTTATTTTGAGACGAGATGAGTATAAAAAAAATCTCCCAAGCCCTAATATGCAACCTTCCCTAATATCTCCTCCCCTCTCATAATACCTTCTCTCTGACGGCGAAGATCGAGGATGGCCAATGATGTTAAAGTCGGAGTCGGAGTCGGAGTAGGCGTCGACGGCGTCATTGGTTCTCGTCATCGATGATGATCTGGTACTTCCTCCACCTTTCCCTTTGTAATATGTATGTGTGAATATATTTTTTCCCCCTAATTGACAGTAAGTGTGCACGCGCGATCTTCTGCATTGATAGATAGCTTCCTATCTAAGAATTTCTATTTCAATCGAACCCAAATTTTTTTTTAATTTTGGGGCTTTGGTGCGGAGAAAAAATTTATGCATTAGAGCCAGAGAGATGATCATATTAAGAAATTTCTACTCCTATTCCTACTCGGATCCGAATACTATGAGGTCGGTCCTGTATATTTAATCTTTTCTGAAGCAGTACGGTGAAGATTGAAGTAATTGGCATACTATTATTTACGATGAGGATAAAGAGAAGAAGTTGCTTGCCAAATAGTAGATCAAGAAGAAACCGAGCCAGAGCCATGGTGGGGTTGAAGAATAAGAAGAAGAAGAAGGCAGAGATCATTGCAAATCATAAAGAAGAAGAAGCCATGCCTTTGCCTTTCCTTCCCGAACATCCTGTTGTCCAAATACTCTCGAAACTGCCTGTCAAGTCTCTGTTGCAATTCAAGTGCGTATCGAAACCATGGCGCTCTTTGATCTCCGATCCATGCTTCATCAAAACCCACCTCAGTCAGTCAGTCACAAAGTCCGTACTCATAGCCACGTCCCACCCTCCATACCGTCTCTACACCATAAGCTTCGGATCAGCCGGTAATGACATTGTGGAAGCAAAGGTTGAATTTTTATTTCAGAACATTAAGCCTCATCCCAGGTGTGAAATTATTGGTTCCTGCAATGGGTTGATAGCCATGGGCGTAGAATCCGATGATATTTACCATAAAGGAAATTATGGGGTTTCCATATATGTATTCAATCTTTCAACGAGGGAGTCCAAGGAAATACCAGATTGCGATTCCCCTGGTGGCCTAATTGGATTTGGGTATGACCAGTGCTCTGATGATTACAAACTGGTGAGCGCACGCAGCGATAGCATCTATGTATATTCACTGAGAATTGGTTCTTGGAGAAAAGTTCACGACTTTCCGGACCACTTTCATGTTGTACCTTATGGGACACAGCTGAATGGAGCCCTTCATTGGCTTCGTTTCAGAATGAACAACAATTTAGACATGACATTAGAGATTGCTGCTTTGAGTTTGGCGGATGAGAAGCTGTGGAAGATTCCTTTGCCTACTTCCTTCACCAAGTTCCAACTAAGGACATGCCACATGGGGGTGTTTGAAGGATGCCTTTGTGTACTATCTGGTTGTGGTGATGCAATTTGGGTTATGAAGGAATATGGGGTGAAGCAATCTTGGACTAAACTTGATATCAAAGTCCCCTTTTCACATAAATTGGAGCCGTTGGGTTTGTTGAGGAATGATGAAGCTCTGCTGTTGATAGACTACACTAAGTTAGTTTTATACAACAAAAGAGAGGGAACATGCACGGATCTTGTCATACACGGCATTGAAAAAGAAGAGGAAATTCATGCAACCATCCATGTAGATAGTTTGCTTTCACCCTTCATGAAAATGTGATAGAGGGTAGAAAAAAGTAAAGCCAAACAAAAGTGTTACTTTGATATATATGCCAGATGAACTTTTTATTTTTCACCCATTATGGCATTATAATGATTCATGTTGCATTGTCTCTATACTTTTGAACTGCCTTGTTTTCATTCATTGATTTTTCTTTCGTCCTTCTTTGAACATAGCAGTAAGCGGCCACTTTCCTGTAGATAAATATTCTCTAACAAGGGTAAAAAGCAAAAGGAGAGATTTAGCAACCCTATCTCAACCCTCTTTTAGGTTGAAAATACCCAAGAAGAGTGCCATTCACTAGAACAGAAAACCACAGCCACAGGACTAAGGGCTGGGATAATATTCTTGTTAATAAATTTTCATTTTATTGTTCTTCATTGCTTGTGAAAATATAGCATCCAGATATTACAATATGTTTAACATATGTCTTTTTAAAGTTTTCATAACTAATTATTTAAATTCTAAGAATGTAATTATTTGACAATGAGAGATGACAATCAACTTAATTGGCACTTTCTGAAACTGAGATTTGATCCTTTATGAGAACTGAAATTTTCTTTTTATATGAAATGTTTAATGGTGGAGTTCACCTTATATGATGTGCACATCATGAAATGCAGTGTCCAACAACCATAGTGTCACTCTCTGGAGATCAGTTCTTCTGGGGTGAGAGAATTTTTCAGAAAGGACTGGGACGCTCTCCAATCCCTATATCTCAGCGCAGCATTGAAAGCCTATCAGATGCCATAAGATTTATGCTCGAGCCAGAGGTAAATAAAACTCGTATTTGTTCACTTTTCGTTTTAAAGCAGATCAGATGTTTAATAGATTAGACCTGTCATTGTTTTCCTCTTCAAATATAAAGTGCAAGTTTAAGGCATTACAAAAATATCATTTAAAGGAATAATTACTTAACTTTACATCAGTTATTTATAAATTTATCATTCTGATAGTGTTTATGGCTGTAGTTGCACCTTTGATGTCTCACCAACAAAAAGTAATGTTTTTAGACAATTTCAGAATCAGCAGAGGCTAGGCAGCAAGTGGGAACCTCACCTAATATCAGTGCCAGTGATGCTCAGGAGGATTAAGAAGAGATGAACATAATTATTTTCTAATTACTTTTATTACATGATCTGTGCTTGACTGCTATACTTGAAAGTAATGATTTTGTTTATTTGATTTGATGAACACGATTGTTATTAAAGTTAATTTTACCCTTTTCTATTGTTAGGGGTTTGATAAATTGAGTTTGTGTGATGAGTGAATGTAGATCTAGAAGTTAGAACAAACAAATACTCCACAGAGTAGCAATATTTTCTTCTCATGGAGTGGTTTCTCATTATCATGGCTAAATACATAATTTGAACAAACTTGGGGGCAATTAGTGAAGATAAACCTGAGTTTGGAATGTTGGATCTATCAAACGCTAATTGTTTCTGCAAGGAAAATGTTGACTTGACGAAGGAAAAACCAAGAAAATTTATAGATTGGCTGGTTTCGCTTATTCTATCTGCTATAGTTTGAGAATTTTTGTTTTCATTTGTTTTATGTTCTAAACCTTCATGTGATGGCTGCTGTGTCCACTATGTCCATCCTGCTTACCATAGCTCTCTCTTGCTTGAAATGAGATATCACAAGTTTTCTGTACTTATTTTTCACAAAATAGTGCTTGATGGAACTTTGACTATCAGGTGAAATCTGTGTAATGGAAGTAGCGAAGTTGATAGAGAATGAAGATGGTTTTGCGGCTGCAGCTGATGCATTTCGCCGGCATTTGCCTCCAGAGCTATGATTACAAACTGAATCTTAAGAGGAAGATGATCATCCGTATCCTTTGCAGTGGCTATTTATTCAAATTGGGAAATTGTGTTCTCGTGGTTAGTAGGCTTTTAGTGGTAACCTGCTGTGTTGTATAGTTTTTTCTTTTCTTTTCTTTTCTTTTCTTTTTTTTTTTTCTTTTTTTTTTCAATTGTTTGCATATGTTCAATATTTCATTCATTTTATTCATGGCTTTTCTGTATGGTTTTAATAACAATAAAATACTTTACATAGTTTCCACGATCATAAAGCAGCTAGTGTAGGCTTCTTTTGTCTTCATTTCTCGGTCAAATGGGATCAATATTTGAGTGTATTAGACTTTTAAATTGTTATTGGTTATTATAATTCAATTCATGTTATTATAATTATATATTCTTGAATGTCTCGGAAGGATAATGGTTGAATTTGATAAAAGGGTAATAGACGCCCACATTTCAATTGTTATGTTATGATTTTAAGGGTAATTTGGATATATTGTCTTTTGCTCTTTTTTCTTTACCATTATGATTTGTCCTTCCTTGCACAAATTGAAAACAAAGGGTTTTTGGATCAATAAGGAAGTAATTACACATTTTGCATATTACAAGAGAGATTTTTTACACTTAATCCTTATTTATATTGTAAGAATATAATTACACGAAAAATAAGAGTGAATTGGTGCTTTTGAAATCGAGATTTGATCCTTATGGAAGCTGAATCTCTGTTTTTATATTGTACCCTTAATGGTGGAGTTCACCTTATATGATATGGGCATCATAAAATGCGGTGTCCAACAATCATAGTGCATCATGGGACTTGCAAATTTTTTTTTTTATCGAGTTGTTACTCACATAGTTTGCAATCGCGGTATTCGTTGTAATAATTATAGTGGTATTGATATAACGGACTCGGAGGAATATCAGTTCAAATTTGTCGAACTGAACAGTTCATAAATGTGTGTAATGATATAGGACCCTTGAAAAAGAGTTAAGAACTGAACAATATGTCTGTGTATCGGTCGATGACCATAATTTCTCATTATCGAAGCTATATCCAAAATTATTTCAAAATTAGTAAATTTTTAGTAATAAATAAATCATTTTAAAAAATAATAGTTATAATTTTTTTTTTCATTTTTATCATAAATTGATACTAATAAAAAAAATTAAGTTAAATGATATAATTAAAATTTAGATAAAAGAAAAGAGAATAAAAATAAGAGTTAAAATCATAAAACCTTTATTAATATTAAATTTAAATTATAAAATTTCAACCTGTTTAAGAAAACCATTTCATTTTTAAAAATTGATCGCATTATCTTAATATCTGTATCTGACCGTTAATTAGACTATGAAATGTCAAATTTAACCTTACAATTTAATGTTAAATTAAAAATTAAAAATTATTTTTAAAAATTATAAAAATACCCATTAAATTACAAAAATTATGTTTCAGAGGGAGTGAATAAGAAATTTAAAGGGTATTTTTGTAATTTAAAAATAATAATTTTTAGTTTTTAATTTAGTATATAAATATATACTAAAAAAAACATCTCCCAAACCCTAATATGCAACCTTCCCTAGTACCTTCTCTCCTCTCCAATAATACCTTCTCTCTGACGGCGAAGATCGAGGATGGCCAGTGATGTTAAAGTCGGAGTCGGATTCGACGGCGTCATTGGTTCTCGTCATCGATGATGATCTGGTACTTCCTCCACCTTTCCCTTTGTAATATGTATGTGTGAATATATTTTTTCCCCGTAATTGACAGTAAGTGTGTACGCGCGATCTTCTGCATTGATAGATAGCTTCCTATCTAAGAATTTCTATTTCAATCGAACACAAATTTTTTTTATATTTTAATTTGGGGCTTTGGTTCGGAGAAAAAATTTATGCATTAGAGCCAGAGAGATGATCATATTAAGAAATTTCTACTCCTATTCCTACTCGGATCCGAATACTATGAGGTCGGTCCTGTATATTTAATCTTTTCTGAAGCAGTACGGTGAAGATTGAAGTAATTGGCATGCTATTATTTACGATGAGGATAAAGAGAAGAAGTTGCTTGCCAAATAGTAGATCAAGAAGAAACCGAGCCAGAGCCATGGTGGGGTTGAAGAATAAGAAGAAGAAGAAGGCAGAGATCATTGCAAATCATAAAGAAGAAGAAGCCATGCCTTTGCCTTTCCTTCCCGAACATCCTGTTGTCCAAATACTCTCGAAACTGCCTGTCAAGTCTCTGTTGCAATTCAAGTGCGTATCGAAACCATGGCGCTCTTTGATCTCCGATCCATGCTTCATCAAAACCCACCTCAGTCAGTCAGTCACAAAGTCCGTACTCATAGCCACGTCCCACCCTCCATACCGTCTCTACACCATAAGCTTCGGATCAGCCGGTAATGACATTGTGGAAGCAAAGGTTGAATTTTTATTTCAGAACATTAAGCCTCATCCCAGGTGTGAAATTATTGGTTCCTGCAATGGGTTGATAGCCATGGGCGTAGAATCCGATGATATTTACCATAAAGGAAATTATGGGGTTTCCATATATGTATTCAATCTTTCAACGAGGGAGTCCAAGGAAATACCAGATTGCGATTCCCCTGGTGGCCTAATTGGATTTGGGTATGACCAGTGCTCTGATGATTACAAACTGGTGAGCGCACGCAGCGATAGCATCTATGTATATTCACTGAGAATTGGTTCTTGGAGAAAAGTTCACGACTTTCCGGACCACTTTCATGTTGTACCTTATGGGACACAGCTGAATGGAGCCCTTCATTGGCTTCGTTTCAGAATGAACAACAATTTAGACATGACATTAGAGATTGCTGCTTTGAGTTTGGCGGATGAGAAGCTGTGGAAGATTCCTTTGCCTACTTCCTTCACCAAGTTCCAACTTAGGACATGCCACATGGGGGTGTTTGAAGGATGCCTTTGTGTACTATCTGGTTGTGGTGATGCAATTTGGGTTATGAAGGAATATGGGGTGAAGCAATCTTGGACTAAACTTGATATCAAAGTCCCCTTTTCACATAAATTGGAGCCGTTGGGTTTGTTGAGGAATGATGAAGCTCTGCTGTTGATAGACTACACTAAATTAGTTTTATACAACAAAAGAGGGGGAACATGCAAGGATCTTGTCATACACGGCATTGAAAAAGAAGAGGAAATTCATGCAACCATCCATGTAGATAGTTTGCTTTCACCCTTCATGAAAATTTGATAAGAGGGTAGAGAAAAGTAAAGCCAAACAATTGTGTTACTTCGATATATATGCCAGATAAAGTTTTTATTTTTCACCCATTTTGGCATTATAATGATTCATGTTGCATTGTCTCTATACTTTTGAACTGCCTTTTTTTGATTCATTGATTTTTCTTTCGTCCTTCTTTGAACATCGCAGTAAGCGGCCACTTTCCTGTAGATAAATATTCTCTAACAAGGGTAAAAAGCAAAGGAGAGATTTGGCAACCCTATCTCAACCCTCTTTTAGGTTGAAAATACCCATGAAGAGTGACATTCACTAGAACAGAAAAAGTCGGTGTAATGATCAACTAACCAATTTTGAATCACTGATTGATCTGTAGAATAATAGCATTAGTGTTCACATGCTGTGTTTCTGAAAGAACCTGGTGCACCTGTCAGCCTCTCTCAGCCATAAATTATAGATTTCTGGGCTTAGAGAAGCTCTTCATTAGATATAGCCTGCTCCACTGTTCTTCTACAATCAGCTTTATTTTTATAAAATTCTAAATTAAATTTAAATCACACAATTGTAGTCCAAAAACGCTCACACCTTCTATAATTATCATTGAATTCTTCCACTTTATGGGTGACATATTGTTTATTAAATTAAAATGACAATTGTCATTCAAAAGCACTCACACCTTCTATAATTATCCTTATAAACTCCACTTTTACAGGGAAATTGTGTCATTTCATTTATTAGTTGTCAAAAAACAAAAAAGTGTTATTCATTTATCACGAAAAATCAAGTTAAATGTAGGAGGAAAAACACTATGAAGTTGGAGTAAAAATATCAAATTCTGTAGCACTGTTAAATGGAAATTTCAAATTATTTCGGAATTCATGATAAGACCCAAAAATTCCTAGTTATGAGCGTCTCGATGAGAAAGACCTAGAGATGAATTATTTATTTTGCTTATTTTTTATTTTAACTAAATTATTAACAAATAAGCAACCAAAACAAATAAATAAGGTTTAAAAGTAAAAGAGATGACAACAGAAATTTTTACTTAAAAAACCTCAATGAAGAACACCACGGAGATTGTTGTCTCAGGTGAACTCATCCCTATAAATGAGAAGTTTCAGTAACTTCAAAACAGTTCTTCACAATCCCTGATGCTCTGTGTTCTCCGATTTACGCCAACAAACACCTCATGATGAGTTGCTTCTAAAGTGATCAATCGCCTTTCTCCTTCCCTAAGAAGCACGGACATGGATAGACATGACACAGACACTGCGACATGTCAAATCCTAAAAAATTAGGACACGGTCTCGACGAATAATTAAAAAAATTGTGCTTTGCCGGGTAAAAGAGAGTGATAGAAAGAGGGTTAAGAAAGAGGAGAAACAAAGAAACATAAATATGCAAGAGTTTGAACCTTGGAACTAAATATAAAGCATAAATATATGATTGTTTAATATAAAATTGTTTTTTAAAACAATAACTTTTAAGTAATTAAATAATGATCATATTGTTAAAAACTATTAAACAACTCCCCATAGTTACACTTCAAACTTGCTTTCTTTCTAAAACTTTCTTAGAATCCCCAAGTGCCCTGCTTAATAGGGGCGGGGCGGGGCGGGGCCGGGCCGGGAACAAATTGCCATCCCTAACTGTTTTGGATTGCATCGAACCAGTAGCCTCATGGACTGGTGCAAGAGTGCACTGCTTAATTTCGTACTTGGTCAATTTTCCAACTTTTGACACTTCAAGGAAGGATGTTGTTTCGATACGAGGAATAAATTGAGAGTTGTCTTGACATGATAAATGGTGCAGGGACTCTATTGAAGAGTGTTCATGGAGAAATGTTTAACATGACTTTAATAAGGATGCAGCACTTAGTCAGCTGGACTGGTTGTGGCAAGCCACATTGCAATTGACATTTGTAAAAGCTTTAGCTAACTGGGAATTATATGTATGGATTGGATTCTTTGACTAAGTTTACCCGGCATCAAATGAATTTGTGTGAAGAGGATGCTAGGAGTTGTGGATGCATTTAGTTTGCTGTTTAGGAGAAAGTCTTCATTCTGAATTTTGAGGGAATTCTGGAAGAAGAGTTCGAATATCTCCTTGGAAGCTTAAATTTTACTGTGAAGTGATCATTAAATGTAACATGGGTTTTTGAGTGGTTGACTATCTAGTTAAAAATCGTTGGTTGCATATACTAGTATATAGAAAGATATTGCACCATACATCATTTTCAAATCCAGGATGTGCTGCACTTGAAGTCTGGTGTCCCATTTTCTCTTTGTTTAGAGTTGCTTCGGTAAAGCTGGAATAGTCTCTTATAAGGGTCAAGGGTGGTTGGTAAAGGTGTCTAGGCCTCATAACTGAAAGTTTGGAGAGCACTGCTCTACGCTAGATCCTCTGATGTATGTGGAAGGATCCTAATAAGATGATATTTCTAGATTCTTTACCACTGCCTTACACCTGAAAAATCTTTTTGTCCAAATTTGCACTTTTGGCTATTCACTGGAGTAAAGTGGAGATTACTGGTACTCTTTTGAACTAATCTCACACCTTTCTTTGCAATAACCAAATCACAGCTTGAAAATTAAGTCCAGGATCCGAAGTCAGCTGTCCTGTTTTTGGAGGGACCTTATTATCCTTTAATAGTTACTTATATAAGCTGAAGTTGCTTAGGGACCTATCTCCGAACTGTCTGATTTAATCGAAAGGGCCTATTTCTATGGTTTCTTGCAATTCTAAATTCTGAAAGGAGAAATGCTCTTTTTTCAAGGGGTCTTTGTTGCTTTAATGTTAGTTGGCATTGTTAAAGTGTCTTCTTTCAGATGGGTCTCAATTCTCACTGAAGTTAGAAGGCAAGATTCTCTTATTTCAAAATTTCAAAATTATTAGCAGCGAGTGTGGATTGCTCTGAAGCTGTCTCCTTACTTTTTACCTGGTACAAGTATTTCCTTCTTTTTTGGAGCATTGTGCTGCACAATATTACTAAATTGGCTTTTCAAGCATACTTTCATGTTCCCTCTTCATCAATGTGGTGGCTAATTATTTTAGACAACTCTTTTTTGGTATGCCACAAATATACTACTAATTTAACCTTTTTTGTGAGGTTGATGAACTTCAAGTCTTATCACTTGTTTGTTTTAATTCATCAGTTTGAGTTTCCTATACAAATTCTTTTTTTGTTTCTTTCCATCGCCATTGGAACCTCGTAGATGCACCAAATTTGCTATGTTTGAGTATTATGACTGCTGATTTTTTTTCCCCACTACTTATGCAACCTCTTGTATTTGCCATTTTTAGGTATTGTTGGATTACCAATATCAACGTCCTTTAATGATGGTTCATTTGTATGTTTGGGCAATAGGTTGAAGCAAACATTTTCTTCCTTTGATGATTTATTGACAAATTCTGGCAAACCCGCACTGGTTGACTTCTACGCAACTTGGAAAGTCCCCCCCCACCCCCCTCTTCTTCTCTTTCCCTCCCTCCCTCTCTATCTTCTAGTCTTATTTAATTGTCACCCTCTCTTAGCTAAATAAATCACAAATGGGGCCATTTGATAACAACCCTGTGCAGGCAGAGATCCTAGGTGAGTGTTTCCTGGAGACATTATGGTCTGGTGATTATTACCTGAGCTCTTATTTGCAGGTGTAGTTCATTTCAATTCATGGCTCCTATTCTTAATGAAGTCTGTGCTTCAATGAAAGATATGATCCAGGTGGTGAAATTTGATACTGAGAAGTACCCAAGCATCGCTGATAAGTACAAAATAGAAACATTGACAACATTCATCATATTTAAGGATAGAGAATCCTATGATAACTTTGTTAGTACAATAATCTTATTTTTTGCCTCTGGAAATTCCAGCTTATCTGGACTTTCATTTTATATTGAAAGATGCATACTTTTAATTTAGCTTGCATTTTTTTTCGTTCTAGTAAAATCTATCGTGAAAATGTCTGCGATGGTCTATCAAGGTGTATTCCTTACTCTAGGAGTCTTTTTGAATTTAAGTTGTTGAAATGTCTCTTCTCGTTTTCTGCAAAGTTTACTGAACGGTAGACTGCTTCAGCAACATTATCCGACAGGGAAATTGACTTTCCAAGTTATTTTATTTTTCTCAAATTTATGATTTTTTGGTTTTTATTAATTTTAGTTTTGAGTTATAATTCTTAGTAATTTCTGCCTAAAAATTTTCAGGAGGGCACTTTGACTTCAGGCCATCTCATCGAACGGATTGAAACCTCACTAAAAGTTAAGCAGTAGCTAGAAAGCCTAGAAGTTTTCATGTTGAGTCTTTTTTTCTCTTATCAGCTAAGTTTTTTGCATTCACTTTTGAGAAGGTATATTTTGTTAAAGACCCTTGCAGCAGTTCTTTTTTATATTTACGTTTTTTGGTTTGTGCTCAGGATAGACTGGGAAATTGATAATCAAACAATTACAGTTGGAATACTGGAGCTCATAGAAGAGGATATGCAAGGTGATCATTTCATCATCTTTTGAGTCACTGATATTGTATTTATGGAATCATTGTCAAAATTCATTTATGCAATTATGGATTGATCAAAGTAAATAAAATGATTACAGTTACCATTCTCCTCCATCTGACTTGTTTTAGAGTTGACCATGGTTGACTTTTCTCTCTTCTCTCTTTACCCTTTTTGACGTCGGAGTCTTTCACTCCGGCGTCTGTCGTTTTTTCTGGTTGTGCTTTCTGTCGTTGGATCTCTGGGTTGTTTGGCGGGGAATTGTGATATGCAAAGATCATATCTCAATGTGGCGACTCTACCACGCCTCAACTTCCATGGAGAAATGAAAAGCTGCTCCATCGGCAATGATATGGTTTTTAGGGTTGATCATCAAAGTATAACGGAACAAGAATCTGCCCTGCGATCATGTTTGGTTGGCCGTTTCGATCGTGACGTGGGGTGTATTGAAGGGATTGAGGCGTGGGCGACGAAATCTTGGAAAGTATCGAGTGGGGTGAAAGTTTCTTCCCTACCCGACGACCTACTCCTGTTCAGGTTACCATCGGAGGCCGAGGCACTAAGGGTATTGGATGAAGGGAGGAAGAGATGGGGCGATGCTATTTTATCCATGGATGTTTGGTATTTCGCGGTGGGTTGTTCTGCAGTGAAAGATCGAGAAATACGAAGGGTGATGTTGTTTGGTTTGCCCCTCCATCTTTAGTGTCACAAGTTGTTTGAAGCAATTGGAGACTGATTGATCTGTAGAATAATGTCCTTCGAATTCTGCAAAACATTAATAGCACTAGCGTTCCTATGCTGTGTTTCTTTTTTATGTACGATCCTGGTGCACTTGTCATGCTCTCTCAGCCCCAAAATTCTAGATTTCTGGGCTTAGAGAAGCTCTTCTTTAGATATAGCCTGCTTAATCTGAGCAACCTCCAACTCCTTTCTTGCCTTTGCTAGATTAATTTGAGATGTTGCCAAAATGATCTCTATTCCAACACTTGACAGCATCTTGCACATTACTCAGTCGCTTATGAAATCTCTATGTAATGGATTACCTGTCACCAACATATGCCAGGCATTGGCCACTATCTTTAGGTTCTGGGAAGCAGACGTCATAATAATCCCATGATCTGATAATATGGGAAGCAGACGTTATAATAATCCCGTGATCTGATAATCTCTCAGTATGCGCAGAAGCCTGAGCATTGGGGATATTTAGCTAACCAGAGAATGTTGATAAAAACTCTATCGAGTCTAACATAAATTATTTTCTGAACGCCTTTCCTATTGCACCAAGTCCAGGGAATATTGATTTCTTAATGGAAACGCAAACAACCTATATTTTATATTTTCCAAGCAAAAACAAATTAAATTCCTAACCTATCACTGCCTGTAGTGAGAGGATATTGGGATCTCCATTTTTGTATATAATCATGAAGGGAATATTTTCCTGCCATTTTTTTTTAAAAAAAAAATGATTGTGGATTTGTATAGAAATTCCTAACCATTAGATGCTATCGTAATTCCCTTCACATTGCGTCTTTGACACCATTATCTACATTTCTTCTTTATTAGAAGTATGATATTGTGGTCGTTGTGAACCCTTCATTAGTACTCTCTTGTAGCCCAATATATAAGGGCGTTTAGGGCTTGGAGTGGGATATTGAGAGACACTAGAAATTGCAGAAAAGAGAGTGAGCTAGAGTTTTGGGACTGAAACTTGTAATCTCCAGATTTTCGCATAGTGAATTCATTCGCCAGATCTTCACCGTGGATGTAAGCTTTTGCCAAACCACGCTAAATCTGTGTGTTCTTTGTGTGTGGTGTGTTTTCTTTCCATTGTGTTACTTGTTTGTTGGTTGGGTTCGTTGCGGTGGTTGTAACAAGAAGCATGCTCCCTCCCTTTTTCTATTGCATTTTCAAAGTTCCGAACAATGTTTTCCTCCTAGAGGATTGTTGTTGCAAGGGGTTCTTGTCCCAAATCGGATCCGGATGGGGAAGTGATTGGGTATATATGGGCTGGGTGTGAGCACCACTTAATAGCTTAAGCTTTTGGGTCAGAACGAAGCACCCAGCGAGTTTCAATTGTCCTCATGATTGGTTGTTTCCTCAATGTTCAGCTGTGGTGGTTCTATTTTACTCTACCTTCAAATTGGTGAACCTTTATTTATTTATTTTTATTCAAAATGGGTCCCGGCCGAGCACTACCAGTAAACTCTTGAAAATAGGTAATTGTGGATGCTGAGATGTGTATATAAATTTCTGGTGTGCAAAGTTATATAATTATCTTTTAATGAAATTGCAGTTATCTCTTCTAAATATAGTGTGAAATTATGGGAAATGCCGAAATGATGTATTAATGCATACATTTGTTAGCATTGTAAAATTACTGACCTGTTTATCTATCATTAACCAGAAGGTATATTTATCAAATATTCAGGTGCACCATGGATGTGCTGGAACCACAGCCACAGGACTAAGGGCTGGGATAATATTCTTGTTAATAAATTTTCATTTTATTGTTCTTCATTGCTTGTGAAAATATAGCATCCAGATATTACAATATGTTTAACATATGTCTTTTTAAAGTTTTCATAACTAATTATTTAAATTCTAAGAATGTAATTATTTGACAATGAGAGATGACAATCAACTTAATTGGCACTTTCTGAAACTGAGATTTGATCCTTTATGAGAACTGAAATTTTCTTTTTATATGAAATGTTTAATGGTGGAGTTCACCTTATATGATGTGCACATCATGAAATGCAGTGTCCAACAACCATAGTGTCACTCTCTGGAGATCAGTTCTTCTGGGGTGAGAGAATTTTTCAGAAAGGACTGGGACGCTCTCCAATCCCTATATCTCAGCGCAGCATTGAAAGCCTATCAGATGCCATAAGATTTATGCTCGAGCCAGAGGTAAATAAAACTCGTATTTGTTCACTTTTCGTTTTAAAGCAGATCAGATGTTTAATAGATTAGACCTGTCATTGTTTTCCTCTTCAAATATAAAGTGCAAGTTTAAGGCATTACAAAAATATCATTTAAAGGAATAATTACTTAACTTTACATCAGTTATTTATAAATTTATCATTCTGATAGTGTTTATGGCTGTAGTTGCACCTTTGATGTCTCACCAACAAAAAGTAATGTTTTTAGACAATTTCAGAATCAGCAGAGGCTAGGCAGCAAGTGGGAACCTCACCTAATATCAGTGCCAGTGATGCTCAGGAGGATTAAGAAGAGATGAACATAATTATTTTCTAATTACTTTTATTACATGATCTGTGCTTGACTGCTATACTTGAAAGTAATGATTTTGTTTATTTGATTTGATGAACACGATTGTTATTAAAGTTAATTTTACCCTTTTCTATTGTTAGGGGTTTGATAAATTGAGTTTGTGTGATGAGTGAATGTAGATCTAGAAGTTAGAACAAACAAATACTCCACAGAGTAGCAATATTTTCTTCTCATGGAGTGGTTTCTCATTATCATGGCTAAATACATAATTTGAACAAACTTGGGGGCAATTAGTGAAGATAAACCTGAGTTTGGAATGTTGGATCTATCAAACGCTAATTGTTTCTGCAAGGAAAATGTTGACTTGACGAAGGAAAAACCAAGAAAATTTATAGATTGGCTGGTTTCGCTTATTCTATCTGCTATAGTTTGAGAATTTTTGTTTTCATTTGTTTTATGTTCTAAACCTTCATGTGATGGCTGCTGTGTCCACTATGTCCATCCTGCTTACCATAGCTCTCTCTTGCTTGAAATGAGATATCACAAGTTTTCTGTACTTATTTTTCACAAAATAGTGCTTGATGGAACTTTGACTATCAGGTGAAATCTGTGTAATGGAAGTAGCGAAGTTGATAGAGAATGAAGATGGTTTTGCGGCTGCAGCTGATGCATTTCGCCGGCATTTGCCTCCAGAGCTATGATTACAAACTGAATCTTAAGAGGAAGATGATCATCCGTATCCTTTGCAGTGGCTATTTATTCAAATTGGGAAATTGTGTTCTCGTGGTTAGTAGGCTTTTAGTGGTAACCTGCTGTGTTGTATAGTTTTTTCTTTTCTTTTCTTTTCTTTTCTTTTTTTTTTTTCTTTTTTTTTTTCAATTGTTTGCATATGTTCAATATTTCATTCATTTTATTCATGGCTTTTCTGTATGGTTTTAATAACAATAAAATACTTTACATAGTTTCCACGATCATAAAGCAGCTAGTGTAGGCTTCTTTTGTCTTCATTTCTCGGTCAAATGGGATCAATATTTGAGTGTATTAGACTTTTAAATTGTTATTGGTTATTATAATTCAATTCATGTTATTATAATTATATATTCTTGAATGTCTCGGAAGGATAATGGTTGAATTTGATAAAAGGGTAATAGACGCCCACATTTCAATTGTTATGTTATGATTTTAAGGGTAATTTGGATATATTGTCTTTTGCTCTTTTTTCTTTACCATTATGATTTGTCCTTCCTTGCACAAATTGAAAACAAAGGGTTTTTGGATCAATAAGGAAGTAATTACACATTTTGCATATTACAAGAGAGATTTTTTACACTTAATCCTTATTTATATTGTAAGAATATAATTACACGAAAAATAAGAGTGAATTGGTGCTTTTGAAATCGAGATTTGATCCTTATGGAAGCTGAATCTCTGTTTTTATATTGTACCCTTAATGGTGGAGTTCACCTTATATGATATGGGCATCATAAAATGCGGTGTCCAACAATCATAGTGCATCATGGGACTTGCAAATTTTTTTTTTTATCGAGTTGTTACTCACATAGTTTGCAATCGCGGTATTCGTTGTAATAATTATAGTGGTATTGATATAACGGACTCGGAGGAATATCAGTTCAAATTTGTCGAACTGAACAGTTCATAAATGTGTGTAATGATATAGGACCCTTGAAAAAGAGTTAAGAACTGAACAATATGTCTGTGTATCGGTCGATGACCATAATTTCTCATTATCGAAGCTATATCCAAAATTATTTCAAAATTAGTAAATTTTTAGTAATAAATAAATCATTTTAAAAAATAATAGTTATAATTTTTTTTTTCATTTTTATCATAAATTGATACTAATAAAAAAAATTAAGTTAAATGATATAATTAAAATTTAGATAAAAGAAAAGAGAATAAAAATAAGAGTTAAAATCATAAAACCTTTATTAATATTAAATTTAAATTATAAAATTTCAACCTGTTTAAGAAAACCATTTCATTTTTAAAAATTGATCGCATTATCTTAATATCTGTATCTGACCGTTAATTAGACTATGAAATGTCAAATTTAACCTTACAATTTAATGTTAAATTAAAAATTAAAAATTATTTTTAAAAATTATAAAAATACCCATTAAATTACAAAAATTATGTTTCAGAGGGAGTGAATAAGAAATTTAAAGGGTATTTTTGTAATTTAAAAATAATAATTTTTAGTTTTTAATTTAGTATATAAATATATACTAAAAAAAACATCTCCCAAACCCTAATATGCAACCTTCCCTAGTACCTTCTCTCCTCTCCAATAATACCTTCTCTCTGACGGCGAAGATCGAGGATGGCCAGTGATGTTAAAGTCGGAGTCGGATTCGACGGCGTCATTGGTTCTCGTCATCGATGATGATCTGGTACTTCCTCCACCTTTCCCTTTGTAATATGTATGTGTGAATATATTTTTTCCCCGTAATTGACAGTAAGTGTGTACGCGCGATCTTCTGCATTGATAGATAGCTTCCTATCTAAGAATTTCTATTTCAATCGAACACAAATTTTTTTTATATTTTAATTTGGGGCTTTGGTTCGGAGAAAAAATTTATGCATTAGAGCCAGAGAGATGATCATATTAAGAAATTTCTACTCCTATTCCTACTCGGATCCGAATACTATGAGGTCGGTCCTGTATATTTAATCTTTTCTGAAGCAGTACGGTGAAGATTGAAGTAATTGGCATGCTATTATTTACGATGAGGATAAAGAGAAGAAGTTGCTTGCCAAATAGTAGATCAAGAAGAAACCGAGCCAGAGCCATGGTGGGGTTGAAGAATAAGAAGAAGAAGAAGGCAGAGATCATTGCAAATCATAAAGAAGAAGAAGCCATGCCTTTGCCTTTCCTTCCCGAACATCCTGTTGTCCAAATACTCTCGAAACTGCCTGTCAAGTCTCTGTTGCAATTCAAGTGCGTATCGAAACCATGGCGCTCTTTGATCTCCGATCCATGCTTCATCAAAACCCACCTCAGTCAGTCAGTCACAAAGTCCGTACTCATAGCCACGTCCCACCCTCCATACCGTCTCTACACCATAAGCTTCGGATCAGCCGGTAATGACATTGTGGAAGCAAAGGTTGAATTTTTATTTCAGAACATTAAGCCTCATCCCAGGTGTGAAATTATTGGTTCCTGCAATGGGTTGATAGCCATGGGCGTAGAATCCGATGATATTTACCATAAAGGAAATTATGGGGTTTCCATATATGTATTCAATCTTTCAACGAGGGAGTCCAAGGAAATACCAGATTGCGATTCCCCTGGTGGCCTAATTGGATTTGGGTATGACCAGTGCTCTGATGATTACAAACTGGTGAGCGCACGCAGCGATAGCATCTATGTATATTCACTGAGAATTGGTTCTTGGAGAAAAGTTCACGACTTTCCGGACCACTTTCATGTTGTACCTTATGGGACACAGCTGAATGGAGCCCTTCATTGGCTTCGTTTCAGAATGAACAACAATTTAGACATGACATTAGAGATTGCTGCTTTGAGTTTGGCGGATGAGAAGCTGTGGAAGATTCCTTTGCCTACTTCCTTCACCAAGTTCCAACTAAGGACATGCCACATGGGGGTGTTTGAAGGATGCCTTTGTGTACTATCTGGTTGTGGTGATGCAATTTGGGTTATGAAGGAATATGGGGTGAAGCAATCTTGGACTAAACTTGATATCAAAGTCCCCTTTTCACATAAATTGGAGCCGTTGGGTTTGTTGAGGAATGATGAAGCTCTGCTGTTGATAGACTACACTAAGTTAGTTTTATACAACAAAAGAGAGGGAACATGCACGGATCTTGTCATACACGGCATTGAAAAAGAAGAGGAAATTCATGCAACCATCCATGTAGATAGTTTGCTTTCACCCTTCATGAAAATGTGATAGAGGGTAGAAAAAAGTAAAGCCAAACAAAAGTGTTACTTTGATATATATGCCAGATGAACTTTTTATTTTTCACCCATTATGGCATTATAATGATTCATGTTGCATTGTCTCTATACTTTTGAACTGCCTTGTTTTCATTCATTGATTTTTCTTTCGTCCTTCTTTGAACATAGCAGTAAGCGGCCACTTTCCTGTAGATAAATATTCTCTAACAAGGGTAAAAAGCAAAAGGAGAGATTTAGCAACCCTATCTCAACCCTCTTTTAGGTTGAAAATACCCAAGAAGAGTGCCATTCACTAGAACAGAAAACCAAGAAGGCGGCAAACAAGCTCTTACGTATCTCATCAAGTTCTGCCCAAAACCCAAATTTATGAAACAATGGAAGAAACCGAGTCATATGCCTTTGTCAAGTCAATTTTGAGAGCCATAGCAGGATGCCTAGAATTATTGAAATTCCTCACAAGCTCATGAGGCATAATAATGTTATCTTGAATTTTTACTTATCAAAATAATAATAATAATAATGTTATCTTGAATTTTCCTGCCCCTCGAAAGCTAATTTCTCCATCCCAACATCTTTGGAAGTACTCCAGCAAGTCTATTAGCCAAAATCTTTGTTATAATCTTGTTAGTGATATTTCACAATCTTCTTTGAAATACAACAAATAAGGAACTGTTAATGCTCTGCATAAATCCCATCAGGCCTAGGAGCCTTATCTGGATGAAAAAATCTTCACTAGACGCATCAACTTCTAAACACTGATGACCTTCATCGCTACTATGAAAAAATACAGTGTAATAATCAACCAACCTATTTTAAATCACTGATTGATCTCTAGAAACCTGTCCTCTAGAATTCTGCAGAACAGTAATAGCATTAGCGTTCCTATGCTGAGATACTTTTTGATGAAAGAACCTGGTGCACCCTGCAATGCTCTCTCAGCTGTAAAATTTTAGATTTCTGGGCAAAGAGAAGCTCTTCATTAGATTAGTCTGCTCCGCTATTCTTCTAATCAGCTCTGCGTTGGAAGGAAGGTTGTTGCTTTGAAGCAAAATCTGAGCATCCTCCAACTCCTTTCTTGCCTTTGCTTAGATTATCTGAGATGTTGCCAAATGATCTCTATTCCAACACTTGATAGCCCCTTTCACATTCCTCAGTGGCTTTTGAAATCTATGTAATGGATTACCTGTCACCTCCACACGCCAGGCATTGGCCACTATCTTTCGGTTCTGGAAGCGGACACTATAATAATCCCATGATCTGATAATCTCTCAGTATGCACGGAAGCCTGAGCATTGGGATATTTAGCTAACCAGACAGAGAGTTAATAAAAACTCTTATCAAGTCTCTAGCATAAATTCTTTTCTAAACCCCTTGCCGCCGTTTGTGTTTCTTCCATTAAGCCAGCATCCAAAATGCACCGATCAAATTCATCTAGAACAACACCCCGAGGAATCAATCTTGTTTCAACCCATCCTGTGCCCATGAAATCGAACCACATTCCAATTCATGGCTGATCAACTAGACAAGCATACATCTTCAACTCCTTTCAAATATCTTTCCTTTCAGTCACTGTTTTTGCTGCAAATACAGGGCTTACCAGGAAAGATTCACCAGAATTAACATGTAGCACTTTAAGCAGCATACTCTCACTACCCTCAGAGATGGACCGAAACTCAGAGAACGTTAAAGGAGGATCCCAACCACACCAATTTCTTCCACAACCAATTAGGAGCTAATTTATTAGAATTAACAGAAAACTTTCCAACTCGTAACTCTAATCCAAATAAAATTCGAATAAAACTCAGCTACAACTCTGCTAACTTCCCCCTGCATTCTCGGCCTATTCAAGCCCCTAACATTCCACCTCTCAAGTCACCACCACCACCGACTTTGGGAGGAAACCCCCGTTTTACTCCTAGTCACTCCAGAGCTTTTCTTCAACGGCAACCATCTTTCCCTTCCTTTTCATCACCCATTTCTCTGCAACTTCCTTTTTAAAACCCTCAATGTGTTTTCTGGGCTATTTATCTTCTGGTGATCTTTCCAACTACAATATGTGCATATCAAATATCGCACCCCTATATATCTATCTAATTTGGTAAGAAGAGTTTTTAATTTGCCAACGTAATCTATTTTACGGTGACTTGAAGACGTATTGGTTTATTTTATTTCAGAATTTACGTATTGGTTTATTTTAATTCAGAATTTACCTCAAGGTCCACCATGTAGATGAAGGTTTCTTATATAACGTAGTAGGTAATTATTTTGGGGTAATGAGAATGTGAAAGGAAAAGCTAAAGGAAGGAGGCAATAATTGTGGCAGAGGAGAGAGATGACGATAGAGTGGATTTGCTTGCTACTTACAAGTTTTATTGCAAATCATATGTATTGCGATTGTTTGGTCCCTTCCCCTTGTAATTTTGGTAACCAAATAGTAGAAGTAAATATGCTATCTTAGGGTTCGTTTGGCAACTATTTTTGTTTTGCGATTTTAATTTCATACAAAGCAGAAGCAATGTTTTTGTTGTGCTATAATTTATTATAAAACAAAAACATGTTCGGTAACTAAATTTGTTGCACAATGTTTTTCAAAAATTTTATAAAAAGAAAGAAAGAAAGAAAAAGAAAGATGTTTGGATGTTTGTAAAAAAATATGGCATTTACACATTATATTGGATCTTTTAAAAGAATCTCTTCACAGTTGTTGTTCAACTGTAGCAAGCAAAATCAAGTTAAAACATATTTTTCTAGCTTCCAAATTTGGGCCTTTTTTTTCTGAAGCAGATTCAATACCGTGCAAAAGGCAAGAAATGTTGTCAAACATGTTTTTGCAATTTCCTTGTGTTAACCGATTTGGCAACAAAATGGGGCAACAAAATCACAAAGCAAAAGAGGTTGCCAAACAGGCCCCTAATGTTTCCTTGCTAAAGCAACAATCATTTAAGGTTTTGACATGTACCGGAGGAAGGAGATGGGAGGAAAGTCCACAGAAAGATTTATACTTCATAGTAGTATCTAATTACTACTATTGTAAATTGACTACTAGCCAATGGGACTTACAAACTTTGGATACTCCCCTTAAAAAATGGGGTTTGAATTTCATTAATGAAAAAAAAAAAGAAAAAAAAGAAGAGTACGACAGCTACATAAAATTGAAATCTTGAAATTAGAATTTAGTCGAACATGACTATATTAACTTTGAATTAAACTTTTCTTCAATTCCATGCAATCGAACTTGATTCAAGAGAAATTAAAAAAAAAAAAAAAAACTCATTTCCACCTGAGGCCATAGAAAAATGACTAATTAAAGAAAACAAACATAGATAAAACTAAAAAAATACATGAAAAATCAGATACTAAAATATTCAAAAATGTCACAGCCTCCAAAAAAAAAAAGACATATAACAGCAATGGCAAATACTGAATTTCTACAGGCAATAGCATTCTGCATTTGAAAGAACAAATTTAAGAGAAAATTAGCAAAACAACCATATGCAAAAAAATATAATAATAATAATGAAAGGGAATACAAATGCAAAAACAAGAACTTGCAGAACATCAAGATAGACTTAGTAAAGCAAGACACACGACAGAAACGAAGAAGGGTAGTACAAAGGCAATAAGCAAGTATCTAACATACTTATTCATGGCAATAAAATCATTCCAAACACTTTGTTGGTCTCCTTGGAAAACCGGGAATAAATCCATGAAAATACTATTGTAAATCCCCATCACACGTGTTCAAAGAATGACAATCAATGACTACTACCACATTAGGTAACAAAGGAAGGTTTTAAGAAGCTGCAAAAGTAGCAACAGCTATATGGCTTTGTTGGGGGACCAAAAATATACAGCACTAGAACAACTACCAAAGCAATTATAAGACGTCTAGCCGTCAGATTGTGTGTGATTTAGCCAAATCAAAATTTCCTCAAATCCATGAACTGAGCAACAAAAAGGTTAAAACCAGCCACATGAAGCCAAAGATAAGCGCTTCAGTTCAGATCGCCCTCACTCTGCAAGAGAAATAACAAAAAAAAATGTGTTAGAAGGAACACACACTATCTACTCTTTATAAAGAAAACAGACTGTCAAAACCAAAATGCAATCTAAGAAAACCATGCATAACCAGAATGGCAATTGAGAATTCAGAAGGGCAGCAACAGGCAGTAAATTACACTTCCAGAAGAAAAAAATTATAGACTGACCCCTTTAATGGAGGTAAAATGAACAAGTTAACACCCCATAATAATAACCCGAGTCTCTTCTATCTCTTCCTCATCTCTTTATATTCTCTCCTCTTCCTCTCCTTCCTCCATAACCACCCGCTCCATGCCTCCACCACCACCCGCTCCATGCCTCCACCACCACCTTTCTCTCTCCTCTCACTTTTCTACTCTATAGGCTACTGCCGCCACTCCTTCACCATCACCACTTTTCCCTCTCTTCTCTCCTACCACTTCCTTTACTTGATCAATTTCCACACTGTTGCTTTGCTCGAACTCCAACAAGCTGGCTCTTACCACCCTTACTTTCACCTTTAGCATATCTATATATACACACACACACACATGCACGCACGTGTGTGCACACACACGCAAACAGAAACAGAAAGATCTGTATGCGCGCGTGCACACATAAATATATGTATATATACAAAAAACAGAAACACAACATATAGACATATATGTGTATATAAAAATAGATTCTAGTTTAAAATTATTTTCTTTTCCCTTCACTTTGGGTAGGTTATGTCCGTGGCAGCCATGGAGATTCTCCCACTAAATTACAGTGACCACACTTCCTCTATAATTTCTCTCTAAAAGGGAATTAAAGTGATCTAATTAGTATCACCATCCCCTCTCTCCAAGTGGGTTTTTTTTTTTTATCTCTAACTGAGTCTCTCCCTCTCTTCTTGAATTAGAAATCAACTAAATCTATATATTCAAAACTCATAGGGGTCTTAATAGAATATGAATAGTGGATGGTGGCATATGAATGGGAACCTACCTCAATGACAAAACAAACTGAATACCAATAAGGTGAGGGGTAGCACCGTTGAGTTTAAATTTATTGTGAAGCTTTGAAGTTCAAGAGCGTGAATGCACACAAAACAAACATAAACTCTGTCCTCCCTTGATAAGAGTCCCACTCTGGGACCCCAACTTTTGAAGGGGACATGCACCTAATGCATTGTCCTCCCAGAATATTACAAAACCCAACAAATTTTAAACATTCACGTTATTGATTTGAAAGGGTTTTCAAAAACTAAGGACAATATGGGAATTTTAAAATTTGAAACAGGAAAGTGAATACTTATTTGGGACATCCCAAAAAGAAAGCAGGACATTTAAATGGAGTGTATTTTTTGAATGATTTGACAAACTTTTTTCATACAATGCAATGAAGCACGAAAACTAAATACAAAGATTCACACATAAAAAACAGAAAACAAAGTGATATGTTTTAACAAACCCGATTAACCAAGTTAAATACACGCACCAGACACAGTATTGATGCCACTGTGGTTGGTGCCGTATGACTATCACAAAAACTAAATACTGGACACCAACAATATAAAGAACAAAATTGAACATATGATAGAGACACTTTCTCATTTTTGACAGGGCATTGTAACTAAAAACCCTTGAGCATTTTCTTAAGAAAAATACTTCGTACTCAAAGAAATTCAAACAACAAACAGAAAAATGTATTGATTCTAGCAATGAACATCTAATTTGTCATTGTTACATCAAAATTTAAAGATAAATTGAGCAAAACCTATACACTTGTGTATGTATGTAGATATATATATATATATATATATATATATATATATATATATATATATATAATATAGCTAAAGAAGTTTGATTGAGGTGTGGGCAGGGATGACAAGAAGAAGAGTAACACAAGCTCCAGGTTGAACAATATGAGTTCAAGCCCAAACCAAACCGGTTCTTGAGATCTCCTTAGTTACTTTAACAGAAACAATAACAACATCATCAACCCCATCCTAGCCCCTCTTTACCACTCTTCTGTCGCAGGTTCATCCCACCTCCAACAAACTCAAACCCTTATCGAATCGCACAACTCGTCAAACCCATCACAGAAACATCAAAAAAAAAAAAAAAATTCAATAAAAAACCAAAAGAAGCAAAATTAAATCAGTTGTTCCAAAATGCTTATCATGTGAATTACTAATTTCACACAGAAATCAATCCTCAAGAAAATTGAGTACAGATTAAAGTAGCCATGTGAAACGTGTTCGCAAAGAGAGAGGGAGAAGCGATCGGGATGAGTAAAAGGGTAAACCCGAAACAAACAGATATCGAAATGGCCTGCAGGAGTGTACACGTTATTTCATGGAGCGTGGGGTTTCAGTGTTAGAAGACGGGCAATCTTCTGGTATAACGTGAGGTTTCTGTCACGCTAGGGTTTGGGAAGAAGAACACGGTCTCTTTTATCGGGACCAGGTTGGCATTTCATTTTTTTGCTGGGTAATAAAAAGGGTGTAGTTGTTATTTTGAAAGTTTCATTAAAACATCAGCTTCCCGTGTCTTTCAAAAGAGTGTTTTGGAGAAGCCAAGTACCCCCTAGCTTCTCCAAAATGCTCTTCTAAGACACAAAAGCTCTTTTTAAAAATTAGCCGAACACTATTCAAAATAGCTTTTGAGTTTAAAAAGCCAAAAGCAGCATGTAAAAAGCCAATTCAAACAGGGCCTCAATAAGCTAAAGTTGATTACGCAATGGTGGAGAAAGAGAAGAACCTTGGGGATCAATCAACTTAAACAGAGAAATGACCTAAAAATACAAGCTACAAACTCCTACTTTTGCAGCATCAGAGCTTAAACCAGCCCAGACACATCAGACCTAAAATACAATGAATAAGCAACCCCTCCACTACTTGCATATTTTTCACAAACTGTACCAGGTTAGACTGACTTGTAGTTGATGGCTATATAGCTGACATGCATATTCCAACCGAACCAGACCATATTGCCTAAGAAATGTTCAGGATGAATGGTAGAATGACAAAGTAAATAATATTTCACAAACTGGACTATGTTAGCTTCCATCTCCTCCATTTAACGGTCACATCTTTTAAATTCCTATTGTAGTTCATTTTTCATGCTTCTTGTTCATTTGCATTGAATAATCACTTTATCAACCCCCATCAAGTTTCAGCTCTGCGTATAACTCAAGTATCATCAGTAGCATTCTGCATAGTTGCTTTTCAATTTTCTTGCACAACCAACATATATTTCGTTTTCTAAATTCTTTGAATGAAAATACTAAAATTATCTCTTGCTAACATCGACTCTAAGGAGAAAGTAAATCCCCATCTCCAGCAAGACTCCGGCTTTCTTAATCCAGAGGAGAGTGAAATGGACAGGGAAATTGGGAGATATTGAGTAGCTTCGTAAGTCCTAAATCAGCTTTTACTACTTATAGCAATCTTGCTATACAAGTCCCATCTTCCTTCATTAAAGAAACACACGCACAAATAGACAAGTTAATGAGACTCTCCATTCTAATGCCCTTCGTACAAAAGAAACTAAGTAAAGAGGGATTGACCTGGACTCATTAAGTCAGCATAAGTGACAACCACATCCCATTTCTCTCTCACACAGGCTGTCCTTCCCTTGCTAATTAGGCATAAGCGTAAAATTTTGTTTGCTAAACTATATAAATTCAGTTTTGAACATTAAAATAAAATTTTTGCTTAGTGAACTACGCAAATTCTAATTTCTAAATGTTTACTAAACTATTAGTTTTAGTCAAAGAAGTTTGGGTCCTATCCTTGATTCAGCAGTAGCAGTGGCATACCTGGCAACACAACATCTCTACTAATACAGATTACCACTATTATGCATGCCAAATAAAAACCACAAGTTATCGGTCACGAAAAGAAGCGAGTAGATATGTTCACCCCCCTACTATAAGGAATCACTAAATCAAACTATATCAACTGTTCACTTCCTCATAGCGCAATTCTCAAGATCTTCTCAGAAGATTTCTCCATGAATTTCTCCCCTACCTTTTCTCTATTTTCCCATTTAAAAGAACCCTAGTATATAGATTGAAATTTAAATGACTTTGAGATAAATTAGGAAGTTTTTGGAGTTGTAATTAAATAAAAAGACATCAAATAGAGGTAGTGGTGATGGATCAACTTTGGTGGTCGGCAGTGATGGAGGTTTTTGCTCTGTTACTCCACTGCCACAAGCAAAGATTCAAGATAAATCAGTTGCAGTTGAGAAAATTGACGTTCAATCTGGTTCGATTGTGGTTGAAACTACTCCAACGACTATGAATTGGTCTCAGATGGCTGAGGAAGGTGAGTTTGTTCCTGAAGAGGCTCTGGATCTTGAAAGACAATATGGTTCGTTCTCAGCGGACACTTCTTTCTTTTTTTTTTGCAAAGTCTATTTCCAAGAAAGCCATTCGAAATGTCATAAATCACAGAACTGGAGTTGGAAATGGTGTTGCTGGTGGTCGGAAGACTCGGAACCATGGGAGCATGGCACTGAGGGTTGATTCCACGGTGGCACGTCAAGCTCACGTGCATGAGGAGCATGAAGAGGTAATTCCTGTAACAGACTCTGTTATCTTTCCACCTCTTAGTCACATGAGGCCATTAAGCCCAAATGCCCAAATTTCTACTCCTGACCGTCCACGCCAAAATTCTAATCCTGTCCATTCTTCTGTAATGACCAATGTGGAAATATTTAAACAACCCAACAAAGGTTTGTCTGACGCGGGGAAAAACAAATCCTAGAGCTCTGTTGTTGCTTCAGACTCCCAGCCTCGTATGGTATTGGAGTATATTGACCCTGTTACATCAAAGATAAGAGATTCAAAATCTTTCCTCCAGAAGATGCTGTTTCTGATAAACGGAAAACTACCCTAGTGGGATATTTCATTGGCAGAAACTTGCTTCTCTCTTTGGTCAAAACCCTTGCCATGAAATTGTAGGGAAAAGCTGAGTTGTGTGATGTTTTTCCTCGTAGCAGTGAATTTTATTTGTTTCAATTCTCTTCTTCTCCCAATGCTCGATCCATTCTAGAGAGTGGTCCTTGGGTCCTTGCCAGTTGTTACTTGGTGCTAAAGCAATGGATGCCAAAGATGAGTTTAGTGAAAGAATCAATGGAGAAGATTCCTATTTGGGTTAAAGTTTTAAACCTTCCTCTAGAATATTGCACTGCTAAAGGCTTTAGTTGTGTGACAAGTGCCATTGGAAGGCCGGTATATGCTGATTCTGTCACTGAAGCCATGTCTAGGATCAGTTTCGCCAGAATTTGTGCCGAAATTGATGTGAACTGTCAATTTCCAGAATCTGTTGATCTTATGGTGGGAGAAAAGAAGTGTGTGGAAGTTAAGTTTGAATATCGGTGGGCTCCTAAACCCTGTGATCATTGCCAGATACTCGGTCATTCCTCAAAGCAGTGCTCGAAAGCTCCTGTTAGGTGTGGCGGCCAAAGAAAGCTGAAACTTCTGAGAATGGAAATGTAATTGGAAAGGGTAAGGGTGTGGCAAGTGATATTAATTTGGAGCACCAGAATGGTGAATGTTAAAAGACCCAACAAGTCCCCATCGCTATTTCAATTCAGTCGCAATCTGATACAAGTGATGAGTCAGTGGATGTGCAGTATAATCAACCTACTATTACTACTGGCAAGAGCTCTATTTCTGTCAATAGTAATTCGAACAGATTTCAAATTTTGGATAATCTTGCTAATGATGAACAGAATAAGGTTATAGTGGACCACACGAAGGTATTCTTGAAGGGTATGTGAGGGATAAAGTTCAGAAGCTATACTCTCTGCCTTTGCAATCTTCAGATGGTAACGCCAACACAAAGGATTAAATGAAAGGGCTGAGTACCTCTCCAAATGCAAAGAAGAAAACTTCAGTTCAGGTTATGGAAGAAGGTAAAGCTGAAAATGATGGTCCTCCTCTTGCTAAATATCAGAACAAACATACAAGAGCAAGGAGGAAAATTATGAGCTCTTCTAGAATTACTAGGGCTATGATAAATGGGGGTGCCCCAACTCCTTCTTCCTCTTCTATATGTTAGGCAGTTGGAATGTTAGGGGGTTAAATAGACCCTCTATGCAAAAAGAAGTTAGAAATTGGATTGGTATGTGCTCTTTAAATTTGTTTTGTCTTTTAGAAACCAGACTTAGAAGTCATAAAATTGAAGGTGTTGAAGAGAAGTAACTCATATTGGTGCTGGATTAACAACAGTAGTTCTCACCCTCTTGGCAGAATTGTGGTGGGATGGAATCTGAATTATTTCAGGTTTTGCAAGAAGGGGACCAGTGGATGCTTCTCAAAGTGTCTCAATACTCTGATAATAAATGTTTCTTCCTGACTCCCATTTATGCAGCCAAATGTGTTTCACAGAGGAAAAACTTATGGAGGAGCCTAACTCAATGTAAATCACTTGTTGATGGACCATGGGTTATCATTGGTGATTGGAATCTTATCAGCTATCGAACAGAAAAGAAAGGGGGTGTTTGTGTCCCTCATAATGTGCTGATGGAGTTAATGAGGTTCTTGGGAGGTTCCACACTAGTGTTACTGCTGAATTGGGTGGTTTGGTATTCACACACTGTTTTTATGCTGATGATCTTTTTCTGATTGCTAAAGCAAGTGTGAGGTCAGTGAAATGTATTTTGAATAACTTTGACAAGGTCAAAACCCACTCTGGTCTGGATGTGAAGTTTGAAAAAGTAAGGTCTTCTTCTCTAAAGCAGTTAGAAGGAAAAGAACTCTATGCAGAATCTTGAAGATGAATTGTGGTTCTTTACCTCTTCAATACTTGGGGCTTCTTATGATTGATAAAGCTTTGAAAAAGAATGATTGTAAAGCTCTGATTGACTAGATTTCTACAAAACTCAATGGGTGGAGTTCTCTTAGTTTATCACTTGCTGGAGGATTGAGCTGATAAGGTCTGTGATCTATTCTATTGTTCATTATTGGTGTGCTGCCTTCAAATTGCCAGCTGCAGTTGTTGCTATAATTGAGAAAATGATTAAAAACTTCATTTGGGGTGGTAAAATTAATTCTAAGAGACTTCCTCTTCTTAAATGGAGTAAGCTTGCTTGTCCAAAATCTGAAGGAGGATTTGGTTTAAGAAGGGTTGCAGAAATAGATAAGGTCATCAAGTGCAATTTATTCTGGGATTTCATTCAAGGAAAGGATAAAATCTGGATACCATGGTTGAAGAATCTTTATCTTAAGCATGATTCTATTTGGTCCTGTTCATTGATGAATAATAACTCCAACTTCTGGAAGAACCTGTTAGAGGTAAAAGAATTTATGTTTGAAAATGTCAATTTTTTTATTGGGGATGGGCAGTCTCTGAAATTTTTTTAAGACCCCTGGATTGGTACTTCCCTAGTTCAGACTTATGGACACAGGATTGTCCGATTGTTTGATATTCCTAAAACAGCTAAGATCAGTTCACCAATTCAAAACGTAGAGCATAAATTATGGCAAATGAGGTTACTGAAATATGGAATCAGATTACTCATGTTCCAATCAGTCAAGGCTCTGATTTCATTAAATGGAAATGTGGTCAAGCTTCTTTTAAGTCTTTCTGGAAATACTATAGAAATTTTTCATCTAAATGTAAAGAGGGTACAATTGTTGACTAAGAAAAATGTCAATCACTTTGCTGATTTTACATCGCAATTTAAGGTTAATGACATCTTCTCAGTCCGTCAATGATTAAATAGTAATCGGTCCTTCCTAGTTTTCTGGTCCTCAAGTGTCAATCTCAATGTGGTTTTGACAACAACAAAACCAAGCTAGTTAAGTTACTAACAACCTACCCAGACTTCATTTCAACAAACAAGCAACCTAGCTACCTCTTATATTAAGAATGCCACATAGCTAAGAACCATGAAACACAAATAGCAACCACCAACAAAAGATTTCACATACCACATGTATATACACGAATCAGAATTCACATATATGGCTACAAAAAGAAATACATGAAAGAATGGGAAATACTAACCTGCAAAGAACTTTTTCCAGTACTTTACGTCTGCGTCACAGCTATCAGTACCAAGGGGGTTGTCCTTCCAATGTGCAACATCAGCTCGAAAAACACCGATGGTGCTGGACACCTTTTTAAGGTGTGCATCAAAAGAGTTACTCATTCTGCGACTTGGGTAGAGTCTGTCATTCATTGTTGCCAAAACCCCTTTTAGCTCTTCTACTCTGCGAGAGAGATCTGCCTTCTCTTCCTCAGTCAACGGGTCCTTCAACCGGACAATCATCTCATTTAAGTCTTTAGCATGCATTTCCATATCACACAGCTCACTAAGTAACCCAGAGCAGTTCACCTTATCCGCCCTCTTCCCAACAATGTCAATTTTGTCACGTAGCAAAATCAAAGGGGAAAACCAAGTGTATCTATAGACAGAATTCCGGCGAAATACTGCACCACTAGCCTCTCTATCTCTGCAAGGAATCGCTGCCGCCAACGCCCACATAGCAAAAAAAATTACATAACCCATCGAAAAAAGTGCATGGGCAAGACCTCCAGTTTTAGCAATCTGAACTTGTGTGGGGGTTACAAAATGCTTGCCAAAAAGAAATAATTCTCGTGCCACGGAGAACTCTTCTTCAGTGTGCCAAGTGAATAATCTGTATGGATGCAACCCCAGTCTACCTTCAATCCTAAACCTTTGAATAGCTTTATTGCTCTCTTTCTCGTGATTCATAATCTCCATAAACTCATCCAAGGAGGCTCTTGCACTCAGAATGGTATCAAATTTTTTAACATCTAAAACAGAGCAAAAGACTTCCAAACTAGCTTTGCTATGTCTTATGAATATTAGTCCGTCCAAAGTAGCTTTGATCACCATCAAAGCTTTGTCGCACCTTAGTTTATGAAGCCAAATCAATTGCTTCATTTCTATTTCTTTCAAATATGACCTGTTATCAGAAATTAGAGAGTTGAATTTTCCCATGATCAAGACCAATGAATCTAACAATTTTTGAACCCAGGATATACAAAGAAGATCAGGGCGGTCCAGCAATTCACGAAAGCATGCAGTGACGTATTTTTGGAAGGCCTCAAGCCCTTCTTTTAGGGCTGCCATATTCTGGGGATGAGAGAAAGATTGAATGAACAAGTAATAAAATTAAATAACTAATTAGGGGGCAAAATATCCGATTGATTGTGAAAAATCAAAAAAAAAAAATGAAATCTAAAAACAAAAAAAAAAATATCAAAAGTATAGTAAATGTATGGTTGAAAACATAACAAATTGCTTACCGTAAAGAACCCAGAATTCTGAAAGACGACCACGATGAACTCAGAATTCACGATGAATCCAGAACTCTGAAAGACGATCACGATGAACCCCCAATTCTGAAAGACGATCACGATGAACCCAGAATTCACGATGAACCCATAATTCTGAGAGACGATTACGGTGAACCCAGAATTCTGAAAGACGATCACGGTGAACCCAGAATTCTGAAAGACGATCACGGTGAACCCAGAATTCTGAAAGACGATCACGGTGAACCAAGAATTCTGAAAGACGATCACGATGGGGAGAGAGAGAGAGAGAGAGAGTGAGGGCAGAAGAGGGCAACGGTGGGAATTTTCAATTTTTGAAATGTAATAGGAGCGAGAAGGGGTTTTTAGGAATCACACGAGGACGTCACCTCTCTCTCTCTATATATATATATATACCCAAAATGTTTGTTTGTAAATGATTACTTTGGTGAAAAAAAATAAAAATGTAAAACTTTGAATTTTAATTTTACTAAGCATATTAGTTTTAAAATAAAAATGTAACTTAAAACACGTATCAAGAGTGTTTTTGACACATATTACAGGCATATACACACATATTATATAACTTTGAGGCTTAGTTTGGATAAACATGAGAAATATATATATATATATATATATATATATATATATATGTATGTATATTATATAATAAGGGTTACAGATTACGATAAGAATTGCAGAATACGATAAGGATTAGGCCAACAGATTATGATAAGGATTAAGGACGACGTAGACCCTACGTAACATCCTGACCCAAGTCCTATAAATAGGGAGGGCTAATCGACGTTTGGAGGTAGACAAAAAACCCTAACTCAATATCTCGATTTCTCCAGGGAGATTATCATTCACACTGACTTATTCGTCGGAGCCTACTCCACCGGTAACACACCGGTGTTTGTAGGATCACTTTTTCTTCTCTTTATTCAGGAAGTCAGATCAAATCCGGGTTGCGCAGAATCCATCTTCAACAATAACTCTTTTATAAAATATTATAAGATGATAATCAAATGCCATTAGTTTCGGAATTATAAAAATATTACTTATTCACTATCATTTTCTCTCTAAAAATCTTCTCATTTTTTTAAGGATATCACACGAGGAATTTGGAGGGATTAGGGATGGCAAAGGAGCGGGTTTACCTAAATCCATCCCCGCCTCGTTTAATCATTGGCAAGTCCAAGCTCGCCCTGTGTCCCGCAACGAGTTGAATATTCATATTCATCCCTGCCCCATCGGAGAATGTTGTGCCCCGTGCCCGCCTCGCGAACAAAAATTTTCACTAACTTTATGATTTTTTAATGAATAAATCTACTAAATAAAATATGGAATTTCAAGATTTGCAGATTTATAATTTTTTTAAAAAATAAAATAATTGGCAAATTTTGTTTAAATTTAATATTTAATACAAGCAGAAATATTAAGAAAAACAATAAGCCCTCACCAGTGAGGATCTACACCATACTCACTATTGATGTGAACCAATAATAAATGGACATGTCATCTTTAATTACCAAATTGAATTTGATAGGTAAATATTCACTTACCAAATCAGATATGATGATTTGATTACCATTTATGATTTTATATTTAAAATAGAATATGTCAGTTTATTATTGGTCCACATCAGCGGTGAGTATGGTATAAATCCTCACTAGTGAGGACCTTAGTATTGTTCATATACATAATGTTATATATCACAAGAACATGTCTTCATCTGTGAAATTAATGAACCATAAATGCATAATTTACATTACAAATTAAAGAACAATTTGAAGATTGCAACTTAGAAAGCCAAAACTATATATAATTAGGGCTTAGCGTTGGAAGATAAAGAAAGATTGCCTAAACAGTACTGCCTAACTTTGCTCCAAGTTTTTGTTTCACCGCCAACCAAATGATATGTTAAGGCGAGAGCAACCACAAAGATTGTGTGACCAATTACAATATTAGAAACACAAGTCATGAGAGAGATAGTGTGTAAGAGAGGACAGATTACTTGATGCGCGGCTAGTATAGTATCACTTTAGTTAGGATTGAAACTTTTATATATATATATATATACACATATAAGTTATTAATATTTTATATAATATATATATTAAATAGAATTATATGTTAGCAGGGCGAGGCGGAGCGAGTGGATATGTATCAGAACCCGTCCCTACTCCGTGACCCATGATGGATTCAAAATTTATATCCATGCCTACTCCAATGGTATAAAAATTGTTTCTATATCCGTTATTAACGAAACGGTAAAAATTGCCAACCCTAGGAGGGATCACAATTTTTTAATTTTTTCTTCATTAAAAGTTATTCAAACACAATTTTCACTATCTTTCTTTTCTTTTTCTTCCCCCCCCCCCCCTTTCCCAAAATCCTTTCAAATCACTCAATCCAACAAACCCTTAGTGTAATGACCCGGTCATTTTATTCCTTTCCCTTTTTTCCTCAAATTTTGCGGATAAATTTTTTCCGTTGTTTTTTATTTTCTGTGGATGATTTTTTGTCGCTTAGTGTCATCTCGAATGCTCAGAATTTATTTCTGAGACTCTTTTATGTGAATTAACAACTTTCTTTGAGTACCGAGTCATTTTCGCATTTTTCGTTTTTGGACACTATGCGTTATTTCGTCTTTTCCCTATTCTGTCATTTTCCCTATTTCGTCTTATCTCCGTTTGTCAGTTTTTGGCACAACCTCACTTCTTGCGCTCGGAGTTGGTTTTTGACTTCACGTATCCTTATCGTGAGTGGTTTCCACGAAATACGTATCTTTACTTTTGCAAGAAAAGTACTATGGTTGCTCCCGGTGCCCATAAAGGCATAGATGCATAAAATCTTTGGAATTAATTTCATTTTTTGGGGTATTTTTCAGAAATATCTTTTGAAGATATTTTATTTCAGGGGCATCTAAGAAAATATCTTTTGGAAGATATTTTTATTCTAGGGCAGTTTCGCAGTTAACCCTTTTTGTAGGGCCCATTGTGCAATTAACGAAAGTTATTGCAAAATGTCTTATCTGGAGCCTTAATCCTTGTACGGGATTCATTTTCACTTTTTGTTGACTTGTAAATTCATAGAATTCCGTTCTGGTCGTTTTTCTCCAATTTTAGAGTTTCTGGACCCGGTTGCCGCCGAACTTGTTCGGAGCATAACTTTCTGCTCGGGACTTAGTTTTTGACGCCGTTTCTTTTGTTGTTCATATTTTCTCATTTTGAATCTTTTTCGTTCATGGAGTTTTGCTGTTTGAGCGCGTTTGTTCAAAATTCACTTTTCCGGACCTGGCGGGTCCCTTTCGGGGCACTTTTTGTGATTTACTATAAATAGGTGCCTTAAAGAACAAAAATCAGATTTTCTTCTTCTTCCTCCTCTCCTTGCACGACCAAAGGCAGCCATGGATGCCCATGGAGATGCCATCTTCTCTTTCTTCCTTTAACCTACTTTTCCTAAGTGAAAATCCTTCGGCCTTTGCATTTGTTGCTCGCCTCGTCGTACTCTACCATTACCCCTTATTAGAAACGATTTCTGACCAAATTTTGAATTTGGGATTTAGGCCAAGTTTGGATTTTCATGGGGCTTCTTGGAGATTCATATAGATCGTGTTGTCCCCGACAAAACCTAGGAGTTTCGTCAGATTCGGAGCCGTTTCGTTTTGATGGTTTTTGAGATTTTCATCTCAAATTGAGGTAGGGGGTGTTTTAGGATTATATTTGTATTGTATTGATGATTATATATGCTTATACAACTTGTATGCATGTTTTGTATAAATCTTGGAATTTAATTTTAATTAATTTCTTTATAAATGATTTAATGCTCAAGGATATGTATGACTTGGAATTGAATTGTAACATGCTATAAAATTTTGCTTGGATATGTTGGTTAACATATATTAAATTTGGCTCATTTGATTAAGAATTATAACTTTTATTTAATATTTATCTTTAGTGAAAGTGTAATTCACATGGTTGTATCAAGTATGAAATCAAGTTTTAATGTGGTATTTAAATAGGCCTTGGCATGTTCTTTAACATAGATTAAATTGAGGGCATTTGCAATTGTTTAAAAATTTAGAGGAAATTAATTAATTAGCTTGATTAATTTTGTTTTAAGTGCTTCAATCACTTAAATTGTCATTTGATGTTATATATGTGATGACCATGACATGCCCTTCAATATATATTAAATTGAGGTTATTTGGGATTAACTTGGAATTTAGAGAATTTAACAGTTTATGTCTAATTAAATTCTATTTTATTACTTCATAGATTTAATTGCATTTTGGAAGTTATTTTTATATTTAAATTATGGATTTGGATTTGGTGTATGTTCACTTGATTACTTTTGAGCATTGGATAACATAGTTGTTACTTTTATATTCATGAGAATATGTTTTTCCTTATTGAATAGATTGTTTCTATGTGTAAGGAATTGCAAACTTTGTATTTGACATTTTTCATGCCATAGTAGTTGTAGACTTTGAGCATGTATTGTATATGTTTCAAAAATTGGGTTGTGCTTAGTAAATGGTTGATATCTTGTATATACATGTTGATATATATATATATACGTTGTTGCACAATTTGTTGATTTTGGAAACTTGGGGATGTAGTTGTTGGCTACGGCTAGGACTTGGTTCTAGTACGGGGGATTGTCCCTCTATATAGTCTAGTGCGCACATAGGGAAGTTACCCATGGGCTAGTAACCCTAAAGTAACTATGTTGTCGGTCTGATCCGGCGTGACATCTGAGTATCCACTTTGTTTGATTTCGTATTTCATTTCAAGTTGATAACTAGATGATATCGTAACTTGTGGTTCCTTATTTGATTTTCTATTTTGAGCTTAAGATGTAACTTTGTGAAAGCATGCTTTGTGCGTTGTATTGGAAGTTCCATTGTCGGTTAAATTACATTGATATCATAAATTGTATTTTGATGTTCAAATGTAGTTTAGGAATGATCCTATAGATTCATTTTGAATATAGACGTTAGGTGGCATGACCCACTTTTGTTATTTTCGTATCTTGGGTTTCAATTTAAATACTTTGAAAATCTATATCTTGTTGCTTTGTATAACATGTTTCCATGTTGTTTGAATTGCATGAACAATGTGATTATGCTAGAAATGATCTAGGTAGCTTAGGATGCTCCCTGAGTCTCACTTGACATAGACGTTAGGTGGCATGAGCTCCTTTAACATGTTTCACCCTAAGGTAATAAAACTGTAAAACGCTAGGTCGATGCATGCTCACCTCCTACGAGTAGTTTTATGTTACTCACCCCTACGTTACTGGGGTATATTTCAGGTACAGGACTCAAGACTTGAAGATTTCATTGCCTTGGATCGTTTGGTAGCTTTATGTATCAAACTTGTATTCTTTGATTCTACGTATGTAAAGTGTACATAAGTACACTCCTTTTAATGCATTTTACATGTATGACATGAGGCCAAGGGCCATTAACTTGAAAGGTTACAAGTATGTTTCCTCTAAAACTCAAGTATTGCCATTGTAGTTTATTTGTGAGAAATGGAGGCTTTGTATGCTAAAACTTGTTAATGGAATGTAAAGAGGTTTTAGGCCATGTTGGTACATCTATTTTATCATATTTCATGCACTTGCATACTCACTTTGGCGAACAACACCATTCTTGATGAAACAAAAACTCTAAGTAGCATTTTTAGGGAGTTTTACCCTATTCTGTTCCAGGGGCATTTCGGGTATTTCACAATACATTTTTTTCATTTTTCCTCACGAATCACATATAAAACTCAATTTTGAGGGGGGTTTCTTCTTTGTGTTTTTTCAGAAAATGCCATATTGGCCTTCAAAAATTCATATTTGTCCGGAAAATCCTTGCTGCCAAGTTTTGCAGATTTTTAGTGCAAATGTACTTGGTACTATTCATCGACTTTTTTTTGAAAAGTGTGACGACCGATCCGAAACTTCCGGGGGTCTTGTGGGTGTATTTTAAGATTGCATTTTCAAATTAGGTAATTTAAAAACCTCCCGAAGCCTTATTTCCTTTCTTTGGGCAGCAACTCGGAGAAATTTTTACCCCCTTGACCAGATTTTCTTGGGGGCATTCTGGGCATTTTACAATGCATTTTTTTTTTTTTTTTTCGTTCGCTATCGGGGTAGGAAACTTGATTTTAGGGGAGGTTTCTTCTTTGAGTTTTTCCAAAAATGTCCTTTTAGATGCCCGTTTTTACACTCAGTTGCAGCAGTAGTGGGTTGACGGCACTGTAGCTGTCACGGCCTTCGTCGGGCCGCCGCAACGTCGATTTTATTTTTGACCTTTCTCCCTCATCCGGACTCCAAATTAAGTGAATTTTTTTTTAAAATTGATTAATTTTTCATTTTCTATCCAACGGTGTACTCGGTTGCACCCATATATTTTTAGATAATTACTAGTTTACCCCTTTTAGCTTTATTGCTCGTTTTTCTTTGTTTTGTCGTTTCTCCTTCGTCCGGAATCCGAATAATGAAATTCTTGAGTCCTTCATGATTAGTTTTTCATTGTCTTCCCAGTGGTTTGCTCGATAGCACTTGAATCCACTTTTTTGCAAAATGACCATTTTGCTCCTAGGTTCCTTTTTGTTCGTTTTTGAAACGAAACTTCCGCATTTGTTTTCCTTTGGGTTCCATGACCTCATTGAGGGTCACATTGGTGTCTTAGAGATGCATTGTATCTCTAGAGACCATTGTTTCACCTTTCGCTTTCGCATTTCGAATCCGTTATCGGGTCATCTTTTGGTCATCATTGACGCACCGGGTTTACAAAACTTGGGCCGTCACACTTAGGGTGTGTTTGGTAGGGTTGATTTGGAGAGATAGGGAGAGAAAAGAAAAAAGAGGATAGTGTGAGAGTATGTTTGGGTAACTTGATTGGAGAGAAAAGAGAGGATAGGGAGGGATAGCTATCCCTCTCTATCCCTTATAAGCTTTCTCTCATAATTTTAGAAGATAGGGAGAGATAGGGAGGGATAGTAAGTTGTAAATTCTTAATACCAAAAACACCCTCCACAAATCAATATAAAGAAAAGTTATTCCATTTATGTCCTAATTTTGTTTTCATCCATTATTTTTATTTTTTACTTTTGTTTTTACCCATTGTATTGAACTATCACAAAGAAACATTCCAAATATCCTATGTGAGATTTTGGAAATGGATAATATGTGAAGTGGTTATGAAAGGGTAGGATAGTAATTTGGTCACTATCCTTTCTTTTCTTTTCTCTCCTCTATCTTATCCAAATAAGAATAATTATCCTTTCTTTTCTTTTCTCCCCTATCTATCCAAACACGAATTAAAATTATTACTATCATTTCTTTTATTTTCTTTTCTCTCATAACTAATACTATCATTTCTTTTCTTTTCTCCCATGTTTATCCAAACACACCCTTATTAGGCTTTATTTGGATTGAGGGATTTGGAAAGAAAGGGAAGGATATTGAATAGGGTGTTTGGATGGGAAGAATAAAAGAGAAAAGAAATGATTGGGAGGGATTTGGAGGGATAGCTATCCCTCCAAATCCCTCATTTGGAATCCCTCCAAAATTTACAAGATTTGGAGGGATTTGGGGAGAAATGAAGCAAATTACAGAAGGGGCAAGAGAGTTGAGAGACAGCTGGCTGAAGCTTTGCGAACGGTGACCGAACTGGAACAGCGGGTGATGGAAACTAATAGATATGGGTTTTGAATTTTTTAACAATCTGAAATGATATGCGGATATGGGTGTTTAGCTTTTTTTTTTTTTTTTTAGGGGCGTGCTAGAGTCTTTCGACCCAAGGGGTTGGATAGTCAAACTTTCATTGGTGCTGACCGAATATGAAATCGGCCCTTAGTGAATCAGGCGACTGCTGGAAGGCAAGGATGACTCCTTCCTTCAGGTTCTTCAACGCCTCAATAAAGAGGACTTTCGACAACAAGGGCTGGAACTTGAGAAGGGAACAACAAAAATTTTTCAAGCGTTCTTCTATTCCAGATTTTAGAATAAACGGAGGAGACAAAACAAATTGTCCAAGCGTCCATCTAATCCAAGAAAAACTTATAAAAACAAAATGGAGGAGACACGAGATCCAAGCGTCCACTTTATTTAATAAGAAGTAGCCTTATACAAAAGTACAAGAATAAAAATTCTATTCTAACACTAGTCCTATGGAAAAAGAGAAGTACAAATAAAATTACATTGTAATAAAATGCAGTAAGAATAGAAATTGCAGAAACAAGAAATTTGTTGTGGCTGGGGATCTTTTGCACAGAGCCATCCAGCGTTATTTATAGAAGATTCCATCAGCGGTTGAATTCAAACTTGTCTGTTTGAATTCAAACTTGTCTGAAACTTATCCAAAGTTTTGTCTCTACGTAGGAAAAACTCAACTGCAACTCATTTTTTGTAAAAATATATAATAAGTAAATTATATCTCTCCAATCAGCTTATACCATGTGTTCCAAAGATAAGTTTTACATATGCGAATAAATTATTGTCCACATGATCAATCATTATTCACTAAACTATCACCATAATTCTTATTGCACTATGAACCTTCTTAGTTTTTGTCACATAATCATAAATTGAATATTAACATATAGTGCAAATAGCCAGGTTGCCCAATAAAAAATAAAATTTTATTTCAGGGTGCAAACAATGGGTTTTGATTTTTACAGTCGCACAGAGAAAGAGGGAGGCTGAGAATGAGATGGAGGCTATTGGGGAGGCTGAAATATATATATATATATATATATATATATATGTAATTTGCAGTTAGAGAGAGAGAGAGAGTTGCAAAACAAGAATTACAGACCTTGATTAGTTGATTTTAGAGAAAAAAAAAATTAAAATAAAACCCATACGAGAATAGAGAGATGGACACACACACACACACACACACACACACACACACACACACCCACACATATATATATATATATGTAGTTTGGTTTTGATTTTTGGAACAATCTGAAATGATCTGCCGATATGGGTTTTGATCTTCTGATTCTTGTAGATTTTGTAGTTCCAGTTGGAGAGAGAGAGAAAGGAGGATCTGTGAGAACGATGGAGGCGATTGGGAGGCTGAAATGATTTTGCCCTACTAACCCTACCAAAAAAGTTAAGATGGTAATTTCATTATTATCCTTTCCCTTCTTTTCTCTCATATGTGTTATCCAAACAACAATATTGTCAATTCCTTATCTATCCAAACATGAATATAAATTATAGTTATCATTTCCTTTCTTTTCTTTTTTCTTATAATCTTTTCATATTTTTTCTCTTCTGTGTATCCAAACGAAGCCTAAATTTAGAGTTCTTCTCTCCCGTGACGGAGTTGTCTCAGTTTACCTAATAATGCTTTATGATGATGTATTATACACAGAGTGGAGGGCAAACAAATTTATCACGAATTAGAATGTTTACGTGATCTTTTTATTGAGATTATAAATGTGATGGCTTACATCTCCCTAATTTTTGTTGTTCTCCCTTAACAAAACTTGAGTCATTGTTAATAATCTTCATTATCAAAATTTTAGCTATTTTAAAAAAATTTAATAAATCAAAGTCTGAATCTGAAATATAAATAGAGCAGTAAATAAATCTAAGTAACAAATGAACTAATAAAAAAAAATTTAAAAAAAAATTAAAAAATTTATGGCACGTAATCAGGAGGAATTGAGAAAAACTTTGAATTTTAGTTTTATCAACATTAGTTTATAAATAATAATACAACTAAAACATCATGTCTATTTTTGACAGATATTGCAAACTTATAGTTGCAGGTAATCGAAAGGTAAATAAAATTTATATTCTCAATTAAAATTAGTTACACAATACTAAATTAATCTTATATGCATGCTATGCAACTTTTTAATTTAGAATTTATCTCTCCCACGTGCGTATACTCAAAATATTCATGCAAGGCCCGCTTACTTAATGATGCTTACTGGAAGGTTTCACATATAACATGGGCAAACAAATTTACGCAAATTGAATATATTTTTTTTCAGGTAAAATATTATTTTATTTTTACTTTGTTTGTATTTGATAAGGGTTTGCGTTGAGGTTGAGGTCAAGTCCATCGGGTTAGTTATACAAAATAACTTGCCAAAAATTTATGAATAATTTATTTTTGTTAAATTTTAAGATTTTTTTTCCTTGGTAAATATTTTACGACAACCAAACACCAGAAAATAAAAAAATATTTTACGTCCAAGCAAACGGAGCTTAAGTGCCACTAGTTTTTGTTGATTTCTATTATCAAAACTTTAGCTATGTAAAAAAAATCAATAAATTAAGTAGCCTGGATGTGAAATATAAACATTAAAATAAATAAATCTAATTAACAAATGAACTAATAAATAAATAAATAAATAAGGCAAATAATCAAGAGGAATACTTGTGGCAAAAAACTAATAAATTTGGTATAACAAAATCAATATAATTAAAGGATTAATACACGGGAAAAGAGAAAAAGTATTCATGAACTGATTTACAAACAGCTACATTGTAACAATTCAGAAATGCATTCACTGTAATAAAAAAAAAAAATTTAAAATACCAATCAATTCATGAATTTCTAAAAGGACCTATTCTATATCAATTTATTCAATTAGGAGACGAAAATTCAAGACAAAGCAAAAATATTAGTCTTAAAAATGTTAGAGAGAGTGTATTATAAACAAGCATATTTATGTATTCATACAGACTATACAATATTATATACATTTTAATAATTATTCTTTAATTTATTAACATGAGGTGGGAATATAACCATAAAGTAATTTATCATATTATCACAATACACTAAGTAGACAAAATCTTAGTCAAGTCAGTCAATAACAAATGATTGTAAAGTCTACTACTAAGTCTTAAATTAATTTTTAAGTCTTGGTGGACTTTAATAAATAAAATCAAAAGTTTCTCTTTTCACTCGTAATATTTTAGAAGATTGCATTTACATTTCTTAGGCCTAGCCCATGTTTATGGTGTTGAGATACGGTGCAACAGAGCACAAATATTGTACTCGGATGGCTCGTAACTCAGACACGTGTAAGTTATGGATCATTCGAGTAATGAACACGGTCCAATATATAGTAAAATACATGTGCTCTATTGCACTGAATACGGGCTCATGTTTAAGATATGTACATATAATTATATATATACATATAATTATTTATTGAGATGGAATATAAGAAATAATATTCTAACAGAACCACTTACTTTGAAAAGTGATGTGAATGCCTACTTTGTTAACTATATGTTCCAACTCTTGCACTTTGTTAATATTATTCTTTTAATTCAATATTTTCAGACCCAGTTAATGTTTAGTCTGTTATTATTTTCAAGGTTTAAAATTATAGATAATTTTTTTGAAGAAATATAAGGAAAAAAATTATCGTGGCTAGCAAGCTATATGGTATTATAACTCAACTTTTACTATGTTATAAAATGGTGAACATATTTATAAGTATAAAGTTTTTTGGTTTTTTTTTTAAAAAAAAAAAAACAATTTTATACATTTTCGTCTAAAAACTGCAAAATATAAAGAAAATAGATGAATTGGTTCTCTAAAAAGTTGATAAAAATCCAATCTAATGCTACAACTATGTGTCCTTTTGTCAACCATTCATATTTGATGTTTCTGTAAAAAAAAAATTAGAAATTATATTTGATATTGACATTTTTGTATGCACTCGAAGTGACCTGGTGCAGGAAATACAAAGACCAAGTCAAGACCCTTATATATATATATATATATATATATATATATATAATATTATCAAGTTGATGGCTTGTGATCATCAACATTAGTTATTTTTCAACCTAATGTTTTATTTTTTATTTTTTTAACTTTTTGTTTGATTGTAATGTCTGGTCTTTCAAAACATCTCATAATTTATTATCGAGTACATACCAATCTAGCTCACATGCAACGAGCAAAATAATATATTGAAAGAGTATAATTTATTAAAAAAAATTTTAAATTAAGTAATGAGAGGCATGCAAGATGCGAGCACTGTCCTAAACTTGGTTGGTCTCCTTAATACGGCTCTAAGATACAACTCATGTCCATTTCTCAAGGCATGTTCAAAGAGAGATAATTTGTATCAGTTTTGTCTTCAAAGTTGCCCCAAACACAATATAATATAGTCTCATAAAAAAATAAAAAGATAAAGAAAAAAATAAAAAGATAAATAAGTAGTTTTTCTAAGAATAGTAAGGTGTGAGTGAGTACCAACTAGGAAAAAAAGAATAGTAAACTCAGAACCTTACACAACTCTTAACCCAAAAATATCACACATTTGGGTTATTAACTTTTTGTATATAGGTGCACATGGTTCCGGTTCCGATTCCCAACAGTTCCTATGAATTAGAGTCGAAATAAGAATAGAAATCACTGAGACATAAAACCAGAACATAATCGAACTGGTTCTATGATTCTGGTTTGGGGGAGGGGGGGAAGTCAATGTATAGTAACAAAAATTAATGTACAATAGTAAAGGCTATAACAAGCAAACCGAAAAACAAAGCCTAATGTCACGGTTCTAGAGATTTGGCGCAGCGGCACGGCTCGTGCGGCACCAAGGCGTTGCTTCAGCTAGTGTAAGTGCCTTGGTTAGCCACCATAACTTGCCTTCCCAATGATACATGCTGACAAGTTTTGGCCTGCCTTAGCCTCGTCAGGGAAACGGCTCTAACTCTCGACCAGTTTGTGCAGGATGGCCAACTTCCTTATTCATAGTCAAGTCCACGACCAGCGACAAACATCTCGAACTGAATCAAGTCGACCTGCCAGAACTCTGAAGAGGTACCATCCTGTGGTACTACACGTCCCTTCTGTGATACCCCCTAATTTTGGAACACGGGTTGATCAAATCCGCGCACAAAATCAAGGGATATCAAAACAATTTAAGTATTTAACAAGCACAGAATACAAAGATGAATAATAAAGAAGAAATAAACCGCTGAAGAAAACTAATAAATAAATATTACTTAATGATTCTCCAACAATTACAATTCGGAAATCCCATAACTCAAGGACCCCTTAAAACATTATCCAATAGTCCAATACTATTTAAAAGTACACAAGATGAATAGACGAATGACAGTCTCCCAGCTGCGGATCCTCAACCTCGAGACTGGAACCTCTAATAACCTGAAAAATAAATCGTGGGTTAAACCCTACGAGCAAGTTCACTCTACCAGGCCTCTGAAAACCAATAAGCAGATCATCTCTGATCAAAACCAAACCTAATAAAGTTTTAACTTTAATAAAGCACGATATACATGTCTATATATAATTATATATACTATACTAATCACATCCATTAATAGGTTTATTAAATTTCCATACCTATTAAATAATTATTAAAATAATATTCATACCTAGACCAATCTACCATTTCATTTTATAAAAACTCCTTTGACCTTAATCCCATCCTAGTCAGTTGTTTAATCATTTAAACAACAAATTATAATAAAAGAAATACTCTATTTAATCCCAACCCGATAATGATTTTAATTGTTTAAATCACATATCCAAAATCCAAGTTTTGACAAATCATCCACGTCTTCCCCAATATTATTTTATTAATGGAAAATAATACACTAACCAGTAAGTACTAAACTATTCTCATTTAAGAATATCTAACCCTAATCCAATCCATACATACAACAACCATAGATGATATTTTAATCATCTAACACATAACAACGTAATTATGCTTTGGCAAATCAACCATGCCATTGTAAATATTTTTATTTATATATTGGCAATTCAACCATGCCTCCATAAGTATATTTATTTATACATTGGCAATTCAACCATGCCTCCGTGTATGTATATTTATACATTGGCAATTCAACCATGCCTCCACAGGTATATTTATTCATACATTTAATTAGCAATTCATCCATACTTTCCATATATGTATTCTATTCATACAAATATTTAGGTAATATATTTAATCATTTGACAATTCATCCATGCCCACACTTTAACCATGAATTAACTTTAAAATTAACAATACGCTAAATCATACATAGCCATCACATGCATATTATACGCATATCATTAATTTAACAACCAGCCTATTAAGATATGCCAAATAAGAATGATAATATTAATCATCTTAAATGATTTTTATATATATATACCTACACATATGTTATTTAATGTATATATGTGTTTAACACCTTCTTTAATAATCCTTGATTATTTAAAATCAATATACATACATACATACATACATATATATATATATATATATATATATATATATTCATCATTCCATACAACTCATAGACAAATTAAACTATATATACACATATATAAATAATTATATATATATATATATACACATATATAAATAATTATATATATATATATATATATATATATATATATATATATATATATACACTTCCTTCCATAACAAACTATTAATTTATTATATTTACACAAATTAGTGCAACTAAATATGTCAGAAATAGTTTCCTTTAAATACTCCATATTGGTTTAAATAGTTTTCCGATACCGTCTCACTAAAACGTAAATATCTCTTATTAGGATAAGAATCTGATAATGAAATTGGTACCATTGGAAAGAGGACGAAAAATCCTTGAATTTGAGCTCAAGAATGACCCAATTTCGATTTAAAATAATTAAGTTATGACCTTTTAAATTTTGAGTAACAAAACAAGAATAATAATAGGTTGAGCTCAATGGTTACTGTGAGCGCGCCCACACCGGATTATATCATTGAGCTCACACAAATGCACCACACCAGATTAGCTCACTTGAGCTCACATGTATGCATCCACACCTAATTATCTCACCGAAGCTCACATGTATACACCCACACCAGATTATCTCACATGAGCTCATATGTACCCATCTACACCACATCAACTACCCATGAATCAAGACCCATCAGAGGCCCAGATTCCATGTGCACCGTGATAGCATGCGCCGCATCACACCGAATTACTAACCTATTCTTTTTATGCCGCCGCTACAGAACCTCATATTTGTATATATATATATATATATTTGCCCAGAATATATATAAATAATTCTAAATAATTCCAGAAAAATATTAAACAACTCTACATTTTTTTTAAAAAATTACAGAAAATTCTCAAAAAATTCTATAAACCCTAAATAATTCTCTTGGGTCAAAGATCAAGCATAAACAGTTGATATTAAATATATACAACCTATATACATAATTAAAATCCTACAATTCCAAAAAATAAAAATAATAATCAATCATGCTTTTAATACTTCAATTTAATCATGATTTAACCAAATAAAATTAACTTAATATTTTTGTTATTAACTCCCTTCTAACCATGATTTAAATTAACAATTTAATTAAATTAAAGCCTTAATACTCAAGGTGAAATCCTTATGGGTTCTAAGAGGAAAGATAGAAAAAACTCGCCTGAAGGTTTCGAAACGAAACCGACGCTTTAAGCTTAATTATCTCTTCCAATTCCGACGTCCTCCTTTTCAGATCCGACCTCCTCCTTGTCAGCCCTTCTTCTTCCTCTCTCTCTCTGTCTGTTTTATTTTTCTAACGTGTAAAACCTTTAACCCTAAAGCCTTATGTGTATTTTTATACACCTTAAATTCCAAATCCTATTCCAACTAGTATTATGAATTAAAATAATAATCTTTAAATAATTTATATCTATAAACATATATATATATAAATACATATTCCTTCCATAATTAACTCATTAGTTAATTAAATCATATATACTTATAAATATCAATAAATATATATCTATATATATATCTTTCCATAACAATTATTAATTAATTATATTTATATATAATTATATATATATATATATATAATTGATACAAAAGTGATCATTTAAATAATTAAATAACCACGGACCTTCATTAATTAACCCAATAAGGTTTCATACAAGCCCAAGACCACATCTTTTGGTCCAACTTTCCTTAAGCCCAATCCAATTAATTTAAATAAATAAGATAATTAATTAAATACAGAAATTAAAATAACTAATTACATGAAGCACATAAACAAATAAGAATTTACAACTAAGTCATATAATATCAATAAAATCAACACACCAATAATTCAATCAATAATCAACCACACAAACAATCAATCATTATACATAATCACGAAATATAACTTAATTAAAATAAGATAATTAATTTAGCACTCAATAAAATAAAATAAATCATTGAAAAATAAAATAAAATAATTAATCCTAATTAATAAATCTTTTAAAATTATCGGGGTATTACACCTTCCCTGGAACCATTTCCCAGTCAATCTGTGCTCTTTACCAAACAAATTGTGTGTCTTATGCTCATGGGTCGTTAGGAATCACAACGTGACACTAAGCCCAACAACAGACAACAGAGAGCAACATACGCTCTACAAGCAAACACAACACAAGGCAACTAGCCATACAACCAAACCCAACACAAGGTACTTGGGCCACATTTTTAGCCGAACAAGTATCAATAGGCATAAATATATATTTTTAGTAAATATAGACACATATATATTAGTAATTATATAATTTTAAAAATAATATAAATAATTGTTAGAAAACAGTTTCGGTTCCGATTTCAGAACCGAAACTTTTGGAAGCGGAATCAGAACCGAAGTACCGGTTCTTTGTGCACTCCTATTTTTGCTTAGACAATAAAAATATATATATTTTAGTCCCTAAAAATGATAGAGAAAGGGGGACATTGTAACTGATGGGTTTAAGAGGTGAAATAATGTAATTAATTATTAGACAATAATGATCAATGAAACTTTTATTAAAAAAGAAGAAAAATGTTAAAGAAACAAAGAAAGGAACTTACACTTTTACTAGTATATAATAGATATATATATATATATATATATATATATATATAGAGAGAGAGAGAGAGAGAGAGAGAGAGTGTGTGTACAACAAATGGGACTATTACTACCTCCGTCCCAAAATAGAGGTCCATTTTTAAAAATTGAAGTTTTTAAGAGGACATATATTTAATGCATTGTTCCCTTTTAAAATTACCGATTTATCCCTTCTAATTTAAATATACACTATATAATTACAAAGTTTGAATTTTTAAAAAAGATAAAGGACAATGATGAAAATATAGAATTTATTTACTTTGACTTTTTAAATAGGACAACTAATTTGAGACATGTAAAAAGAAAAAAAAAAGACTACTAATACGGAATGGATGGAGTATTAATTTTTTTTGGGATTGGGGTTGTGGAAACATGAACCATGGAATTTGTGGGTATTAAATATTTATTGGGAGTTAAAATTTGATGAGGTGAACATGAATCATTACGTGTTTGATGAGGCTCTTTAATGAAAAATTGTAAGATTAAAAATATCAAGAAATAAAGAAAATATATGAAAATACAATGAGATGGCTATCCAGGGCTCTTATGGGAATACGAAGACTCGCAGCACTATTAAAAGAGCTCTCTTATGAGTAAGACTAACTTTTTAATTTATTTTTATTTTTAAGGACTAAAATCATAAAAAATTTCTCTTATTTTTAAAATTTATCAATTAAAAAATTATCATATTACCTCTTAATGTTTTAAAAAAATTATCATATCATTTCCTTTTCGTTGCAATTATGACACTATAATTTTAGTTTAATAAAATATTAATATACTGTCAAAAATATTATTATCATTTCCTAACAATTTAACCGTTCCACGCGAAAAGAAGACAGCATTATAGTTTTTACTAATTTAGTAAGTTGTTTGATAATTGAAAGAATTATATGACTTTTTAAAGACAAGAGAGAAGTCTTATGAATTTAATCCTATTTTTAAATGTTCGTTGCCAAGAAACTTGACTTTTTCCTAAAAAAAGGGTGAAGAATTAGCAATGGATTCTCGAGGCCTTTCCTCGATGCCTTACTTTAATAAGACCCGTTACTTGGGATCCGAAAGTAACGTCAGCTCTCAAAAGCCACAATTTTCTACTACTTTTTTTACTAAAAATAATTTTAAGTAATGTTGTCCTAATTGTCACTCTTAATATTAAATATATGAGAAATATATAATTGCGCAAATTATATTGATGACATAGTATTATTAGTTTATTAAATATTGATGTGTAATGATAAGACGTATTGAAATAAAATATTTTTATTTATTTGGCAGGATATAATTGATTTATTGTACATGTAACGACGTATTAAAGGTGCTGATTTTTTTTTTTTTTTTTTAAATATACATTGATTTTTTAGTTTACATTTTAATTCTTGTTATTAATTCCAATGGACCAGTTTTTTCCTATTTAATATCATTCTTTACAGCCTCCCGATATTACAGAATCAAATCTCTCATGAGCTTTCTTGTCTTTTGCATTCAAATCATATAATTCAACTGTGATTCTAAGTATATTAGAATAAGATGTTGATAAATTATTTTTATTTTTATTTTTATTTTTATGGGTTTAGTTAGGAAATGAAAATAAATAAATATTTTTTTGAAAACTTTTTATGGGTTTGGATAGCAGGGGAAAAGAAAATTTTGTGAAAAGTAACTTTTCATAACTACCTAACTTTCTCACAAAAAATTTCTACAAAAAAACACACTAAAATTTTGCCTTTTTGAGAAAAATAAATTGTACCCCTCTTTTTATAATAGGTTTCACCCTATTTAAAACATAAAATGGTAAATTTTTATTTTTATTTGTTTTGAAAAAATTTAGGGAGACAATATTCTCACTCCACTTTTCTCCAATTGCACTTTTGTCTTGTCAAAAGAGACCTAAAATCTAAAAAAAATGAAAGGTCAATTTTGTAATTTGAATAATAATAATAATTTACTTATAAAGTTAGAATTATAATTGTCATTTCTTTTAAAATGAAGTCTAAACGTGAAAAAGTGAAGAAGTGAAGAGTAACCAAAATTTAATACTAATCAAACACAAATGTAATTTTTTTTTCTCATTTTCTTTCACTTTTACTTTCCACTGTCAATTTTTATCTAAGCAAACACGCCCTCTATGATTTTTTTCTTAGAAAATGTTACATTTGCATTGAGTTAGGAGTTCTAAATAGCAAATTGATCTAGTTTAAAAGTTTATTTTTTATTTTGGTTGAATTAAGAAAAGTATTACATATACACTGGAAATCATTGTTTCGATCCTTTTTAAATCAAATAATTCATTCGCTAAAGAAATTGAGCAAAATATTGAAAATCATTCTAACTCAGTTTTTTTTTTTTTCTTTTTTTTTTAATTGTTCAAATTTGAACGAAAGAAATAAACATAATAAAATTTAGGTTTGTAAGAGAAGAGAATAATTTGGTATTGATTCCAAGATGACTAGTATTTTACTGGTGTGCTCACTTTGATGGGTTTCTTCTATAGTTCTATATTCTTACAATTTTTCAAAAATCAAACTGAATTCCAAAGCTTGAACAAAAATAATAAAAAAACTAAAGTTTAGAGTGAGTCCAATATGTTACTAATTTTATCAAATTAATGGATTATTTGATTAAAGAACGATAATTTGGTATTTAGGAATAAGAGTGAAGGGTGCTTTGGACCGAAGATGTAATATTTGTTTAATTAAACCAAAACACGATAAATGGGTTTATGAAATTACTCCCCAAAATCCTTTTTTTTTTTTTTATTTATGATTTTCAGCCTCTTTCCTGCTTTGAATGTGTATATATAAGGAATGTGTATATATAATGGACTTGAACGGTTATAAGGGTATATATGATATTTTGTATTTTTACTAAGGCATACGGGTCACGTGCCATTACTTAACGTTAACTATCATATGGTCAACTAACGGACTTTCATTTTTTGCAATAAATAGGATAATATAGGGGGTTAAATGTATTCTTTAAAATTCAGGGGGGGTGTTTTGGAAAAGAGAAAAAAGTACAAGGAGTTTAGTTGGAAACGTTACTAATTTGATGTTTGAGAAGATGAATGAGCAAAGTTGCAAACGTTACAATGTCATTTCACTTGGGTTAATTGTGGGGTTGGAAATGACCAAAATTCCAAACTTGTCACCTGTTTTATTAAATAGAATAGTTTTTTTTTTTTTTTTTTGATAACCCAGAACTCCCCACGAAGCGGTCCTTACGGACCCCAACATGTGGCACCAAACTGGAGGTGTAGAACTGCCTCCACCATACACCGGGTGAGTCGAGAGAATCTTAACATAGGAGAAGGCTCGAACCTGGGCCGAGTGATGACCCAAGCCAACACCTTACCATCACTGCTAGGCCCCCGGGGGCTAAATAGAATAGTTTTGTTCATTTTGACGAGGGCATTTTTTTTCTTTTTTAATGTTAAAAAGGCCAAATACTATTAAGGGTAAAGTGCACTAAACTCCTTGTACTTTTTTCTCTTTTCCAAAAAACCTCCCCTGAATTTTAAAGAATACATTTGACCCCCTATATTATCCTATTTATTGCAAAAAATGAAAGTCCGTTAGTTGACCATATGATAGTTAACGTTAAGTAATGGCACGTGACCCATATGCCTTAGTAAAAATACAAAATACCATATATACCCTTGTAACCGTTCAAGTCCATTATATATATACATTCCTTATATATACACATTCGAAGTTGGAAAGAGGCTGAAAATCATAAAAATGTAGGATTTTGGGGAGTAATTTCATAAACCCATTTTCTTATCATTGATAATTGGAGTGTTGGTGTGTAAATCTGGGAATGAGGTAGCTATTTATGCTATTGAGTGAAAGATATAGAACTTTATAACTTGGGTATAACCATCAGGAAGTGAAGTTTTGATTGGATCCAATAATACAATAATAGGGGTCGATTCAGAACCGAAAATCTAAAAATCGGTTTTTGTAAACCAAGGTTGTGATAGCTTCACATCCGTAGCCAAACACTATTCTTCGTTCTGTGGAACCGGGCCGTAGCCAAACACTATTATTCGGTCTGCAGAACCTGAACCTGAACTCTGCAAACTTGGTTTTAGTAAACCAAGGTTGGGATAACTCCACATCCGTAGCCAAACTCCGCTCTTCTTCTTCACTGTCAACGCCGGCGAGGACCACAATCTGCTGCCGACGGCAAAAAAGAAGATCTGAGGTCCAGAATGGAGAATCGAGACCACAACAAGTCAATTAACAGCCCTCTGCAAATCTCTCGGCTACAGCAAAGAACCACACTTAGTTTCAAACGAAGCCACCGACAACAAAATCAGTCACAACGGCGACTACACACGACAGCCACCGGCGTCAGCAAACGGAGGGGTCGTCGGTGGGCTACACAGCACATTCAATCTCTGCAAACTTCGGATCTGCACATTGGTTCCCGACGAAGGCACAGTGATGACAACAACTCCTCGTCGACAGTCTAAAAATGGTCGTCGATCAAGAAAAACGTCCACAACATAATTTCAACCGCAAGCCGAGTTCGTCGACGCATGGTGATCTCTTCACGAACTAGTACACACCTTAGCACCGCGGTAGCAACGTTAATGGCCGGATCTCTTCACGACCTAGTACAAACCCAGCAATCATGGTTGAGAGAGAGAAATTGGAAGCAAGAGGGAAGGAAAATTACTGGAATTTTCAGACCGAGAGTCAACATAAGACTTGTTAGCCATATTGTTAAGCACTATTTTGGTACTTTTTGGCGCGAGAGAAGGACACGTTTGGCGCCCATTAGATACAACCGATGTTATTGATAAGGTTAGGTGTGTACGTGTCGCTTCTTTATTAGTTCTAGAGATTACAATGCCACATCATCATCTGTTGAACAAAAATACCACGAAGACGATGTCCTTCAATTAAGGGCTAAAAGGTAACTTCATTTTTCTGTTAACGGCTGCTTCACGGCTGGTCACTGAGTGCAACAAATTGATAGTTTAGGAATTTTTGCTTACTTTAGGTGGGTTTTTTGCAATAGGGTCATAGTTTAGAGGGGTTTAGTGCACTTTACCCCTACTACTAATAATATCATCTACTTTTATTTATTTATTTATTTTTTTAATAAAATAGTAAAAAGGAAGATAACTTGAATTAGGAGGGTTCAAATACTTCCAGATGCTCACAATTTTTAAAACACATGTACACGATTAAAAATATCATAGTGTCATCGGGTAGCGATTTACTAAATGCATACAATCTTCCGCCACCATGTCCAGCCGCTGGTAGAGTGTCCCCAAAAAAAGAGGCCCCAAAGGAAGGGGAACACCATTGGCTATCTTGACAGCCACCTGACACCATCGACCCAATGATGCATCATTTGGAATCCATGAGAATACGCACTTGGACAACCAACACAATACATGAGCTACCAAATTGGTAGGATGCCTAATCTTGTCCCAATCAAATAAAAGACGCTTCGATTTGTCTGGACCCTTGAAAGAGGGTTACAGATCCTTAAAAAAATACCTTATCCAAGCGTTAGTAGTACTCTTCCTTCTCATTTTGCTCTTCTCGGCGCTTATCACACCACATGGACCAAAGTACGACCCAAAACTTTTAATCTTCTGCTGCCCTTTCTTAAGGACCTCGAGCATTGTTTAAGGAAAAAAATGGCAGGCCCGTGGTCGCTAAGAGGGTCACCCAAAACGGCGAACCATTCCCAAATCCAAATTGTGTGGCCCAATTTCGGCAACCGACAATGGAGTAGATTGGGTCGCAAAAATGGGCCTAAATTGCTTAAAAGGCCACAATTGGACTTGCTATACCATGTCAAATATTTAATTAACATTTTAAAATCAATTGTCAAATATTTATACACACACACACATAATAATTTATATTTAAACTTTATCAAGGATATATACAAAATTACTTCGAAATTAGTAAATTTTTAGTAATAAATTAATCATTTTTAAAAAGGGTAGTTATAAATTTTAATTTTTTTTTTATTTATCAAAAATTGATACTAATAAATAAATTAAACTAAATGGTATAATTAAAATTTAGATAAGAGAAAAGATAATAAAAATAAGGATTAAAATTATAAAATCCCTATTAATTTTAAATTTTAATCATAAAATCTCAACTCGTTTAAGAAAATTCTTACACTTTAAAAAATTGATGACATTACCCCAATAACTGTTAATGGAGCTATAAAATGATAAATTTAACCTTGCTATTTAATATTAAATTAAAAATTATCTTTTCAAATTACAAAAAATATGTTTAAGAGGGGTGAATAATAAATTTAAAGGGTATTTTTGTAATTTTAAAAATAGTTTTTAGTTTTAATTTTAGTGTATAAGTATATACTCTCTCTGTCTGAATATAAGTGTCGCTTTTGGGGAGGAGTAATTTTTATCGGGACATGTGAAACATGCCTGTTTGTCTAAAAAATTACTAACTTGCCCTTTTAGTTTTGAGTATATAAAATTCAAAAGACATATCTGAAAAGCTGTGAAGTATATTATTTTAAAAAAGTAAGTGAATTATTATTTTAGGACATATCAAAAAAAATAAAAATAAATAATAAATGACAGTTATCTTGAGACGAGATGAGTATAAAAAAAATCTCCCAAGCCCTAATATGCAACCTTCCCTAATATCTTCTCCCCTCTCATAATACCTTCTCTCTGACGGCGAAGATCGAGGATGGCCAATGATGTTAAAGTCGGAGTCGGAGTCGGAGTAGGCGTCGACGGCGTCATTGGTTCTCGTCATCGATGATGATCTGGTACTTGCTCCACCTTTCCCTTTGTAATATGTATGTGTGAATATATTTTTTCCCCCTAATTGACAGTAAGTGTGCACGCGCGATCTTCTGCATTGATAGATAGCTTCCTATCTAAGAATTTCTATTTCAATCGAACCCAAATTTTTTTTTAATTTTGGGGCTTTGGTGCGGAGAAAAAATTTATGCATTAGAGCCAGAGAGATGATCATATTAAGAAATTTCTACTCCTATTCCTACTCGGATCCGAATACTATGAGATCGGTCCTGTATATTTAATCTTTTCTGAAGCAGTACGGTGAAGATTGAAGTAATTGGCATACTATTATTTACGATGAGGATAAAGAGAAGAAGTTGCTTGCCAAATAGTAGATCAAGAAGAAACCGAGCCAGAGCCATGGTGGGGTTGAAGAATAAGAAGAAGAAGAAGGCAGAGATCATTGCAAATCATAAAGAAGAAGAAGCCATGCCTTTGCCTTTCCTTCCCGAACATCCTGTTGTCCAAATACTCTCGAAACTGCCTGTCAAGTCTCTGTTGCAATTCAAGTGCGTATCGAAACCATGGCGCTCTTTGATCTCCGATCCATGCTTCATCAAAACCCACCTCAGTCAGTCAGTCACAAAGTCCGTACTCATAGCCACGTCCCACCCTCCATACCGTCTCTACACCATAAGCTTCGGATCAGCCGGTAATGACATCGTGGAAGCAAAGGTTGAATTTTTATTTCAGAACATTAAGCCTCATCCCAGGTGTGAAATTATTGGTTCCTGCAATGGGTTGATAGCCATGGGCGTAGAATCCGATGATATTTACCATAAAGGAAATTATGGGGTTTCCATATATGTATTCAATCTTTCAACGAGGGAGTCCAAGGAAATACCAGATTGCGATTCCCCTGGTGGCCTAATTGGATTTGGGTATGACCAGTGCTCTGATGATTACAAACTGGTGAGCGCACGCAGCGATAGCATCTATGTATATTCACTGAGAATTGGTTCTTGGAGAAAAGTTCACGACTTTCCGGACCACTTTCATGTTGTACCTTATGGGACACAGCTGAATGGAGCCCTTCATTGGCTTCGTTTCAGAATGAACAACAATTTAGACATGACATTAGAGATTGCTGCTTTGAGTTTGGCGGATGAGAAGCTGTGGAAGATTCCTTTGCCTACTTCCTTCACCAAGTTCCAACTTAGGACATGCCACATGGGGGTGTTTGAAGGATGCCTTTGTGTACTATCTGGTTGTGGTGATGCAATTTGGGTTATGAAGGAATATGGGGTGAAGCAATCTTGGACTAAACTTGATATCAAAGTCCCCTTTTCACATAAATTGGAGCCGTTGGGTTTGTTGAGGAATGATGAAGCTCTGCTGTTGATAGACTACACTAAATTAGTTTTATACAACAAAAGAGGGGGAACATGCAAGGATCTTGTCATACACGGCATTGAAAAAGAAGAGGAAATTCATGCAACCATCCATGTAGATAGTTTGCTTTCACCCTTCATGAAAATTTGATAAGAGGGTAGAGAAAAGTAAAGCCAAACAATTGTGTTACTTCGATATATATGCGAGATAAAGTTTTTATTTTTCACCCATTTTGGCATTATAATGATTCATGTTGCATTGTCTCTATACTTTTGAACTGCCTTTTTTTGATTCATTGATTTTTCTTTCGTCCTTCTTTGAACATCGCAGTAAGCGGCCACTTTCCTGTAGATAAATATTCTCTAACAAGGGTAAAAAGCAAAGGAGAGATTTGGCAACCCTATCTCAACCCTCTTTTAGGTTGAAAATACCCATGAAGAGTGCCAGTCACTAGAACAGAAAAAGTTGGTGTAATGATCAACTAACCAATTTTGAATCACTGATTGATCTGTAGAATAATAGCATTAGTGTTCATATTGTCACGGGCTTAGAGTTTCAGCACCACTCTAGCTGCTCCCGTGCGGCACCAAGACGTTGCTTTCACTCTCGCAAGTACTTGGTCAGCCTAACTCCCGTGCACACCTTAGCCAACACACTCCCCTCGTGCGCTTACTAGTGTTGTAGTTGCCCTCGCCCTCTCCTCACTTGGCTTGCACACTCACACACACTAAGGCACTTAAGTTGGCAAGGAAAGAACACTTCTATTACTTCAAAGAATGCTTTGTACAAGGCTAGCACTCAAGCTCTCTACAAGGCTCTCAAGACTCACTCTAGGACTTGTTGCCTGCAAAATGAAGTCCTACCTCTATTTATAGGCATCCCCATCCCTAATGGACGGCTAGGATGCATTCTAACCAACGGTGGAGATTGATTATCTAGAATCTTCTCCCACCTTCTTCACACTTCCATACTTATCTACTAGTATCTACAACATTCTAGAATTCTCCATACTACTCCACACAACTCTGGAGAACTCTAGAACCTTCCACACACTTCTACACATTTCTACACATATCTAGAATCTTCCACATAACTCTAGACTATTCCGGAAGACTCTAGAAACTCCACTTGCCATGCAGTTGCCATGCAGCGTCCTCCTCAGCGTCTGCGTGTCGCCTGCGTGGCACAACCTCCATAGGCGGGGCGTGACATTCTCCCCCACCCATTTCCGTGACGCCCTCGTCACGGTTTCTTCAGCTGACCCAGCCTCTCGCAGGTCATCAACACTTGCGCATATGTCCTTGGCCCAAACGTACGAGCGCCCTTCGGGAGATGTGAAGTCCTCACGAGCTCCATCATGTTGACTGCCACCTCGGGACTCTCCTTCCTGCCCACGAGCGGCACCATACATGCGGCCTTGCCTTCCTCGCCTCCAAGTATCATCAACGCACCAAGGCATGGTAGTGGCGCGGCGTTGTTCCTGTCCATGAACTCCAGCCCCAGCACCATGTCGTGGTCGTCCATCTCCGCAACTTGGAAGTCAGCCTTGCCCTTCCATCCTTGCATGCATAGCTCCACCTCCTTGCACACTCTACTCACGCGTGCCTCCTCGGAGTTGACGGCCTTGATCCAGCCCTCCGTCTTGCGCATCTCCAGGCCAAGTCGTTGCGCCTCCTCCGGGGTAATGAAGTTGTGTGTAGCACTCGTGTCTACCAACGCTTGCACGGCTTTGCCACCAACCTGCGCATCCACATAGCGCACCCCAGCTACCTTCTTTGCCTTGCCCTTCTTCTTGGTGTCATGCGCCATGCTACTCAGCATCTGCATAGCCCCCATGCACCTATCTTCATCGCTGCCCGCATCGTCCACCCTGCCCTTGCCCTTATCCTTCACAAGGGCGCTCATGGTCTTCTTGTTGGGGCAGTGTCGCAATATGTGCGGCCCTTCGCACAAGTAGCACTTCGGCTCCCACTTGCCCTTATCGCGGCGCTCCCCTTTGCCACTAGCCTTAGACCTCTCTCCATGGTCCTTGCCTTTATCATGGCGTGGGCGTCTCTCCTCATCGCTGTGCTCATCATCACTTGACTTGGGCGAGCCCCTTTTCTTGAAGCGACGGTCTCCCCCACCTTTGCCGTGGTCCCTCCTGGGAGACGTGGCCCTCTTGTCATCGCGCCTAAAGTCTTCGAGGCGCTCCGCTATAGCCATCGCGGATGCCAAGTCTCTAGGCTCCCTCCTCCTTAGCTCCGTGGCCACCCAAGACTGCAGCCCATCAATGAACAAGCACACACGTTGCCGCTCCGGCATCTCTGGGATCTCCAGCATCAAGTTGGAGTACTCCTTCACATACTCCCTTATGCTGCCCCTCTGCTTCAGGCGTCTTAGGTTGATCATGGCGAGGTCCTCAACGCACTCGGGATAGAACTGCCTCTTGAGCTGCCTCTTAAACTCCTCCCATGTGTCAACTGCTCTTGCGCCTCTACCGGTGAAGCGCTGCCTCCACCATAGAGCGGCAGTGTCCGTGAGGTACATAGTGCCTGTCTGCACCTTCTCCTCATCATCCTCGATCTCCATGCACTCGAAGTACCGCTCCATGTGCCAGAAGAAGTTGTCAATCTGGCGCGCATTCCTCGCCCCATCGTACTCCTTGGGCTCCGGCGCCTTCTTCTTCCTTGGCTTCACCACGACCTCGCGCGCCTGGGAGAATTCCTTCTTGCACTCGGCAATCTCCACGCGCAAGTCGTCTACCAGATCATGCAAGTCCCTTTCCTTCTCTTGCGCCTTGTTGGCGATGCCATCAATCAGCTCGTAGAGCTCCGCCATCCTTCTCTCGAGCCTATTAAACTTAGTCTCCGTGTAGACCAAGTGTGTGGCAAGCTTCTCCTCCAAGCTCTGCTCTAAGATGTGGACTTGGTGGTCTCCTCCGCTAGCCATGTCTACTCCAACAAAGCTCCCTTGACAAACCTGGCTCTGATACCATTCCCGACCAGTTTGTGCAGGGATGGCCAACTCCCTTCTTCATAGTCAAGTCCACGACCAGCGACAAGCACCTCGAACTGAACCGAGTCGACCTGCCTGAACTCTGAAGAGGCCATGGCAGGCCGAAACCAGTCAGCATGTATCCTTGGGAGGGCAGGTCGTGGTGGCTGACCAGGGCGCTTGCGCGAGCTGAAGCAACGCCTTGGTGCCGCACGGGCCGTGCCGCTGCGCCAAATCTCTAGGCCCGTGACAATATGCTGTGTTTCTGAAAGAACCTGGTGCACCTGTCAGCCTCTCTCAGCCATAAATTATAGATTTCTGGGCTTAGAGAAGCTCTTCATTAGATATAGCCTGCTCCACTGTTCTTCTACAAGCAGCTTTATTTTTATAAAATTCTAAATTAAATTTAAATCACACAATTGTAGTACAAAAACGCTCACACCTTCTATAATTATCATTGAATTCTTCCACTTTATGGGTGACATATTGTTTATTAAATTAAAATGACACAATTGTCATTCAAAAGCACTCACACCTTCTATAATTATCCTTATAAACTCCACTTTTACAGGGAAATTGTGTCATTTCATTTATTACTTGTCAAAAAACAAAAAAGTGTTATTCATTTATCACGAAAAATCAAGTTAAATGTAGGAGGAAAAACACTATGAAGTTGGAGTAAAAATATCAAATTCTGTAGCACTGTTAAATGGAAATTTCAAATTATTTCGGAATTCATGATAAGACCCAAAAATTCCTAGTTATGAGCGTCTCGATGAGAAAGACCTAGAGATGAATTATTTATTTTGCTTATTTTTTATTTTAACTAAATTATTAACAAATAAGCAACCAAAACAAATAAATAAGGTTTAAAAGTAAAAGAGATGACAACAGAAATTTTTACTTAAAAACCTCAATGAAGAACACCACGGAGATTGTTGTCACAGCTGAACTGATCCCTAGAAATGAGAAGTTTCAGTAACTTCAAAACAGTTCTTCACAATCCCTGATGCTCTGTGTTCTCCGATTTACGCCAACAAACACCTCATGATGAGTTGCTTCTAAAGTGATCAATCGCCTTTCTCCTTCCCTAAGAAGCACAGACACGGATAGACATGACACAGACACTGCGACATGTCAAATCCTAAAAAATTAGGACACTGTCTCGACAAATAATTAAGAAAATTGTGCTTTGCCGGGGAAAAGAGAGAATGATAGAGAGAGGGTTAAGAAAGAGGAGAAACAAAGAAACATAAATATGCAAGAGTTTGAACCTTGGAACTAAGTATAAAGCATAAATATATGATTGTTTAATATAAAATTGTTTTTTAAAACAATAACTTTTAAGTAATTAAATAATGATCATATTGTTAAAAACTATTAAACAACTCCCCATAGTTACACTTCAACCTTGCTTTCTTTCTAAAACTTTCTTAAAATCCCCAAGTGCCTTGCTTAATAGGGGTGGGGCCGGGCCGGGAACAAATTGCCATCCCTAACTGTTTTGGATTGCATCGAACCAGTAGCCTCATGGACTGGTGCAAGAGTGCACTGCTTAATTTCGTACTTGGTCAATTTTCCAACTTTTGACACTTCAAGGAAGGATGTTGTTTCGATACGAGGAATAAATTGAGATTTGTCTTGACATGATAAATGGTGCAGGGACTCTATTGAAGAATGTTCATGGAGAAATGTTTAATATGACTTTAATAAGGATGCAGCACTTAGTCAGCTGGACTGGTTGTGGCAAGCCACATTACAATTGACATTTGTAAAAGCTTTAGCTAACTGGGAATTATATGTATGGATTGGATTCTTTGACTAAGTTTACCCGGCATCAAATGAATTTGTGTGAAGAGGATGCTAGGAGTTGTGGAGAAGGTACAAGTATTTCCTTCTTTTTTGGAGCATTGTGCTGCACAATATTACTAAATTGGCTTTTCAAGCATACTTTCATGTTCCCTCTTCATCAATGTGGTGGCTAATTATTTTAGACAACTCTTTTTTGGTATGCCACAAATATACTACTAATTTAACCTTTTTTATGAGGTTGATGAACTTCAAGTCTTATCACTTGTTTGTTTTAATTCATCAGTTTGAGTTTCCTATACAAATTCTTTTTTTGTTTCTTTCCATTGCCATTGGAACCTCGTAGATGCACCAAATTTGCTATGTTTGAGTATTATGACTGCTGATCTTTTTTCCCCACTACTTATGCAACCTCTTGTATTTGCCATTTTTAGGTATTGTTGGATTACCAATATCAACGTCCTTTAATGATGGTTCATTTGTATGTTTGGGCAATAGGTTGAAGCAAACATTTTCTTCCTTTGATGATTTATTGACAAATTCTGGCAAACCCGCACTGGTTGACTTCTACGCAACTTGGAAAGTCCCCCCCCACCCCCCCTCTTCTTCTCTTTCCCTCCCTCCCTCTCTATCTTCTAGTCTTATTTAATTGTCACCCTCTCTTAGCTAAATAAATCACAAATGGGGCCATTTGATAACAACCCTGTGGAGGCAGAGATCCTAGGTGAGTGTTTCCTGGAGACATTATGGTCTGGTGATTATTACCTGAGCTCTTATTTGCAGGTGTAGTTCATTTCAATTCATGGCTCCTATTCTTAATGAAGTCTGTGCTTCAACGAAAGATATGATCCAGGTGGTGAAATTTGATACTGAGAAGTACCCAAGCATCGCTGATAAGTACAAAATAGAAACATTGACAACATTCATCATATTTAAGGATAGAGAATCCTATGATAACTTTGTTAGTACAATAATCTTATTTTTTGCCTCTGGAAATTCCAGCTTATCTGGACTTTCATTTTATATTGAAAGATGCATACTTTTAATTTAGCTTGCATTTTTTTTCGTTCTAGTAAAATCTATCGTGAAAATGTCTGCGATGGTCTATCAAGGTGTATTCCTTACTCTAGGAGTCTTTTTGAATTTAAGTTGTTGAAATGTCTCTTCTCGTTTTCTGCAAAGTTTACCGAACGGTAGACTGCTTCAGCAACATTATCCGACAGGGAAATTGACTTTCCAAGTTATTTTATTTTTCTCAAATTTATGATTTTTTGGTTTTTATTAATTTTAGTTTTGAGTTATAATTCTTAGTAATTTCTGCCTAAAAATTTTCAGGAGGGCACTTTGACTTCAGGCCATCTCATCGAACGGATTGAAACCTCACTAAAAGTTAAGCAGTAGCTAGAAAGCCTAGAAGTTTTCATGTTGAGTCTTTTTTTCTCTTATCAGCTAAGTTTTTTGCATTCACTTTTGAGAAGGTATATTTTGTTAAAGACCCTTGCAGCAGTTCTTTTTTATATTTACGTTTTTTGGTTTGTGCTCAGGATAGACTGGGAAATTGATAATCAAACAATTACAGTTGGAATACTGGAGCTCATAGAAGAGGATATGCAAGGTGATCATTTCATCATCTTTTGAGTCACTGATATTGTATTTATGGAATCATTGTCAAAATTCATTTATGCAATTATGGATTGATCAAATTAAATAAAATGATTACAGTTACCATTCTCCTCCATCTGACTTGTTTTAGAGTTGACCATGGTTGACTTTTCTCTCTTCTCTCTTTACCCTTTTTGATGTCGGAGTCTTTCACTCCGGCGTCTGTCGTTTTTTCTGGTTGTGCTTTCTGTCGTTGGATCTCTGGGTTGTTTGGCGGGGAATTGTGATATGCAAAGATCATATCTCAATGTGGCGACTCTACCACGCCTCAACTTCCATGGAGAAATGAAAAGCTGCTCCATCGGCAATGATATGGTTTTTAGGGTTGATCATCAAAGTATAACGGAACAAGAATCTGCCCTGCGATCATGTTTGGTTGGCCGTTTCGATCGTGACGTGGGGTGTATTGAAGGGATTGAGGCGTGGGCGACGAAATCTTGGAAAGTATCGAGTGGGGTGAAAGTTTCTTCCCTACCCGACGACCTACTCCTGTTCAGGTTACCATCGGAGGCCGAGGCACTAAGGGTATTGGATGAAGGGAGGAAGAGATGGGGCGATGCTATTTTATCCATGGATGTTTGGTATTTCGCGGTGGGTTGTTCTGCAGTGAAAGATCGAGAAATACGAAGGGTGATGTTGTTTGGTTTGCCCCTCCATCTTTAGTGTCACAAGTTGTTTGAAGCAATTGGAGACTGATTGATCTGTAGAATAATGTCCTTCGAATTCTGCAAAACATTAATAGCACTAGCGTTCCTATGCTGTGTTTCTTTTTTATGTACGATCCTGGTGCACTTGTCATGCTCTCTCAGCCACAAAATTCTAGATTTCTGGGCTTAGAGAAGCTCTTCTTTAGATATAGCCTGCTTAATCTGAGCAACCTCCAACTCCTTTCTTGCCTTTGCTAGATTAATTTGAGATGTTGCCAAAATGATCTCTATTCCAACACTTGACAGCATCTTGCACATTACTCAGTCGCTTATGAAATCTCTATGTAATGGATTACCTGTCACCAACATATGCCAGGCATTGGCCACTATCTTTAGGTTCTGGGAAGCAGACGTCATAATAATCCCATGATCTGATAATATGGGAAGCAGACGTTATAATAATCCCGTGATCTGATAATCTCTCAGTATGCGCAGAAGCCTGAGCATTGGGGATATTTAGCTAACCAGAGAATGTTGATAAAAACTCTATCGAGTCTAACATAAATTATTTTCTGAACGCCTTTCCTATTGCACCAAGTCCAGGGAATATTGATTTCTTAATGGAAACGCAAACAACCTATATTTTATATTTTCCAAGCAAAAACAAATTAAATTCCTAACCTATCACTGCCTGTAGTGAGAGGATATTGGGATCTCCATTTTTGTATATAATCATGAAGGGAATATTTTCCTGCCATTTTTTTTTAAAAAAAAAATGATTGTGGATTTGTATAGAAATTCCTAACCATTAGATGCTATCGTAATTCCCTTCACATTGCGTCTTTGACACCATTATCTACATTTCTTCTTTATTAGAAGTATGATATTGTGGTCGTTGTGAACCCTTCATTAGTACTCTCTTGTAGCCCAATATATAAGGGCGTTTAGGGCTTGGAGTGGGATATTGAGAGACACTAGAAATTGCAGAAAAGAGAGTGAGCTAGAGTTTTGGGACTGAAACTTGTAATCTCCAGATTTTCGCATAGTGAATTCATTCGCCAGATCTTCACCGTGGATGTAAGCTTTTGCCAAACCACGCTAAATCTGTGTGTTCTTTGTGTGTGGTGTGTTTTCTTTCCATTGTGTTACTTGTTTGTTGGTTGGGTTCGTTGCGGTGGTTGTAACAAGAAGCATGCTCCCTCCCTTTTTCTATTGCATTTTCAAAGTTCCGAACAATGTTTTCCTCCTAGAGGATTGTTGTTGCAAGGGGTTCTTGTCCCAAATCGGATCCGGATGGGGAAGTGATTGGGTATATATGGGCTGGGTGTGAGCACCACTTAATAGCTTAAGCTTTTGGGTCAGAACGAAGCACCCAGCGAGTTTCAATTGTCCTCATGATTGGTTGTTTCCTCAATGTTCAGCTGTGGTGGTTCTATTTTACTCTACCTTCAAATTGGTGAACCTTTATTTATTTATTTTTATTCAAAATGGGTCCCGGCCGAGCACTACCAGTAAACTCTTGAAAATAGGTAATTGTGGATGCTGAGATGTGTATATAAATTTCTGGTGTGCAAAGTTATATAATTATCTTTTAATGAAATTGCAGTTATCTCTTCTAAATATAGTGTGAAATTATGGGAAATGCCGAAATGATGTATTAATGCATACATTTGTTAGCATTGTAAAATTACTGACCTGTTTATCTATCATTAACCAGAAGGTATATTTATCAAATATTCAGGTGCACCATGGATGTGCTGGAACCACAGCCACAGGACTAAGGGCTGGGATAATATTCTTGTTAATAAATTTTCATTTTATTGTTCTTCATTGCTTGTGAAAATATAGCATCCAGATATTACAATATGTTTAACATATGTCTTTTTAAAGTTTTCATAACTAATTATTTAAATTCTAAGAATGTAATTATTTGACAATGAGAGATGACAATCAACTTAATTGGCACTTTCTGAAACTGAGATTTGATCCTTTATGAGAACTGAAATTTTCTTTTTATATGAAATGTTTAATGGTGGAGTTCACCTTATATGATGTGCACATCATGAAATGCAGTGTCCAACAACCATAGTGTCACTCTCTGGAGATCAGTTCTTCTGGGGTGAGAGAATTTTTCAGAAAGGACTGGGACGCTCTCCAATCCCTATATCTCAGCGCAGCATTGAAAGCCTATCAGATGCCATAAGATTTATGCTCGAGCCAGAGGTAAATAAAACTCGTATTTGTTCACTTTTCGTTTTAAAGCAGATCAGATGTTTAATAGATTAGACCTGTCATTGTTTTCCTCTTCAAATATAAAGTGCAAGTTTAAGGCATTACAAAAATATCATTTAAAGGAATAATTACTTAACTTTACATCAGTTATTTATAAATTTATCATTCTGATAGTGTTTATGGCTGTAGTTGCACCTTTGATGTCTCACCAACAAAAAGTAATGTTTTTAGACAATTTCAGAATCAGCAGAGGCTAGGCAGCAAGTGGGAACCTCACCTAATATCAGTGCCAGTGATGCTCAGGAGGATTAAGAAGAGATGAACATAATTATTTTCTAATTACTTTTATTACATGATCTGTGCTTGACTGCTATACTTGAAAGTAATGATTTTGTTTATTTGATTTGATGAACACGATTGTTATTAAAGTTAATTTTACCCTTTTCTATTGTTAGGGGTTTGATAAATTGAGTTTGTGTGATGAGTGAATGTAGATCTAGAAGTTAGAACAAACAAATACTCCACAGAGTAGCAATATTTTCTTCTCATGGAGTGGTTTCTCATTATCATGGCTAAATACATAATTTGAACAAACTTGGGGGCAATTAGTGAAGATAAACCTGAGTTTGGAATGTTGGATCTATCAAACGCTAATTGTTTCTGCAAGGAAAATGTTGACTTGACGAAGGAAAAACCAAGAAAATTTATAGATTGGCTGGTTTCGCTTATTCTATCTGCTATAGTTTGAGAATTTTTGTTTTCATTTGTTTTATGTTCTAAACCTTCATGTGATGGCTGCTGTGTCCACTATGTCCATCCTGCTTACCATAGCTCTCTCTTGCTTGAAATGAGATATCACAAGTTTTCTGTACTTATTTTTCACAAAATAGTGCTTGATGGAACTTTGACTATCAGGTGAAATCTGTGTAATGGAAGTAGCGAAGTTGATAGAGAATGAAGATGGTTTTGCGGCTGCAGCTGATGCATTTCGCCGGCATTTGCCTCCAGAGCTATGATTACAAACTGAATCTTAAGAGGAAGATGATCATCCGTATCCTTTGCAGTGGCTATTTATTCAAATTGGGAAATTGTGTTCTCGTGGTTAGTAGGCTTTTAGTGGTAACCTGCTGTGTTGTATAGTTTTTTCTTTTCTTTTCTTTTCTTTTTTTTTTCTTTTTTTTTTTCAATTGTTTGCATATGTTCAATATTTCATTCATTTTATTCATGGCTTTTCTGTATGGTTTTAATAACAATAAAATACTTTACATAGTTTCCACGATCATAAAGCAGCTAGTGTAGGCTTCTTTTGTCTTCATTTCTCGGTCAAATGGGATCAATATTTGAGTGTATTAGACTTTTAAATTGTTATTGGTTATTATAATTCAATTCATGTTATTATAATTATATATTCTTGAATGTCTCGGAAGGATAATGGTTGAATTTGATAAAAGGGTAATAGACGCCCACATTTCAATTGTTATGTTATGATTTTAAGGGTAATTTGGATATATTGTCTTTTGCTCTTTTTTCTTTACCATTATGATTTGTCCTTCCTTGCACAAATTGAAAACAAAGGGTTTTTGGATCAATAAGGAAGTAATTACACATTTTGCATATTACAAGAGAGATTTTTTACACTTAATCCTTATTTATATTGTAAGAATATAATTACACGAAAAATAAGAGTGAATTGGTGCTTTTGAAATCGAGATTTGATCCTTATGGAAGTTGAATCTCTGTTTTTATATTGTACCCTTAATGGTGGAGTTCACCTTATATGATATGGGCATCATAAAATGCGGTGTCCAACAACCATAGTGCATCATGGGACTTGCAAATTTTTTTTTTTTATCGAGTTGTTACTCACATAGTTTGCAATCGCGGTATTCGTTGTAATAATGATAGTGGTATTGATATAACGGACTCGGAGGAATATCAGTTCAAATTTGTCGAACTGAACAGTTCATAAATGTGTGTAATGATATAGGACCCTTGAAAAAGAGTTAAGAACTGAACAATATGTCTGTGTATCGGTCGATGACCATAATTTCTTATTATCAAAGCTATATCCAAAATTATTTCAAAATTAGTAAATTTTTAGTAATAAATTAATCATTTTAAAAAATAATAGTTATAATTTTTTTTTTCATTTTTATCATAAATTGATACTAATAAAAAAAATTAAGTTAAATGATATAATTAAAATTTAGATAAAAGAAAAGAGAATAAAAATAAGAGTTTAAATCATAAAACCTTTATTAATTTTAAATTTAAATTATAAAATTTCAACCTGTTTAAGAAAACCATTTCATTTTTAAAAATTGATCGCATTATCTTAATATCTGTATCTGACCGTTAATTAGACTATGAAATGTCAAATTTAACCTTACAATTTAATGTTAAATTAAAAATTAAAAATTATTTTTAAAAATTATAAAAATACCCATTAAATTACAAAAATTATGTTTCAGAGGGAGTGAATAAGAAATTTAAAGGGTATTTTTGTAATTTAAAAATAATAATTTTTAGTTTTTAATTTAGTATATAAATATATACTAAAAAAAACATCTCCCAAACCCTAATATGCAACCTTCCCTAGTACCTTCTCCCCTCTCCAATAATACCTTCTCTCTGACGGCGAAGATCGAGGATGGCCAGTGATGTTAAAGTCGGAGTTGGAGTCGGATTCGACGGCGTCATTGGTTCTCGTCATCGATGATGATCTGGTACTTCCTCCACCTTTCCCTTTGTAATATGTATGTGTGAATTTATTTTTTCCCCGTAATTGACAGTAAGTGTGTACGCGCGATCTTCTGCATTGATAGATAGCTTCCTATCTAAGAATTTCTATTTCAATCGAACCCAAATTTTTTTTATATTTTAATTTGGGGCTTTGGTTCGGAGAAAAAATTTATGCATTAGAGCCAGAGAGATGATCATATTAAGAAATTTCTACTCCTATTCCTACTCGGATCCGAATACTATGAGATCGGTCCTGTATATTTAATCTTTTCTGAAGCAGTACGGTGAAGATTGAAGTAATTGGCATACTATTATTTACGATGAGGATAAAGAGAAGAAGTTGCTTGCCAAATAGTAGATCAAGAAGAAACCGAGCCAGAGCCATGGTGGGGTTGAAGAATAAGAAGAAGAAGAAGGCAGAGATCATTGCAAATCATAAAGAAGAAGAAGCCATGCCTTTGCCTTTCCTTCCCGAACATCCTGTTGTCCAAATACTCTCGAAACTGCCTGTCAAGTCTCTGTTGCAATTCAAGTGCGTATCGAAACCATGGCGCTCTTTGATCTCCGATCCATGCTTCATCAAAACCCACCTCAGTCAGTCAGTCACAAAGTCCGTACTCATAGCCACGTCCCACCCTCCATACCGTCTCTACACCATAAGCTTCGGATCAGCCGGTAATGACATTGTGGAAGCAAAGGTTGAATTTTTATTTCAGAACATTAAGCCTCATCCCAGGTGTGAAATTATTGGTTCCTGCAATGGGTTGATAGCCATGGGCGTAGAATCCGATGATATTTACCATAAAGGAAATTATGGGGTTTCCATATATGTATTCAATCTTTCAACGAGGGAGTCCAAGGAAATACCAGATTGCGATTCCCCTGGTGGCCTAATTGGATTTGGGTATGACCAGTGCTCTGATGATTACAAACTGGTGAGCGCACGCAGCGATAGCATCTATGTATATTCACTGAGAATTGGTTCTTGGAGAAAAGTTCACGACTTTCCGGACCACTTTCATGTTGTACCTTATGGGACACAGCTGAATGGAGCCCTTCATTGGCTTCGTTTCAGAATGAACAACAATTTAGACATGACATTAGAGATTGCTGCTTTGAGTTTGGCGGATGAGAAGCTGTGGAAGATTCCTTTGCCTACTTCCTTCACCAAGTTCCAACTTAGGACATGCCACATGGGGGTGTTTGAAGGATGCCTTTGTGTACTATCTGGTTGTGGTGATGCAATTTGGGTTATGAAGGAATATGGGGTGAAGCAATCTTGGACTAAACTTGATATCAAAGTCCCCTTTTCACATAAATTGGAGCCGTTGGGTTTGTTGAGGAATGATGAAGCTCTGCTGTTGATAGACTACACTAAATTAGTTTTATACAACAAAAGAGGGGGAACATGCAAGGATCTTGTCATACACGGCATTGAAAAAGAAGAGGAAATTCATGCAACCATCCATGTAGATAGTTTGCTTTCACCCTTCATGAAAATTTGATAAGAGGGTAGAGAAAAGTAAAGCCAAACAATTGTGTTACTTCGATATATATGCGAGATAAAGTTTTTATTTTTCACCCATTTTGGCATTATAATGATTCATGTTGCATTGTCTCTATACTTTTGAACTGCCTTTTTTTGATTCATTGATTTTTCTTTCGTCCTTCTTTGAACATCGCAGTAAGCGGCCACTTTCCTGTAGATAAATATTCTCTAACAAGGGTAAAAAGCAAAGGAGAGATTTGGCAACCCTATCTCAACCCTCTTTTAGGTTGAAAATACCCATGAAGAGTGCCAGTCACTAGAACAGAAAAAGTTGGTGTAATGATCAACTAACCAATTTTGAATCACTGATTGATCTGTAGAATAATAGCATTAGTGTTCATATGCTGTGTTTCTGAAAGAACCTGGTGCACCTGTCAGCCTCTCTCAGCCATAAATTATAGATTTCTGGGCTTAGAGAAGCTCTTCATTAGATATAGCCTGCTCCACTGTTCTTCTACAAGCAGCTTTATTTTTATAAAATTCTAAATTAAATTTAAATCACACAATTGTAGTACAAAAACGCTCACACCTTCTATAATTATCATTGAATTCTTCCACTTTATGGGTGACATATTGTTTATTAAATTAAAATGACACAATTGTCATTCAAAAGCACTCACACCTTCTATAATTATCCTTATAAACTCCACTTTTACAGGGAAATTGTGTCATTTCATTTATTACTTGTCAAAAAACAAAAAAGTGTTATTCATTTATCACGAAAAATCAAGTTAAATGTAGGAGGAAAAACACTATGAAGTTGGAGTAAAAATATCAAATTCTGTAGCACTGTTAAATGGAAATTTCAAATTATTTCGGAATTCATGATAAGACCCAAAAATTCCTAGTTATGAGCGTCTCGATGAGAAAGACCTAGAGATGAATTATTTATTTTGCTTATTTTTTATTTTAACTAAATTATTAACAAATAAGCAACCAAAACAAATAAATAAGGTTTAAAAGTAAAAGAGATGACAACAGAAATTTTTACTTAAAAACCTCAATGAAGAACACCACGGAGATTGTTGTCACAGCTGAACTGATCCCTAGAAATGAGAAGTTTCAGTAACTTCAAAACAGTTCTTCACAATCCCTGATGCTCTGTGTTCTCCGATTTACGCCAACAAACACCTCATGATGAGTTGCTTCTAAAGTGATCAATCGCCTTTCTCCTTCCCTAAGAAGCACAGACACGGATAGACATGACACAGACACTGCGACATGTCAAATCCTAAAAAATTAGGACACTGTCTCGACAAATAATTAAGAAAATTGTGCTTTGCCGGGGAAAAGAGAGAATGATAGAGAGAGGGTTAAGAAAGAGGAGAAACAAAGAAACATAAATATGCAAGAGTTTGAACCTTGGAACTAAGTATAAAGCATAAATATATGATTGTTTAATATAAAATTGTTTTTTAAAACAATAACTTTTAAGTAATTAAATAATGATCATATTGTTAAAAACTATTAAACAACTCCCCATAGTTACACTTCAACCTTGCTTTCTTTCTAAAACTTTCTTAAAATCCCCAAGTGCCTTGCTTAATAGGGGTGGGGCCGGGCCGGGAACAAATTGCCATCCCTAACTGTTTTGGATTGCATCGAACCAGTAGCCTCATGGACTGGTGCAAGAGTGCACTGCTTAATTTCGTACTTGGTCAATTTTCCAACTTTTGACACTTCAAGGAAGGATGTTGTTTCGATACGAGGAATAAATTGAGATTTGTCTTGACATGATAAATGGTGCAGGGACTCTATTGAAGAATGTTCATGGAGAAATGTTTAATATGACTTTAATAAGGATGCAGCACTTAGTCAGCTGGACTGGTTGTGGCAAGCCACATTACAATTGACATTTGTAAAAGCTTTAGCTAACTGGGAATTATATGTATGGATTGGATTCTTTGACTAAGTTTACCCGGCATCAAATGAATTTGTGTGAAGAGGATGCTAGGAGTTGTGGATGCATTTAGTTTGCTGTTTTGGAGAAAGTCTTCATTCTGAATTTTGAGGGAATTCTGGAAGAAGAGTTCGAATGTCTCCTTGGAAGCTTAAATTTTACTGTGAAGTGATCATTAAATGTAACATGGGTTTTTGAGTGGTTGACTATCTAGTTAAAAATCGTTGGTTGCATATACTAGTATATAAGAAAGATAATGGACCATACATCATTTTCAAATCCAGGATGTGCTGCACTTGAAGTCTGGTGTCCCGTTTTCTCTTTGTTTAGAGTTGCTTCGGTAAAGCTGGAATAGTCTCACACCTTTCTTTGCAATAACCAAATCACGGCTTGAAAATTAAATCCGGGATCCGAAGTCAGCTTTCCTGTTTCTGGAGGGACCTTATTATCCTTTAATATACTTATATAAGCTGCAGTTGCTTAGGGACCTATCTTTGAACTGTCTGATTTAATCGAAAGGGCCTATTTCTATGGTTTCTTGCAATTCTAAATTCTGAAAGGAGAAATGCTCTTTTTTCAAGGGGTCTTTGTTGCTTTAATGTTAGCTGGCATTGTTAAAGTGTCCTCTTACAGATGGGTCTCAATTCTCACTGAAGTTAGAAGGCAAGATTCTCTTATTTCAAAATTTCTAAATTATTAGCAGCAAGTGTGGATTGCTCTGAAGCCGTCTCCTTACTTTTTATCTGGTACAAGTTTTCCCTCCTTTTTTGGAGCATTGTGCTGCACAATATTGCTAAATTGGCTTTGCAAGCATACCATCATGTTCCCTTTTCATCAATGTGGTGGCTAATTATTTTATACAACTCTTTTTTGGTATGCCAGAAATATAATACTAATTTAAGCTTTTTTATGAGGTTAATGAACTTCAAGTCTGTCACTTGCTTGTTTTTATTCATCAGTTTCCTATACAAATTCTTTTTTTCGTTTCTTTCCATCGCCATTGGAACCTCGTTGATGCACCAAATTTGCTAAGTTTGAGTATTAGCAGCAAATGTTCTTTGTGCAGTAGTTCTAGATTTTAGTCTATGCATCCAATATTGCTTTTAGTTTTACAAAGGCTGAGCAACTCTTGAGGCAAGAACCTCTGCCCTTTTGCCAATCTTCCCTTTGTGTAGCATTAGAATCAGAATTGAAATTCTACCATTTCTGAGATGATAGATGCATATCTGTATTTTATTAGATGGTTGCTTCAACCTTCACATAATAAGAGTAAACACCATCAAAGATACTAATTTGCTACAGATAAACTTCTATAGAAAATCATATAACGTTCGAAAGTTGTACAGATGTATCCTCACTTTTTTTTTTCTAATGTGAGGTGGGAATGACATTATCATGATGATATCATGATAGTTGACGTCATGATGGCTTTTATCTGTACTCACATGAATGCATGACTTTCGAACTCGTAATCACGACTCAACTTTTATTCCATTTTTTCGCACTACTACTAGCTAATATGGCTATAGAGAAACTTCCATCATCAGTTTTTATAAATTTTAATAGCTCTCCACCTTGATTCCATGTAGTGGCTTGAATCATCTGGTGCAGCATAAACTCCGCATTTGAAGTACAAATTTCCTGGCCATTTATCATTGATGTCAAATTTTTGGACACCATTGATGAATACTGTCGACTTCCCTTTATCGCAGAACACTTTCTAGGGTTCACGCAGCAAGGCGATTCACAGTGGTCTTCTTGTCACCGCAGTGGGGTTGAAATCGACGACACTGAATCAGATCTGAAGGTCGTCTTCTTGGAACGAAAAAGTTCCTCTGCTGCTGCTTCTTGTTTTCGTTGTGCTCTGTCTAACATTTTTTACGTTGTTTGAAGATCGGGCTTCAAATCGACCATGTTTGTATGAAGATTTGACCTCCCTTTGTCTCACCTCTGCATTTTCCGGCGAACCCAAGCTTCGCCGCTGCTCTCTGCACTCTCGGTTTACCCCTAGCTCTCTCTCTATTTCCTCATTTCTCTCATCTCGGTATGTTGAGATTTCTTACAAATCTTTTAACCCCTTGTTCTCTAAAATCTATCCCCACTTCATTCGTGCTAACATTTACTGGTATGTGCCCCATCACTTTAAAAGTTTCTCCAACAATTTTTTGGATAAACTCTAGTTTGATTGTTGACTGTCTATCAGAATCCCTCTATTCTGATTTTGGATGAAGCAACTTCTGCTTTAGACAGCAGGCCCGAGTTTTTGGTGAGACAAGCATGATATATATTAATTAATTGAAAAAAACTGAAAAAGAAAAAAAAAAATCATTCACTGCAAAAGAGTTCTTGAAGAAAAATATTTAATAAAAAGAATGAACCAGAGGATTTATGATGGAGTTTAAATTCAAGCAAAAACATACATAAAATTTACTAATAAGAGAAATAAAATTGTACTTATATAAGGGCAGATAATAAAATTTATTTTGGTTGGATATTGAAATAATATTGTCAAATAATATGCAACATTAATAGGTTTTACAATTTAAAATATATTTTATTAGTTTTTATAATAAACTAAGATAAATTTTTAACTATATATATATATTAAAAGTTATATCAATTGTATATTAAAATTATACAATAATTAATTTTTAGTTTATATTTAATAAAGTTATAAAACATGTATTGATGATAACATTATTTAAAAATACTAAATTTAATTATTTTATTTTTACTGATTTTGGTTACACTTTTACTCTGCCAAATATGTTTTGTTCTCATATTTCTTGGAACGAAATACATTGCCAAACATGTTCTACTATGTTTTTGTTCCAAAATTCTCAGAGCAAATTTTCATCGCCAAACATGTTTTGTTTTCATTTCAGAACACCACATTACAAAACATTTGTTCTGTTCTAGGATAGAATATTACATTACACCACAGAGCACACCAAACGGGCCCTTATGAAGCTACTCTTCTGTGGGTTGTTGGGACTTTCAAATTGTTCAAAATAGAGTAGTACTCTTGTGTGTGATTGTTTGTAAAGCTCAACCACTACCCTTCTGAATGGTACATGGATACTAACATGCAGTCAATTTTTTCAGTCTGTCCTTTCACACACACACATCAGGTCTGCGCCCCTGTCAATAAATGATGCTAGCATGTTTGTCCATTTTTCCAGTCAAAGTGCAGACGATTCCGGTGTGGGCATGGTATTTTTTTTTTCAATTTTTATTTATTTATTTTTTGACTTGTAGGTTTTTTTCAATTCAAGTGCAGCTGATTGATTGTGATTTGTTTTGTGTTGCGATTGTAAAATTCGTAATGTTGCTAAGGAACAGGCCAGATCATGGATTTCTGAAAAGCACTAGGTAAGGAGATGTCCAAGCAGCATGAGAAACCAGAAATAAAACAAAACATTAATCCTCAAGTACTGAAACCGAGTGTATCTTTTTAACTTGTTTGAATATTGAGTTTTCACTGTTCAGAAATGTCGAATCTCTATCACCAGAAATAAAACAAAATATTTATCTTATTTTAAACGAAATTATTTTTTTTAATTGTTATCCCAATTATGTTATTAAAAGTGCTTAAATTGAATTATCATTTAATTTATTCATAATTAAGTAGTGAATTGAATTGTCAAACATTATTGAAGTCAATCTCGCCATCACGTACTTTCTCACAATTTCTTGATCTAAAAAGAGAATACAATTAGAATAAGATCTCAAAATTTTGCGGTTTGGACAAGAGATTTATGTATGAAAAAAACACTCACCACAAATAAATTGTTTTATTTTTTAAAAAAAGATAAGAGAAAAAAAAAAATTAGACAGTATGCTATATTAATGTATTTACAGACGAGCTTTTAGAAATAGAGTAAATTACACTCCATCACCATGAAGGTCATTCTAATTATTGTTGAAAATAGGGTCATCTCTTTCCGTGTTAAATAGAAAAGGGTAACACTACTTCTTTCTTTTTCTTTTGAGTTAATTACAATGACACCCATTGAAGTTTGTCCTAATGACAATTATATACAAATTAATCTCTTTTTGAACAATGAGATCCCCTTGTGTTTGATAAAGTTAACAAGAACACCCCCCCTCCCCCCACAAGCTAAAATGACCTTAATGCCCTTTCACTTGTGCATTAACCCATTTGAATTATAAAATTACCTTTTTAACCTTTCTAATCATTTCAATTGACCAATTTAGCCCTCAAACCTCCACTAAAGCTGAGAAGCCCTTACACAGATTTAATCAGCTCTGCGATCATGGATTCTCCATCGGAATTTCAGTTCACATCCCTGTTCTCGACGATATCAGCCTTCCATCATCTCCATCCTCCAATAACCCATCAAGCAGCTCCTCCTTAGTCGTCGCCCCGATTGCGACTGACACATTCACCGCAGGTCCGGTGGTTCCCTGACGTCATTAACGCCATCGGCATCCCGGGAATCATCTTCAACGGCAGTTATTGCTTCGCTCGTGTCTGCGTAGGCGAAGGTCGAGTTGTTGGCAGCAGCAGTGAACCCCCAAATTGAGGTGTGGTTGCCCATGGCAAATCACGATGTCGTCACGGAGATGAAAGTCATCGCTAAAAGATCCGGTGAGTCGAAGAACGAGATCCTTCCTGACGCCGACCTAGCACTGGCTGCAACAACTCCAACGACCGCTTATCCTGCAACACCGGCGGCCGCCTCGAGTGCATTGGCCTCGGTGGCGCTACCCTCGCCCATACCACAGGTGTATCAAGTGACCAAATAATTTTTTCCCTTTCTCCCTAAGTTTTCTCTGTTCTCTCCATTGATTCGATGGGTTTGGGTTAGATAGAAGGTGATGAGTGAAGAAAAAATGGGTGGCTGGTATTGATCTCACACAAAGGGCAATTTGGTCTTTAAAGAGTTTTGATATTTTATCATTAATAGTAATAAAATATTAAAGGACAATTTTGACTTTTCATAACCTTTTAGGGGTTGTTTGGATGCAATTTTTGATAAGGGGGTGTCATTGTTCAAAAAAGCTCCAACTTGTATATAGCTATCAATATGACAAACCTCAGGGGGTGTCATTGTAATTAACTCCTTTTTTTTTTCTTTTGTTATTTTATTTTATTTTATTTTTAAATTACATTTTTACCTTGGACTGTCATTTCTCTCTTCTGAAAAAACAGCCCAAAATTCACAAACTTAACTCACTGTTACATTTTTCATTTGTTACTGTTAAAATAGATTAATAGTAGCAAACTTTAGTAATGGGTACGTGTGCACACACACACAAAAATAAAATATAATATAATAATAATAATAATAATAAAATTATGCTCAATATCTATCTATTTCCCTGTATAATTATTGCTCTTTTTTCTCTTTCTCCTGTGGAGCAAGAAAGGCAGTGTCCTGCTTGAAATTGGAATTTACTTTCTCCCTAGAGTTAATAATGTTTGGTTATAAACATAAAAAAATAAAAAATAAAAATAAAAAAAAATAAAATTCGGGCAAGAGAGAATGTTAGTATTTTTCAAAGAATTTAGAATACCAAATATATGGTGGTTGTGCATCAAAAGCAACATGCAGTGCTGCTGACAATACTTTTAAGTCATATGCTTATTTTTTTTTTAATGTAAATGATAAAAGAAGCATGAAATTTAAACCACATTATTATAAAGAGTTGGCATAATTAGAAAAGACTTTAACTTCGTATCTCATCAAATATCGAGTTTCAGAATTGATTTTTATCAGATACAAACAATTTCTAAAAAATTTGAACCACAGTAGAACATATTAATGGAGGTCCTCCTCATCCAGGAGTACAGAGGTCAGAACAAATTAATTATGCAAGATCATTCTTAACTTCGGTTAATCGCACATTACATTGATTTGTATGCTTTTATGCAAGATTATTCTTAACTAGAATGACCTAAAAAACTGATCGCCTGGTTGACATAATGAGCAAGAGCTGAAACATCAAAAGACTTAGATGACATGAGAAATTATTGAGCAATAATAGAATCTTGTCGAATACAAATAAATTAAGGAATAAAATTAAATAAATGAAAAAAATCAACTGATATTAAATTAGATCTGTATTCCTAATTGTCTCAGCCTTTTTAGACTTGTTAAAAATTTCAACAAACATATAAACTAAAGCTTTAGTTTTGCAATGGTGGTTTTACAATTCGTTGAACTAAAATACTCTCCTTAGTGAAGTTCGTATTTTAATTGCGTACTTAAATTCAAATAGGATTATAGGACAAGTGGATTGGATACATTTGGCCTCAACTTTTGGAAGCCATTAATTTGGATTATTGGGCCCAATTTGGAAAAAGAATGTTGAAAATTGAGAAATATATATATATATATATATATATTTTCAGTTTTATTAACACAACAAAAAATTGGGCTAGTAGATTGTAGAATTGGTCTAAATTTTGTGAATTTCTTTTAAAAGCTTCATGGTTGAAGAATTTCAATTTACTGATAGAATCAAAAAGTCCAAAATATGGAAACGATGAACTTGATTTGAATATCAAATGAAACAAATTATATATATATATATATATATATATATATGGGTCAAGTGCAAATAATTTCTTGAACTTTTAGCCAATTGTACAAAACTCCCCTGAATTAACAATTGCCCCGTTGAACTATGATAAAGTTGCAGTTAAGGACATCAGGTGAGGTTCCGGCATCGGAAAAAGAAGATTACAATATTACCCTTAAGTGAAACTACGTCGTATTAGTACGGTCTTAACTCAAATCTTAATTATCCAATAAAATTGTGACAACACATCATTGCCTTATCACCTCATCCTTGTCACCGCCAAACACGGCCTTATACGCAAGGCTTTCTCTCTCTACGCTCTATTTTTCCCATCGTTGACGACGTTTGTCGACCAAAAAGGTTTCGCCTGGTCTATATGATGCTCACCAAAAAGGTTTGTTGGCTGTAGCCTGTATCTGTTTGTGTTCACCGGAATGAGACTCCACTGGTTTGTTCGATTATGGAATTTAAGGTTGGGCTCTCGTCGGTTTCATTGCTTATTGATTTGTAGAGCTTCTCATCGGCGTCGGCAGTCATGGAGTTTGAGGTTGAGCTCTTACCTGTTTTAATGAAAAAACCTTCATTTTGATTGGAGTGGTCGGAAACAGTTCCAGTGTTATCCCCTTTGGCGGGCACTGTGCCACCCTTCAATTCTCTCTTGCTATTCACAAGATCGTCTCTTTAAATTCGCCTCTTTAAATTCGCCACATAATCATTTGTTAACTTATTACCTTTCTAAAACAATCAATTACTGAGTTTGAACTCATAAAAACACTTCGATCTTGGGAATACAGGGATAAACCAAGAGGCAGCAAAGACTGATTGTATCAATTTACAGGATGTAGGCCATGGTGAGAAACGTGGCGGTGCCGGCTCAGAGCTCCATCATCAAAGCGGTGCCGGCTCGAGGACTCAGCCGCGATGGAGGGGTCGGCTGTGAAGAGGTCGACCGACTGAGCAAAGAGTTGAAGCGGAAGGACGGCGGTGGGGAAAGGACGGCAGTGAAGCGGTGGTTGGCACGGTCGGCAGAAATTGCGAAATCTGGATAGAAAAAGTTGGGATTTTCTCAAGAAAAATTTGGATATATTTTCCTTTTTTGCGGGTCAGTTTGTTGGTAAACAGGGATTTGGGGTATCGGAACGAAGACATGGAAACTCCGTACATCGGAGTTTGGAAACTCCGATTTCACAGGGCGATTCAATTCATCGGAGTTTGCTACGTCGTCGGCGGAACAACTTATGGGTTTGGTTTGGTATGGTTTTGTTCGCCGGAAGTTACAAAGGTGAAACTTCATTGTTATTTGTTGTTGGCTGAAAATTGCAGAGTTCAATCCGGCAAGAGTACAATTTCAACGAAACCCAGAACAATGAAACTGAGATCCAGTCACGATGACCATCCAGTGAGCTCCAAGACATACGTGCGACTCCGGTTCATCTTCTTCCGGTAAGCTTGGTCTGACCTAGCAGTGAGTTTTGGTCCGGCAACCGAACACTTTGTTCGTCGTCCTACTCCTTTCTCTCTCGAGTCTTTACCCCTTTCTCTATATTACTATATACATACAGCGACCCACTCACCACCGTCGCCGTCTATTCACTTTGGATGTGCTCGGGATGGTGACACTGTATTGCAACGACCCACCCACCACCGCCGTCAATTTGGGAATGGAGAGAGAAGCCAAGGGTATTGTTGATGAGTAGATATATGAATGTGCTTGGGAAGACTACGCTGTATGGCAGCGACTGCCGGCGGCTATGCAAGAATTTTTTTTGATTTTTTATACCTTTATAATCATAAAGGGCTGTTTTGTCATTTTTTATTTTCTGTAATTGTGCGTGAATAACACACCCCCATTTAACGGTGAGAAATAGCCGAAACTTCGCCGGTGGGCATTTTTAGCAAAAAAATTGATAGTTCAGGGGGTTAAGTGTAAAAAAAATAATTCAGGAGTTTTTTTTATGGAGAGAGAGTAAAGTTCAGGAGTTTATTTGCACTTTACCCTATATATGTATATTACCAAAATACCCTTCATGATATGTCAAAATAATACTTCATGCTGATGTAAGCATCCAACCCTTAAAACGACCGGTGTGCTCCTAATTCATCGTCCCTGACATACTCTCTCCCCAATATTGCCCCTCAGCACTGCTCCCCCTCTCTGCTGTCGCCGCCGCTGCCGCCACCGCCACACCCCACCTCTCTCTCTTTCTCTCCCTACCACCCCCCCCCCCCAAACAGTTCCTTCTCTTCACCACCACTGCCCTTTTCCACTCCACCGCTCACTCTCTCTCGACGCTTCACCATCTCTCTGCTATCATCATCACCTATCTCCAATAAAGGTTTGTCGATCGAATTTTTTTTCCAGCTGACTTGTTTATGTATATGTATGTACCTCTATACTTGTATAAATATATTAATTTATGTTAACACTAGTTTTTTTTTTTTTTTTCGAAAGGTTTATGTTAACACTAGTTTGTGGTAGCAGAGATGTGAACCTAACCAACTAGATACAGCAACTTGAGTAAATAATAAGTCTAAATCTGGTGGTGCCATCAATGGTGGTGGAACAATGGAGTTTCTGTTAGGGTTTGAAGGAGAAAATAATGGAAAAGGTGTTGCGGTGGGCTGCAGTGGCGACCGAATGATGGAGTTGCAATTGGGATTTGAAGAAGGAAGGAGTGGATATAGAGAGGGAATGGGAACAACAGTGGTGGTGGGATGGGTCTTGATCAGAAGACATCTTTACCTCCACTGACCTCCAGTGCCATCGAATGAAGTAGGGCTTGAATTGGATGGAAACTCGTATCTGAGTGGTTGTCGAACGATCTCTCTGAGGAAGGAGATGGGGGTGGTGCAGGTGAAAAGAGGTGGCAGTTGTTGCGGTGGTGGAGGTGATGGCTACTGGTGGGGATTTGTTGCTTATATGAATATTATGATGTATATGTTATATAATTTATGAATATATGTAATTTATGCTGAATTTTTTAATATATGTATAATTTCTTGTATATTTGTTTATTTCTTATATGTATATGTTTCAATTTTATTTATGTATTAGTTTTGCATTTATAAAATGAATTTACCTTGCAAATTTGCAAGGTAATTATAAAATTATTGCCAAGTGTTAAAATATCAAGTCTTATCTAATTCAAAAATTACCAGCAGGTGGAGGGTTTGTTATTTAATTTTGTAAATTTTTCACTTAAAGCAAATTTGCATGGTAATTATTATTACCTTGCAGAGATTATGTAATTTTTATAAGATTATGTAATAGGTGATTTTTGCTTAACGTAAATGTACTATTATTTATAATCAAGTATCTCTAGAGAATGTGTTGCTCTTGTTATTCTAGTTAGAAAGGAGCATTACATGCACTACAGTTCTTTTTTGTTTTTCTTTTTCCTGTCACAGTTTCAATTTTCATATCCTTCTTTCAGTATTTTATTATTTTATTTTATTTTGATTGTCTTGTCTGGAATGGAACTTTCAATTATATATATATATGTATATTCCTCAATAATATAATCCTGATTGTTAAGAAAATTGAAACAATGGCAAGTTTGTTCACTTTGTTGTGGCTATTGGTGCCTGCGGTTCAGTATGGAAACACTTTTCTTCTTTTAAATTTTATTTACTTTAAAATTCAAAATGTGCAGTTCTTATTACTTCTGCAATTTCATTATTTATTCCTGAGATATATGTTTCTGTGCAGTTTTAGGGAGTCAATTTTGACATTAACAGAACATGACGACAAACAGGTACACTCTCTAAAATGTCTTTCTTTCACAAGGTTTGTGATATTATAAGGTGTGCATGCATGTTGGTGTGAATGGATGTATGCTAGATTTTTCTAGTCATTGCGGTGTACAAAGGGAATATTTCTTCAGTAATGGTCTACCATTCTTATGTGCCCTCTTTTTAAAAGGTTCTAACTGTCTAAAATTTTCATTTCATCAGTTGTTAAAATATTAACCTTGATTTTTTTTTTTTTTTTGATAATTAAGATTCACTAAAAGCGTTCAAAAGGGGAATGCATCCCTAAAAAACTACACAAGGCCAAATAGGGCATCTAAATCCTCAACAAATCCAAAAACTCTACAAGCTCATCCAAGGATTTACAAGTTCTTCCTAGGACCCAACAAAAAGGGGTGCTAAGAATGGAGAACTTCAAGGACCCAATATGGAAGCAGCTTTCAATCTTCATTATTTTATTCCCCCTTTTGTTGTCTTCCCTACCTCTTAAATTGTTAGGATCAATTTTCTTTTCTTGTTTTATTTCTTAAAGCAAGCAACGTTTGCGTCATTGCAATTTTTTCTGCCATGCTATCAGTATATTGGAATTGACATTGCATATAATGATGCATCAAGATACAACTGTTAAGGCAACACATCAAAGGCACTTGCATCGTGTAATGAAATATGAAATCGGTGGTGCATGCTATATATTGATTAGACGGACTTGAGAGCATCTAAATTCATTATTGGTTGTCAGGTTGGATGTCAACTGCTGTTTGGATTGTCAAACTTTGACTATGCATATCAACCTGCGTAAATACCTTTTTCTTCTGTGCTTGGTTGGATTCAAGTTTGGTTTCTTGGTGCTCATATTAAAAGAAGACTTGGGTTGATCTACCCTTTTTCCCATTTAGCAAGACCTTGAAAAAATAGATCGTGTGCATTATAGTCTATAGGCATATAAGCTGTGAATTTTTAGTTTGGGTGAAAGCATAATATTATCTTTATCTGAATATGGTTTTTTTACGGTTATTAGGGATTGGTGCATCATTACGTGTTTTTTCTGTGCTATTTTTAATTTTTTGGCTACATTTTACTATCACCAGAACTTACAATAGATGTCTTGTGCACTTTTGTGCTGGTTTATTAGTTTTTTACTTTTTAATTTTATTTTTTTATTACGATTTTAGATTTATTTTGATATTTTAAGTAACTGAACCATTAGGAGATCTCCTCTTTTATATTCCTATTTCCGGTTAAATATTGTTTTTGCCTTTAGATGTGATTATTGATTTAATGCATTTTACTGGATGGATTCATTGTGTTGATTGTTTACTGCACGTACAGGTCCATCAAATTGCACTGAGCTTCCGAGACAAGTGGTTTCCTAGACAACGTGCCAAATTTAGCTGCATGGAAATGGATGATAGTGGGATGGAATTTCACCGGGGTTTAAGCTGCAATAGATTTTCAGAATCACACACTCATGGGCGTGATCAAGGTGTAAGGCCTATAAAAACAACAGATTGCATCAAGCCATCAACAATTCCAACAACTCCAGTTGATAGTGATACCCCGGGGAGCTTCTCTGCTTCTTGTAGCAGTGGTTGTACAACCAATGTTACAAAGATGCTCAAGCGTAAAAGCCGATGGGATCAGCCGGCAGAAACAAACCCACTAACATCTCCTGAGCGTCAGGAACCAAAGACTCAGCCTAATTTGTTCAAAAATTCGTATTCAAGCACAAAACCTGAGGGTGATGAAGTGGGGCTAGGTCATACAGAAGGCAGAAGCAAAGAGGGACAAACTAGCCCTAGTTATGTGCACAATTTCCCTCGACCACTTGAAGCTGATAGGGCAGATGAAAGACAGCAGAATATTGACGAGGATGTTCCTCCTGGATTTTCGCTGCCTCTTAACAGACGTCTGGTTTCATCTAATGCTTCAACTGGTATTGATCTCCATGGAGACGAGGTTAGACATGCAAAGTGTCCTGTTGAAGTGGTTATGGGGTATCCACAGGGGAGGTTCAATTCTCGCAGGTCTGTCTCATATGGAATTCTGTTATCCGTTGTGCAGCAATTTGGGACACCTCATGAAGAAACTGTTGAGGGTTGGGTTATTGCTCCAGGCATGCCTTTCCAGCCTTTCCCACCGTTGCCCCCATATCCCCGTGACAAGAGAGAGACTCCTGCTTGTGCTGCCACTATGACAATGAGTAGGCCTGCAGAAAAAGTTGAACAGGAAAGCCGTGATCCTGCCACTTTCCCGTCAGATCAAGGAACTCCAACCACATCTGGTGCGAGCTCACCATATATGGATATTCAAGGAGCAAACATCCTGCATAATTCTCAACGAGTAAGGGACTCCAATAGTTTGGGAACGAAGAACTTCAGGCAGCAAAAGTGGAATAATTCAAAACTGGGGCCTCCCTGGCTCAGGAAAAGAAATGGTTGGGGATCCACGGGAAACAACTCAAGAAGTGGCATGTGCGGCATAGGCGTAGGAACCATAGGAAACGAGTTTAAAAGTCCAAACACCCCATACAGTTCAGAATATGTAGGCACTGCAGTGGAGAGTCCTTACAGTACATTTCAGCGGCATCCACAGCATCAAAATTAACATTGATTCATACTCCGAGAAGCTTTTAAACTTTCTTTTATGCTCAACCTGCTGTATTTTCAATTCATTGTTTCGGTTTTTTTTTTTTTCCCCCCTTTCACTCACAATGGAGAATTGTTTACTTTTCACTCCTATTCTTAAAGTCAATATTTATAGTTCAGGGGTGAGGTTACTTTAATTTGGCAATCTTCTCACATGGATATGGATATATACACCTCAAAGAGGTAAGCATTCTTCATTTTATTCCATTATGAAAACTAAGAGATTTGTGAAATAAAGCATTTGATCAATCTCTCTGTGTCCCCTTCACTTGATTATATGCATGTGCTCCAGACTCTCTGTTTCTTTTATACTTGATATGAAGAGTATGATGAAGAAGGGAACTTGTTTGGGGTTTGCATATTTAGTTCTGCAAAATATTCCACATTCATACTAGGTTTTTAGCATTTAGAGCAGGAAAAAAAATGCAGTTTTCTTGGATTGTCAACTACAGTGAACTGGTAGTAAATTTTGGATACCACACAGCAATGGGAGCACCGAATCGGTTGCTTGAGGAACTAAGGACAAGAAATTTCTTGGTTTTGAAGGAACAAAAAATTTCTTAAAATTCCATCTAATTTTTTTTTTTTTCTTGGTTTTGAAGGAACAAAAAATTTCTTAAAATTCCATCTAAATTTTATTTTTTTAAAAAAAAAATGCAATCCTGATGACTGGAAATTTTCATGAATAATTCATCGTCCAGTCAAGCTAATTCTTCTTGAATGCCTTATTTAGATTCAATGCCAATAATGATGGTTCGAGTCCACATGAACCCCTATAACACCATATAGATGGAAAAATATACACCGTCTTCCCATATAAACCAGCATAAAAGAGAATGAATCTTTCTGCTGCTTTTTAACGCTCGAAAAAAATCACAAGAAACTTCAAACACCTCACACCCCAGAAATAAAGGCAAAAAGCAATTTTTTAGTTGTATCTTCGCACGAACTTGTGACCTGGTGCAACCTTTACCGTTGGCACAATGCTAAGATAATTTGTTTGCTAAGATAATTTGTTTTCTGAGATGTGTATCTTAGATAAACTTTAGTAATGGGGACGTGTGCACATAGGGCTGCAATCGAGCCGAGTCAAGCCGAGCCGAGCCAAGCCGAGCCCTAGCTCAGCTCGGCTCAAGTGATAGAATGCTCAAGCTCAGCTCCAGCTTGAGCGGAGCCGAGAAATTTTGGTTCAAGCTCGGGTCGGCTCGGCTCTGTTCAACAAGCCTCGAGTCGAGTTCGAGCTATTTAAATTTTGCTTTTTTTTTTTTTTTTTTCTCTTTCGCATCTAACTGATCCACAAAAAAAAAAAAAAAAAAATGAGAGAAATAGATTTGCAGCAATAAAAAGAGAGACGTTTGAGAGAAAAAGAGAAAGAAAGTGATAGATTTGATCGAAAATTAAACTTCCCAGAGTTGATTTTGATGGAAGAAGTTGAGAGATGCACAGATCAATAGTAAACCCCAAAATCTATATTAAAAATCAGTTTGGATGAAAGACAATTAATACAAAAAAAATCAAATATGAGAAGAGAAAGAGAGAGAAGTAAGATTCTATGACAGAATGCAAATTGTTGAGTGTGTTGCCGCAGCTGCTTGGGCTACCGATAATTTTAGAAAAAGGACAGATGATTAGGGTTAGACATAAGACATGGGTTGGGTTTCATTGTACGGATGGGCTTGTGTTTGATTGTACAGATGGACTTGTTTAAAAATGAATAAATGATAAAATTGGGTCTAAAACATAACTAAAAAATTTAATGGGCTTGTGTTTGATTGTAGAGATGGGCTTGGGTTTTGTTTTAAAATGAATAAATAATAAATTGGGTCTAAAACATAACTAAAAAATTTAATGAGCCCGTGGACTAAGCCTTCATAACATAAAATTATATATTATAATTGGATATGTATATATATTATAATCGAGTATGTTTGCGAACGCCTTATCGAGCTCAGTTCGTGAACGGTTCATGAACAAATAAGCCGAGCCTACTGATGTTCAAGCTCGGCTCGTTTATGAATCAAGCTTCAAAATTCGGCTCGAGCTCGGTTCATTTATAAATGAACCGAGTTCGAGTCGAGTAATTAATAAGCTAAGTCCGAGTAGTTCACGAATGGCTCGGCTCATTTGCAGTCCTATGTGCACACAAAAAAATAAATAATAATAATAATAATAATAAAATTCTGCTCAATATCTATCTATTTCCTGTATAATTATTGCTCTTTTATCTCTCTCTCCTATGGAACAAGAAAGCCAGTGTCTCGCTGGAAATGGGAATTTACTTTCTCCTTATAGTTAATGTTTGGTTATAAACATTGTTGGAAATCATATCTATAAATTGACTGAATGATTATGGCAGATTTATTGGGTCTTCATTATAGGCTAATGTTTAGGCTTTTGTTTAAGGATTTGATTTTTATTCTGATTTGATTTTTATTTTCTTTCTATATTTGTAATTTTACTCTTGTATATAATGATAGTCAGGCTCTCAAATTGAGTATGCCAATTTTACCGAATTACTTTTTGGTATCAGAGTTTCAAACCTACGCCTCTCCTTCTTTCTCCTTTTCACTGCCTGTTTTCAATTTCTCTCTCTATCTCGTCACAGCCCCTTCCCTCTTTCTTTTTTTCTTTTCTTCACAGACTCTATCTCTTCTTCAAGCTACTGTTGTGACAGTCCTAGGGGGAGCCAATCTCCTCTAGGTTTGACCCCTGTAGGGGTATTTCCTTAGTCTTTCTCATGCACTGAGAGTCAGAAGACGTGTTTGCATTTTTTTGGGACTGTCGGGATATTCGGCAGCATTTTCGGATCAGACCGCCGTGTCTCCGGCTTCTTGGTTTGATCAAAATCAAGCTTATTTCTTATTTATTTGAAATTATTGGTGATCTGTTGAATTATTCTATTTAATATTATGGCTGATTCAAGTAATAATAAAGAAACTCTCTATTCGGCGCAACACACACCGTCTCAACGAGTTACTAGTGTGCTGTTGAATGGCCGTAATTTTGCATCCTGGACTATTTCCTTCCGCCTTTATGCTGGTGGAAAAGACAAATCAGGGTGGTTATTTTGCACTGAAAAGATGTCAGATATTAAAGGTCCTAATTATGCTCAGTGGAATATGGACAATTGCACCATTTTAGGATGAATGTTTAATTCTATGGAGGAACGAATTTATAATATATTCATATTTTATGAGTCTGTTCATGACTTGTGGATTACTTTGAATCAATTGTATGCTCATTCTAGGAATAATGCTCGTATTTTTGAGTTATACCAAGATATTGCTAAGGCCTCGCAGGAAAGCCTGAATTTGTCTATAGCTAATTACTTTGGGTATTTGAGATCTCGTTGGGAGGAACTGGCTCAATATGAGTCTCTCAGTTAATTTCCTCCCGAGGTAGCCTCTCTTCTAGTCAAACGTCTTGATCCTTAGCATACCTATCAGTTTTTTATGGGATTACGCCCAGAATTTGAACCACTTAAGTCTCAGATCTTGAATGCATTACCAATGTCATTCCTATTGGAAGCCTTTGCTACTGTTGATAGTGAAGAATGCATGCACCGTTTAATTCAGCCCTCACTTGTTCCTCTACAAGTGTCTGAGCCTGCTGGGGATAGTTTGGTTTTTGCAGCCAACTTTGGATTATGTACTTCTGGTGGTCAGATTATTTGTCATCATTATGGAGGGGTTGGACATGTTAAAGCTCGCTGCTTCAAACTTCATCCTGAACTGAAGCAGAAATTTTCTAGGAACTGTTTATCTAGAACTGGTTTTTCTCGTACTGCTGTTGTTGCAGGACTCCTGTTACTACTAGTGGATCTACTATATTTCCTGGACTGAGCCAGTTTCAATCTCAAATTGGGCAGATCCAAGACCAGCTTGGCTCCCTTGCTTCTAGAGTTGGTGCTCCTTCAGTTGCTCCCACTGCCACTGCTGCTACAGATACTCCTATTGCATTTCATGTTAAGGCCAAACAGCCTACTTGGGTTCTGGATTCTGGGGCCAATGATCACATAACTAGTGAGTTATCAGTTTTTTCTTCCAATGTCATACCTGTTACTCAATCTGTGTATCTTACGGATGGCTCTACATCTTACATTCACAGTAAGGGTGATGTTTGTTTGTCTCCTGATATTACTCTTTCATCTGTCCTTTATATACCTAAATTTGCCTTTAACTTTTTATCTGTTAGTCGGCTTGTAAAAAACCTCCAGTGTGCAGTTATATTCTTACCAAATCATTGTCTGTTGTAGAACCTTTGTTTGAAGAGGATTTTTGGCAGAGGTTATGAGCGTGATGGGCTTTCCTACTTTGGATCCCACCAGGAACGGGTCTTCAAGCTTCTGTCCTGCCTGTTTCTAGTGCTTATGATGTTTCTTTTCGCACTTTTAGTCTGTGGCATGCACGTTTGGGGCATGCCAACTTTTAATATCTATTTTTATTGTTTCCTTCGTTAAATAAAGCATGTAAGGACCATAAGTTTCAATGTGAAGTTTGTGATTTTTCTAAACATTCTAGAACTAGCTACATTTCTCATATGAGTTGTGCTCCTAGTATGTTTGATCTTATTCATTCTGATGTTTGGGGCCTATAATATCCCTAATTTTAAAATGATAATCTCTGTAGTTTATTTTATGGTTTTATTGTCATTTTTGCATTTTTATGTGTTTATTTGGCTATTTGCTTGGTTGTTGTAATTGTTGTTAATTAATTGAGTTAATTGCAGTATTTGTTTTATTTAATTATTTGATTTAATTGTTTTCTTTAATAGAATTTATTATTTCCCTTTAATTGAATTAATTGTTAAATGGTTTAGTTAAGTATTAATTGGTTTATTATAATTGTTTAATTGTGTAATACGTTAATGGGATTAATTTAGGATTTTGTTATTTTTCTTCACATGTAGCCGACTTAGTTCTCCGTATCATATTACACTTAGGCTTAGGTTTAAGGGTGGCTTATAAATATGTGTTAAGGTCTGCCTAGGGTTTTAGAACCCTATTCATGGCATAGTGAAGGCAGAGAGACGTTTAGAGAAGTCTGGGAGAAAACAGAAAGGGAAAACAGAACGTTCGCTGGAGAATTTAGGAAGACGACGGTGCAAGGTGTCGGATTGAGACCTAAAGGCAAGTTCTATTTCTAACTCTCTCCCTTTGGCTTATGTTCTTTACATGCCTAGTACAACTTTAGGAATAAACAACGATTAAAATTAATCTGGATTGCATGTTTGAGATGCTTTAAACATGACGTGTTTACAAGTTGTTTATTGTTTGTTTTAAATTCGTCCTTGCGTAACTCTTGATTTAATTCATGTCAATTGATGTATAAAGAGTTTAATTAGTCTGGAACAGATTGGGTGATACTAAAATTAATTTGGTTTGCATGATTGAGTTGCTTAAAACAGTGGGTGTTTAGGAACGGCTAATTGTTCGGTTTAAATTCTTATTGCATAATTCATGTTTTAAGCGATGTTGGTAATTGAATAAATAATTTATTTGTTTCTAGAACATACCAGAACCTAGTTCAGACACCTAGGAACCCTAGGAATGGAGGATAGTCGTCTGGGAAGTCGCTGGACTTGAAGACAAAGAGGGAACAAGAGGAGAGCCGGCTCCCGTTGGAAGGGAGCAGGCTCCCCAAATCAAAGAGTAGGATCCCTCAAGGAGGGAGCCGGCTCCCTCAGCCGGCTCCATGCACTAGGGAGGCGGCTCCCTCGTTTTGTTTTTATTTTTCGGTTTTTCTGTGACCGGTTTGGCTACGGTGCTTGGATTTTTGAGTTTTCTGATTCAGGTAGAAGGTATAATAGGGGCTTTCAGTAATGTCTAAGGCCATATTAAAACTTCCAAGGATTGGTTAATGTGTAATGAAACACTAGTGCTTATAGCGGAAACAGTATATAAATCTTTAGAACAAATTTGCATACTGTTGTTGGATGTGAAGGACTTTAATTGCTTTTGATTAATTTAGCAGCTTCTTGTGGATAGTTATACCACTTTAATCATGTATCAGTGGTAGGATTAAGCATGTTTAAATCTGTATAAAACTTGCTAAGGATTGGTTGATGTGCATAAATTAACTATTTAGTTCATCAGTTACTGGACTGGTATGAAATAAGCATGTGAATTTATATTTTTATGCTTTCTTGGAAATTAGTTGATGTTTACATGTGTGTTATGTATTATCAATTATTGGACCATGTGGAACAGTGTGGAATAAGCCTGTTAAATTACACAATGTTATCATGCTTAGTATGAAACAATTGATGCTTATATTTAATATTTCTATTTTCAATTGTGGGATTTATGGATTAGTTGATATTTACAGTTATAAACTGTATTATCAACCACTGGATGTTTGGATTGTATGTACCGGTATGGGACAGTGGCATACTAGGAATGGATTAGCTCAAATTGCTAAGTCCTACCTATTTTGGAATAAGGGTACGGATCGTCAAAATAGAATCCTCCTTATATGTTAGTCTGTACGGCTGAACAAGCCGAACGACTAACTGGATTTCTTATTGATGGATAGGATCGGACTTTAAATATATATTTATGGTACTGCGACATGAGCTTGAGTCTCAAAGTCGACGGTTAAGGAGCGTATATGCAGTAGGATGCGTAGCTGGTTATGTTGGTTGAGGTATACCCTGTTAGGCTTAGGTAGTCATGCCCACTCAGGTGCGTTTTGCATGTTGTCTTCTATTCAGGTTGAGACCCTCATCATAGTCCAGTAAGAGTCCCGTAGTATGGATATATATATGTACGGACTACATAGCTATTGTTGAGTTGGTTAGGATGTACATGCTTACTGAGTCTCTGCTTGGATTGTAGTAGGATAGAACTTGTTCGTGGGCCTGACCCACTTCTATTTTTTAGGTATTCGCCAGTTCTAGACTTAGACCTGATCGTGCTGAGTAGAGACTACCACTCACTCTTCCGACGACGTAGGATTCCTCTCCGTGGTTTCATTCTAGATGTTTTTTTTAATTTATTTACATTTCAGTTTGGATTTTCGTATTAAGGGTCTAATGGATGGATTCCCGAGTTGTTTAACTTTGATGTTAAATATTTAATTTTAAAGGATTATATTTTAGATTTCTTTTAGCTTTGAATTATTTATTTCATATTCCGTTTTGTAATTTGTATTCGACTTAAAATATTAATTGTTTGATATTTCCCTTGGGTTTGGGCTTGGGCCTGATCAACCCATGTCTCGGATCCGAGGGGTATCACAGGGCCCTTCCCCAGTTACTGCTTTATCTAGGCATCGATATTATGTGATATTTATTGATAATTATTCTCGTTGTACTTGGGTTTATTTATTGAAAAAGAAATCTGATGTGCTTATTTTATTTACCCAATTTCTTCAAATGATCAAAACCCAGTATAACACTATTGTCAGTAATATTCATTCTGATAATGGACGTGAATATGTTTCGAATGAGTTCCGGACTGAACTTAATAAAAATAGGGTTTTACATCAACTCACTTGAGCAAAATGGTGTAGCTGAATGCAAAAACTGTCATCTTATGTCTGTGGTCCGATGTCTTTTGAGTGGTATGCATATGTGATACCCCTCAATTCTAGAGCCACGGGTGATCAAGTCCGAGCACAGATCCGAGGGATACCAAACAATCAATATATAAACAAGCAGAAATAAAAACTAAATTAAGAATAAAAATAATAATACGCTGAAAGAAAACTAAAATAAAAATCCTCAAACTCTAAATAATAAATTAATATTATTTAAATCTTTCAAATCCGTACAACTCAGGAATCCATCCAGTAGACCCCTAATAATTCCAACTGATAAATAAATTTAAAGAATAAATATCCAAAACTAAAATAAGAAAAGAAATCTTATGTAGTCGGAAGAGTGAGTGACTGTATTTGCATCACCACGAACAAGCCCTAAGTCTGATACTCACGAACACCTGAAAAATAAAGATGGGTCAGGCCCACATGCAAGTTCCATCATACTACAATCCGTACATAAACCCGATACGCAGATACATCTTAGATAGCTCGGCAATATCTAAATAGTCTGTAAATATAAATATATTCACACTACAAGACTTTCCCTGGACTACAGGCCTGTCTCAACCTGACTAGCAAACCTAGCAGGGCACACATCAAACCATCATAGCCAGTTATGCATCCCAATGCATATACGCTCCCTAACCATCGATCCTGAGACTCAAGCTCATATCGTGGCATCATAAATATATATATATATATATATATATATATATATATATATATATATATATATATATATATATAAAGTCCATCCAAAACCAATGTAATGCCGCTCAACTATTCATTACCAAGACACGACATTTACTTAGGATTTAAATGTTTCAGTTAAATCCCTATCCTTCCTACTGCAGAAAAATAAAAAGCAAACATCCATTATGTCGTTCAACTATTTTTGTTGACAAGACATACATCCATGTAGGATTTAACTGTTTTAGTTAATCCGTTTCTTATGTATGAAGGGGTAGGACTTAGCTTTTTGATCTAATCCATCCCTGATATGTCACCGTCCCATACCGGTACATATAATGCAAATGTTCCACAAGTGACGCACATTCATTAGAACATCAAATATATCCAGAATCCAACATAATAGAAATCAGTTATTAATAAGTTCTTATTATGCATCCAGTATATGATTAGAATCATAAATCCTCCAAATAAATTGTTAAAGTAATGATAAATAATTTATATTATTCATATCCATACAGTTGATAAACAAAAATTAAAACCGTTCATCAAATAACTTCCATAGCATGATATAATGTTTATCAGGGTTATAACCGAGCACATTATACTAAAAAAAACCAAAACCAATCCTTTCCTACTAGTCCATTAAAGTTAACCTAACCAGACTAGCGACTTAAACATTCCACAATCCTTAACACCATGCAAGTTATTACATGAATTTAATGATGTTCATTAAGTTTTTAACTATGAACCCAAAGCAAGACATCCTGATGCTCAGAAGTATATACAGAGCACCTACACTCCACTCCCAAAATACACTCCCATCAGTCTGTTTTCCTTCTTACAACGACTAATAAAATTAACTTCCAAGTTTTGTGACTACATGCAAGCTATAACGACATGTCATGAAGTCCGTTAACCCAATAAATTGACCTTCCTAGCCTCCATTAAACTTTATATATACTCATATGACATCCCACAAACAATTGAATATCAGTTCATTTTAATTCCTAAAGCAAACTTGAAATTTAAACCTTCCTCCTTCCTTGACAACATTGCACATTTATATTTTAAAATTGATGTTGTCCATTCCTCTGGCCTAAACCAGTAAATCCTAAGTCTTAAACATGCTTTATACATTATTTAAAAACCCCATGAAACTCCAGAATTTCACTTCAACCCCCGAAGTATCAGAAAATTACCGAAAATACCCCCGAAGGGGTTCTATTCAAGGGAGACGGCTCCCCCCACATGGGAGTCGTCTCTAGGACTCCCAGAGACGGCTCTCCCTTATGGAGAGCCGGCTCTCTCTTCATGGGAGCCGGCTCCCTCCATTAGGGAGCCGGCTCTCCCTCTGAGAGCCCTTTCCAGACTTCTCTGTTCGTCTTCTTCTTCCACGGCGAACTTCAACCTTTTGTTCCCAGTTTTTTTTTGTCTAGAGTTTTCAGAGTTCAAACAAGGTCTAAACAGCCCTAGAAATTCTTTGAATTCCATTACAAATTTATTTACAGAGGTTTAAATCCGAATCGTAGCAGTCTATATAAGAAAGCAAATACAGTTATTCCAAAAACGTAGAACAGATTTCAGTTTGATTCATTATGCATAAATATTCATTTTAAAATTTAATTACATTCCTAGGGTTCTGTCTAAGTTCCTAAAGTCCTAGAAACTCTTCACCTTCAACAATGAATTAATTTACAAAAGTCTCAATTTATAAACAAACACAGTACGCATGAAACCGATTCCAGTTCTTTAAACACAACAAGTTACAGTCTGTTAACATGCATCAACCATTAGTTTTAAAGTTGAATTAACCCTGGAGATTATAAAGAATGCACAGAACACAAGTTTACAGGAAAGAGATAGTTTTAAACTTGCCTTTAGGTTTCGGTTTGAAACCTTTCAACCTCCGTCTGCAAATTCCGGCAAACCCAAGACCTTCCCTTCCTCCTCTGGTCACTGCCTTTTACCTCTGTTACTTCTTGGAACCTCTGTTTTCCCCTCTCCAGACATAACGTGAATAGAGTTTTCTCAAAACCCTTGCAGACATATATTGTTCTATATATATAGGCACTATCAAAACCCTAATCCTAATTCCATGACTCATTAAGTCGGCTACCACTTATATATATACCAATTAAACCCTAACTTAAACATCACCCAAACCTGGTATTAAACAAGTGCCCAAAACAATCACGTTCATAATAACTATATCTGTATTAAATAACCAACTAATTAATTATACTTAAAACAAATACAGGAAAATAAATAAATAAATATAAAATAAATCACTCAAAACACATACAAAATTTCAAGTCAATAAATAATTAAATACACAGAAAACCAATAATCAATTAATTAATTAAAATGCACATAAAATCAAATTTAAAGTCCCATTTTATCCATTTTGAAAACTAGGGGTATCACAACATGTGCCTAAATTCTATTGGCATATGGCAGTTCTTACAGTTACTTTTCTGATTAATTGTACTCCCAGTCGAATTTTGGGTGGTAAGGCCCCACTTTAGATTTACCAGCCTGATTGTACATTATTTCACCTTCTACCTCGTGTTTTCGGCTGTACTTGTTTTGTTCATAACTGTAGTCTTTCTCGTCATAAACTTGATGATAAATCTATTAGGTGTATTTTCTTGAAGTATTCTGTTATGTCAAAAGGCTATCGTTGTTATGATCTAGTGACCAAACATATGTATCATTCTCTTGATGTGACATTTCATGAAATTGTTCCTTTTTATGATACTAATTTTGTGGTACATGATTATCTCTTGTGGTCTGAAAAAGGAGATCTCTCCTATTACCCTTCCTGTTCCTCTCTTTGAAAATCACACTGTCCTGGAATCTCTTTCTCCATCCATGCAGGGTTCCTCTCCGCTTTTGCAGATCTACTCTTGTCGCTATCGCATACAACCTCCAATGCCAGAATCATCTTCAGAACTACGTCCAGGTAACTCTCATTCTCCCGTGGCTCCTACCATTCCTGAGCCTATATCCCATTATCCTACCCGTGATCGTCACCCTCCTAATTGGTATGGTTTCTTTAGTAGCACTAACCACCCTATTTCCTATTATGTCTCCTATGATGGTCTTTCAGGTGCATATAAATCCTTCCTAGGCAAGATTGTGATTGTTTCTATTCATCGATCAGTGTCAGAAGCCCTTCAGGATCCCAATTGGGTGTCTGCCATGATAACAGAAATGGATGTTTTTCAACGTAATAATACATGGGAACTTGTTGCTTTACCTGCTGGGGAGAAAACGATTGGCTGCAAATGGGTCTTTACTGTGAAGTACTTAATCGATGGTTCTATTGATAGGTATAAGGCTCGGTTGGTGGCAAAAGGCTTTACTTAGATTCTGGACAAAAACTTTGGTGCTACCTTTGCTCCTATGGCAAAATTGACATCTGTGCGACTGCTTATCTCCTTGTCTGCTGCCCATTCTTGGCCTCTGCATCAGTTAGATGTCAAAAATGCATTTCTTAATGGAGACTTACTTGAGACTATATATATAGATCCACCCCCTAGATCTTGGGTTGAGGGGGAGTATGTTGGGAAAGTCTGTCTGCTGCGAAAGTCTCTTTATGGTCTGAAGCAATCTCCTAGAGCTTGGTTTAGTCGTTTCAATGATGTTGTTCTATCCATGGGCTTTGTACGCTGCCACTCAGACCATACTTGCTTTATTCGATGTCGCTATGATGGTCGCTACATTATATTATTAGTATATGTGGATGATATCATTATCACAGGTAATGATGCTTCAGGGATTGCTCGGACGAAACTTCATCTTCAAAAGTCCTTTGATGTGAAGGACTTAGGTCCCCTTCGGATATTTTCTTGGATTTGAAGTTGCTAGATCCCGTCGTGGAATTTCCTTATCTCAAAGGAAATATGTTTTGGATCTTCTTCAAGATACTGGCATGCTTGGGTGTCGACCCGCTTCCACTCCTATGGACCCCAATCTCAAACTCTCTGTTAAGTCAGGGGAATTACTTCCAGATCCGTCTGTGTATCAACGTTTGATAGGTCGTCTTATCTACTTGACTAACACAAGGCCCGGTTTGACATTTGTTGTTAGTGTGGTTAGTCAATTCATGCATGCCCTCGCTCAGCTCATATGGATGCAGTCTACCATATTTTGAGGTATCTTAAGTCGTGCCCTAGCCTTGGTCTGTTCTATGTCTCATGAAATCAGTCTGGACTCTCATGCTTTACTGATGCAGACTATGCTGGATGTAAGACAGATAGACATTCTACCTTTGGCTTCTGTACTTTCTATGGTAATCATCTCATATCATGGAAGAGTAAGAAGCAAGCTTTTGTCTCTAGATCCTCTGCTGAAGCTGAATACCGAGTAATGGGTCAAGGTACTTGTGAGCTCCTTTGGCTTCAATCAATTTTGGGATAGTTTGGTTTTGTAGAGAAAGGTTCTTCAAGGTTGTTTTGTGACAATAAATCAACCATTATGCTTGCTTCTGATTCTATGTTACATGAAAGGTTGAAACATATTGAGGTAGACATTTACTTCATTCGAGAGAAGGTTCGATCAGGTATCATTAATCCTATTTTTGTTCCCTCTTCAGAACAGACTGCAGATGTGTTCACAAAGTTTGTTGGGCCTTCTCTTCTCTAGTCTTCCATAATCAAGCTGGGATTGGTCAACATATTTACTCCAACTTGAGGGGGAGTGTTAGAATCATATCTATAAGTGACTCAATGATTGTGACAGATTTATTGGGTTTTCATTATAGACTAATGTTTAGGCTTTTGTTTAGGGATTTGATTTTTATTCTTTTTCCATATTTGTAATTTTTCCTCTTGTATATAATAATAGTCAGGCTCTCAAATTGAGTACGCCAATTTTACCAAATTACTTTTAACATAAAAAAAAAAAAGAAAAAAGAAGAAGAAGAAGAATTGAGCAAGAGATAATTTTAGTATTTTTCAAAGAATTTAAAATACCAAATATATGATGGTTGTGCATCAAAAGCAACATGCAGAATGCTGCTAACAATACTTTAAGTCATATGCTTATTTTTTAATGCAAATGAAAAAGAAGCATGAAATTTAAACCACATTATTCCAAAGAGTTGGCCTAGTTAGAAAAGACTTTAACCTCGTGTCTCATCAAATATCGGGTCTCAAAATCGATTCCTGCCAGATGCAAACAATTCCTAAAAAAATCGAACCACATTAGAAATTCAAAAAATGTGACCGTAAAATGGAGGAGATGGAAGCTAATGTGAAATATAATAGACTTAGTGTTTTAATTTTAATTATCAGGATAATGGTTGAGGTTTGAACAGAAGATCTTGTAATTTTAATATTTAAATCCTTCAACACTTATTCAATACTGTTATCCAAATTCCATCTCCTTTATCTCAAATTTTATATTTGCTCTCCAATCACCCGAATTTGTCTGAAGTTGAATAAATTAAAGAAACACGCAAATACAAGCAGAATTTCTAATCAAGAGGTAAGCTGGTCTGGATTATGCTAGAGTGGAGGAGACCTAGGTGGTCTATATATTGAGTTTTGGTGCTGCAAAATGCTATAACTCATCATTGTTTTCTGCAACACAGAGGTATTTCTCTGGTTTCTAGATGCTATTTGTGCTACAGAAGTGTGGAATCATTGGATCATATGTTTTTTAGCTGTGATTATACATGGCAAGTGTGGATGAAGATTTATGATATTTGTGATTAGAATTTACAAAGGGTTGATGAGGTCCAGAATTTGGCAATGATATTTTCTCAAAGATTTCAAGGGAAAGGCAATAAATTGGCTAGGATATTATTTACTGCTGTTTTATATTTTATTTGGGGAGAAAGAAATGAGAGATTGCATAATGATAAGTGTCGTGACTCTATGGAACTAGCTAAGTGTATTATGTGGGAGGTTCTGGATGTTATGGGGATTAGTCTTCAGATATCTTGTAATCTTGTTTTCTAGCTTGTTCTGTTATTTTTCTTTTGGCCTTCCTAGGAAAGGTTTTTGAAGTGTAAGTAAGGGTATGCCCTCATTATTTCTTTATGTACATTATTGTTGATATCTATATATACTCCTTTATTTAGGGAAGAAAAAAAAAATGAAGTTAATTAGCCTCTGCATTCTCATGCCTTCAAACAAAAGAAACGTAGAGTAAAAGAGGGACTGAGCAACACTCATTCACTTTGCATGAATGGCAACCACATCCCAGATGCTGTAGGATTGCAATCTTATACTCCATTTAACCTAAAAAAAAGATGTCTCTTTTAGAGAATCATGACTCACAACGTTTTCCCAAAAGAGACATCTTTTTTGGGATAGAGGGAGGATGTTGTTGTGATTACAACTTACCATAAGACAATTATGATCTATGAAGATTTTGAATCTAGGTTTGTGGTAATAACCTCTGTGACACCCCCTAATTTCGGAACACGGGTTGATCAAATCTGCGCACAAAATTAAGGGATATCAAAACAATTAAAGTATTTCAAACAAGCATAGAGTACAAAATGAAATAAAAAGAATAAATAATTCATTGAAGGAAAATCTATTAAATAAAAATTTCATTAATAATTCTCCAAAAGTTACAACTCGGGAATCCCGTAAATCAAGGACCCCTGATAACATAATCCAATAATCCAGTGATCTCTAAATAAAATCTATCATCTAATAATAAGAAAATATCCTACACTGAAATAAGAAGAAAGAATGGATAAATCCTCTAGTTGCGGATCCTCAACCTTGAGACTTGAACTTCTAATAACTTGAAAAATATATCGTGGGTTAAACCCTACGAGCAAGTTCTCTCTACCAAACCTCTGAAAACCAATAAGTAGATCATCTCTGATCAAAACCAAACCTAATAAAGTTTTAAGTTTAATAAACAATGATACACATATGTATAAATAGTTATATACAGTATAACCTTCACATCCCTTAATAGTTTCATTAATTTTCAAAACCATTAAACCATGATTAAAACATAATCATACCTAAACCAATTCAAAACTCCTTCTCTTTTAAAGAGAAACCCCTTCAACCTTAACTTCATTTTAAATAATTATTTAATCATTTAAATAATGAAATATAATTCAAGAAAAATTATATTTAATCCAAAAGCCAATAATGAATTTAATTATTTAAACCATATAGCCAATACCTAAGCTTTGACAAATCATCTATGTCTCTACCAATATTATTTTATTAATATATATAAAATAATACACTAGCATATCACTACTAGATTATTCTAATTTAAGAATATCTAATCCTAATCCAACTTATACATACAGTATCCATTGATGAATTTTAATCATCTAATACACATAGCAATTTAATTATACTTTAGCAATTCAACCATGCCATTATGAATTTATTTATATATTGGCAACTCAACCATGCCTCCTCAAGTATATATATTTATACTTTAGCAATTCAACCATGCCTCCATAAGTATATTTATTTATACATTGACAATTCAACCATGCCTCCACAAGTATATATCTTATACTTTTAAACTAGCAACTCATCAATACTTCCTATGTATGTATTTTATTCATACAAATACTTAGGCACTATATTTACGCCTATGACAACTTATCCATGTTTACTACTTAACTATGTATCAACTTTAAACTTAATAGTAAGCTAATTCATACGTAAACATCTCTTGTAGATTATAAGCATATCACAAATTTGCTAACCAGCCTCTCCAGATATATCAAATAAGAATAATAATAATAATCATATTAATTGATATATATATATACATACACATATATTATATAATATCTAAATATGTATAATACCATCCATAGTAATATTTGATTATTTAAATCATATATATACATTTATATCAATATATATATATACACATTCCTCCATACTTATTCTAAACAATTAAACCATATATACACATATATAAATAATTATATATATATATATATACATATATATACACACACACACACACACTTCCTTCCATAACAATATATTAATTTAATTATATTTACGCAATTCTCCATGTGTACTGCGCGTTTTGATTGGCTGGAGTTTTCAGTTGCTGTGAGCTCACCCACACCAGATTATTCATATGTTGACTTGACCACATCTACGGTCCAGATGCACATACGTACCCTTTTCCATACGCTGCAATGCACCGAATCATTCTACTTATATTAAATAAATCCAATGACCTAGATTAAGGTGTGTAACATTTTATTATGTGCAGCAACGCACCGGATTATTCCACCTACGATTAAATAATCTAATGGTTCAAATCAGCATGTGTACCACCATTCCATGCGCCGCAATGCACCATATCATTCCACATAAATTCAACTAATCTAATGGCCCTGATTGGCAGGTACACCATCGTCCCATGCACATGCCCACACCGAATCACATCCCTATTGAGGCGCTTCTTCACAGACGGTGGTGTATCTATGTATAAATAATATATATATATATATATATATATATATATATATATATATATATATATATGAATTTTCAATAAATATAGAAAAACAAAGTCTAATAAATTCCCAAAAATGGCAGAAAAATTTCAGAAATTCCAGAAACCATAAATAACCGTCTTGGGTCATAAATTAACCTATAAATTGATTTCCATAAATAACCGTCTTGGGTTGTAAATTAACCTATAAATTGATTTAAAATATAGACAACACCAATATATTACAATTAAACCTTAAAACTCCAAAAATATTAAATAATAATAATTCATGCTTTTAACTATTCCGATTAAATCCTGATTTAATCAAATAAAATTAACTTAATGTACTTGATTAATCCGTTCTAACCATGATTTAAATTAATAAATTTAAATCTAAAGCCTTGATACTCAAGGTGAAAAACTTATGAATTCTAAGAGAAAAAATAGAGAAAACTCGCCTGAAGGTTTCGAAACGAAACCGAAACTTCAAACTTTGATTGTCTCTTCCAATCCTAACTTCCTCCTTCTTAGATTCGGCCTCCTCTTTGTCGGCCTTCTCCTTTTCTCTTTCTCTTTCTATCTCTCTCATTTTTCTAACGTATAAACTTTTAACCTGAAGCCTTATGTGTATATTTATACACATTAAAATCCAAATCATATTCCTATTCCAACTAGGACTTTCAAATAAAATAATAACCTTTAAATAATATATATCTATAAACATATATTATATTATATATATATATAAATCATATAGACCTATATATATCCATAAATATATATCTCTATATATATCTTTCCATAATAATTATTAATTAATTATATTTATATATAATTTTAAATATTTATAATTAATACAAAAATGATCATTTAAATAATTAAATAACCATGAGCCTTTATTAATTAACCCAATAAGGCTTCATACAAGCCCAAGACTATATCTTTTGGTCCAACTTCCCTTAAGCCAAAATCCAATTAATTTAAATAAATCAAATAATTAAATAAACACTTAAATAAAATAAAAAAAATAAAAACTAATTACACTAAGCACATAAACAAAATAATAAATTACAACCAAATCACACCATACCAATAAAATCAACACGCCAACAATTCAATCAATATAGTTAAGCATACACACAACAATCATCATATCAATAATTTACGAAATATAAATAAAATAAAACAATTAATCTAAGCACTCAATAAAACAAATTAATTAAAAATTAAAATAAACGCAATTAATTCAAATTAAATCAAATAAATTATTTAAAAATAAAATAAAAGTAATTAATTCCAATTAATAAATTCTTTAAAATATCGGGATATTACAACCTCTCTTCTCTTTCCCCTTCTTTCTATATTAATTAGTCGTTGGGTTGTTTTTCCATTAATTACCGGAATCTAATAAATGGTTTTTATTTAGAGCTTATTGTCATGCCCTGCTTAAGGCTACGCGCAAGGGCTAAGAAGGACATCTACATGGCATGAATAAAGTTGGGTCTTTCACATTTGTGTAAAGAAGTGAATGAGAAGCTCTATAATCTTACGAAAAATTCCGTCACGGAGCCTGATTATCGAGTTAAACCAAGGAAAACGCTGGACAGAATATTAAGGGAAATGTCTGACAAAATTCCACCACAAAACAGTCTTCCCAATGCTGCAAGAATCCACATATCAAAGTAGAGAACACGATACATGGTATACTGCTATCGATTTGATCTTTTGTATATTAAGTATAGTTCTCGTGGAGCTCAGACTCTACTTCACTATCATTTTAAAAAAGATTCAGATTCTCTTTATTTTCATATATGCGCAACCACGAGTGTTTCTAATTCTTAATTATCACATTATAACATTACAATCCTTCATTCAAATTTTAGCACTACCTATACGGTCATTGTCATCGATATGAAGAAAAGATCTGTAAACTAACCTTTGCGTGTTTTATATATCCCAGACCATCTAGAATAACATTGAGATAAAAACGCACAAAAGATTTGGTAGCAATTCATTTCATCAAGAATTTCTATAAAAACAAAGAAAAAAATAAGATGTACTATATAAGTTTAGAACACAAATAGGTATTTCGCATATAGTCTTTAAACACAAATGGGTTAAAGAAAACCAAAGAGTATAAAAGATTAAGATGAATAAGACCATAGAGAGAAACTTGAGAAAGTATGTGTGTATTGTTAGGCGCTAAATGTTATACATTTTAGCCCCTTTACTTGCATGTTTTATTCTCTTAGTAGTAGTTTATTTGTGATTTTACATTATTTTATTATTTTTATTTATTTTAGGGCTTTAATTGTAATATCAGTCGAGACCAGTAATTTCGAGCATTAAAAGATGACATCCGTGGGACCCAGCAATGATGAAGATTCAAGTCTAATTATATTTAGAAAAAAGTCCAAGGGAAGCCCCAAGTTGATGAGAATGGAAAGAAGAAGAAAAGGAAGAATCCTTCTTCAACTAGGAAACTTTCGCCAAACTTGGTAACTTGAACCCGTTTTGGTAATACGTCTGTATCTCTCTCCTCGAGTGTCAAAACAGCTAAATTACCGCTATGGTTGAAAGGAAATTCGAAGAGCTACAATTTTTTATTTCACAAGGATTTCATAAAATAACTGTTTACCTTGTCAAAACTTAGGCTGGAAGTCTATACTTATTTTGGAGTCCTTGTTTGGCAGAATTTCCATATATGTCTTCTATATGAAAAAGGGAACTTTAGGGTTGATTTTCTCTTATTTAAAGAGAGTTCTCTACATCATTAGGATCATACAGAGGAGCTTGAGGATGAGATCAAAGGAGAAGTATTCAGAAGAAAGAAGGGATCAATCCATGACGGTGAAGATATTTTCCTCAACCATGAAGAATTCCACTCGAGTTTTGCTTGGCTAAACGTTTTGCTAGGGTTGTGATGTAGCCCTAACTTAGCACCACTGGTTTGATTGTATTTATTTATTTGAGAACAATTATTATTCATGCATGATTGTGTAATCTATATGATTTTTAATTGACTTTTCAATAAAAATCGGTTTTAAAGTTTTAATTCAATTACAAATATTTGTCTATCTTGTCTTAGATATTTGAATCTTGTAATTGAACACAACTCATTCACTTCTTGTAGTTGTGAATGAGATGATTACACAATAGTTTTTCTCTGAATATAATGTTAGAGATTTGATGGATTATGCCTAGAAAAGATAGACCATACTACACCCTAGAGTAAAGTAGTTAAATAAATTATTTATGCCAATCGAAAATAATCCATGCTTAGCTTTAAATTATATTATCTTCTAGTTGAATTAATATGTACTTGTAGTCATGATTAATTTTTTATGCATGTTATATATATGTCTCCAATAAATTGATGCAATTGACTGGTGGTGTGACGTTAGTGGTAAAGTCATGCCCCTAGTTCTCTCTCTATATTTTCTACATCTTATTTAATCATTGTTATTTATTTTATTCATTTAGAATAAATCATCACAATTTGGTTATTCTCTTTTCAAGTTAATTTGGAATTTGAGAAATCTGTTGACAAACTACATTTACACAAGTCCCTTGGGTAACTCCCTTACAAGTAAGCCCTAACTGTAAAGATTCGTGTACTTGCGAGTGGTACATATATATCCCACAACAAGTTTTTGGCACTGTTGCCGAGGACTTGTTTTAGTTCTTGACAGATTATATTAAATTATATAATTAATTTCAATTAGGATTTTAGTTTAGTATTTTATTTTATTCTATTGACTATTTCAGGTGGCAGTACACGTTTGGAATGTTCTTTGTCACTCCCTAAGCTTCCGTTAGACCCAGAAATTGAAAAGACTCTCAGAAACTTGAAGAAATATTTTGGACGCCTTGAAAAGGAAAAGATGGCAGATGATCGAGAGAACCTTAGGGAGTTGCAAGTCGAATGAGCAGTTCCACCAGCTGCATGAGCGGTTCACTGTTTAAAGGATCACTATGAACCAGGTGCATATAACTCTTCATCTATAGTTCGGTATCTTGAAATAAGGGCACATCACTACAAAATTAAGGCCAGTACTCTTCAATTACTGCCTACTTTTTACGGCTTATCAAAAGAGAATCCATATCGGTACTTGGATGACTTTGCAGAGGTGTGCAGAACAATAAAGATCCAGAGCTTTGATGATGATGTGCTTAAGCTACACCTTTTCTCCTTTTCATTGAAGGAAAAGACAAATACTGGTTTAATTCCTTGCCAGCAAACTCCATCACTATATGGGCAGAGTTGAGATAGAAGTTTTTGAACAATTACTTCCCCATGGTGAGAACTACTCAATATCAAGATGCTATTACTCGTTTTGGTCAAGGGCTTGATGAGCCTTTTCATGAGGCTTGGGATAGATTCAGAGACCTCCTTCGAAAGTGTCCTCATCATGACATGCCAAAATGGCAGCTTGTCAACTTCTTTCATAAGGGGCTCAATGAGGCACAAAGGTATATGATGGATGCATCTTGTGGTGGAAATTTTATGTTGAAGAGTGTAAAGGAGGTATGACAGCTCTTCAAAAATATATATGATAATTCTACACAACATGTCTTACCTCCAGTAGCAAGGCCTCCTCCCATATTGAGGAGAGCAGAAAGTGTGAATGAAGCAGGGGTAAATCAAGGGCTAGTGAGCCAGATGGAGGCATTAACCAATTGATGACTTCACAGTCAAATTTTACTCCTCCTTCGACTGATGCTCAAGGCTTTGAAATGTGCTCTTTCTGTTCCAGTCCAACTCACCATATGTCCATTTGTCCAAGTACAGCTCAGTATTCAGAAATTTCACAAGAGCAAGTTAATGTTGCCTATGGAAGGCCCAGAGGTAATATGTTTTCAAACACTTACAATACAGCTTGGAGAAACCATCCTAACTTCTCATGGAGAAGTCCAACCATAGGAAAATCAGCTCCTCCACCTCAAGTACCTCAAATGCAAGGCAATTTTCATTCTCAAGTACAGAATTCAAATCCTCCAGGGTTCACTTCTATGAATGCCTTCAGTCAAGCTCAACAATTCTTATCAATGCTCGAGGCAATGATGACAAAGCAGTTAGAGCCAACTAATTAACTTGTGCAGTCTCATTCTAAACTTGTGCAATCTCATTCTCAATCCCTTGCCAAGTTAGAGACTCAAGTTGGCCAACTAGCTCAAGCCTTGAACAGAAGAGAGTATGGCAAGCTTCCTAGTCAACCAGTGGCTAATCTGTGACGGCCTAAGTATTACAAACCCGGTGCGACAATGATGACCCGAAAGTTAATCCGATATCATATCCGAAATGCGGAAGCAAAATAAGAAACAAGGTCTCTAGAGATATACATCATCCCTAAGACGCCAGAGTAACTTCCCATGAAGCCATGGAAATTAAAAGAAAGCAATATGCGGAAGCTAGGATTAAAAACAGCTAAGTATGACTCGAGGGGAAAAACAATCCTTTCAGAATAAGAATGGGTGCTACCATGCACACCATTGGATAGACACTGAAAAAATAATAAGTTTAGACTCAAGAATCGCTTGATTTGGAGTCCGGATGTAAAAGATATCGAGTTTCGAAGTTTTGAAACAAAAAAAAAAAAAAATGCAAAGTATCAATGCATGTGCGATCGATCGCATCCAATGCGATCGATGGAATGGAAAAAGTTCTGCAAGTCTGCAGGTGCGATCGATCGCACCCTAGGTACGATCGATCGCAGTACCTGCGATTAACCAAAATTTGAAATCTCTGCAAGCATGATCGATCGCACCTTGGGTGCGATCGATTGCTCCAAATGCGAACGGTGAACCTGTTTTGAAACCTTTATGAAACTTTTTTGGAAAAATATTGTGAAGTAACCCGCCTTAAAATTGGATGTTCTATACAACCATGGTCTAAACCAAGATTGCCATGCACAAAAAAATGACAATAATACCCCCCAATGGCATACATTGCATAAATGAGCATGTACTTAAGTTTAAAAGCATCCATAGCATACATAAAAGTTGTTTGGCCCTAGGCCTCATTACATGAACATCAAGGAGTCTCAAAAGAGTGTACTTATGTACACTTTTGTGATACCCCTCGATTCTAGAGCCACGGGTGATCAAGTCTGAGCACAAATCCGAGGGACATCAAACAATTAATATATAATTAAGCACAGAATACAAATCGAATTAATAAGAAATAAATAATAAAGCAGAAAAGAATTCTAATTAAAAATCCTCAAAATAATAATGTTAAAATCCATTAATCCAAAACCTCCAAAGTAACTCCATTAATTTAACAACTCGAGAATCCCTCAAGTGGACCCCTAATAAAATCCCAAACTAGAAAGGAAATAACTGTAATCAAAATCCAAAGCTAAATGAAGAAGTAGTCCTACGTAGTCAGAGGAATGAATGTCTGTATCTACTCTGCACAACCAAGCTCTAACCCTGGAACTGACGAGCACCTGAAAAAAATAAGAGAGTGGATCAGGCCCACATGCAAGTCCTATTTTACTACGATCCATACAGAAACCCGATACGCAGATACATCCTAAATAGCTCAACAATATCTAGAGTAATCCATATATATATAAGTACACATTATAGGACGCTCGCAAGTCCAATAGGTCTGTCTCAGCCTGAGTAGAAATACCATGCAAATCGCACATAATGTGGTCATGTGTACCTAGACCTACCAGGGAACAACACATATGTCTAATTATCCATCCTAGGCGATATACGCACCCTAACCATGGTCCTGAGACTCAAGCTCATACCATATCACCATAGCATAAATATATAAAATCCGTATACTCCTAATACAAAATACCATCCATCTGGTATATTGGCTTGATAAATGTATAACAATCCATCTAGTAGGTCATGCAATTATTTTATTGACATGACTCTAACATGAGTAGGACTTAACCTTTATGGTTAATCCATACTTCCATCCAGAATAGGTAGGACTTAGTGTTTGAACTAATGCATCCCTAGTATGCCACTGTCTCATACCGGTGCATACAATCCTCCAAATAGCATAGTTAATAAAACAACACTATATATTCATCAACCATTCTCCAAAATATGCATTAATATAAGTTAATACATATATAAAGATCTTAGGCATTCATTACAATACCTAAAAATCATATTCCAACTATTTAAATGGCTAAAGTAAATTTAGGCATCTAAATCCTCCAAACAGTTCATTACTTAATGCGGTTAATAACAAATTAAACCATAATTTAATCCAACCCAAGCATAGTAAATTTCAAGTATTTCACTGTAATTATAACTCTGTTTCAATATGGTTAAACAGTATAAAATCATATATATAAGAATATCCAAGTTCCAGTATGTAAGTTGTTTAACAACCAAAGTGCGACATGTATGACTTTTCCCTAATTTCACACTATCCGTTCCCTAATCCATTTATGAATTATTATCTCCCTATATGTTTACAGGTTTATAACAATCATAAACAACATTCCAAGCAGTTTAAACGAATTAGAATTACCCTGCACAGTCCAAACAACACCCTAAAACCATATGTACGCAAAATTGGGCGAGAGCAGGCTCTCATAAATTGAAAGCCTGTTCCTTTATCATGAGAGCCGGCTCCCTACCTTAGGGAGCCTGCTCTATGCAGCATGGAGCCAGCTCCATGTCCCTTGGAGCCGGCTCCATTGAAGAAGGAACTGGCTCCCTTCTTTTGGGAGCCTGCTCTCTCTCTCTCTGAAGCCTGTCTGTGTTTTCTGTTGTCTTCCTCGCCTCCGGCAATACTGGGAGTCTCTGTACTAATTTTATTACGTGTTCTAGGGTTCCATATAAGTCCGAGATTAATCATAAAACATTGTTATACAACCATGACATGAATTGAACACAAGATTCTAAAACAACGGCAACAGTATTTCAATTCAAAACTTTAAGCAAACTCAAACCATATTAATTCAATAAAATTACACACTGTTAAACATGCATAAAAGATGTGTTTAAGCATTAATTTAATCCCTGGAGTCTACCTAGACATGCACAGAACACAGGTTTAAGGGAAAGAGATGGAATAGAGACTTGCCTTTAGGTTTCCGTTTAAAACCTTAAACCTCCGTCTCTGTAATTTCTGACCACTTCCCAGTCTGCCGTTTCACTCATCTATTGCTCTTGGTTCAACCCAAAAGCACTCCACCCCGACCTCCTTGAACCTCTTCGTCTATCTCTCAAAATCCCTCTCTGCCTCTCAATATCCTCTGTTCGTGGTTTTAGTCGTAAACCCTAGACAGAACCCATATGATAGTATATGTATACAGACGTCTCTAAACCCTAGTCCACTTAGAATTAGAGATTGAAAACCCTAATTAAATTCTAGTCGGCCTCCACGTGAATCCTAAAAGAAAACTAAAACCTAATTTAAACATTAACTAATCCGTAATGTAAACCCATTCACGTATATAAGTTACTAACCAATTACCATTAATTTAATTATAGAAAAACCAATATAAAATACAACTAATTTAATCTCATTAAAACAGGTGAATTCCAAATAGAAAATACAACTAAACAATTAAAGAAAATAACACACAATAATTAAATAATTCAAATAAATCAAATATCAAATAATAAATGCAAATAAACGATTAAACAAATAAAATTAACAATTAAACAAATAAAAATGCAATAAAATAAATATTAACATGCCGAGACTATCCTTTTAAAATTAGAGGTATTACAACTTTACATGTTCCACATGATATCAACACGTTTTAAAACAAGTTACATTTTACAAATACAAAAGTAACAAAGTATGCTAACACTTGCATGCATCAAAAATGCATAGAGATTGTCCAATTGCATCATAAGCTAATCTAAGGACGTTGTGCATCCCAAAACAAGGTCTCCTTACCTGAAAATAACCCAAACAACTAGGGGTGAGTAAACAAGTTACTCATAGGAAATGAATATGCGTATACCCTAAAGTTTCAATGGCTTTTGCATGCATAATATAAACCGTACTCAAGTGGATCATGCTCCCTAACGTCTACATTTCAAGGGGAAGCTAAGGCAACGTCCTAAGCTATATTTAACACGAATTGAAAGCAATCCACAATAGGTATATTAATCTAATACAATGGGATAATCCATAATATATAACAAGTTACAACCCTAGGTTATATCAACTTGTAAAATGAACGCAAAATCATACAATGTGGAAAACTTAGAGGTGGCGTCCGGTTGTGACCTCACAACATAAGACAATACAAGTTGTTTCAGGTATTAACCCTTGAGGAACTACCTAAGTGCGCACTATAACTGGGAAAAACTTGTACCTCCCGTACTAGGGTCAAACCCTAGCCATTTCAATGTTTCTTTGCCCCAAGTATCTCCAAAATCAACAAGTTGTCACAACAACTACAAGTACTACAATGCAACTAAACACTTTCCATGCACAACTAACATTTGATAATCACACACAACCATGCTCTAAGTCTCCAAGGTACAATGGTATGTGAAATGTCAAGTTTATAATGCAACATCAACTATGCTATAACAAGGTTATTAAACAAGGGACTTTATCCACAACATAGCATGCTTAAAACCTTAACTTAAACAACAATATAGCATAGATTTCACAACATAAGCAAGGTAAGATATATACTAGAATTTCATAAGCATAATACAAGAAATCTCTAGATTTTATTTTAACCATACACAAGTCATATGCAAAATGAAACCCTAGGTTAAAATAAATCAAGCTTCATCTATATACAACCCTAGAACTTCACTAAACATGCATACAACTTATATCAACTACAAAGAAACACAAGATACACATAAAGTATAAACATATTTCACCCCCTATTTTCTTATTGAAATAAATTATGAGAAAAATTCATATTAATTTGATGACATATTCTCCATTAAATTTGCATAAATTTACCTTTACTTTTTAAAATTAATTGTTTAAATAAAAATCTTTAGTTAATTAAAAAAATTAATTAATTTTTTTAATTTTTTTATGAATATATTACATGAAAAAGTAGGTATTTTTTTGTTTAGTAATATATTAAATTTTCATCAATATATTATATGAAAAAGAATATATTTTTCTACGGTGAAAAAGATTATATTATTTTAAGTTTTATTATAAATAAGAAAATTTTAATAATAAGTTAATCATTTTAGAAAATGGTAGTTACAAATTTATTTATTTATTTTTTTTTCATTTTTATGATAAATTGATACTTTTAATAAAATTAAGGTAAATAGTATAATTAATATTTAGATAAGAGAAAATATAATAAAAATAATAAGAAATGAAAATTTTAATGAGAAAGGGCAAAATAATCTTTTGCGATGAGTTTATCTTAATTGAAACAAATTAATAGTTCAGAGGGGTTATTTGCAAAAGGGCAATAGTTCAAGGGGATTTTTTACACTTTACCTTTTATTTTATTTTTTTATTCCTTGTTGTTTGCATATGTTCAATATTTCATTCATTTAATTCATAGCTTTCATGTATGTAGGGATAACAATATTTGACATGACACGTTAACACAATATGAGATAAGAGGGTTTGGGTTTAGGGTAATCGTGTCGACACGAATTGACCCGCTAATTAAATGTGTCGTGTTCATATTTGACCATGTAAACACGATTATGACACGATTAACTAAACGTATCAGATAAATGTGTTGTGTTCAAGTAAAAAATGACACATTTAGCTAAACATGTAGAATAAACATGTCGTGTTCGTATCAAAAATAACTTAAACGTGTATTTTTGTATCGTATCAAGTCTTGATTTATTTATTAAACAGGTTATACGTGTTGTATTGTGTCGTGTTATGCGTGTAATAATCGTATTGTGTTCATGTTAAAAGTCTTAAACACGATTAATAATCGTGTTATGTTCGTGTCGACCTAATTGTGTTCGTGTCGTAATCGTGTCGACACGAACACAATACGCCGACACGAATTGCCACCCTACCTGTATAGTTTGAATAAAAATAAAATGTTTACATAGTTTCCATATTCATAAAGCAACTAGTGTAGGCTTTTTAAGTCTTCATTTCTCCTTCTAATGAGATCAACAATTTTTTTCCCCTTGAATGTGTATATTTTATTCAAAAGAATAGGCAATAAGGTACACAGAGAAAGAACCCCAAAAGCAGAGTCAAGAACAACAAAGAAAAATAGAAGGTTCAGGGCATACCCCAAATCTAACCAAGCGAAAATAAAAACTCAAAACAGCATCTCAATATTAGAAATTGAATTTGTTTGGTTTATAACTCTAGAGACAGTTCTTAGGAATTTAGGGAACATAAAATTGTTTTCAAATAAATATAAAAAACATATACTTTTTTTTATAGCTTTTTTTTTTTTTTTTCACCTACTTTTTTTTATAGCTGAGTTTTCAGAAAACTGAGTCAAGTAGAATTTTTTGTACTGTTTTTTGTGTTTTAAAAAACTATTCTCAGAATTACAAACCAAGTAAGCTATTTTCCATGGCTGTTAAGCCTTCAAAACATGCTTCCATAGTCAGAAGGTGAGAATGGTGAGAAGTGCCCCAGTGAACTCTACGATGTCTTTCATTCCAAATACTCCATAGAATGGATGTAAACCAACATTTCAACAGTTTATTTCTCACTGACTGACCCTTGGTCTGATCCACAAGCCAATTAATAACTTCAGAGAAGTGCAGCAAACTAAGAAAGCTAAACAGTGAATTCTCTTCGGTGCTCCAGCCATGCACCAACATTTGAGTGTACTAGAGCTGAAAATTGATATCAACATTTAAGTGTACTAGAGTCGTAAATTGATATTGGTTATTATAATTCAATTCATCGATTTAATCCCAGTGATTAATTTATCATTATTTTCTTCGATTTCTATACTAACTTAATTTTCTAATTTTAGGACTTAATTGAACGTGGAGCTTAGTTAATTTGATTCCTAATCAAAACTGTTGTTTCAAACTGCTGAAAATGTTCTTTTGTGCAGTAGTTATATTTTAGAGTCTCTGCATCCAATATCGTTTTTAGTTTTACAAAATCTGAGCTACTCTTAAGGCATAAACTTTTGCCCTTTTTCCGATCTTCCCTTTGTAATAGCAATAGAATCAGAATTAAAATTCTACTATTTCTGAGATAGATGCATATAAGTATTTTATTATATCGTGCTTCAACCTTCACATGATCAGAGTACACATTATCAAAGATACTAATTTGGTAGACATAAACTTTTATGAAAAAACATATATTTAGCGTTCGAAAGTGACGTATTCGACTTTATCGGAATGTAAGAAGGGAATGACATTACCGTGATGTCATGATGACATCATCTCCGCCCATATGAATGCAGTCGGATATGACTTTCGGACACTTAATCACGACTCAACTTTTATTACATTTTTTCCTACCACTCTAAGCCAATATGGGTATAGAGAACCTTCCTTCATCACTTCTTATAAATTTTAATCCCTTTCCACCTTGATTCCATGTAGTGGCTTGAATCATCTGGTGCAGCATAAACTCCACATTCGAAGTAGAAATTTCCTTGCCCTTTATCATTGGTGTCAAATTTTTGGACACCATTGATGAATATTGTCACCTTTCCTTTATCCACATTATGAATTACGTTTATCCTGAACCACTTATCATACAGATTCGTAGCCACCACGTCAAACTTATAGTACTTCATATCGCCATTGTAGATCCTGAGTTGCAGAGTTGTAGCTGCTTCTTTTGCCCCAAGAATCTGCATTATTGTGACACCAGAAGTCCCCTTTGGCACATAAGCATACCCTTCAAATTGCCACACTCCATATGTGTAATCAAGACCCTACAAGAAAATTCAGGAGAATAAAAATCATCACCGATTAGAACTGTGTTATTATATGTACTATCACTAACATTTACGTATGGGTATGAGAATTATTATCATGTCCTGTGCATGACATGTGGGAAGGGTGGGACCACCTCAGGAGGGGTGGGGTCCCCACAGATATAGATCGATCTCCACCCTCCTTGTATAGGAGAGGATCCAAGTATACAAGTATGATGAAGAGAGTGAAAGTGAGTACGCTAAAGCGAATTTCTGTGCGCGGCCTAGTTCCACTGTCAGCTTTGAAGGGCTTGTCGTTGTTGTAGACCCATAGACTCCGAACTCCATCTTTAAAACTCTAGCGCTCCTGCAGAGGCTTGTCGTAGGGTTTCTGTAATATGAAATTCTGTTCTGTTAGTGGCACAAGGGTGAATCCATCTGTGGGATCAGCACTACAAAAAAGGTTTAGGCTTGTAGAAATGGTGGCAAGAAATAGAAATGAAAGACTCTTGTGGTAAGAAATGGACATGTTTGTGCAAATGCCCAAATACTAGCAATCCTGCAGGTTTTGTGAAGTTTACAAATTGAAGCTGTGAGTTTTTATAGGACTTGGAAGGCGATTTAAAGGTTGATGCTTCTAGAAATAGCATCATTTACTATCGTGAAGATTATTTTTTGAATATTAGTAATTGTAACTTCATGTTTTTGGTGGATGTAATGGTATTATTTTTGTCACAAAACAAAGTTAAATTTGAGAATTTATTTTTTTCAAATTAAATAAATTTATCCACATATTCAATTAGAAAACCTTTATAATGAGACTGGAAAAATTAAGAGTTACTTGGACCAAAAAAAAACAAAGAGAGCCAAGTTTTATTTACCTCCTCTTATTATACATAGACTTTTCCGTATTATTTTACTATTTTACTTATAAAATGTTTGTTGTCATTTCAAATATTGAAATGGCAAAATTGACCGAAAAAAAGGTAAGTGAAATTATAAAACATAAAAGAAATTTATGTTAGATATTGATGTGAAATTTATTAAAAAAATAAATAAATAAAATAAAAATGGAAGAAGTAGTAGGCAAAGGGGGTCCTTACCCAACCGGGCAGCCGCCCCTGACTTTGACCTCTATTTTTAATAATGTTTAGTATCAATGCTACTCTGGTGATAGTATTTTCTAGAAGGAAATAATTGAAACTATTATTTCTCACTGCGCACGGACTAGCTCGATTGGTAACTATCATTAGGGGTACTTTCCCTTATATTTTCAATTTTTCATCAAAAGTGAAATTTAAAGTTAAATGATGCACGTAATTTGTGGACAATTACTTACTATCTGAATAAGCAAACCGTTGGAAAGTTCAAAATGACTAATGGAAGGATTGATGCTTCAATAACCAAAAATAAATAAATAAATAATAATTGCTCTCTAGGCCGGGTCTCTTTATGTGTTGTGCTCTTCAGTGGGTTGTTGAGACTTTAAAATTGTTCTAAATAGAGGGGAGGACTCTTTTGTCTACTTAGATGCTATTCTTTTAATTCCTCTCTAAAGGTCAACCACTATCTCATGATTCATGAATATTACTGTGAGGAATCAATGAACCCACCGCGCCCCGGCAATAACGGATGCTAACATGTTGTCAATTTTTCTAGTCGGCCGATGATGCTGGTCTAGGCACGGCACACACCCGTGACCCGCTTACTTGACCATTTAGGTACTTAAATTCTTAACTTTTTACTTTGAAAGGTGAAAAAATACAACTGGATAATAACCTTTGATTTTTCTTTTCTTTATATCAGTTGTTTTTCAGTTCAAGTGCAACCAATTGTAATACTTAGGCCATGGAATCTAGATCATGGATTTATGTAAAGCACTGTGAAAATGTCCAAGCTGCATGACAAACCAGAACAAGGTGGTTAGTTTTATAAAACCAAAAGTTTAAAGTACAGTACTGAAATTGTGCATACCTTTGATACTTGTTTCAATATTAAAAGTTTATCACTTTTTAGAGATGTTGAATCTCTACAACCCCTTAAATTTTTATCTCGTTTTAAGCAGAATTATTCTTTTGATTGATATTCCAATTATGTCATTAACCGTGCTACAATTAAATAATCATTTAATTTTTTCAGAATTAAGTTATCAAACAGCATCCCTCTCGTACTTGTAATTTCCATACAAAAACTTTAATATTTATAAACATGCCCTCACTTAATTCTTACCCAAAAAAACCTCTCATTTTATAACTCATGTGCCCTATGAGATTTTCAAATTTCAAAAAAGACTTGTGTCTTTTCTCTTCCAGCGGTCCCACAAAATTCTTAAGAATCAAAATTCAGAAAATACCATTCCTTTGTTATTTAAAGAATTATTTTGGTTCAATTTTTTGGTATCATATCATTGTAATGGTTGCCTCCTCTTGGAGCACAGAGAGATTGCTTTTGATATCAAGCTAATTCCTGTCATCGTGAACTCGAGCGCATTTGTATCGTCGTGAACTTGACTCTCCAGTAAGTATTCACATACATTTCACAAATTATTCATTCCGAAGCTTAAACTATTCATCTTTCCTTTAAGAATGGGGACGAGAGATCATACTGTTGGACTATAATTTTTCACGTATTTTTCTTTTTCAAGTAAGCCCGAATAGAGGATTTAGTTTTTAATCTATTTGAAGCCCGACGCCTGGCCAGTCAAGAGGCCCGCAGGCCGCAGGATGTCTTGGGTCTCTCAATTATCGCAAGCCCGAAATCGATAAACCCAAAAATTTTGGGCCTACATGGGCCCAGATTTCCCATTTTCGGGCTGAGCCAGGCCTGCCCTGGTCAATTGTACTGTAGAAGGGCTACAAAAATGGTTAAGTTCACCACACCATCGACCAAATACAGACAACACAAAGATCTACCGTTTGATGCAGCCAGTATCGTGGTCCAAACCAAACGAACGGTTCGTAACCCATTAAATCTATCATGTTATATCACAACGATCACACCATATCTTTTCTCTCCAACGAAATCTCTGGTCTCTCGACGCGAGACCAATATCTTTTCAATTCTCTCTTCGTTTCTCTGCGTTTCCCAACGTTTTGGGCTCGCTCTCCTCTCTCTCTCTCTCTCTAAAAAGATGGCCATTTCTGTGACGGCGGCTACAATTCACTCGCTGAGTTGGGACCACACCAAGTGTATGTCATCATCGTCTTCATCTAAGCTTTTGAACTTGTCAACTCTGCGATTCGCTGGACAGTTTCAGGGTTTGCGAATTGGAAACAAAGGGTTTTCGTCTCATTCGCGGACTCGAATGCTTCCTCTGGTGATAATTTCTCATTCCACTCAACATTTTTTTGCGAATTTGTTTCTTTGTTACTTTTTCTCTGATTTATTGCGGTTAGAATTGTACTGATTAAGCTTTTTGGAGCTTGAAATTCTTGATTTTTGGTAATAATAATTGCGGGATTTGTTGCGAATTTTACATTTCTCTTGTGAATTGATCTTTTAATGTTTGTTTTAAGTTCAAAATTGCATTGGCTTTCTATAATAGCTAGTTGAAGGGTTTAAGGAGGTGTTGGCAGGTCAAAGTTTGGGAATTGGAATTCGGAGTTGAGTTACTCGGGGAAGTTGGGTCAGAGAGAAAGAGAGAGTTTGTTTGGGTTGACTATATTTGTTGAAAGACTTCGTACCTCAGACCAACCAAAAAAATAAGACATAATTATCCTGAAAAAAAATACTAAAATAAATTACTATATAATTTTGGGAATTGATATTCTTTGATTTTGATTTTGTTTGAAAAAATCTTCTAAAAGCTTTGAAAGATGTTGCCTTAGAGCTAAAGCAACAGCTTTGATTTTTTGTTGAAAAATTCTTCTAATTAAAAGATGTTGCCTTTAGAGATCAAGCAAGAGTCAAGACGAGTTTAAGACAGGAATGTAAAGTCCTAGTTGGAGTACAAGAACTTGGACCAGTGCGACTGGACTGGGTTACACAGGTGCAATTGCTTTGTGGAATTAGAAATTTTTTTGGGGGGAAGCAAGTTGGACTGGTGCATCTCCACCAATGCAAGTACTCACTGTTTTGGATTGCATCAAACCAGTAGCCGCATAGACTGGTGCAAGAGTGCACTGCTTGATGTTTTACTTGGTCAATTTTCCAACTTTTGACACTTCGAGGAAAGATATTGTTTTGAGAGTTGTCTTGACATGATAAATGGCACAGGGACTCTCTGTTGAAGCTCGCTCATCGAGAGATGATTTCCTTGACTTTAATAAGGATGCAGCAATTGGTCAGCTAGGCTGGTGGTGGCAAACCACATTGCAATTGACATTTCTAAAAAGTTTGCTAACTGACTGGGAATTAAATATGTGGATTAACTGCTTCGACTGGGTTTACCTGGTGACAAAATGAATATGTGTGAAGAGGATGCTAGGATATGTGGATGCAGTTAGTTTGCTGTTTGGCCAAAAGTCCTGGTTTTGAATTTTGAGGAAATTCTGGGGGAACTGGAGCTTGAATATCTCCTCCGAAGTTCAAATTTTAATTTGAAGTAATCATTAAATGTAACATAGGTTTATCTTGATAAATTAAAAATGGTTGGTTGCAAATAGTTGTATATAGAAAGATAGTGCAAGACCATTCATAATTTCCAAATCCAAGACGTGATGTGCTACATTTGAAGTCTGGTGTCCCATTTTCTCTTTGTTTAGAATTGCTTGGAGAAAAATAGAGAATCAAAAATTTTAAGGGTTGTTGGTAAAGGTGTTTAGGCCTCATAACTGAGAGTTTTGAGATCACTGCTCTCCACTATTTCCTCTGGTGTATATGGAAGTATCTTAATTGGAGGATATTTCTAGATTCTTTACCACCCCCTTGCAACCGAAAAATCATTTTGTCCAAACATGCACTTTTGGCTATAGTAAAGTAGGGAGATTACTGTTACTCTTTGAATTAATCACACACCTTTCTCTGCAATAACCAAAACACAGCTTGCAAATAAAATCCGGGATCCGAAGTCAGCTGTCTCGTTCCTTGAGAGACCTAATTATCCTTTAATAGATATCCATAGAGGCTGCAGTTGCTCGGGGACCTCTCTCTGAACTGGTTCATTGAAACTTGGTGTCTGAAATAGCCTATTTCTATGGTTCCTTGCAATTCTAAATTCTGAAAGAATATGTGCTCTTTTTTCAAGGGGTTTTTGTATTCCTAATGTTAGTTGGCATTGTTAAAGTGTCTTCTTTTAGATGGGTCTCAATTCTCACTGAAGTTAGAAGGCAAAGAGTGGCAAAATTCTATTTTGTGAAAATTTCATAGTATTAGTGGTGAGTGTGGATTGCTCTGAAGCTGTCTCCTTACTCTGTGTAATACAAGTTTTTCCTCCTTTTTTGGAACATTGTGCTGCATTAAACAATATTGTTAAATTGGCTCTTCCAGTATACAATCATGTTTTCTTTTCATAAATATGGTGGCTAATTGTTTTTTATAACTCTTCAATGTTATGCCACCAATATACTATCAGTTTAAGCTTTTTATGAGGTTGATGAATTTCAAGTCCATAACTTACTTCTTTTCACTCATCAGTTTGAGTTTCCTATAAGATCTGTTGTTTTTCCTTTCTTTCCATTGCCATTGGAACCTTTGTGGATGCAACAAAAATGCTGAAATTGACTGTTTGACTATTAATTTTTTCCCCAATACTTATGCATCCTCCTGTATTTACCATGTTTAGGTATGGTTTGGATTACTAATTTTAACCTCCTGTAATGATGGTTCATTTGTATGTTTGGGCAACAGGTTGAAGCAAAGAAGCAAACATTTTCTTCCTTTGACGATTTATTGACAAATTCTGACAAACCTGTCCTGGTTGACTTCTATGCAACTTGGCAAGTATTTTTTCCTTTCTTGTAATCTTCTTTAATTGAGCAGTGGCCCATCTCTCTCTGAAATAAATAAATCAAGAATGGGATTTGTCTCTGATAATACTGTACCCTATATGATCATCTAGTTATTCATAATCACTTAATCACTACAATAATGCATCCTCTTTCTTTTTCTTTTTTTCTTTTTTTTTTCTTTTCCTTATCATTTTCTTTTAAATTTTTGTTATAAGCAAATCTTTCATGATCATACTGCTGCAAGTAACAGTAATTTAGCCATTTGATAAGGCCGCTGAGTAAGGTAGAGATCTTAGGTGAGTGCTTCCTGGAGACATGATGGTGTGGTGTTGATTACCTGAGCTCTTACTTACAGGTGTGGTCCATGTCAATTCATGGCTCCTATTCTTAATGAAGTCAGTGCTTCAATGAAGGAAAAGATCCAAGTGGTGAAAATTGATACTGAGAAGTACCCAAGCATCGCTGATAAGTACAAAATAGAAGCATTGCCTACATTCATCATATTTAAGGATGGGGAACCCCACGATCGCTTTGTAAGTGGATATATCTTATTTTTTGCTTGTGGAAATTCCAGCTTATCTCTCTGGAGTGCCATTTTATGGTGAAAGATGCGTACTTGTAATTTAGCTTGCACATTTTTTCATTCATGTTTTCATTCTCCATATAAGTGTGTGATTATCCATCAAGGTGCATTCCTTACTGTAGGAGTTCTTTTTGAGATTTTTGAATTTAGATTGTTGAAACATTTCTTTTTCATTCTCTGCAAATTTTACTGAAGCGCTAGACTGCTTCAGCAACATATTCTGACAGGAAATCGAGTTTTCGAGTTCTTTTTATTTTGGTTGAATTTATTTTGTTTTTATTATTATTATTATTATTTTAGATTTTTGAGTACTGATTCGTAGTAATTCTGCCTAATTATTTTTCAGGAGGGTGCTTTGACTACAGACCAGCTCATCCAACGGATTGAAGGCTCACTAAAAGTTAAGCAGTAGCCTGTAGTTTTCATGGTGAACCTTCTTTCCTCTTATCAGTTAAGGCAGATTTAAGTCCTTATTCTTTCGTCTGAGTGATAAAATCAAAATCGAAAGAACAGGGGGTTTCATATGACTGAACAATTGTCTCTATTATGGATATTTTATTTTAAATATTTAAAATTTTTACTTTAAGGTATTTAAGGGAGGGGTCACAAATTTTTTCACAAAAATTGAAAGGCCATTGTCACTGAAATAGAACGATAACAATGTATATAAGCTAAACATTTCCTCATTATATGTGCATTTTTTTATACTTCGTTTGACTTGAAGTTTATTTCTTTCCGTTGACTTTTTTGAGAATGTATATTTTGTTAAAGACCCTTGCAGCAGTTCCTTTTATTTATTTAATTTTTAATTTTTAATTTTTTGTGTGCAGGTTAGACTGGGAAACTGATCTAATCAAACAATTACAACTGGAATACTGGAGCTCATAGGATAATAGGATATGCAAGGTGATCATTTCACCATCTTTTGAGTCACTGGTACTGTGTTTTGGAAACATTGTTGAAATTCATTTATGTAATTGTAAATTGTGCTGATAAATCAAACAAAACTATTACAGAATGCTTTGACTGCTACAGATTTGCTTGGGAATTGAATTGTTCATGAAAAAAAAATAATAATAATAACAAAAAAAATATGGTTTTGCTGTGATTCTAGGGAGAGTTTATGATATTGTACTTATAGTGAGGTCATTTATCTTTAGTGTCCTACACAGCATTGTTCGGTTTTGATGATGTTCAAAATATTAAATACATCGACATAACATCTCCCTACTCCAAATTTGATTGCTCCTCACCGAATTCCTTTAACATATAATGAACAAGGGGTGCAAATGAGATGAATTGGTTATTAGGTTGGTCCTGAACCGAATAACCATGGTCGAGTTTGGCTAGAACTGAACTAACCTGCTCAAAGGGTAATATGTACTTGTATTTTGCTGTCTGTGTGAGTTCACAGGGCTATCCTAACTTTGATGAGCAGCATAATCAAGACATTCCTTATTAGAACTGCTGCAATAATTATAATTTGTTTTGAGTTTTGTGTTGAAAGACCTACACAACCCTCACAAAATGTTTGTGCAGATGAGTTTATAAATGACCCTTATAACTAGCGTTGCAAAACGAATTCAGACTTCAAATCATTTTCCATTTTTCATTGTTTCTATCCTCAGGAGTAGGGCTGCAACTTGGACGGGTTAACCTAGTCCAACCCAAATCCAACCCGAAATTTTGAAATTTGGGCTTTATATTTACAAATCGGGTTCATGTTCGGATTGAGTTTAGTCAAAATCCAGGCATATTCAGGTTGGGCTCGGGCTCAACCCGAAACCCAAATTCTCTCTCCTCTCTCTTCTTTCTCTCTCTCTTCTTTCTCTTTCCCTCTCCGCCGTCCCCTCTGCCGCTATGGGTTTTGAACTTTTGATTCACAATTAGAAATAATTGATAAAAATATATGGGTTTGAGAGTTGAGAGACGGTGGTTGAAGCTTGAGAGTTGCACAGAGAAGAGGGCAAGCTTGAGAGTTGAGAGACAGTGGCTGAAGCTTGCGAACGACGAACCCAAACTAGAACAGCGGGCAATGGAAACTGAAAGATTTGGGTTTTGATTTTTTGAACAATCTGAAATGATATGCCGATATGGGTTTTGAACTTTTGATTCTTGCACACAGATAGATAAAATTGAAATATATGGGTTTTGAACTTCAGATTCTTATAGATTTTGTAGTTTGCAATGGGGGGGGGGGCTGAAATGATTTGCCCTAAAAATATATTTTTTTTTATAATAATATAATCAAATATATATAATACATATAAAATAATATTATATATATATATATGATATATATAAATTTTCAAAAAAAAAAATAACTCAACCCGACTTAACTAATTCGAAAATATTCGGTCCAGATTATGACCATAACCCATGTTGAGTACAATTCGGGTTGACCCAACCCAACCTCAATCGTGAGGTTGGGTTGGGACTGGACTAGATTGAGCCAGCCCAAATTACAACCCTACTCGGAGGTTGTTTCACAACAAATCAGTTGGACGCATCCTTCTCGTCATCCAAAAGAAAGGTAACTGATTTAAGCCCCAATAAATTGTAATCCCTATGAATCACACCAAGCTTCTAGGAAAGTAATAAAACATGCCTCTTAAGGTAACTTAATCATAAAGCTCTTGCATTGCATTTTGAATGTTGAAAGTTCGAATGCCTCTTCTTCTTTTTTTTAGTTGGTAATTTACACACAAACGTCTTCATTGAGACTTGAATCTCTGACCTTTCTTTAAGAAGTAAGAAACTGATATCGTTAGGTCACTGACGATTGATAAGTTCGAATGTCTTTAAATGGCTTTCATAGAAAATTTACGTAATTGTCTGTTACATGTGACCATGGAATTAGACTATGGGAGGCTTTATGAGCTGCGATAATATCGACATCCACACGCACAAAACACACCCATAAAAGACTATGGGAGGCTTTTAGAGGTGGGATAATATCACACACGAAAAACACACACGCATAAAAGGTATGAGGCCCTGGCTCAACACAGAATATCTGGGCTTTTGTGGATAATATTCGCTTGCCGACGTGAGTAAGCTCCAACTGCCATTCAAAGGGCTCCACCCCCGGCCATTAATTAATTTCTTGGCTTATTTTTTTCCCACTAAAATCTGTTGGAATTTCTTTTAGACTGCTAGTGGTTTTTGAATTGACACCAACATTGACTTTATTGGTTACAATATTGCCTTAATTTGTTATTGGTAATTAGTGGGAATTGTAACCTATTATTTGACAAGTGAAATGACTGTAGTACCCTTCAAGAGCATATTTGCTAGAGGTTAATTTACCTTGAGTAGAACATAATTGTTGTCCAACTAATTTTTATCCATTTCTAATTTCAAGTGGATTGATCTTTGCATTGAGTGATGATCAAATGCACTCAATTTGAACTCAATAATATGAAACTTTGAACTTGTCATCCACTGTAAATTCTGTATATTTATTTCACAATACTAATAATTTCCAATATTTCATTTTCTCATTACTTTGACAGATGTGCGCGGCAGTTTTCTTGAATGGGGTTGAACAGGGGACGGTGCCAACCTCAAATCAGTTGCTATCTTAATTAAAGAAAGAAAATATTTTATTTTATTTTTTTGAAAAATATTTAAAATAAATCTGATTTATTGGTAGTAGATGAAGATTAAAAAATCACGACCGTCCATCTCACCATTTGCTGTGCACTCCCAACTCCATGGCATACCATCATCGGTTATAAATAGAACTACCAAAGCCTTGCATTTGCATAACCAACACAATTACTACGCAACACATCCAACTAACTTTGTATAGTTGTATTCTGCAACCACCACCATGGCTGAGGAGAAGCACCACCTCTTCCACCACCACAAGGAGGAAGAGGAACCTGGCATCCATGATTACAAGAAAGAGAAGAAGCACCACAAGCACCTCGAGCACATCGGCGAGCTCGGTGCTGCTGCTGCCGGAGCTTATGCTTTGGTAATGTTCTACCACTCCTTTAGACGTGTTTGTTTAGGGGGAGAGAAAAGAGATCATTATAAAAATCACATTATCTTCATTTCTTATGTTTAAGATTCACTTTTAACTGCTATGCCAAACACAGTCTTTGGAGCCAAATAGTGGAGGAATCATATTTCAAAAAAAAAAAAAAAAAAAAAATCAAAGGATTTGAAATAAAATCGCATTTTTACCTTCAAACAAACTAGAATTAATTAAAGAAAATAGTATCATGGAGTTATATTGGTAAACTATTAAGTTGTAATTTATTAAAAAAAAAAAAAAATCTCCTAGCAAATTAAGGGAGTGGAGACTCGAACATGGGCACACCCTCAATTTTGTAAACAGTCCTCGACCTCCTAAAGTGAAAAGTGAGGGTTCAAGCCCCGTCAGAATAAATGAGTGTATAAATTCATTGGCAAAGAAAATATATATTATATCTTGAAATCGAGTTACGTATTTGCTTAACCTGATGTTGTAGAACATCAATCAACTATGGTCAATAATTGTATGAGAGGGGGCAATTTTGAACAACAATAATATATAGATTTTTTCAAAAAAAAGTAGTAATATTCATAAGATTTTCATAGAGTTTACAAGTAATTTTGTAAATAAATAAAAAATTCAGTGGGGGCAACGACCCCCACTAAGCCCTTAATAAGTCCGTCCTTGCATGTGGTTTGAGGGTGATTATGAAGATTTGACCTTTTGTTAGGAGAGGGAAAAAATGATAAGTTTTTTTTTTTTTTTTTATTAGATTATATGATTTATTTATCTTGTCATTGGGTGGAAAAGATCTAAAAAAAATTACAATTAATTATTTTATTTTTGGTTGAATTTTGTCCAAGATATAATACATTAATATATACGTGCATATATATATATATCCACACTGCAGCATGAGAAGCACAAGGAAAAGAAAGATCCAGAGCATGCCCACACGCACAAGATAGAGGAAGAGGTAGCAGCTGCAGTTGCAGTTGGGGCTGGTGGATTTGTTTTCCATGAGCACCATGAGAAGAAAGAAGCAAAGGAAGAGGATGAAGAGTCTCATGGAAAAAAGCATCACCATCTCTTTTAATTTAACCTACTGTCCTCTTAATTATCTCCTTCCTATCCCAATTAATTATTTCCCATTATTGTGTATGTGTGTGTGTGTGACTGTGTGGGACAGTGGGATTGAGCGAGCTGTTTTGTTTTTTTGCTTGCTGGTCACTATGTTGACCTAGATAAAGTGCCTGGCACTATCTGGTTCTGCTATTATCTGTGTTATGTGGATAATAATATTAATGTTGGACGTGTTATCAGGTATGATTTTCATTATTTACCTTCTTCTACCTCAGCCATGTTCATGAAATGTGTTACATATTATAATGCTAACTTAAAACATAGGAAACGGGTCAAACATAAAAATTAACAAAATGATCAATTATTATATATTAACGTCTATAAGTTCTCTAAGACCAAAGTTTAATTGGAAAAAACCTCACGCGCCCATTTGCTCCATCGAAATTTGAATTACTTTGAGAAGTAAAAAAGAAATCATGATTTTATAACTATATGCATATTCAATAGTTAACTATGTCATGACCATGGTTTGCTGTACCGGCTAATTATTTTTTATGATTCCGATATTGTTACACACATCCATAAATCGGTTAGTTCGGTCAGTGTTCGTAACTATTTTTTATAGGTCTGATACTGTTACACACCTTCATGGACCAGTCAATTTGATCAGTTTACATTAATATTCGTCCGAATCCGCTCACGACAAATACCGCGAATCATGATCACGAAGAAACTGAACAGAACAAACACTTCTTCTTTCAACGACTTAATCCGAATGGAACATTCAAGAAGGTTATATATAGAGAAGGTTCAATTTAATTTAATTATTTGTTATACACATAAACGAAAGTTTGGAATTCTAAATTAATGTCTCGTTAATTTCTGCTTGATTGGTGGGTGTGATCAATTTCCAGTCTTATACGTCATATATATATATATATATATATATATATATATATATATATATATATATATCCCACTCAATTATTAAATGCACATGAAATCACTGATGACATGAGCTTGAAAACGAAATTTGGAGTCAACTCATTAGGTATATATATGGCCGCGTGTCGAGTCGTGGCATATAGAATTTATTGCATAAATATATTATTATTCGTCCTAATTAAATATTAATTAATTAGTAATAAGAGGTTATGACCTAAAAAAAAAAAGAGTAATAAGAGGTTCATGTGACATCTTTTCAACCCAAAATTTGTGAATCGTAAGCCATATATAATAAATCCCTTTCACAACATTACAGCCTTGATCATAGAATTTAGGTCCTCTTTCCTTAGGTACCTGATGAAGAGATCGATACGAACAATAATATATTTTTCGAATTTGATATTGTGTAATGAGAGTGATGTGATTTTCTCCGAATTCGAAGTATATAACATTTTTCTTATATTAGAGGATGAATCGGGATATATATTGAATTAAATTAGACTAAACCATGCAACTTCTTTTCTTGCATTAATTTGATCAATTATTTTTTTCTACTCTGCCTCCCCACTGAGGCAAGGAGCCCAATATTGCTATTTGAGAGGAACTCAATATTTGATTAACTTTTTTTATAAAAAAAATGATAAATAGAAAAAGAATAAAGTATTTCCCAAAAATATTTAGCCAAGAAACAACCTTATAAGAAAATGTAATAACCATATTTTTCAAGATAACAACAATGTTGAGATTCATTCATCATTCAAACAAGACTTAGCAAAACACTTAACCAATTAAACATAGAAAGTGGAAATCTTATTCACTATATATGACCAAATTCTACTTAGGATTCAAGTCCTCCACTAAGACCCCCTTATTATGGTTTACTATGGTTTAGGGTAGGTTGAGACGGTGGTGGCTTGAATCTTAACCTCCGCGCCTTCGCAATAGTCATCGAGTATATTGCCCTCTTCAGTGGTGAACCCTAGTGAACCAAGCATGGTGGGCTTGCATTCGTATAAAATGGTCCGAATGGCGTGGTAACAACAGGGGCCAATGTAAGTCTCACCATTGAAGAAGAACATTACCACCTCACCAATGCACGAATGAATCTCAAACATCGAGTTCCAGCAATTCGATGACTCGTTGGATTGCAACCTTTCAGCAATATTGCTCAAGTTTGAGCCCATAGATTGTGCCGGGCGCAGTCACACAATGTACATTCTTTTTGATCAAATAATAAATAAGTATACAACAGTGATATCAGAAGTACAAATGCGAAGGAAATAGAGGAGGTGCTCAGTATAGGATCGAGGAGGAAGAGAAGACCAATTGTCAAGATTAAGATGGTGGTAAGGAAAGAACACAGTATCTTATGACAGCTTCCCCTTTCCGGGTTGGTTATTCCTTCATAGGATAGTACTATTTATAGACCTGGATTCTATTGATTGTTGTCCAATGGTCTCTTCCGTGCATGGTTCCTCACATGCATTACTCCCAATCAGGATTACGTGGGTAATCCTAGAGGTTTAGGAGTCTGAAGAGTCTAATCCTCTCATCGAGCCTTGCACTATGTTGCCATGTCACTTCTCTTTTAATTAAGGGTATTAAATGTTGTTTGGTTGCCGGTTGGTCAAGCCTGACGCAGCATTAAATATGATTTTAAGGTTTGCTGTCATAATGTGTATAATCCCATCATCTTGTTAATTGGGCCTTGCTAAGAGCGAAGGCACCTCTTGATTTCTCATCCACCAATCCAAGATCCTCCTAAGTTTCCCAGGATTAGATTCCTTGTAGCTGCGAATACCCTACCTTCGTTTCATGCTATATACAAATCTTTGATGGCAAGCCCTCTAGGGTTCCGATCCTTCAAAGTGATATTGCCTAGCGTAATACTAAGGTTTGAGGTGTTCGGAGGTTGGTTCCTCGAGGCTGAATGGGCCTGGAGTGATGCCGGGGCTTAAGATGCTCGAGAGTTGGTTTCTCGAGACTTGATAGGCCTAGAGCGATACCAGGGCTTAAGGTGCCCGAGGGTTGATCCCTCGAGGCTTGATGGGCCTGGAGCACCGCCAGGGCTTAGGGTGCTTGAGGGTTGGTGCCTCGAGGCTTGATGGGCCTGGAGCGAGGCCAGGGCTTAGGGTGCTTGAGGGTTGGTCCCTCGAGGCTTGATGGGCCTGAAACGATGCCAAGGCTTACGGTGCTCGAGGGTTAGTCCTTCAAGGCTTGATGGGCCTGGAATGAGGCCAGGGCTTTGGATGCTCGAGGTTGGTCCCTCGAGGCTTGATGGGCCTGAAGCGACGCCAGGGCTTAGGGTGTTCGAGAGTTGGTCCCTCGAGACTTGATGGACCTGGAACGGTGCCAGGGCTTAGGGTGCTCGAGGGTTGATCCATCGAGGCTTGATAGGCCTGGAACGATGCCAGTGCTTTATGTGCTCGAAGGTTGGTTTTTAAAGCTTTTGACTTTTCAAATCGCCACGAGGGATTTGGTTAGAATCGTATTGACTTTTCAACATGCCATGTTAGCTTCCAATAAGTGGCACCCACACATTCCATACTACAAAAACAGCAAAAAGCATAAGCTTAAACCCTAAAGCCATAACATAGATATATATATATATATATATATATATATAGAGAGAGAGAGAGAGAGGGGGGGGTGCTTATATAGAGATGAAATAGTGAAGTGATGGAATTTGTAAGTTACGTGCATGGAATTTGTAAGTTACGTGCATGGAAAGTGTGCGTACGTGTGTTAAGCAAGGAAGTGTGTGTGTGTGTTATTGAGGGCAGTCTTCTAGAATGGGGTTAAACAGGGGACGGTCCCATCCTCAGTTGTTATCTTAATTAAATAATAAAAAATTTCACGTTACAATATTATTGTTTTTTTTAAAAAAATATTAAAAATAAATCTAATTTATTGGAAGTAGAAAAAGATTAAAAAAATCACGACCGTCCATCTCACCATTTGATGTGGACTATTCCCAACTCCATGGCATACCATCGGCTATAAATAGAACTGCCAAAGCCTTGCATTTGCATAGCCAACACAATTACTACACAACACATCCAACTCGCTTTATATAGTTTGTATTCTGCAACCACCACCATGGCTGAGGAGAAGCACCACCTCTTCCACCACCACAAGGAGGAAGAGGAACCTGGCACCCATGATTACAGCAAAGAGGAGAAGCACCACAAGCACCTCGAGCAAATCGGCGAGCTCGGTGCTGTTGCTGCCGGAGCTTATGCATTGGTAATGTTCTACCACTCCTTTAGATGTGTGTGTTTAGGGAGAGAGAATAGATCGAGATCATTATAAAAATCACATTATCTTCATTTCTTATGTTTAAGATTCACTTTTAACTGCTATGCCAAAGACAGTCTTTGGAGCCAAAAAGTGGAGGAATCATATTTCATAATAAAAAAAGAAAATCAAAGGATTTGAAATAAAATCGCATTTTTACCTTTCAAACAAACTATAATTAATTAAAGAGATTAGTATCATAGAGTTATATTGGTAAACTATAAAGTTGTAATTTATTTTTATTTTTTTTAAATCTCCTGGCAAATTAGGGGAGTGGGGACTCAAACATGGGAACACCCCAATTTTGTAAGCTGTAGTATTCTAATGTTATCTCCTAGTGCTTGACCTCCTAAAGTGGAAGGTGAGGATTCAAGTTCCCATCAGAACAAATGAGTGTGAATTTCTTGGCAAAGAAAATATATATATATATATTATATCCTGAAATCGAGTTACGTATTTGCTTAACCTGATGTTATAGGACATCAATCAACAATGGTCAATAATTGTATGAGAGGGGACTATTTTGAACAACAATAATATATAGTAGGGTATCATTAAAATTGAGTGTGGCATTTTTAAGATTTTCTCAAAAAAGTAGTAATATTTATAAGATTTTCATAGAATTTGTTAGTAATTTTGTAAATAAATAAAAAATTCAGTTGGGGCAACTGGTCCCACTAAGCCCTTGATAAGTCCGTCCTTGGGATGGGGAAAAAATTATAAGTTGTTTTGTTTTTAGTTTATAAGATTGTATGATTTATTTATTTTGTCATTTGGTGGAAAAGATCTAAAAAAAAAAAATTACAATTAATTATTTTATTTTTGGTTGAATTTTCTCCAAGATATAATATATTTATATATACATGCATATATATATACACTGCAGCATGAGAAACACAAGGCAAAGAAAGATCCAGAGCATGCCCACAAGCACAAGATAGCGGAAGAGGTAGCAGCTGTCATGACCATGGTTCGTCATATCGGTTAACTATTTTTTAAGGTTTCAATATGGTTATACACCTCCATGAACAAATCGGCTTGATCAGTGTTCGTAACTATTTTTTAAGAGTCTGATACCGTTGCACACCTCTATGAATCGGCCGATTCACTTAATTTACACTGATATTCGTCCTAATCCGTCTGCGACCAATACTACAATTACGAATCATGATCACAACTTAATCCCATTGAAACATTTAAGAAGGTTATATATAGAGAAGGTTCGATATAATTTAATTATAGGCTATACACATAAACCAAAGTTTAGAATTCTAAATTAATGTCTCGTTAATTTCTGCTTGATTGGTGGGTGTGATCAATTTCCGGTCTTATACGTCACACACACACACACACACACATATATATATATATATCCCACTCAATTATTTAAATGCACATTAAATCACTAAATATATATATATATATATATATATATATCCCACTCAATTATTAAATGGACATGAAATCACTGATGTCATAAGCTTGAAGACAAAATTTGGAGTCAACTCATTAGGTATATAAATGGCCGCGTGTCGAGTTGTGGCATATAGAATTTATTGCATAAATATATTATTATTCATCCTTACATAGGTTATGACCAAAAAAATAAAAATAATAAGAGGTTCATGTGACATCTTTTCAACCCAAAATTTTATACATTTTTCTAGTACTAGTACTAGAGGATCAATCGGATATATATTGAATTAAATTAAACTAAACCAATTTCTTTTCTTGCAAGAAAAAAATTGATAAATAGAAATAGAATAAAGTATTTCCCAAAAATATTTATAGCCAAGAAACAACCTTAGTAACCATATTTTTTAAGATGAAAATGCTGAAATTCATTCAAAACATCAACCAATTAATTAAGCATAGAAGTGGAAATCTTATTCACCATATATGACCAAATTCTACTAAGGATTCAAGCCCTCCACCAATGGGACCACCTCACTATGATTTAGAGTGGGTTGAGACGGTGGCGGTGGCTGTGGTGGTGGTGGAATCTTAACCTCTACGCCTTCGCAATAGTCATCGAGTATATTGCCCTCTTCGGTGGTGAACCCTAGTGAACCAAGCATGGTGGGCTTGCATTCATGTAAAATGGTCCGAATGGCGTGGCAGCAACCAGGGCCAATGTAAGTCTCACCATTGAGGAAGAACATTACCACCTCACCAATGCACGAACGAATCTCAAACATCGAATTCCAGCAATTCGATGACTCGTTCGATTGCAACCTTTCGGCAATATTACTCAAGTTTGACCCCATAGAGATCGTGCCGCGGTCACACAATGTACATTCCATATTACAAAAACAACAAGAAGAATGAGCTTAAACCCTAAAGCCATAATATATATATATATATAGAGAGAGAGAGAGAGGCGAAGAGGATTTGATTGAAGGAGTGGTTTATATAGAGATGAAATAGTGAAGTGATGGAATTGTAAGTTATATACGTGCATGGAAATTCAAGGGGCTGAAAATATGTGCGTGGTTGAGGGAAGTTGAGGAGTCACGTATATAATTAACATTAATATAAACGATATCAAACTTAAATGAGCTACAATAAAAATTATTAATTAATTTTTCAAAGTAACGTAGGGTTGATTTAATCCACTGTATCTGATCAGATAATAATCAACTTTATTTTCTGTGTTTCTCTTTAGCACATGACCGTCGATAATGTTGATTCTGAAGGGGCGATGTTGATTGTCAAGTATGGGTAATGGGCCAAACCCCTAAACTTTTAATATGGGCCCATTACCCGAACTACTAAATTTTGATATTGTTAATATTGTCGTTATTGTATTTGTTATATAAAATAAATAAAAGAAAATAATTCTTACATCTTTTTCTCAAACTCATTTGTCAAGCTTAAAGGTTTCTATTCTTGTGATGTAATGAAAAATATCCATGCTTGAGCTCATTCATCATAGAAACAGCTTCGATAATCGATCTAAATATCATAACTCGTGAATAGATAAAACTCAACAATTGAGTTTAGTCCTTTGTATCTAGGCCCAAGAAGCCCCAACCATGCCGAACCCAAACCAATAAAAATCCATCAACTTCAATGGCGAATTAGTCCATGGTCAAAACTTGAACTTAAAGACTATCAAAGTTTGTGGTATTTCGAAGTGCAAATTAGAGGGTTCAAATCTCTTTAAAAAGCTTAATATTGTGGAGTTATTTGCTAGGGAGACCAAAAAAAAACTACTACTACTACTACTACTACTACTAACTACTCCCGCCGTCCCTTATTAGTTGTCCATCTTTGATTTTATAACTTTTTAAGGGAACATGCAATTAATGCATTGTCCCCTTTTCAAATTACTAAATTATCCTTCAAAACACCAAGTTGTAAGATTTTTGAAAAGTAAGAAGAGTAATTATGAAAAAATGGCATTTATTTTATTTGACTTTTCAAAATGGACATTTAATTTTGGACACTCTAAAAGGGAAAATGGACTACTAATATGGGACAGAAGGAACAATACATTAGAGGGAAAGATTCTTGGTTGGAAATTAAAACAAAAGAGGAGTGTATTGAAGCAGGTATTTGGTGTGCCCGGTACACCCTGCACCGGGAATATCACAGTCGTCTATACACAACATGTGCGGTGCGTGATATGCACACGCGAACATAAACGACTACGATGTGGTCGATGCTCGATACAACGGGGTGTATTTACGGGTGAGCACAAAGACCTATTTATTCTTGGGTTTTGTCATGTATCGTTTCTAAAGTATGGTGCATGTGGAGAGAGAAGTAGAGGACACTCAACACTGGCATATGTGTGTTGGTATGCGCTTTTAATTTTGCGTGCAAGATTACTGAACAAACATATGTTTTCATTCCCTCCAAACCATCACCAATTTTTATTGCCCGCTATTTTTTTTCCGCCATTTCATTCATTACAACCTGCCCAGCGCCCACCATATGGTGTTAACTTGCCATCACAAAAAAAGTAGAAGTTTCATTGGTCCGCGTGTATGTCTATATCAAAAGGATCAAAAATTTTTTTTTTTTTTCAAATTTTTATTATTATTTTTTTTCAGAAATTAAAACAATGGTATATAAGAGGAATATTAGTTACATGTGGTGTTTCTTAAAAAGGATTTGAGACAATCGAGGCATGGACCGATTTTACAAAAGCTATAAAGCCCAAAAATAGCCCATGACTGGGATATGTCCCATGTGTCCATTTCACGGGGATAAAGGTATCATAGTGTAGCTTGGTTTGGAATTATTTGAGTTCAATCCGTCTTAGTTTTATGCAATTTAGAAGTTCAATCTGCTTGGTTTGTAATTATAGAAATAGTTTTTTATTGTCAAAAAACTAAGAATAAAAAATTGTATAAAAAATTTTACTTGATTCAATTTTCTAAAAACTCAGTTATAAAAATACTTATTTTCGTAGAACTATAAAAGATTATTCTCTGAAAATAATTTTCTATTTTTTGAATTTTTTAGAACTGTTTTCAGAATTACAAATCAAGCAAGTTCTAAGTTCTCTCACTTAAATTCTGAACTCCCTCGATTCCTTATTGATGTCGGACTACCCTACTTACCGGTTCCTTCTAACAACGGGAGAACCAAGTAACGACCCTTATTTGGATTTTTAATGAGCATTTGACATAACACCGAATCAAAAATTGAGAAAATTAAAACCCACTAAAACACATTTTATTTCATAAATGATCTTGTTAATAAATACATAAATTCTCCTCAGCACTTCCTATCAAGTAAAACAATCTCACACGGTTTCTTTGTAACATCTAAGACAAAGCTTTGATGGTAGTGATGCCAAAGTGATCAAATTTATATGATTTATATCACATATTTAGGATTACAAAGATATTTACTTTATGGTATTTTCTCACTTTTTAATACAGAAATAGAAAATTCAACTATCTGAAGAAAAAAAAAATTGAAACTATTTGCCAAAAAAATTACCTATCTTGGCAAATAATTTTTTCCCGTATTCTTTTTGGCCAAAGTAGAATAGGAATTAGAGGTGACAAGTCTTCGTTTGCCAAATATAACAATGAGGATGAGTTTGACAGCCTCGAGAACCACTACTTTGCTCACGAGACCGTACCGAACCATTTGATGCATGACCGACTTTGATCATGAGACAGTACCAACCCATTTGATGCTTGACACGTGTACATCACTGCAAGGATACTCAATCATCATCATTCACTTTCTGAATATCTAATTTAGTAATTTTGCATTAATTTTTTTTATCTTTACTTGACTAATTTACCATCAGTAGTGTCACGTGTAGGTATTTCTCAATCTGATCCAAAGTTTAATCCCTTAAGTAGGACTAACACTTACTCAAAGGTAAATTCAGAAATTATTAATAGGGTAAACTAATATTTTTTTAGGTGGGCTAATACTAGTAATAAATTTTTTTTTTTTTTTTTGGATGAAATTGGGAATAGTAAAAAAATAATAATAAATTTGGGTGGGCTTGAGCCCACCCTTAGATCCGCCAGTGGCACCCACCTTGGCCCATATATATTCATTTACTTTTCCATCTGAACCGATATAGGACAAGACTTTCCTTGTAATACTTTTTTTCTTCCTAAATTCGCAACGCCCTCGTTGCGGTCGGGTCACCCTGTATATTCGAGTAGCAGACCCAGACACCTTCTGGAGTGACGTTTGGCATAGCACCGGATTAAGAATTAGGTCTGACTTTAGTACCAACTGTAACGAGTCACATATACTCCTTTACTTTCCCTTCTAGATCCAATTTGGAACAAAACTTCTTATTAACACTTTAACTTATTGTCCCTTAATTTTGTAGTATTATCTAATCATACCAAAACTAAAGTCTAGTAGGCTAAGTATGAAGTAGACTAATCACATTTAGACAAAAATTATAGAATGATTATTGTAAAACTTGATTACTTATTACCAATCTAGTTCAACTCTAGCAATTCAATCATTAAACCATGGTAAACAACTTAAATATAGTATTTGATGTATGGTGGATCAATTTAGGTTAGTCTACATACCTTTATTATATGTTTGTATTGTTTGTGATAAAATATAATGCCTCAAATAGAAAGGCTATATACACACACGCGTAATGACACTTAACCATAAAGCTCTTGCATCGCATTTTGAATGTTGAAAGTTCGAATGTCCAGGGGCGGAGCCAAGGGGGGGTTGGGGGTGGCCATGGCCCCCCCTAATTTTTTGGAATTTTTTTTTAGTAGAGATAAAAATAAAAATAATATGGTATGTATGGTATAAAATCTGTACTTGGCCCCCCTCTTAAGAAAAAAAAAAAATTTCTTTAATTATCATTTAACAAAAAATAATTTATATATAATCTAAAAGAAAGTGATTTAATTGACGACTATAGAATCCCGATAAAAATTGATTCATATAAAAATTTAATGTGACTATCTTAAAATTTCAACTCAAACATAGTTCTTTCCATAATGTGACTATCTTAAAATCCTTCCAACTCAATTATGATTTTTTCCATAACCTTATTATCCTAAAATTCCATCTCATACGTGATTCTTTACGATTACTTTTTTTTTTCTTTTTATTTATTTTTATTGGAATACTTTTATAAGAATTTTATAAGATAATAAGAAATTAATTTTTACAAAATCTAGAACAAAAATTTCATTTGAAGTTTTGAATATCAACAAAAATCGATAATTGAAAAATCTAAATTCTTATTTTATTAATTTGCTTGTGTTTTTTTTTTATCATAGTTATAATTTTTATTGGTATATTGTGTAATGATTATTAATTTGTGCAAGTATTACATGAATTTCTTTTTCTTTTTTTTAAATTAAAATCTAATTGTTTAATTAAAAAAAAATTATTTATAATTTTGGCATAAGCTTAGTTTAAATAACTAGTTTTTTTTATTTAAAAAAATTGGCAAAAGTTTAGATAGATATATTTTTGTATGAATATAATAAATAGTAAAATATTTTTGCCTACGTAATATTTTTTTTTCTCCCCAAAAATTCAAATATTGCTTATAATTTTGGCCCCCTCAACCTCAAGATCCTAGCTCCGCCCCTGCAAATGTCTTTTTTTTTTTTTTAATTGGTATTTACATACCGAATCTCCATTGAGACTTAAATCTCTAACCTTTCTTTAAGGAGTAAGAAACTGATATCGTTAAGTCGCTGACTATTAAGAAGTTCGAATGTCTTTAAATGGCTTTCATAGAAAATTTTCGTAATTGTCTGTTGCATGTGACCATGGAATTAGACTATGGGAGGCTTTAAGAACTGCGATAATATCGACATTCACACGCACAAAACACACCCATAAAAGGCTATGGGAGGCTTTTAGAGGTGGGATAATATCACACGCGAAAAACACACACGCATAAAAGGTACGAGGGCCCTGGCTCAACACAGAATATCTGGGCTTTTGTGGATAATATTCGCTTGCCGACGTGAGTAAGCTCCAACTGCCATTCAAAGGGCTCCAACCCCGGCCATTAATTAATTTCTTGGCTTATTTTTTTCTAGTAAAATCTGTTGGAATTTCTTTTAGACTGCTAGTTGTTTTTGAATTGACACCAACATTGACTTTATTGGTTACAATATTGCCTTAATTTGTTATTGGTGATTAGTGGGAATTGTAACCTATTATCTGACAAGTGAAATGACTGTAGTACCCTTCAATAGCATTTAATTTAACCTTCTTTTATCTTGAGTAGAGTATAATTGGTGTCCAACTAATTTTTTCTCCATTTCTAATTTCAAGAGGAATTAACTTTCCATTGAGTGATGATCAAATGCACTCAATTAGCAGCAATTTGAACTTAATGATATGAAACTTTGAACTTGTCATCCACCGTAAATTCTACATATTTATTTCACGGTACTAATAATTTCCAATATTTCATTTTCTTGAATGGGTTTTGTACAGGGGACGGTCCCATCCTCACTCAGTTAATATTTTTTTTTATTTTTTTGAAAAATATTAAAAATAAATCTGATTTATTGGAAGTAGATGAAGATTAAAAAATCACGACCGTCCATCTCACCATTTGATGTGACTCCCAACTCCATGGCATACAATCGGTTGGTTATAAATAGAACTACCAAAGCCTTGCATTTGCACAACCAACACAATTACTACACAACACATCGAACTCACTTTATATAGTTGTATTCTGCAACCACCACCATGGCTGAGGAGAAGCACCACCTCTTCCACCACCACAAGGAGGAAGAGGAACCTGGCATCCATGATGACAAGAAAGAGGAGAAGCACCACGAGCACCACGAGCACATCGGCGAGCTTGGTTTTGCTGCTGCCGGAGCTTATGCTTTGGTAATGTTCTACCACTCCTTTAGATGTGTGTGTTTGGGGGGGGGGGGGGGATTCACTTTTAACTGCTATGCCAAACACAGTCTTTCGAGCCAAATAGTGGAGGAATCATATTTCAAATAAATAAATCCAAGGATTTGAAATAAAATCGCATTTTTACCTTTCAAACAAACTAGAATTAATTAAAGAAACTAGTGTCATGGAGTTTATATTGGTAAACTATAAAGTTGTAATTTATTAAAAAAAAATCTCCTAGCAAATTAGGGGAGTGGGGACTCGAACACGGGCACACTCTCAATTTTGTAAGCAGTCCTCGACCTTCTAAAGTAGAGAATGAGGGTTCAAGTTCCCATCAAAACAAATGAGTGTATGAATTTCTTGGCAAAGAAAATATATATTATATCTTGAAATCGAGTTACGTATTTGCTTAACCTGATGTTGTAGTCTTGTAGAACATCAATCAACTATGGTCAATAATTGTATGAGAGGGGGCAATTTTGAACAACAATAATATATAGATTTTCTCAAAAAAAGTAGTAATATTTATAAGATTTTCATAGAGTTTACAAGTAATTTTGTAAATAAATAAAAAAAATACAGTGGGGGTAACCACCCCAACTAAGCCCTTGATAAGTCCGTCCTTGCATGCGGTTTGAGGGTGTGATTGTGAAGATTTGACGTCCTTCTGTCAGGAGGGGGAAAAATGATTAGTTTTTTTTTTTTTTTTTTTATTAGATTATACAATTTATTTATCTTGTCATTGGGTGGAAAAGATCTAAAAAAAAAAAATTACAATTAATTATTTTATTTTTCGTTGAATTTTCTCCAAGATATAATATATTAATATATACATGCATATATATATATACACACTGCAGCATGAGAAGCACAAGGAAAAGAAAGATCCAGAGCATGCCCACACGCACAAGATAGAGGAAGAGGTAGCAGCTGCAGCTGCAGTTGGCGCTGGTGGATTTGTTTTCCATGAGCACCATGAGAAGAAAGAAGCAAAGGAAGAGGATGAAGAGTCTCGTGGAAAAAAGCATCACCATCTCTTTTAATTTAACCACCCATTCTCCTCTCTTAATTATCTCCTTCCTATCTGTATGTGTGTGACAGTGTGTGTATTTGTGGGACTGTGTGGGACAGTGGGATTGACTGAGCTTTTTTTTGCTTGCTGGTCACTATGTTGACCTAGATAAAGTGCCTGGCACTATCTGGTTCTGCTATTATCTGTGTTATGTGGATAATAATATTAATGTTGGACGTGTTATCATGTATGATTTTCATTATTTACCTTCTTCTACCTCAGCCATGTTCATGAAATGGGTTACATATTATAATGCTAACTTGTTACATATTATAATGCTAACTTAAAACATAGGAAACGGGTCAAAAATAAAAATTAACAAAATCGTCTATAACTATGGTTTTAGTCTCTCCAACCAAAGTTCAGTCAGCAAAAAATTCACGCACTCATTTATCTTATCGGAATTTAGATTCTCACTGTCTACTTTGAAAAGTAAAAAAGAAATCGTAATTTTATAACGGTATGTATATTCACCGATTAACTATGTCATGAGCATAGTTTGCCGTGTCAGTTAACCATTTTTCAATGGTCCAATATCGTTACATACTTATATAAACTGTTCGGTTCGATCAATGTTTGTAACCATTTTTTAAGGATCCGATACCGTTGCACACAGCCATAAATCACCCGATTCGATCAATTTACATTGATATTCATCTGAATCCATTCGCAACCAACACCGCCATTACAAATCATGATCACGACTTAATCCCAAAGTTTAGAACTCTAAATTAATGTCTCGTTAATTTCTGCTTGATTGGTGGGTGTGATCAATTTCCAGTCTTATACTTCATATATATATATATATATATATATATATATATATATATATATATCCCACTTAATTATTAAATGCACATGAAATCACTGATGACATAAGCTTGAAAACTAAATTTGGAGTCAACTCATTAGGTATGTATATGGCCGCGTGTCGAGTCGTGGCATATAGAATTTATTGCATAAATATATTATTATTCATCCTTAAATATTAATTAAATAGTAACAGAGGTTATGACCTTAAAAAAAAAAAAAAAAAAAGAGTAATAAGAGGTTTATGTGACATCTTTTCAACCCAAAATTTGTGAAGCATAAGCCACATATAATAAATCCCTTTCACAACATTACAGCCTTGGATCATAGAATTTAGGTCCTCTTTTCTTACTAACTGATGGAGAGATAGGAACAATGATATATTCTTCGGATTTGATATTGTATAATGAGAGTGATGTAATTTTCTCCGAATTCGAAGTATATAACATTTTTCTTGTATTAGAGGATGAATTGGGATATATGTTGAATTAAATTAAACAAAACCATGCAACTTCTTTTCTTGCATTAATTTGATCAATTTTTTTGTTTTCTACTATTTGAGAGGAACTCAATATTTGATTAACTTTTTTATTAAAAAAAAAATTGATAAATAGAAAAAGAATAAAGTATTTCCCAAAAAATATTTAGCCAAGAAACAACCTTATAAGAAAATGTAATAACCATTTTTTTCAAGATAACAACAATGTTGAGATTCATTCATCATTCAAACAAGGCTTAGCAAAACATTTAAAAACAGCAAGAAGAATGAGCTTAAACCCTAAAGCCATAATATATATATATAGGGATAGAGAGAGAGGTGTAGAGGATTTGGTTGATGGAGTGGTTTATATAGAGATGAAATAGTGAAGTGATGGAATTGTAAGTTACGTGCATGGAAAGTGTGTGTGTGCGTGTGTTGTTAAACAACAGAGCGTGTGTGTGTGTGTGTTATTGAGGGCAGTTTTCTAGAATGGGGTTGAACAGGGGACGGTCCCATCCTCAGTTGCTATCTTAATAAAATAATAAAAAATTTCAACGTACAATATTATTATTTTTTTGAAAAATATTAAAATTAAATCTAATTTATTGGAAGTAGATAAAGATTAAAAAATCGGGACCGTCCATCTCACCATTTGACGTGACTCCCAACTCCATGGCACACCATCGGTTGGTTATAAATAGAACTACCAAAGCCTTGTATTTGCACAACCAACACAATTACTGCACAACACATCCAACTCACTTTATATAGTTTGTATTCTGCAATCACCACCATGGCTGAGGAGAAGCACCACCTCTTCCACCACCACAAGGAGGAAGAGGAACCTGGCACCCATGATTACAGGAAAGAGGAGAAGCACCACAAGCACCTCGAGCAAATCGGCGAGCTCGGTGCTGTTGCTGCCGGAGCTTATGCATTGGTAAATGTTCTACCACTCCTTTAGATGTGTGTGTTTAGGGAGAGATAATAGAGATCATTATAAAAATCACATTATCTTCATTTCTTACGTTTAAGATTAACTTTTAACTGCTATGCCAAACACAGTCTTTGGAGCCAAAAAGTGGAGGAATCATATTTCAAAATAAAAAAAGAAAATCAAAGGATTTGAAATAAAATCGCATTTTTACCTTTCAAACAAACTAGAATTAATTAAAGAGATTAGTATCATAGAGTTATATTGGTAAACTATAAAGTTGTAATTTATTTTTTTTTTTTTTAAATCTCCTGGCAAATTAGGGTAGTGGGGACTCGAACATAGGCACACTCCAATTCTGTAAGCTGCAGTATTCTAATGTTATCTCCTAGTCCTCGACCTCCTGCAGTGGAAGGTGAAGATTCAAGTTCCCATCAGAACAAATGAGTGTGTGAATTTCTTGGCAAAGAAAATATATATATATATAAATATATATATATATTATATCCTGAAATCGAGTTACGTATTTGCTTAACCTGATGATGTAGAACATCAATCAACCATGGTCGATAATTGTATGAGAGGGGACAATTTTGAACAGCAATAATATATAATGGGGTATCATTAAAATTGAGTGTGGCATTTTTAAGATTTTCTCAAAAAAAGTAGTAATATTTATAAGATTTTCATAAAATTTGTTAGTCATTTTGTAAATAAATAAAAAATTCAGTTGGGGCAACTGCTCCCACTAAGCCCTTGATAAGTCCGTCCTTGGGAGGGGGAAAAAATTATAAGTTGTTTTTTTTTTTTTAGTTTATAAGATTATATGATTTATTTATTTTGTCATTTGGTGGAAAAGATCTAAAAAAATAAATTACAATTAATTATTTTATTTTTGGTTGAATTTTCTCCAAGATATAATATATTTATATATACATGCACACACACACATATATATATATATACTGCAGCATGAGAAGCACAAGGCAAAGAAAGATCCAGAGCATGCCCACAAGCACAAGATAGAGGAAGAGATAGCAGCTGCAGCTGCAGTTGGGGCTGGTGGATTTGCTTTCCATGAGCACCATGAGAAGAAAGAAGCAAAGTAAGAGGATGAAGAGTCTCATGGAAAAAAGCATCACCATCTCTTTTAATTTTACCCACTGTCCTCTTAATTAATTATCTCCTTCCTATCCCAATTAATCAATTAATTCCCATTGCTGTGTGTGTGTGAGACTGTGTGTGTGTGTGTGACTGTGTGGGACGGTGGGATTGAGGGAGCTTGTATTTTGCTTGCTGTTCACTATGTTGACCTAGACAAAAAGTGCCGGGCACTATCTTGTTCTGCTATTATCTGTGTTATGTGGATGATAATAATATTAATGTTGGAGGTGTTATCGCGTATGATTTTCATTATTTACCTTCTACATCAGCCATGTTCATGAAATGTGTTACATATTATAATGCTAACTTAAATAATCGGAAACGGGTCAAACATAAAAATTAACAAAATGATCGGTTATTATATATTAACGTCTATAACTGTGATTTGGAAAGAAAAAAAAAAACTCAGGTATTCATTTGCTCCATCAGAATTTGAATTACTTTGAGAAGTAAAGAAGAAATCGTGATTTTAGAACTATTCGTATATTCACCGGTTAATTATGTCATGACCTTGGTTCGTCGTATGGGTTAACTATTTTTTAAGGTTTCGATATCGTTACACACCTCTATGAGCCGGTCAATTCGATCAGTGTTCGTAAGTATTGGTCGCGGACGAATTAGGACAAATATCAGTGTAAATTGAATGAATCGGTCGGTTCACGGAGGTGTGCAATGGTATCAGACTCACGTTAATTTCTGCTTGATTGGTGGGTGTGATCAATTTCCAGTCTTATACGTCATATATATATATATATATATATCCCACTCAATTATTAAATGCACATGAAATCACTGATGTCATAAGCTTGGAGGCCAAATTTGGAGTCAACTCATTAGGTATATATATGGCCGCGTGTCGAGTTGTGGCATATAGAATTTATTGCATAAATATATTATTATTCATCCTTACATATTAATTAATTAGTATTAAGAGGTTATGACCAAAATAATAATAATAATAAGAGGTTCATGTGACATCTTTTCAACCGAAAAAATTTCACAAAATTAAGAGAGAGAGAAACAATGATATATTGACAATGCTGAGATTCATTCAAACAAGACCTAGCAAAACATCAACCAATTAATTAAGCATAGAAGTGGAAATCTTATTCACCATATATGACCAAATTCTACTAAGAATTCAAGCATGATTTAGAGTGGGTTGAGACGGTGGCGGTGGTGGTGGTGGAATCTTAACCTCTGCGCCTTCGCAATAGTCATCGAGTATATTGCCCTCTTCGGTGGTGAACCCTAGTGAACCAAGCATGGTGGGCTTGCATTCGTGTAAAATGGTCCGAATGGCGTGGCAGCAACCAGGGCCAATGTAAGTCTCACCATTGAGGAAGAACATTACCACCTCACCAATGCACGAACGAATCTCAAACATCGAATTCCAGCAATTCGATGACTCGTTCGATTGCAACCTTTCTGCAATATTGCTCAAGTTTGACCCCATAGATCGTGCCACGGTCACACAATGTACATTCCATATTACAAAAACAGCAAGAAGAATGAGCTTAAACCCTAAAGCCATAATATATATATATATATATAGAGAGAGAGAGAGAGAGGTGAAGAGGATTTGATTGAAGGAGTGGTTTATATAGAGATGAAATAGTGAAGTGATGGAATTGTAAGTTATATACGTGCATGGAAATTCAAGGGGCTGAAAATATGTGTGTGGTTGAGGGAAGTTGAGGAGTCACGTATATAATTTACATTAATATAAACGATATCAAACTTAAATGAGCTACAATAAAAATTATTAATTAATTTCTCAAAGTAACGTAGGGTTGATTTAATCCACTGTATCTGATCAGATAATAATCAACTTTATTTTCTGTGTTTCTCTTTAGCACGTGACCGTCGATAACGTTGAATCTGAAGGGGCGATGCTGATTGTCAGGTATGGGTAATGGGCCGAACCCCTAAACTTTTAATATGGGCCCATTACCCGAACTACTAAATTTTGATATTGTTAATATTGTCGTTATTGTATTTGTTATATAAAATAAATAAAAAGAAAATAATTCTTACATCTTTTTCTCAAACTCATTTGTCAAGCTTAAAGGTTTCTATTCTTGTGATGTAATGAAAAATATCCATGCTTGAGCTCATTCATCATAGAAACAGCTTCGATAATCGATCTAAATATCATAACTCGTGAATAGATAAAACTCAACAATTGAGTTTAGTCCTTTGTATCTAGGCCCAAGAAGCCCCAACCATGCCGAACCCAAACCAATAAAAATCCATCAACTTCAATGGCGAATTAGTCCATGGTCAAAACTTGAACTTAAAGACTATCAAAGTTTGTGGTATTTCGAAGTTCAAATTAGAGGGTTCAAATCTCTTTAAAAAGCTTAATATTGTGGAGTTATTTGCTAGGGAGACCAAAAAAAAAAAAAAAAAAAAAACTACTACTACTACAACTTCTAACTACTCCCTCCGTCCCTTATTAATTGTCCATATTTGATTTTATAACTTTTTAAGTGGACATGCAAAAAAAAAAAAACTACTACTACTGCTACAACTACTAACTACTCACTCTGTCCTTATTAGTTGTCCATCTTTGATTTTATAACTTTTTAAGGGAACATGCAATTAATGCATTGTCCCCTTTTCAAATTATTAAATTGTCCTTTAAAACACCAAGTTGTAAGATTTTTGAAAAGTGAGAAGAGTAATTATGAAAAAATGGCATTTATTTTCTTTGACTTTTCAAAATGGACATTTAATTTTGGACACTCTAAAAGAGAAAAATAGACTACTAATATGGGACAGAAGGAACAGTACATTAGAGGGAAAGATTCTTGGTTGAAAATTGAAACAAAAGAGGAGTGTATTGAAGCAGGTATTTGGTGTGTCCGGTACACCCTGTACCGGGAATATCACAGCCGTTTATACACAACATGTGCGGTGCGTGATATGCACACGCGAACATAAACGACTGCGATGTGCTCGATGCTCGATACAACGGATTGTATTTACGGGTGAGCACAAAGACCTATTTATTCTTGGGTTTTGTCATGTATCGTTTCTAAAGTATGGTGCATGTGGAGAGAGAAGTAGAGAACACTCAGCATATGTGTGTTGGTATGCGCTTTTAATTTTGCGTGCAAGATTACTGAACAAACAGATGTTTTCATTCCCTCCAAACCATCACTAATTTTTATTGCCCGCCATTTTTTTTCCCGCCATTTTTATTTCATTCATTACAACCTGCCCAGCGCCCACCATACGGTGTTAACTTGCCATCACAAAAAACTAGAAGTTTCATTGGTCCGCGTGTATGTCTATATCAAAAGGATCAATTTTTTTTTTTTTTCAAATTTTTATTTTTTTTTTTTTTCAGAAATTAAAACAATGGTATATAAGAGGAATATTATTTACATGTGGTGTTTCTTAAAAAGGATTTGAGACAATCGGGGCATGGACCCATTTTACAAAAGCTATAAAGCCCAAAAATAGCCCATGACTGGGATGTGTCCCATGTGTCCATTTCATGGGGATAAAGGTATCATAGCGTAGTTTGGTTTGGAATTATTTGAGTTCAGTCAGTCTTAGTTTTATACAATTTAGAAGTTCAATTTGCTTGGTTTGTAATTATAAAAACAGTTTTTTATTGTTGAAAAACTAAAAATAAAAAATTGTATAAAAAATTTTACTTGGTTCAGTTTTCTGAAAACTCAATTATAAAAATACTTATTTTCGTAGAAGTATAAAAAATTGTTCTCTGAAAATAATTTTCTGTTTTTTGAATTTTTTAGAACTGTTTTCAGAATTACAAACCAAACAAGTCCTAAGTTCTCTTACTTAAATCCTGAACTCCCTCGATTCCTTGTTGATGTCGGACTACCCTACTTACCCGTTCCTTCTAACAATGAGAGAACCAAGTAACGACCCTTATTTGGATTTTTAATGAGCATTTGGCATAAAACCGAATCAAAAATTGAGAAAATTAAAACCCACTAAAACACATTTTATTTCATAAATGATCTTGTTAATAAATACATAAATTCTCCTCAGCACCTCCTATCAAGTAAAACAATCTCACACGGTTTCTTTGTAACATCTAAGACAAAGCTTTGATGGTAGTGATGCCAAAGTGGTCAAATTTATATCACATATTTAGGATTCCAAAGATATTTACTTTATGGTATTTTCTCACTTTTTAATACAGAAATAGAAAATTCAACTATCTGAAGAAAAAAAAAAATTGAAACTATTTGCCAAAAAAATTACCTATCTTGGCAAATAATTTTTTCCCCTACTCTTTTTGGCCAAAGTAGAATAGGAATTAGAGGTGACAAGTCTTCGTTTGCCAAATATAACAATGAGGATGAGTTTGACAGCCTCGAGGACCACCTACTTTGCTCACGAGACCGTACCGAACCATTTGATGCATGACCGACTTTGATCATGAGACAGTACCAACCCATTTGATGCTTGACACGTGTACATCACTGCAAGGATACTCAATCATCATCATTCACTTTCTGAATATCTAATTTAGTAATTTTGCATTAATTGTTTTTTATCTTTACTTGACTAATTTACCATCAGTAGTGTCACGGGTGGGTATTTGTAATAAGGGTCATTTTGTCCCACATCGAAATCGGATGGAAAAGAGATTGGATATAAATGGGTGGGTATGCAGTCTTACCTAACAGTTCGAGCTTTTGAATAAATGGGCAAGCGCCCACCCGTTACAGTTGGTACCAGAGCCAAACCCAGTCCCTGATCCGGTGCCACGCCAAGCGCCCGGCCCGGAAGGCGTCCGGGTGAGTCCACCCGGGTAGGCAGGGTGACCCAACCGCAACGAGGGCGTTGCGAGTTTGGGTGGGGGAGAATGTAATAAGGGTCATTTTGTCCCACATCGGAATCGGATGGGAAAGAGATTGGGTATAAATGGGTGGGTATGCAGCCTTATCTAACAGTTCGAGCTTTTGGCAGTTCGAGCTTTTGGGTAAATGGGCAAGCGCCCACCCGTTGCAGTATTTCTCAATCTGATCCAAAGTTTAATCCCTTAGGTAGGACTAACACTTACTCAAAGGTAAATTCAAAAATTATGGGCTAATACTAGTAATAAATTTTTTTTTTTTTTTTTTTTTTTGGCTGAAATTGGCAATAGTAAAAAAATAATAATAAATTTGGGCGGGCTTGAGCCCACCCTTAGATCCGCCAGTGGCACCCACCTTGGCCCATATATATTCATTTACTTTTTTATCTGATCCGATATGGGACAAGACTCTCTTTGTAATACTTTTTTTTCACCTAAATTCACAACGCCCTCGTTGCGGTCGGGTCACCCTGTATATTCGAGTAACAGACCCAGACACCTTCTGGAGTGACGTTTGGCGTAACACCGGATTAAGAATTAGGTCTGACTTTGATACCAACTGTAACAAGTCGAGTACTTCACCATTCAACCCAAAAACTTAATATGTTAGGTGAGACTAACACCCAAGTCACATATACTCCTTTACTTTCCCTTCTAGATCCAATTCAGGACAAAACTTCTTATTAACACTTTAACTTATTGTCCCTTAATTTTGTAGTATTATCTAATCATACCAAAACTAAAGTCTATTAGGCTAAGCATGAAGTAGACTAGTCACATTTAGACAAAAATTATAGAATGATGATTGTAAAACTTGATTACTTATTACCAATCTAATTCAAATCTAGCAATTCAATCATTAAACCATGGTAAACAACTTAAATATAGTATTTGATGTATGGTGGATCAATTTAGGTTAGTCTACATACCTTTATTATATGTTTGTATTGTTTGTGATAAAATATAATGCCTCAAATAGAAAGGCTATATATGTGTGTGTGTATACACCCACACACGTGTAATGACACTTAACCAAGTGTAGGGATGCAAAAGATGGTAGTGCCAATTTGCTTTAGTATTTGGTCACCAAAAACACAATGACCAAGTAATAATAATGGCAATGCATATGAGTTGTCCATAATATTAATTATACTAGCAAAATCCACTTTCTTCTCACATCTCGAGTCTGCTTTTGCTTTTGCTTTGCTTTCACCTTTACTTTTTAGTAGAATGAGTTTGGTCCCAAAAGATGGAAATAGTGATTGAAAGGGGCAAAAAGGATTTGAAGAGGTGACTTATTTAAGCTACCACTAAACTTTGGTCATGTGGTAGGTTATTCTAAACTCCCTCGTGTGGGCCTTGTATAGGATGAAAAGAGAGAGAAAATGCAAATGAATTATGAGTTGGAATCTGACAATCCCCAACTTTATCTCAACTAATTCACATAATTAAAAAAAAAAAAAAAGGAAGAAATTAAATATATAAATGATTTTTTTAAAAAAAATTTATCCTGTGTTTTGTCTTGACTAATTCACGAAATTCGTGCAAAGTGTCACCTTCACACAGATCGGGTAAAGTTTGAACTATGTATACGGGCGTGACCCCTAAAGAATTATTTGCACCTATGAAAAATTGATCTTGAGACTTGATGATTCATGAAACACCAGAGTTCAAATCTTTTTCAACTAAGCCAAACTCTTGAGATTAATTCTTTAAACTTTTACTCCCTGATAAAAGTTGAAATCTATAAGACCTGCCAAATATAATTTGGAATTTGAGGTAATATTAGATGATAATTTTTAAGTTTTATAAGATTAAATCATGACTTGGTTCCATTAACCAAAAATAAAAAATAAAACACCTCCATTTCATTATTAGGCATAATGTGAGGAATGAATCACATAAAAATACTCATGGCTAGGCCTGTCAATGGATCGGATTCGAATCGGATCGATCAAATCCATATTCGATTTGTTAAGCAAACGGATTATCGAATTCGGATCACTAATGGGTTCTTGGACTGAATGTCCCAATCCATATCCTATTTAGATCGGACTTGGATCGAATCGGATTCGAAATCGAATTAAAATAACATTACTAACATATATAATTATAAAGAGAGTGATTTTATTAGTATGTGTACTAAGAGATTTATTAGCATATGGATGAAAACACCACAATATTTATATATAACATCATCATTATTATTATTATTTTGGATTTTTGGGTTACCTCTAATACAATTCTAATAGGACTCATAGGAATATTGATATATATATATATGTAAAATTATTGATAAATAATTATTTATTTATATATATAATTTCAATCGGATCGGATCGTATTTTTATCGGATCGGATCAGCATAATCCATATTCGATTTGTTAAGTTAACGGATTATCGAATTCGGATCGTAACCGGATTATCGGATTTTTTGTTCAATCCATATCCGACTAATCGGATCAGATTTAGATCAAGATCCACTATATTGACAGGTCTACCCATGCCAAGCCTATTGGACCATTACAATGTACCCTAACATTATTTTTACCTGTTAATTCAATCACAAAGGCAATCTTGCATTTCGTTTTTTGCAAGTGTTGTATTGTTTAAGTGATTAGATTATTCCTCGTGTTTAAGAGCTTGTGATCGAGTCATGTAATCATCTTACCCTCTAACAATTAATCACTAACCCTTAACCACTAATCCTTAACATTTTTGCGTTTAAAAAAAAAAAAAAAAAATCTCTCCTTTTTTTATAATGTAACCAGGATAATCGAGTTTTTACCCTACTAAATTCCTGGATATCATACAAAGCATTCCTTACACTCAAGGGAAAGAACATTAAATCTAAAAGCTTCACGAGCCAGCTAGGATAAGCCGCTTACCACTTGAGCCAACCCCTTCGAATTTTGTACCGTCGCTGATATATATATGTGTGTGTGTGTGTATCCTGGATGATGCTAATGTACGGGTGGGTCTTCACTTCATGTGTCCATTAATTAAAATGTGATTATATATTACTTTTGAATTTAAGCAAAGTGGGCATTGAACCAAGAAGCCGGCCAAGACTTAATCTACATGGACGAACCATGTGCATGGTCTCCCATTCTCTTATATTTTGATTAATTCAAAATTTATATTTTCATGGCAAACCAAACCAAAAATTATTAATTAATTAACTCCATAAGTTAACCCACATATAAAAAATACTCCAGTTGTTTTAATTAATGTTTGCATTGAAGTGTAAGGTATAGTGGTTACAACTTGTTTACATAATTGGGTTCAAAGTACTTGTCCATGTGAGTCATATTATAAGGTAAATTAGGTAAATACACCCACTGGTGGACTGGATCATAGACATTCAGAATATCATTTTTTATTTATTTTTTTTGATAATAAAAAACAAATACTTCAAAATTTCTCTCAATTTCCAAACCTTTTAAAATCATAAAATTCGTCTTCTGGCCGATTGGACACTCTCACATGCATAGTGGAGTTCGCGCTCCCCACGTGAGAAAGTCGGGTATTATTCCTTTCAAATATTTTATACTAATTTTTTTTTCATATGCATACGATGTGGATTACCAAAGGCTGAAATTATTGCTTTTTCATAGACTGCATTAATTGAAATTTTTGTATTAATTATTTTAGGTAGTGTAAACAAATGTTACAAGTGATGCACAGTTTTAATACTCCGTACATAATAAATTGGTAGCAGCATTCAGATGGACCACTTGCGAAACTTAAAGGGCTGAACCCCAACTCTCGCATTGGAAAACCGTGAACAAATCACGCACGTTCCATGCCGCCAAGCATGGCTTTAAGGGCAATTCAGTTATTTAAGTCTTCAATATTTTTATAAAAACTATATATATATTTTGTAAATACCCAAAATCTTTTGAAATTAGTGTTTTTTAAAATTAAAATAAAAAGTATCTTAAAGATATTTTAAGTATTTCAGTCTTCAAATTAAAGATCTGTTATTATATCCCTTATATCAATTTCTCATAACTAAATAATAATATTGTGCTATGAAATACTCTCTCTCCCTCTCTCAATTCAATTATACATATACATGTATGAGAAAGGGAATGTAATATGTTAGCTATTAATTTATGAAATCAAATCACCTTCCGTAAATAATAATAGTAGCTCCATCGTATTCAAAACCACGTATAGGATAAAATATAACTCGTTTTGCCAAAAACATTTCATTTAAAATGACAAAATATAACCCAATGCAATCCATACGCTTCAATTCAGCAATATTTTATTTATGAATGAAATTGAAATACGGTTTCATCTTATCCACCAAGAAAAGAGGGAAAATAAAGAAATACGGCTAAACATTTTTTCACAGCGCAAGACCCCCCCTGATGTTAAATATAAGAATAATCGGGGATGGAGACAGTAATATTCTTCTACCATCAATGTTTAGTATTCTCTCTATCCCAAAATAAGTGGCATACTTTTTTTTTTTTTTTTTGTCTGTTTCAAAATAATAGTTTATTTTCCTTTTTCAAACAATATATTTTACATTTTTTCATATATGTCTTTTGAATTTAAATTTTTAAACTTAATATTCAAAATTTAAAAAGGTAAGTTAGTAATTTTTCAGACAGACAATACATATTTCACATGTTCCCTTAAAAATTACACTCTCTCTAAATGACACTTAAATTAAAACGAAGGGAGTAACATTTTTCGTACACAATTATAAACTTGAATTTCGGTTGCGTGGACTCCTTGCCAACTGGTTATAAACTTGCATACATGAATGAGAGCCATCATGACAATTTGAAATAATTTATTGTAAAAAATGGCTACAGTAAATATTGTTTTTGTTTATCAAATTTAATGAATGACAACTTAACAACGCTACTATTATTTTGCACTAGTATCTATTCCTATTTTCAACAACATGATTATTTTTACTTACTAGTTACTACAAACTTCTGGAATTTTGAGAGTACCAAAAACTTATTTTTAAGTTTTAAATCACATGTGAGTCCAAAATTCAAAGAAATGAATGATTTTGTCAGGTAGATAACTAGACTTTTGGTTTCAAAGTCTATGAGTATGAGATTGAAATATCAAATTTTGCAAGCATTTGGTAGTCACAGATTACACGCAACTGAAGACGCAGTGACTAGAACTACCAAATAATTTTTCATATTATTGATATTAAATTATTTGATGACACTGTGCAAATTTTTCTATACTTCATAACTTTGTTTAGTAGGAAAAGAAATATTTTGAGAGAAAATTAGATTTCGTAATTAATAATTTTATGATTAAAAAAGTTATCCCGACAAATTAAGAGTTGGGGACTCAAACACAGATACATTCGTTCAGAAAGCTAAAAGTTCTATTAACTAGGGCAATGGGTAATGCTACATGCTGCATGACTTCTTTTTTTTTTTTTTTTCATTACAAGAATGTTAGTGATTAGTAATTAATGTGGAAGAAGTGCGAAACCTCAAAGCCAGACTTTCTAGAGCAAAAAAGATTAACCCTACCATTTGGGCTAAGGCGGCATTGACACCCTATTGTCACGCCCCGCCTATGGAGGTTGTGCCACGCAGGCGACATGCAGACGCTGAGGAGGATGCTACATGGCAACTGCATGGCGAGTGGAGTTTCTAGAGTCTTTCGGAATTGTCTAAAGTTGTGTGGAAGATTCTAAATATGTGTAATATATTTTAGAATTCTCCAGAATTGTGTGGAGTAGTATGGAGAGTTCTAGAATGTTGTAAATACTTGTACATAAGTATGGAAGTGTGAAGAAGGTGGGAGAAGATTCTAGAGAATCGATCTCCACCGTTGGTTAGAATGCATCCTAGCCCCCATTAGGGATGGGGATGCCTATAAATAGAGATAGGACTTCATTTTGTAGGCAACAAGTCCTAGAGTGAGTTTTTAGAGCCTTGTAGAGAGTTTGAATGCTAGCCTTATACAAAGCATTCTTTTAAGTAATAGAAGTGTTCTTTCCTTGTCAACTTAAGTGCCTTAGTGTGTGTGAGTGTGCAAGCCAAGTGAGGAGAGGGCGAGAGCCACTACAACACTATTAAGCACACGAGGGGAGTGTATTGGCTAAGGTGTGCACGGGAGTTAGGCTGACTAAGCACTTGCGAGAGTAGAAGTAACGTCTTGGTGCCGCACTGGGGTAGCTAGAGTGATGCTGAAACTCTAAGCCCGTGACAATTGGTATCAGAGCAGGTTCGTCAAGGGAGCTTTGTTGGAGTAGACATGGCTAGCAGAGGAGACCACCAAGTCCACGTCTTGGAGCAGAGCTTGGAGGAGAAGCTTGCCACACACTTGGTCTACACAGAGACCATGTTTAACAGGCTCAAGAGAAGGATGACGAAGCTCTACGAGCTGATTGATGGCATCGCCAACAAGGCACAAGAGAAGGAAAGGGACTTGCAAGATCGGGTAGACGACTTGCGCGTAGAGATTGCCGAATGCAAGAAGGAGTTCTCTCAGGTGCGCAAGGTCATGGTGAAGCCAAGGAAGAAGAGGCGCCAGAGCCCAAGGAGTATGATGGGGCAAGGAATGCGTGCCAGATTGACAACTTCTTCTGGCACATGGAAAGATACTTCGAGTGCATGGAGATCGAGGATGATGAGGAGAAGGTGCAGACAGACACTATGTACCTCACGAACACTGTCGCTCTATGGTGGAGGCAGCGATTCACTGGTAGAGGCACAAGAGCGGTTGACACATGGGAGGAGTTCAAGAGGCAGTTTTATCCCGAGTGCGTCGAGGACCTCCCCATGATCAACCTAAGGCGCCTGAAGTAGAAGGGCAGCATAAGGGAGTATGTGAAGGAGTACTCCAACTTGATGCTAGAGATCCCAGAGATGCCGGAGTGGCAACACGTGTGCTTGTTCATTGATGGGTTGCAATTTTGGGTAGCCACAGAGCTGAGAAGGAGGGAGCCTAGAGACTTGGCATCCGCAATGGCTATAGTGGAGCTCCTTGAAGACTTTAGGCGCGATGACAAGAGAGCCACGTCTCCCAGGAGGGATTACGTCAAAGGTGGGGGAGACCGGCGCTTCAAGAAACGAGGCTCGCCCAAGTCCAGTGATGATGAGTACAGCGATGAGGAGAGACACCCACGCCATGACAAGGGTAAGGACCATGGAGAGAGGTCCAAGGCCAGTGGCAAAGGGAAGCGCCACGATAAGGGCAAATGGAAGCCGAAGTGCTACTTGTGCAAAGGGCCGCACATATTGCGACACTGTCCAAACAAGAAGACCACGAACGCCCTTGTGAATGATAAGGGTAAGGGTAAGATGGACGATGCGGGCAGCGATGAAGACAGGTGTATGGGGGCTATGCAGATGCTGAGTAGCATGGCGCATGACACCAAGAAGAAAGGCAAGGCAAAGAAGGTAGCTGGGGTACGCTATGTGGATGCGCAGATTGGTAGCAAAGTCGTGTAAGCGTTGGTGGACACGGGCACTACACACAACTTCATCACCCCGGAGGAGGCGCAACGACTTGGCTTGGAGATGCGCAAGACGAAGGGCTGGATCAAGGCCGTCAACTCCGAGGAGGCACACGTGAGTAGAGTGTGCAAGGAGGTAGAGGTATGCATGCAAGGATGAAAGGGCAAGACCGACTTCCAGGTTGCGGAGATGGACAACCACGACATGGTGCTGGGGCTGGAGTTCATAGACAGGAACAACGCCGCGCCACTACCATGCCTTGGTGCATTGATGACACTTGGAGGCGAGGAAGGCAAGGCCGCATGCATGGTGCCACTAGTAGGCAGGAAGGAGAGTCCAGAGGTGGCAATCAACACGATGGAGCTTGTGAGAACCTCACATCTCCCGAAGGGGGCGCGTACATTTGGGCCAAGGATATATGCGCAAGTACTGATGGCCTGCGAGAGGCTAGGTCAACTGAAGAAACCGTGACGAGGGAGTCACGGAAATGGGTGGGGGAGAATGTCACGCCCCGCCTATGGAGGTTGTGCCACGCAGGCGACACGCAGACGCTGAGGAGGATACTGCATGGCGAGTGGAGTTTCTAGAGTCTTTCGGAGTTGTCTAGAGTTGTGTGGAAGATTCTAGATATGTGTAGTATATTCTAGAGTTCTCCAGAATTGTGTGGAGTAGTATGGAGAGTTCTAGAATGTTGTAGATACTTGTAGATAAGTATGAAAGTGTGAAGAAGGTGGGAGAAGATTCTAGAGAAATGTCACTCTCGCTTATCAATTTAGTTATCTCTAAGTGGTAGTTAGACATGCACAAAATTCAACTACTATACATTTTGTATTAAGCTAAATATGATTAGACAATGAAAGATTATTATTATTATTATTTTGCACTTTGTTGCTTATTATTGATATTAGAAAAGACATGACTAAAAATGAGAGATACATCTATTCACATTTAAGTTTTGAAGCCAACCTTTTTTATGTCTACATCGCCTCAAACAAAATTGAGAAGATTTTAAATAAAATATGGCAACTCATAATAAAAATCTCTGTGGCAATTATTGATAGATGTTACATATTACTACTTGGACATACACCACGTTTTAATACAAGGGTGACTAGAGTCTAGAGTCCACTTCATTTTTGTCTCGCTTGAGAAAATTGTTCTCCAAATAGGTGCAACTAATTTTTATACTCATTATATATATATATATATATATATATGTTATTAATGTAAAAAGTAGGTTTATTCTGTGCAAGTATCACTTCCTTAATATAAATTGAGGCGCAAGCAATCATACTCTTAATGTTGACCATAAATACTTGCCTCTCTCGTCGCCAACTAAAACCCTCAATGGGTATTTTCACTGCCCTCTATAGTCTATATATCAAAAATATGATATGAGTTCAGATTTTCTTGATTTTTTTTTTAAAAAAAAAAGAGAAAAAAAACCCAAAAAAACAATATGTGACATTTAGATAATTATAAAAGACAATTTTTTAAAATTAAATATATATTTTTAAGAAAAATAATACAAAATTGATCAATTTTTTATTTTTTATTTTGTGTGACTTCAATAAATAGAGTCTAATAAAAACTCTTCGTTAGTAAAAGATAAAAATAAACTATCTCTTATTTATTTCAATTCGTACAAAAATGTATTTATATTAAAAAAAAAAATTAATTAAATTTTCATAAAATAATTCTAAAAAATTGTCAATCAAACATATTTTTGTATAAATTTTTTATTTTTAATTTTGTAATAAAACAAAATAATTATTCTCAAAATACTAAACCAAACCAAAAATATATAAATTACATTACCTTCTATTTTTTTGTTTTTTTGGTACTTTTAAACGTTCAAACAAACACACCACACTGAACTGTGACTGTGAGAGCCTAGAGACAAAACAACAAAATCCTCCACACAACATAAACAATACTCCTAGATCAGACCAGAGCGGTTTAATTACCAACCTACCCTTCTTCTCCCTCCCCCACCACCATAGCTCCGGTGGGGTCCTATCGCCACCACCCATCATTTTGGGCCCCACTCAAAACCCATCATCCTTTCTTGAACATCAACTTCACACACAGATCCATCACTCGATCTCTGTCGCTTTTGCAGTACGCGTTGAAGTCTCTGGCTCCCCCACTACCCTTTAGACTCTCTCTCTCCCCATCTCTCTCCAAAATATATCGTCTCTGTTGATCTTTCCTTCAACCCTGTGGCATTGATTCTCTGAATGCCCAATCCACACCACCCCAGCTCAATAGACCCTCTCTCTAAACAGGGTTTTTCTCAAGAAAGGAATCAATTTACCTAAAAGGGTTTCTTTTGACACATACATTTCTTATATTATATTTGGATAGATATATATATATAGGTGTTGTTTGTGTATCGTTTACTGGCATTCTTTAATGTGGGGTTAGTGTTTCTTGTGATGGGTGTTTAAGAGAGTGGGCTAAAGAAGAGAAAAAGCTGTGCTTATTCTTGATGGGTTCTGAGTGATTGTGTGTGTGAGTGTGTGAAAAAGCGAGAGAGAGAGAGTGATTGTGTTGAGGTTTGATGGATACCAAAGGACGACTCATTGCGGGTTCACACAATAGGAATGAGTTTGTTCTCATCAATGCTGATGAGATTGGAAGAGTAAGTGCCCTCAAGGTCTAATCTTCTTCATTTTTTGCTTGTTTTTCAGTTGCTTTGAAGTGTGAACTGCTTTTCAACTACATTTCTAGGTTTCAGAAATATTGGAAGAGTTGTTGCCCCCAAAATGTGTTCTTTTTCGCTCTTCTGAACGGCTTTGATTGTTTTTTACTCTATTTGTGGATTTTGAAGATACCCATTTGCTCTTTTTTTTCAGCTTCTGTAATATGGGTTTGATTTTGATGAAGGACTTCCCCTTTTTTGTATGATTTTTGGTGGGTTTTTATTATTTTAATTCTTATTTGCTTTTGGTTAGGGATTAATCTGAATCAATTTTAGATTTTGCTATTTACTCCATTCTTATTCATGCTTGTTTTTCAGTTCTCCAGCCTGATATAAGTAGAACAAACCCATTTCTGCACATTTATTATTTCTCTTATTATAATTATTTTTGCTTACTGCGTAGATATGATGTCTTGATTCAAGTGAATGGCTTTCAGAAATTGGTTCCTTCTTTCTCTAATCATATCTCTTTTAGATTAAAGAGCTAGTCAAAGACCCCTCATTGCTTGCAATTTCTCAACTGTTAAGATTTTTAATTTTGTGATTTAGTGCTCATTTAAATTCCCAATTGTTTGTGCATAACAGGTCACATCTGTAAAAGAATTGAGTGGGCAGATTTGCCAGATTTGTGGAGATGAGATTGAAATTACAGTGGACGGGGAACCATTTGTTGCCTGCAACGAATGTGCATTCCCTGTTTGTAGGTCTTGCTATGAGTATGAAAGAAGAGAGAGCAATCAGGCTTGCCCTCAATGCAAAACTAGATACAAGCGCATCAAGGGTAACGCTCTTTCCATCTCTAAGCTGGCTTATTTTACTCTATATACTATAGTGAAATTGGTGATATTATTATTAACAATCCAAACAAATGCCAGGGAGTCCCAGAGTTGAAGGTGATGAAGAAGAGGATGAATTTGATGATTTGGATGATGAGTTTGATTTTAGGAGCAATGATCGGAGAGACCCTCAACACATTGCAGACGCAGTGCTCTCTGCTCGCCTTAACACGGGCCAGGGTGCCCAAGCCAATGCTTCTGGGGTCACTATCCCGTCAGAGATGGATTCCTCTTCCATTTGTCCTGGAATCCCTCTCCTGACCTATGGGGAAGAGGTGAATTGATTAACATTCCCTCAATTTTGTTCTTTTTTCGGTTAATATTTGGGATTTGCACGCTGTAAGCTGAATGGTGATATATTTTTTGATGAAGGATGCGGAAATTTCCTCTGACAAGCATGCTCTTATCATTCCCCCATTCATGGGTCGTGGAAAGCGAGTACATCCTATGCCATTTCATGATTCCTCCATGTCTTGTAAGTTTAAAGGTTTTACTGAATAGCAGTTTTCCTTTTTTTAAATTTCACAGAAAGTTACGTAGCTTCTGAACCTGCTGGTTTTGTTCTTTCAGTGCCACCGCGATCAATGGATCCTAAAAAAGACTTAGCAGTTTACGGGTATGGTACTGTTGCATGGAAGGAAAGAATGGAGGAGTGGAAAAAAAGGCAGAATGGTAAACTAGAGATGGTTAAGCACCAAGGAAAAAGTGGGGGTGGGAACAAAGATGGAGATGAGCAGGATGATCCCGACTTGCCTAAGTAGGTGTATTCTTTCCAATCATTTCATCATATCATATTCTTGGTTTTTGATTTGTAGTTGTTGTGATTGAGGTTAATGTATTTTAATATTTTAAATTATAATACTCATCAACATAATTTAACAAACAATTTACTAACCAGGTTAAGAGCTTTGGATGTTTAGTTGAAAATTTATGAAGTCCATTTTGTTTTTGTTTTGTTCCCTCCCTTGAATAACATACGACTCGTTTGTTGATACTACTGGACTTGGCTGTGCCAGATTGGATCTGGTTGGCCTCTTACATACCTAAAAAATAGTTGATGTTTTAATAAGAAATAATTATATTTTTCTTTAATTCATCAATTCTTGGTATTGGAAGGCAGCTGTTTTGGAGAGCAAGTGGCTTGCAAGTCTATGGTTAAATAGCAGAATAGATATGGAAAAAAAGGAGGAACAATTAGAATGGCTAGTATGTAAATAACTGACTTGTTAAAACAGCTAATTGCACATTTGAACAATTGCAAATCACATGAAATTACTTCCTTGTTTAATAGTTGAATCTCTCTATTGCAAAGGAGCTTATAAACAAGTGAATTGCCTTGACAGTAACTAACAAAAAGAATAATCATCAATCACACTAGTTTTATATTCTTAATTTGCCCATGGATTCCAAAACTAGTTGGAAAAAAAGAAATCACATGGGAATACTTCATATGTGCACATCAGAATAATTATTAATCAAAATATTGTGAAAGAAGTGACAAGTAGTTTGATGTTATTATTCCTATTTTGTTAGGTACCACGTATATTACTAGGATGAAGGTAATTTTTTCCTGACAAATACTAGGAGAAGGTATGTGCTTCACCATGTGAGCAGTGGTTTAACTCACGGTGTGCATGGCAGCAAGGTGTAAAGGAAATTATATAATTGTATCAGCTGTTGCAATTATGAAATTGTTATAATGTTGTAGGACTTGATTAAAAGAAAACGATACCCAACTTTTAATTATAAAATTCCATTAAATTTAATAATTTTTGGAAAAAAAAAAAAAAAATTATTAGGTAGGGACATTTGTAGCATGATCCACAAACAAGTGTTTAGATAGAACATAAAAGCAAAACTTACTATCCTACTGATTATTTGCAAGATTGGAAAACTTCTACCTAATATTTGTGGTTAAATCTTGTGTTTGTTTGTTTTTTTTTTTCTTAGTTGGTACTCACACACATGTGCCTCCACTGAGGCTTAAACCCTGACCTCCCTTTGGAAAGTAGGGGCCTGATACGGTTAGGCCTCCCTTTGGAAAGTAGGGGCCTGATACTACTAGGCCTCCCTTTGGAAAGTAGGGGCCTGATACTACTAGGCCTCCCTTTGGAAAGTAGGGGCCTGATACTGTTTGTTAAATCTTGTATTTTTATCTTTTGCATTTGTAAAATTTAAATTTCTTTGATGTTTTAGGAGGTTGTTTAGAGGTTGATAAACTCGTTTGGACGAGAGAAATGGGACAAAATTGGGAAAAAGGCAGGTTTATTAACAGTATTGTCACAGCCCGCCATGTCGACTGTGGTCACAGCCAACTCCAATGTGACATTGTGACTTGAGTCGGGTGCAGTGAGTTTCAAAACCTTTAATATGAGCATGATGGGCATTTGGATGTCTTGCTTAACTGGGATTCTGGGAATGTGTTCTGAAGACATCACTAATATGATTTTAAAATTTGAGTGAAATCATTTATTAAAGGGAATACTTTTCTGAATTGTTAATTTGGGCCCTATTACTCAATAGCACATGCCTAGTATGCAAATAATGTATGCAGGAATTCTCAGGATAGGTGTCATTACTGGATAAAGCAAATAATGTATGCAGGAATTCTCGTGGGTGTAAAAGTCATAGTGGGCATTATATATAAATCAGTTTGTTATAATACCATTAGAAATATCCACGACTTCTTCTTCTTTAATTGCAAAAACAAGTCAATGATTCTATTCCAACTGGACATCCTACAGCCAACAATGGCATCCTATATGGAGAACTTTCTTGGGGTAATAATACTTCCTCGGTTAGTTACATGGTAAGTTGCAAGCAAAATGCATAAGATAAAAGTTAGAAATATTTGAATGAAAATGAAATAGCAAAAATAAATAGAAAGTATTGGTTTGGAACACAAATAAATTCATCAGAATAGAATGTGTAGTACTAAAACTTGTTGACTAATATGTTAGAGAACTTTTAACGTGAACTGCAGATATTCAATACTAATACATCCATTGGGCATGGAAATGGACTCAAATGATTTGCTTGACCTTAAAAGGGTCAAAAGATGAGAATAGAATGTGTAGTACTAAAACTTTTTGACTAATATGTTAGAGAACTTTTAATGTGAGCTGTAGATATTCAATACCACTAATACATCCAATGGGCGTGGAAATGGACTCAAATGACTTGCTTGACCTTAAAAGGGTCAAAAGATGAATTGATTGACTAATATGTTAGATAATCCAAAATTCGCTTTCTGACATTTGCATTTGACCTGCTATATTTCAATGCTTCACGGGGCCATGACTGAGATTAAAATGCTATCACTTGATCTGGGATCTTCAACGATGGAATGTATTCAATTGCCACTTCAGTTTATCTGGATTGGGAAAGGTCCATCATTCTTATTTTCTGTTGTGTTATACTTGTGGTAAATCTAAGGGCCTGAGCTGTTGAGCATGCCCATTTGCAATTGTAATCACATGCTATGTATCTGCCCATGCAGCAACCAAGTTCTGCTGCTATAATATAGCTTAAGTTGTTTTTCAACCTATAACTACATCAACCTATGGTTTGTCAGAATGGAAAATTTGTATCCTGCAATGTTAATCCCAGGGTCCCACCCGAGTAGTAACATGACAGCTTCTTAAACTTAATTATTAGAAATGATAGACTGCAATCCATGAGAGGTCCTTAAGAATAGATATTACATTTATATGCTCTATTATAAGTTGGGAGGGGGGAGTTGTGAAAATATGTTTCCATAATTGGATGAAGTATATTCAGGGTGTGAAGATTATGTTAATAAAATAGCACGTCATTGGCATGAATGCATGATACATTTTCAAAAACAAATTATTGATCAGAAAGAAAAGAGAACATTATTGAAAATGAAATTTATAGTGGCTTCACATTTAGAATATGCTACACGTTCAATTATTTTTTATGTGTTGCAAGTAGATATAACTGGAAAATTTTGGGGTGTCCAAGCAAGCGCTAGTAGGCGTATCTCAAGTTGGCATGTGTAATATGAAATTTATTTATAATTATGAAGGAAATGGATTATATTTTCATTATTTGTGCTCTACCTTCTTTGTTTTGATTCATGAAATTTATTACTCAGTATTTTTTTCTTTATCTTTCTATAGGATGGATGAAGGCAGGCAGCCTCTTTCGAGGAAGTTACCAATTCCTTCAAGCAAGATAAACCCATACAGATTGATTATTTTACTCCGACTTGTGATTCTTGGATTCTTTTTCCACTATAGAATCCTCCACCCAGTCCATGATGCTTATGGATTGTGGCTAACATCTATTATATGTGAGATATGGTTTGCCATATCATGGATATTTGATCAGTTCCCAAAATGGTTCCCAATTCAGCGTGAAACATACCTCGATAGACTATCACTAAGGTATATAAGCCTCTTCCCCCCTCCCCTTCTCTCTCGATGTGTTCTAAACTAATTCACATAAAATTCTTTTAGGTATGAGAAAGAAGGGAAGCCATCTGAGTTAGCTGCCGTTGACGTATTTGTAAGTACAGTCGATCCTATGAAAGAGCCTCCACTCATCACCGCAAACACGGTTCTGTCTATCCTTGCTGTGGATTATCCAGTCGACAAGGTTGCATGCTATGTCTCAGATGATGGTGCTGCTATGCTCACTTTCGAAGCCCTCTCTGAGACATCTGAATTTGCAAGGAAGTGGGTCCCTTTCTGCAAGAAGTTCAACATTGAGCCTCGGGCCCCGGAGTGGTATTTTGCTCAGAAGGTTGACTATCTGAAAGACAAAATACATCCAACATTTGTGAGGGAGCGTCGTGCAATGAAGGTTGGCAACTCTTTTTTTTTTTTAAAAAAAATAAAAAGTAAAAATAAAAAATAAATTGATTAACCGTTTCTGTTTGATCCCAACAAGTGTGCATGGCATGCTAACTGTATAAAATTAAGGATGTCACAGAAACTGCAGAAGTTGACTCTGTTCAAACTATGGAATGACATGTGGAGAAGTTACTATTTAGCATTCAATGAAATAGATGAGCTATTATAAGTTCTGTTTTTCTGACTTAATTGTGAAACTTTTTAACATATTCTCAGAAGTAACTTTAATTTTGGATTTGTTTGTCCTCTATGATGATTGGTATTCGCTTGTTATCATTTTTTTGCCACAGAGGGAATATGAAGAGTTCAAAGTTCGGATAAATGGGTTAGTTTCCATGTCACAAAAGGTTCCTGAGGAAGGTTGGACAATGCAGGATGGGACTCCATGGCCAGGGAATGATGTCAGGGACCATCCTGGAATGATCCAGGTGTGGGAATGCTCCCTTAATGTACTTCAGTAGATTTTTGGGCTAAATATCAGACTGGCCCTTATTAATGTTAGGCTGTTAAAAATTATGAGTAATTTTAAGTTGCTCCTGTCTTTAACAGGTCTTTTTGGGTCATAATGGTGTTTGTGATGTTGAAGAAAATGCATTACCACGTCTCATCTATGTTTCCCGTGAGAAGAGGCCAGGATTTGATCACCACAAAAAAGCTGGGGCCATGAATGCTCTGGTAAATCTCTCTTGGAATTTCATTCCACCCCCCACCCAAAATAAAAGGAAAAAACAGAAAAATGCATGCTCAATTTTGCCAATTTTGATTATTGTGTTAAATGATTTTCTAGGTGCGTGTCTCTGCAGTCGTATCAAATGCTCCTTACCTTCTGAATGTTGATTGTGATCACTATATAAACAATAGTAAGGCACTTCGGGAAGCTATGTGCTTCATGATGGACCCCACCTCGGGGAAAAAAATATGCTATGTGCAGTTTCCTCAAAGGTTCGATGGGATTGATCGTCATGATAGATACTCAAATCGCAATGTCGTGTTCTTTGATGTACGTGTTGCACTTCTTTGCTTACATTAAATGTGGAAATGTGTTATGGTATCAACATTTATTCCGGAAAGCTAATTTCTTTTTCCACTTTGAGAACAGATCAATATGAAAGGCCTTGATGGGATCCAAGGACCAATTTATGTTGGAACTGGGTGTGTTTTCAGGAGGCAAGCACTCTATGGATATGATGCTCCCGTTAAAAAGAAACCCCCAGGGAAGACATGCAATTGTTGGCCAAAATGGTGTTGCTGTTGTTTTGGATCTAGAAAGAAGAACAGGAAAAGGAAATCAAAGGAGAAAAAGAAGATAAAGAGCAGCGAGACTTCAACACAAGTACATGCACTTGAAAATATAGAAGAAGGAATCGAAGGTATGGAAGATACTAGTGTCACATTTTTTAACACGTTATAGAACTTCTCAAATATAGCCAAGTAATTCCAGTATTGTGTGCGAAATTCCAATGTTATCGGAGTAATTCATTGCGATAAGTTATGCTTCCTCCCCCCCACCCCCAAAATGCAATTTTTTGATGCACTTGATTTATGATGACTATTTGTTGATTCACTCATGAACCATGGTATTTACCTACTGTTTCCCCCAAAGACTATCCCTAAAATTTATCACTTCCAATCTTCTTTGCAGGAATAGATAATGAAAAATCTTCCCTAATGCCCTTGATAAAATTTGAGAAAAAATTTGGACAGTCTCCTGTTTTCATTGCTTCAACACTTTTAGAAGAAGGTGGTGTTCCACCTGGAGCCACGTCTGCATCACTCTTGAAAGAGGCCATTCATGTCATTAGTTGCGGTTATGAAGATAAAACAGAATGGGGCAAAGAGGTATGCTGCAACTGCTTCAAATTTTAGAGGTCTGTAAGCTTTCTTAGCAAGATATACATTGTTTATTTACCCTTCAATTTCTTATATTATGTAACCAGGTGGGTTGGATATATGGTTCTGTTACTGAGGATATATTAACTGGTTTCAAGATGCACTGCCATGGCTGGCGATCAGTGTATTGCATGCCCCGAAGGCCTGCATTTAAGGGATCAGCCCCTATAAACCTATCAGATCGTCTGCACCAGGTTCTCCGGTGGGCCCTGGGATCTGTCGAGATTTTCTTGAGCAAGCATTGTCCAATCTGGTATGGATATGGATGCGGTTTGAAACCACTGGAGCGGTTTTCATACATAAATTCAGTTGTTTATCCATTGACATCCATTCCCTTGATCGCTTATTGTACACTGCCAGCTGTCTGTCTCCTCACTGGGAAGTTTATCGTCCCAGAGGTAAGCATCAGCTGCATCTTATTTAAAATTACTCTCTTTATGACCATATTTAGCCGATCTTACGAGTTAAATTCATTAAGATGGTTTGACGTGGCATCAAAAGTTTGACATGTTGCTTCAATTCCAACACTAAGGTCATAAATTTCATTTATCTCAAGCCTTAATCTTTTTCTGTAAATTCACTTTTTGGTATAAATGCACATTTTGAAACTATACATCTTAATTCTAGTGGACAATATGAGGACGTTTATTGATCCACAACTCAAGAAAAGCGTGATTATTGGTGCAATTATTGTCTTGAGAGATCATTTGCCAATAGCCTCCATTTGGACCATCTTTGATAAGACCAGCCTGTGCTACTTCCTCCTTGAAGCTGATTTTATTTGGTTCGGAACGATTCAGCTAACAAGTTCTTTAAATTATCTGCAGATTAGCAATTATGCCAGCATTGTGTTCATGGCCCTCTTTGTATCAATTGCTGCAACTGGTATTATGGAGATGCAGTGGGGAGGCGTAGGCATCGATGACTGGTGGAGAAATGAACAGTTTTGGGTGATTGGTGGTGTCTCATCACACCTTTTCGCACTCTTCCAAGGTCTTCTTAAGGTTTTGGCAGGGGTCAATACGAACTTCACTGTCACATCCAAAGCAGGAGATGACGGGGACTTCTCCGAACTGTATCTCTTTAAGTGGACAACATTGCTGATCCCTCCCATGACTTTGCTGATTATAAACATAATTGGAGTCATGGTTGGGGTGTCTGATGCCATCAACAATGGTTACGAGACATGGGGCCCTCTATTCGGTAAGCTGTTATTTGCTTTCTGGGTCATTGCCCATCTTTATCCCTTCCTAAAAGGATTCATGGGGAAACAAGATAGGCTTCCCACCATTATTTTGGTATGGTCAATTCTTCTGTCTTCAATTTTCTCACTTTTATGGGTCCGAATCAACCCATTTTTGTCGAGAGGCGGTATTGTACTAGAAGTTTGTGGATTGGATTGCGACTGAGACACACAACACATAAGAGTTTTAGATGGTTCAAAGTTATATGTAGAAAGATTGTTTGGCAATGACTGCGGAGGGCTGCATCTTGGAGGCGAACATCCAACGACATTTCCCCACACGGTATGTATGATTGTTGACGAGAATGATCACTAGGTATAAATGAAATGCAAAGTAAATTCTGGGTGGGGTGTGTGTGTGTGTGTAGATAAAAGGACTACGACCTGACACATTGATATTTGTTTTTGTAAAATTATTATTGATTCTTTATTTAAAACATTAGTTTTGAGGGTTTCAGAAGATAGAATCTGGATTGTGCGCAGGAAAGTTGGTATTTTTCTTTTCTCATAAATTATTGTCATGTCCTAAAAAGGGACTTGTTATTTGCTGTTTCCAAGCTTTTTTAGCTTTCATTTTTCAAGAACTTTTTCATCATTCTTGTTCATTTGTGTATCGTTAATAAGTTAGCTACATTGTTGCAGAAAGCACTCGAATATCCATATTTATGAAGTAATAGAGCTTGCATTGTCTGCCTGTGTTGTTTAAATGTTAGCAATTTATCTGATGAATGTGTTTGTGCCCCTCTTTATCATCTTAGTTTAGTTATGTACCGTGTTTGATCAAGAGGGTGGTCTTCTTCTTCGGCAGCTTCAAGAAAGTACTGAAATATTGATGTTGTAAATTATAATCATCAATTTACCCATAATGATGGATGAAAACTGAAATTTCTTTGCACGTGTTGTGTTGTTCGAGTGGTTGGGTTGTTTCTTGTGTCCATGAGTTCGTGTTCAAGTCTTGTATCATCCCCTCTTCTCTAACCACTAATTTTTAATATTCTTGCCATGAAAAAAATTAAAAAAAATTAATTAATTAAATTCAATTTCTCTCCCTTCGGTTTAGCAATGCAGTCCCACCATCTCAGGAAGATAGGCGTTTTGCTCCATTTTGTATCAATTAAATGAAAATTTCCTGGTTGAAGTTTCTTGTTTCTTCAAGTAGCACATGTATACCTTTGTTTTTTTGACCCAGAAATGATTAATTCATAGGAAATCCCATACTTTGTTTGGTTAGATGGAATCTACTAGAAAAGAAAGGAAAGATAATTTAAAAAAAAAATTTAAGTTTCGATTGAAGGAAAGAGAAACGTACAAGTGTTCGAGCCTTCTCACTTCTTTTATTACTCTCGACTTAAAATGCTGCTTGCACTGTAGGGTCGGGGTGAGTGGTCGGGGGTTTACCTGGTAATTACAAGTCCAAAGGGAAGGTAATTGCAAGGGTTTTCCCACATCGAAGGAAAAAAGAAAAAAAAAAAAAAGGGGAGAAACGTACAAGAAAATTTAATTTTTTTGCACTAGTCTATTTTCCCCCAAAAACTTTTGTGAAAGGAGTTCCTTTATATTCGATATTCTTATTTTATCCAAAAATTTAATCCTGCAAAAAATAGACAACTTGTTTTGTGGTTTTTTTCTTTATTTTTCACTGGGTTTTTTTGTGCGTGGGCCATAAACTACTATATTTATGGGAGGCTCATCTAACCTTTTTTTTTTTCTTTTTTTTTTTGTCGATATTTGTTTGATCTAATACTTGATAATAATATACTTGACAACAACATTATATAATTTTATCAAAAAAAAAAAAAAACAAACAACGTATAATCAATTTTTTTTTAAGCTTCCTTTCTCTTAAATTAATAATTAGTTCTACCTAAAAAATATTATGAAACTTTAGTTTAAATATAAATAATAGAAATAAATATTAAATATTTATATTATTAAATTTAATAATCTATCATTTTACTATTTCTTTACTATATAAAATTAAACACAATTATTTATTTTTTTTCATTTGAAATTATAAGTAGGTTTGGTATGTATAATCACTTTTTTTTTTTTTTTTTTTTACTTTCATGCCATCCAAACTAACTAATTAATATTTTTTTTTACAATTTTCATACTAACCAAATATATGCAACGGAATTACTTTTTTTTTCATTCACTTCACTTTCTTTTCATTTTCTAATTATTTTCTTTTCTTGCTTATTTCAATCTAACCAAACAAAGCCCTAGTGATGTTATTTGTAGGCAAACATATTTCCCATGCAAAAGAAATGTCCCAGACATGTTTGGCACAAGCAAATATCATCGATGCCAAAATTCAAAAAGTTGATTAGAAAGAAAATGTAAAACAGGAATGACAGAAACAAAACTTCTAAAATTAGAAACAGAAAAATGGAAATCACTGCCACTACTCCATAAAATTTTGTTTCCCCTATGGTTGGTGTTTTCTGAAACAGGAATAAAATAATGCACAACATATGAATCTACCATATGGACAGAAAATAATGAGACTTGGGAGATTTCAATACTGCTTTCGCAGTGAACTTCCCAACACTTTCCTGTTCAATAATCATAGCTTAATCACTGCAAAGTGCAAACATTCCCACAATTCTAAATAACAATGTCAAGCTTTCCAAGTGAAAATGTCATCATACACAAATACACTTCGACGTCCAGCTAATAACAAAAATTAGGTGTTTTACAATACATTAATTCCATTCACAACAACCATCAAATAGATTAGATGACAGAAATCTAAACAAAATCCCCCCAAAAAAAAAAAATTGGTACCACTGTTTCACATGTTTTTGCATGAGATATGCTTGCATAATAATCACAGCAGTCAGTGTACTTTCTTGTGAGAGCTTCCCTCGTCAAATCTTCAAAAAAACGATTAACGAGCATGACCTAACATCATTATTTCCTTCGAAGATCCTCCAAGGCACGCCTCTTCGTAACTGATTTTACCATTGTTGCATTGCTCGTTTGCTCTCTCTTGATGCTTGGTGCAGCATTCTCTTTCATATCAAGTGTCGTGATAAGCTTCTTGGGCGTACCTTGAATCAAACTAGCTCTAGCATCCTTCCATTTCTTTGCCGTGGAATTAATCTGCTTAGCAGACAAACTGTTGTCCTTCTCCATTTCTGCAACTGAAATTTTCCCCCGAGCCGACACTGCTGGAAAGCCTGTGATGCAATATAACCAAGACCAACTACTTAGTTTTCCAAGATAAATGTAAATGTACCTAAATAATACAGCTAAAGAATATCTGCTGACTCTAGTTGAAACTTTGCAGACCTCCATCAACAGCTGAATCAGTGAATGAATGCAGTTGATCTACCATTCTTGAGTTTGATTTTAGAACATCTTCAATTGGCTCTATTTCTTCTCCCCTTTCTCCACATTCAGTGTGGGCTGGATTTTCTACAACTGAATAGTTAGAGTCACCTTCAGCCCTGGGCTCGACGGAAGCAGCACGTTCACAACCATTCATATTGGCAATATCTGTCAAAATCATATCATGCATAGCAACACTAGATTCTTCTTTCTCAATATATTCAGAATAATTGTACTCTTTCGTGGTAACAACCACATCATTTAACTCCTTAAAAGAAGCAAGAAAACTGTCACTAGACTCTTCAAACTTTTCCTCCATGTGGTACTCACTATTGCCAGGTTGCTCTTCCGCAAGCATAATAGTTGCATTTTCTTTCACCTCTCTGGCATTCTCACTACCTTCACATATATAATTGGTTTCTGAGGTGTCTCCATACAATTTCTCAAATACATCATCGTCTCCTGAAAATAAATTCATCTCCCAACTGCTGAACGTGCAGGATTCAACATTAAAACCAGAGGCTCCCTGTTCAGTTGTTCCTGAAAACAAAATTATTAAATACAAAGATTCAGATTCTAATATTCAGTTAAAGCAGGAAGAATGGACAAAAAAAAAAGGTCCTGTAGTAGTTGGACCTTATGAGCATAAAACATTATGCACAAACCATGATTAACAGAACATTTGAATGATGGAATGGCAGCAGTGTTACTATTTCCTGCAGGTGCTGATACAGAATTGACAAAAAAGTTTTGTTCTGCAGACTCATTGGAATCACCAGCACAGGGAACCATGTCAACATTGTTGTGCAAAGAACCACTAGCTTCCTTAGTCTCCTCAGCTATGCTTTTACTTTCATCTCCACATAAAAGCTTATTTGGTGTCAGACAACCAAAACCACCCAAGGAAGCATCATCAACAAGTGCATCTTCATTATTCACTGGATGCTCTTTAGAAACTTCTAGGAAACTTTTGACATTGTCTTCTATGTGGGATCCATCCTTCGAATCATCTGAAACATTATTGACTCTCATACAATCATCTGCTGATAATTCCCGTGAATCCTCACCGTCCATAACAGTAGGAGTGTTGTGCATGTTGCCTATTAAGTAATGAAGGAGATGGAATATATAGTGTAAGCGTTTATGTGTGAATCCATATGACAAGAATGCAAGCATGGTTCATAAATTTATTAAATTAGGTTCACGGTAAGTTCAAATTTAAACTTCTATACCTTTGTCCTCGTCAACAAAAATGGATGCAATAGGGGAAACTGCAAACCCATGGGCATCATTGAGTTGGTCTTCTGAAACAACTTCATTGATCTTCTTTCCTTCAGCAATGCTCATGTCTCCTTCGAATAAGTGAGAATCATTCTTCTCTCCTGCAGTATATTAGTACAAAAATTATTCCAAAAATTCAGTACTCATATGAACAGAAAACTTCTAACACATCACCAATAAGTGCCATAAAATCAATGTTGTCAAACAAAAGTAAAAGAGTGTTTACAACTCACCGTCAGAATTTGAAACATTTGTTGAAACTTTCTCGTGCTCCAAATTAAGATCAAAATACCCAATAGGAACATCTGTTTTCTTTACTGCGTCAGAGCTCCTATCCTTGACGTCCAAACTCCCTTCCTTTGTTGCAACATCTTTCTGACTGCCAAGATCACCATGCTTCACTTCATCAACTTGCAACATGGTCCCAGTAACATCATCTGCTAATAATTCCTGTGAATCCTCACCGTCTTCACTTTTGTCCAGCTCCTGAACTATCTCCATTTTGTGACCAGAACAATCACCCAACTTCATTTCATCAACTTGTGGCATTGTCTCCTCAAATACATCAGAAAACTCTGCTAAACGTACATCTCCTTTTCTATCTGTTTGCTTAACTGAAGCAAGAGTGCTTTTGTCCAGTGCCGAAATCCCCTCATCATTGAAAATGTCAAGTTCACCACATTCAACTCCATCAGGTTCTGGCATATTCCTATTCTTAACCCCCATTGAGACACCCTCACTGTCATTACGATCCATATCAGCTTCTGCATCAGCCAATATCAGTTCTTCTTTTGCAATTTTTTCTGATACCTCATATAAAGCACCTAGAGAATTAATGTTCCACTTTGCAAACTTATCCCCATGATCTGTAGCAACCTTAACAAGCCCCAGTCGACCAAATGATGACATAGTTTCTTCATTCTCTTTCTCTTTCTTCATTGTGGTTCCTTCAAAACATTTGGAACTGCTCTTAGAAAGATCAGCAGTCAATTTCTCATCAGAAGCTTCACTTTCTGTGAACATGGTCTCAGCCAAACTTGCACCGCTACTGCCAATTACCTGTGCAAGCCCATCCTCACAATCACAAGGTTCAGGAGAAGCAACCTCTGGCGGAAACTCTGCATTTTCTTCCTCATTGACAAGATCATCACATTGAACATCAGAATCTCCTTCTGTGCTTTTAGCATCAACCTTAGCCTTTGTTCCAGTGGCGTACTTAATAGAAGGCACATCTGCAAAACAGTTTAAAAAATCAATAAAGAAAAAGAAGAAACAATCCTGAGTTTTCTGATCCTGATAAAGAGGTTGGTAATGTAATAGTGGGCAACAAACCTTGGTGTGGCATGTCATTATCAGTTGAAAGGTTATGCTTGATGCAGAGCATTTCTTTATTGCTAGTACCAGAGACTGCAACAAGGAAACATTTTCTTGTCATTACTTCATATAAAAGCAAAATAACACATTCAAGAATTTACAGATAAAAGCATCAGTTCATCATGTACCTTTGTATTCTGAAACATAATTAGGTATGAATTCGACGTCTGCTTTTTCATTCGAGCCTTCATCAATAAACTCTTCAACAGAAATTGATAATGCATTCGACTTAGATGCTGTTGATTTTTCATGTTCACTTTCCATTGTTCCTACAATTTCTCGAGGCAAACCCTTGGCCAGCATTACATCAACTGTCCCAGTTTCATGGGTAGAAGCTTCTTCATTGGAATTTCTATCATGAGCTGGAGTGGCAAACAGAGTTTTGAGTCCATCACCTGCTCAATTAAGAGGTAAGACTAATCACTAAGCATACTTAAAATAGGGTATTATATTTTAAGAGGGGACCATTGGACTAACCTTCTTCCCTTCTGTCATCCTTTAGGGGAGTGCGGTCATAAACATCTGTTTTTTCATTAAAGCCTTCATCAATAAACTCTTCATCAGAAATAGGTAGTGCATTTGACTTAGATGCTGCTGATTTTTCATGTTCAGTTTCCATTGTTCCTACAACTTCTTGAGGCAAACCCTTGTGCATCATTACATCAACTGTTCCAGTTTCATGGCTAGAAGCTTCTTCATTGGAATTTCTATCATTAGCTGGAGCGGCAAACAGAGTTTTGAGCCCATCTCCTGCTCAATTAAGAGGCAAGACAAGTCACTAAGCATACTTAAAGAGGGTATTATACTTTGAGAAGGGACTATTGCACTAACCTTCTTCCCTTCTGTCAACCTTTAGGGGAGTGTGGTTGGCATCTGCTTTTTCATAAAAGCCTTCATCAATAAACTCTTCATTGGAAATTGGTTGTGCATTTGACTTGGATGCTGCTGATTTTTCCTGTTCACTTTCCATCGTTCCTACAACTTCTCGAGGTAAACCTTTAGGCATCGTTACATCTACCGTTCCAGTTTCATGGCTAGAAGCTTCTTCATTGGAATTTCTATCATGAGCTGGAGTGGCAAACAGAGTTTCGAGTCCATCACCTGATCAATTAAGAGGTAAGACTAATCACTAAGCATACTTAGAGAGGGTATCATATTGTAAGAAGGGACGATTGGACTAACCTTCTTCCCTTCCGTCGTCCTTTAGGGGAGTGCGGTCATAAACATCTGATTTTTCATTAAAGCCTTCATCAATAAACTCTTCATCGGAACTCGGTAGTGCATTTGACTTAGAAGCGGCTGTTTTTTCATGTTCACTTTCCATTGTTCCTACAACTTCTCGAGGCAAACCCTTGTGCATCATTACATCAACCGTCCCACTTTCATGGCTAGAAGCTTCTTCATTGGAATTTCTATCAATAGCTGGAGTGGCAAACAGAGTTTTGAGTCCATCACCTGCTCAATTAAGAGGCAAGACTAATCACTGAGCATACCTATAGAGGGATCATATTTTGACAAGGACTATTGGACTAACCTTCTTCCCTCCCGTCATCCTTTAGGGGAGTGCAGTCAAAAACATCTGCTTTCTCATTGGAACCTTCATCAATAAACTCTTCATCGGAAATTGATAATGCATTTGATGTAGATGCTGCTTTTTCATGTTCACTTTCCACTGTTCCTACAACTTCTAGAGGCAAACCCCTGGGCACCATTACATCAAATATTCCAGCTGGAGTGGCAAACAGACGTTTGAGTCCATCACCTGCTAAATTAAGATGCAAGACTAATCACTTTAAGTACCACTAATTACTAAGCATGCTTAAAGAGGGTATCATATTTTGAGAAGGACTATTGGACTAACCTTCTTCGCTTCTGTCATCCTTTAGGGGAGTGCGGTCATAAGAGGACATGCTTCCATCATTGCCAGAATCTGCAGCAACAAAGAGTCCAATCAAGTAACAAATTCCTTCAGACATAACCAATGCTAACAAATTTCTTAAGACACAAGCAATGCAAAATTATGACTTTAAATTAGTTAAAAATAAAAAAATTAAGCACTAAGTCAAATGCTCTCACATTTTGGAATTACTATAGGTGTGAGAGTATCTTCTATTTTATCAGTATCCCTCTCCTCTGAGATAATCAGACTTGTTCTCTCTCCATCGGTAAATCCCCTCGTACTTCCTTCTCTAATTTCCTCAGAAACATGAATACAGTTTCTCACTAAGCCTTCATTTTCATTCTCCTTGGCAAGTTGACCATCTAGCTCATTTGAAATAGAGATAGGATTGTCATACATAGATGGATTTCCCTCTAATTTCTCACACGAAGTCTCTCCATCAATAGCTTGCAATGCTTTTTTAACGTGTGATGCCTCTTTAAGCTTATTTTCCATTTCAATTGATGATTCATCAATTGCCTCTTGACTATAAATTTCTTCCATGAATAGATTTCCCTCCAAGTCCTCATAATTTCTCTCCTTATCAACATATTGCATTGCTTTTTTCAAGTATGATGACTCTTCAGACTTATTCTCCATATCTGTTGGGAATTCTTCAATTTGTACATTTGACAGAACTTTAGCCTGAGTCACATCTGGGCAACAAAAAAAATATGTCAGTAATTTGTTCCAGAGTACCTTACTCTGTACAAGAGGAACTGAAAAACTAACCTTGCTTTCGTGCATCATTGTCAATTGAGAGGACATCCCCAGTAGAGTGCGTCACTTCATCCCCAATGCAGCAAGCTGCTACAAAGAGAATATTGTCAAAGACATTGCATTACTTACAGAACTGCACAACATATATAACACATCAAATAATTTTCAAATATGGAATATAAGCATCTCACATACCTTGATCTTCTGGGCCAACAATAAAATTGCAAGAAGGCTTTCCAGGAAAAAAGTAGACACTTGTCAATTGGACTTCTGTAACATTTTCTGCAGCATTTTCAGCAGGCATCACATGGGAAACTGACATCGTTTCCTGTAACCCATCTTCTACATTGCCTCCTACCATAATTGGCGTCACTCTTCCTCCGTCAGAGAGATCAAGTGACTTAATTTCTGTAGCTTTCTCAGAGGCACTTTCTAGGTCAACTAAAGTAGTGCAGTTAAAATCCTCACTTATGTTATGGGGCGGAGAAACCAAATCATACTCACTGCCCTTACCTGTATCACTCTGAAGCAGATTGTCATCACCAACAACCACTGCAACATTTTCCTTTTCTGCAACAACAAAAAATTCACTGACAGAATCATTCATTTCTTGCTCTGCAGGATCACTCTGCAATTTCAAAGAATTTGAAGCTGCAGTCCCCTCTGGTTTCACCACAGATGGATCTCTGACCCCCTCTAAATGGGGACTTCTAGTGCAAACCTCATTAGAACCATGCCTTGTTGACCCCTTTCTCTTATTAGTATCATTGAAAACTTTATTGCTGCTGCTGAAGACTAGACCGCTGGCACTTTCTGGAACTTCTTCATCTGACAATCCAGCATTTAAAGCTGGAGACGTTACTGTCATTTCCTCTGCAGTGTCTGCAGATTTCTCAACCCCATTTACAGGGGTGATTCCCGTCCCATCAGAAGAATCAATGACTGTAACGTCTCCAGCTTCCTTGGAGGCAATTTCAGAGCTTTTCTTGGAACCACCAGTCTCATCAGATTCAGTTAAACGGCCCCCAAGAACCATCTCATGTCTAACTGGTCCACCAAAACTATCACCAGCTTCAAGTTTCAAGTTCTGCTCCTCATGAGGAGTGGCTTTCTCAACTTCAAACCCATATTTGGGCACAGTGAAACTTGGGCGTGAATGTCTGACTTTTGATGGTTTTTCATTTGTTTCCAATTCCGTCCCCAGATCCAAGACACTAACAGGTCCACCTGCAAATTGAAAAACACAATGTCATTACTTGTAAAATTAGCGACACTTAAAATCAAATAAACAGTTACCCAGACAATCTGATTGGTAGTATGGTGATTAGCCATCACCTGCATGTATGGTTTGTGGAGAAGCAACACCACTGACCAAATTCAAGACTTCCTCTGGTTGTGGCTCAACTATGTCATTGCAATGAAAATTTCCACTTCTTTCCAAGGACTCAGATACCAGATCACCCTCATCTACTCCAAATGAAATGTTTACTTCCTCTGTGACAACCACTGCTTTACTGACAAAGCTCTCTCCTTCTTTATGACTATAATCACTATGCATTTTTGCAGATTCAGAAACTGGAGTCCCAGGTGAATTCACTATCGTAATGTCTCTAGCATTCTCTAGGTCAGAAGTTTCCGGGGAGACCACCTTCTTTGTAGAAGATTTCGTAGAAGTTTGTTTGCAGCTGCTTGAAACTGGATCAGTGGCACTTTCCCCAACATCACCCATGGCTAGCTTAGCATCTACCAATGGTGGTTCTTCAGTGGCCAAAGTTCTCTCAATTAATGGTGATGCTTCCACTTCTACGATTGGTGCTTTTGATCTGCCCTTTGCCTTCTTTTTTCCAACAAATTTGCCAGGTACAACTCCTGGCACGACCACCTTCTTTGTAGAATATTTCTTTTCAGTAGTATCCTTAGAAGTTTGTTTGCAGCTGCTGGAAACTGGATCAGTGACAGTTTCCACAACATCACCCATGGCTAGCTGAGCATCGACCAATGGTGGTTCTTCAGTGGCCAAGGTGCTCTCAATTAATGGTGATGCTTCCACTTCTACAATTGGTGCTTTTGATCTACCCTTTGCCTTCTTTTTTCCAACACCTTTGCCAGATACAACTACTGCCACGACCAAGTTACTTTTAACAGCATTTCTTTTGGACCGTCTAGGAGATTCTTCAACAAGAGGAGCAAATTCCTCCGTGACAACCACTGCTTTACTGACAAAGCTCTCTTCTTCTTTATGACTATAATCACTGTGCATTTTTGCAGATTCAGAAGCTTGAGTCCCAAATGAATTCACTGTTATAACGTCTCGAGCTTTCTCTAGCTCAGAAGTCACAGGGCAGACCACCTTCTTTGTAGAAGATTTCTTTTCGGTAGTATCCTTGGAAGTTTGTTTGCGGCTGCTTGAAACTGGATCAGTAGCACTTTCCACAACAACACTCATGGCTAGCTGAGCATCTACCAACGGCAGTTCTTCAGTGGCCAAGGCGCTCCCATTTAATGGTGATGCTTCCACTTCTACAATTGGTGTTTTTGATCTACCCTTTGCCTTCCTCTTTCCAACAACTTTGCCAGCTACAACTCCTGGCATGACCAAGTTACTTTTAACAGCATTTCTTTTGGACCGTCTAGGAGAATCTTCAATAAGAGGAGCAAATTCAGTCACAACAATCTCCTCTTCCAGAATTGGATCTCTTCTTCGCTTCCGTGTCTTATTCTCTACAATGGCATTGGTAGTTCCATCCAAGGCACCAGAAACTGGAACTAATTCATGACTTGAACCATTGGGCTGACTTGAAGTGTTACGTCTGGACCTCCTCGAAGGATCACCGGGCAGAGAATCCTTCTCGTTTTCTTTTTGAATTTCAACAGTAGAACCACCTTCAGAACTTAAATTCCTTGATATCTTTCTGTTCTCATTTTCTGCCACATGCCCCTCAGGAACTAATTTTTCATTTCGATGCATGACAGATTTTTGCCTATTTCGACCAGGATGCATTAACGGCTCTTCATGTTGCAGAACCACCATTTCAGATTCTCCTCGAACCTTGACTTCAGTTTTCTTTACAAAGACATTGGTAATTCCATCCAAGGCATCAGAAACTGCAACTGATTCATGCCTTGAACCAATTTGTCTCGACCTCCTTACATATTCTACAACTGGCTCACTTGAAGTGTTACGTCTGGACCTCCTCAAAGGACCACCAGGCAGAGAATCCTTCTCATTTACTGTTGGAATTTGAACAGTAGAACCACCTTCCGAACATGAACTCCTCTTTAGCTTTCTGTTCTCATTTTCTGCCACAGGCCCCTCAGGCAGTACTTTCTCTTTTATATGCATGACAGATTTTCGCCTATTACCATTTCGACCAGGTTGCATTGACGGTTCTTCAAGTTGTAGAACAATTTCAGATTCTCCCTGAACCTCGTCGACTTCAGTTTCTTCCATCGCCCACTCAGTTCGAGACCTGGTTATCCTTTTCCTTCTAACCATTTCGTTTTGACCCAATTCCCTATTCAACAGTTCACTACCCTCAACCTTCATCACGTTTTGTTTTGATCGTGTCAAGGGCTTTTCAGGTTGAGTAATTTCACTATCTACTGCAAGGCCTTTATTCTCAGAAATCTTTTTACTGCCTTTAGCATTCTTCTTCCCCTGTGTCACATTCTTCCTCAAAACCCGAAGACCTACAATCTCACCTTCTTTCTCATTCTCAACCACTACCTCCCTATTCCTCAATGATCTTCTCATTGGCACTCCAGTTTCTTCAACAGCCGCAGTTTCAGAAGCTAAATTGTCAGACAAGTCCATCACATTGCTATCAACGTCTTTCGCCTCCAAAACATCAGCACTCACACCCCTTCGTGCTCTCTTCTTCTCAATTGGAAGCATTGGAACTGGTCTTATAACTTCCCCAACCGTCTTTTGTGCCCGAGACCCCCTATTTCTGGTTGCATTATCCACAATGTTGTCATTACTATCAACATTTTCAAATACTATATCCTTGTTCTTCTCCATTACAGGTCTCCCCATAGACCTCCTCCTGGCAACAAGCCTCGCCTCCCTGGGCTCGGGGTCCAAATCCACAAATTCAATCATCTCATTCTCAGGACTAAACCTAACTTTTTTCAGTTTCCTATTTTCATCAGAATCATTTACACTAGCTATTTCGCCTATATCCTTCAAGCAAGACCTACCTCTTGTTATGGGCTTCTCTTTTTCCTGGATGTATGAAAAATTGCAAAAACTTCATAAATTTTACTTTTAACAAAAACAATTATTTGGGTATGAAAGTACATTATCTGCATATACATATATAGATATATATATTGTGTGTGCGCGCGCGTAAAAATCTAACCTTTAAAAGGGAACTGAGCTTGTTGGCCATGTCCATATTAGTTAAATTTGCAGGAATGTTGTGTTTCTTGCATAATGCTTGAAGTTCTTTTCTTTTCATGCTACGAAAATCCATCTCTATAAGAACAACAATCAAGATTAAAAAAAAAAAAAAAAAAATTTAAAAAAAAAATTGAAAATCACTACTATATATTAAAAGAAAGAAGAAAATAATAATTTAAGAAAATGAAAGAAGATTTCATAAATGGACAGTTCACATACCTGAGATGGAGAGAAGTTTCTTTCACAATAAGAACCAAATATGCCAAAATTTCAGAGAGAGAAAGCAACATTCAACTATGAAAATTCATCTCTACAAGAACAACCAAGGGGGAAAAATTGAAAATCACTCATATATATCAAAACAAAGAATAAAACAGAAATTTAAAAAAAAAAAAAAAAAATTTAAAAGAAGATTTCATAAATGGAAAGATCTCATACCTGAGATGGAGCGAAGTTTCTTTCACAGGAAAAACCAAAGAGGCGAAATTTCTAGAGAGAGAAAGTAACATTCAATTTTTGATTTTTGGGTTTTCCAGCGTCTTTTGATACTGTTTCCCTCTAAATAGTTTGGGAAATTTTGAATTTTGAATTAAACTGGTTTTCCCGCTTCTCAACGGGATTTGAGTTGTCTAAGCTCAGTCGCTCGTATATTGAGAATGTTTTGTACTCGCTATCTGAGATAATACTGGACAGGTGTCGAGAAGCGTAGAGCGCGTGTGGCCTTCTTGAAAATACTTGCGCGTGTAGAGACTTCTTGATAATACTTGCGCGTGTACAGGAAGCTTTCGCATGGATAAGACATTTTGGGCGGTGCCACGTGGGAGAGTTTCATTGGGTGATAACTGAGTCAACTTTAGATGGGGGTAATTTCCCATAATTTGGACCGTCAGCACAAAGATCCGTATTCCAACTCCCATTTCCGTCGTTGATTCAGAATCCAACGGTTGGCATGAAGAGAATAGAGTGCCCCAAGATAACCAACCAATAAAACCCCGCCACGTATTTCAAATTCTCTTTTCTTATTCTTTCATTTTTTTCTTTTTTTTCATTTTTTTTTTTTTTTTTTTCCGAAAGTTCAAATTCGTTTTTCTTTTTTCGCCTTTTTTCTGAAAGTTTTCTTTTTTCATATTCTTTTTTGAAAGTTCAAGTTTGTTTTTCGTGGCTTTCCTATTAAAGAAAATAATTGTACTACTTAAGACTTTACGAGAAAAAAATAACAATAATTTAAGGGTTGTTAGTTAAATATTCACACTATTATTATATATGGCTTCATAAGCCATAAAATATGGTAGTCTAATCCTTTTTTTCTTCCTTCCAACAAAATGAAATTTTAAATTTTAAAATTTCTTCCTAACCTTTTTAATTCAAAATCCAATTTCCACCCTAATCTAATCAAATTCAAGATTCAAGTTTCAACATGAAAATTAATGTTACAATGCCAAGATCTATTTTAGCATTAATTCCAAGTCATTTCCCAACATTTAGTGTCGAAAAGGCTAGTAAAATTTATGTACAACATTTACTCATTCCATGGATTAGTGAACTTTTCATTGGAACATGAAAAAAAAAAATGGTTGGGTACCTATCATTTAAAATTAGTAGATACAAAGAGATTAAAATGATTCGGTATGTGGCTAAATAAATAAAGTAAATATTGGAATTCGACAATTAGATATTTTAAAATGAATAATGTCAAATCTTATTCAGACATTAATCCTCATTCACATAAAACAATCAAAATTGTTCACTTATTCGAAGGTCATACTTTGGCTCCGTTTGTTTCGACGTAAAATATTCTTTTTGAAAATTTTTTTTTTTTTTAGATAAAATATTCTTTTTTTTTTCTTTTTTTTCTTTTTTTTTACTTTGTCGGTATTTGGCAAATACTTAAAGTCGAGTCCATCGGGCGGGGTATGTAAAATAACTTGTCAAAAATTGATGGATAAATTATTTTTGTTAAATTTTCATATTTTTTTCTTTGTAAATATTTTACAACAACCAAATATCAAAAAATAAAAAAATATTTTCTGAAAAATATTTTATGTCCAAACAAACGGAGTCTAAATCATTTTTCTATTTTGAGTGATGATGATCCACATAGTACTCGGAGCATAGAATAATTCAGAATATTGGGAGTCGAGAAATAGTGAAGAACATGCTATTAAATATTTAAACAAATAACTTGTCAAATATATATATATAATAGGATATGTGTATTATTATATGAAAGCTTTAGAATAAACAATTATATTTAGATTTTGCAACGACTAGGGCTCAGCAAAAAATCCTGTTAAACACTTATTATGCATTTAAATTAGTTTATTATACCACTCCGTAAGTAGATATGAAATTGGTAAAAATAGACTATTTTGAAAAATTCAATGAATTGGATCCGATCCGATCAGTTAGTTCATGGATCTAATCCGTTAGTTTACGGGTTCACGGATCTGATCTGATCCGTGGACTAACAGATTAGTGGCGAATTCAAAATCTCCCATTCTATTGCGAACGAATCGGATTAGATCCGATCTATGACCACTCTTAACTATGACACATATAAATTATTTTCAAAATAATTTATAATTAGATACAACAATAACCACCACTGGAGTGGAGTTCTGAATGCACAATGATTCTGCATGTGGCTCAATAAATAAAGTTAATATTTATGGATTTTATTGTAAATAAAGCTATTTTTGGTTTTAAAAGGTTCTCTTTACCCTTATCTTCGATTGTCACGGAATTCAAAATTCAGCTTTGGAGATTTAATCATAATTTTGCCCTCCTCCCTCAATATTCAAAGATTGTGTCCTTTCTGAAATCACAATTCAATAAACACAAAGTGTAAACCTTGTACCAGTACTACTAATGCTGCAATATCATTCATTTACAAGACTCTATAATGGCAAATTAATTTAGATCATTTTTTCAAAAGTAATTGAAGTTCATGAGTTGGACCACTTCGATTAAGTTAAAGTGAGTGATGGTTTACGCTACTGTAATGTCAACTTTTATTGAACTGTTAGCCCTCATAGACATAATCGTCGGAGTTGTTTACTTGTTCGACTGTTGAACATTAAATAATTTTTCTTTTCACTCACAAAAAACAGTCGGAGTTGTTCAGTCGAACGACTGCCAAACTCTAAATCATTTTTCTTTTCTGATTGATGATGACTCAACATGGTATATATTCGGAACAATAGAATAATAGAGCACATCCTTGGGAGAATAGTGAAGAACATGTTATTGAATATTTAGACAAATAACTTTTTAGAAAAAATATATACATATGTATCTATTAGACAAATAATTAGAGAACTGGAATATACCAAGAAACCGATTAAACATGTCAAACAATTAGATTTGGAATCTGCTACCAGGCCATTTCAATTATTTTCAAGATAATTTATAGTTATATATAACAACCACCATCACCAAATTTTTTTCGAATTACTTGGAGTCAGTATCATGAATCCCATCCTATTCCGCTCTATCTGAAGCTATAGCATCGGCCACAATCTTTAATTAGATATTTGACCAAATACAATCACTACACATACTATTGGTTCAAATATGAGCCACAACATTAACAAAATAAATAATCAAACAATGCAATACTCATATATTATCGGAGAAATTGCTCAGTGCAGTCGATATATTTTCAGATTCCATGGAATGGTAGCAAACAGTAACAATTGTTCAAACATATTATCTACATTTCAATTGCTTATTTCATACCAAAAATTATATTGCATTCCAAACATCAACAGTAACATAACAACATATCAAATTCAAGAGCAACAACAGAAGAAAGAGGAAAAATATAGAGGGAAGACTCAACAGCTTATTACACCGCTTCGTTGCATATTCATCCTTGTTCTTCATCATCACAGTTCTCACCATAAACCTCCTGGAAGCAAACCTCGCCTCCCCGGAGTCGAGTTCCGAATCCACAAATTCAATCATCTCATTCTCGGAACTGAACCTAACTTTCTTGATCTTCCTAGTTTCGTCGGAACCATTTACACCAACTTTTTTGCCTATATCTTTCAAGCAAGACCTACCGCTTGAGGGCTTTTCCTTTTCCTGGAAATATAAGAATTTCAAAAACTTAGTAAATTTTACTTTTTAACAAAAACAATTATTTGGGTATGAAAGTACATTATGTGCATATATATATATAAATCTAACCTTTACAAGGGAACTAAGCTTGTTGGCCATGTCCAAATTGGTCATATTTGCAGGAATATTGGGTTTCTTGCAAAGTGCTTGACGTTGTTTGCTTTTCATGCATAAACTAAGCTGGTTGACCATGTCCAAATTGGTTAAATTTACTTGAATTTTGTGTTGCTTGCATAGTGCTTGAAGTTCTTTTCTTTTCTTGCTATGAAAATCCATTTCTACAAGAAAAACCAAGCAAAAATAAAAATAAAAAATTATTGATATAAATCAAACAAAGAATAATAAAAGGAAAAAGAAATTTAAGAAAATTAAACAATATTTCATAAATTGAAAGATCTCATACCTGAGATGAAAAGAAATTTATTTTCAGAGTTAGAACCAAAGATGCACAGATTTAGAGAAGAGGTAATACCTAAATAATCATAAATATTTCGTTAGGCATAAGAGATAATACCTAAATAATTGTAAAATTTTATTCATTTGAGTTTGAAATAATCGTTCTCTCTATAACATCTGAAATTGATCGTGAAGCCGTGGAATATCTGTATTTAAGCCTGAACTTCAAGCCAAACCCAAAGCGAAAAAGGATTCGTGAAATATTTAGGATTAAGATAATGTATACATCTAAATTGAATTTGAATATGTTATGGTAAGTTGAAATGCTTGGAGATAGAGTTGCTTATTATTATTAAGGGGAAAAGGAACTCTTTCCTATTATTAGTATATAATATACCTATTTAGATCAATAATAGTGATATTCACGCTTCCAAAAAACTACTCTAGGGTCTCCAAACCATCCAAAGGGCGTTATAATCATTCACACTGGACCGTTTGGCATGCGTTTTATTTTAGGTGTTTTCGAAAGTACATTTGAGAACGATATTTTAGGCATTTTATTTTTAACCCATGTTACGCTACTGTTATAGTTTTGGGCCATAAACAATTGTCAAAACAATAAGAAATAACGTTTTAGTGTTTTGGTTTTGGGCCACTGTTCACGAAGTGTTTTAACACTGTGTAAAATAAAACAAGGTCTACCAAATATTATTTTGTTGCCAAAATGGACACTGTAGCAGCCCAAAAATAAAAACACCAGAAATAAAACTGGTTAGCATAAATTTAATAAGGCTCTGTTTGGTTAGATGGAAATAAGCAAGAATATAAAAGAAATAGAAAATGAGAAAAAAGTTATTTTCTAGCATGCATTTTGTTAACATAAAAATTTATTTAAGAAATTTGTAAAAAAATATTAATTTGTTATTTTGAATAGCATGAGAGTGACTAAACATACTAAAATTACCCTTATAATTTCAATACTAAAAAATAAATGAATTTGTATTTCATGATGTCTATTTTTAGCAAAAAAAATAGTAGAATGATGGATTATTAAATGTAATAATATAAATTAAATATAATAATATATTTATTTATATTTAAATTAAGACTTCATTATTTCTTAGGTAGAAATATAATTATTTTTTAGTTTAAGATAAAACAAAAATTAAAAAAAAAAAAAAAAACAAAAAACAAAAAAACAACACAGAGATGAAGAAAGTAATGACAATACCTGAGGACAATACTAAATTTTGAAAGAGATTTGAATTATTTGATTGTATGTTGTTGTTGCCCATTATATATAAACTTGTGGAAAAAAAAAAAAAATGATTTGTTCGTAGAGAACTAGGTTACTTGCCTCTTTGAAACCCAGTAAAAAAATAAAAAAAAGAAGTTTTGCATCATTAAATGGGTAAAATAGGAATGTCAAATAAAAAAACAATTCTTTCATTTTCGTGTGTTTTGTGCAGGAAAAATTTGGAAGAAAATAAGCAAGTATGAAAACTAAATTTCCCATTATGTTTCTTTTTCCATCTATTCAAACTTAAAAATAAAAAATAAAAATTTTAGCTTTTTATTTATTTATTTATTTATTTTTTTAAACCGGGGTGTCTGGGATGACACAAACCCTTAGGGGCCCTCAACAACTCGATTAATCCCCAAAGATCCAGAAGGGCGCCTCCCCACCCGGATCTAATAAGTCACTGTAGGGCAGCGAAGGCTGACAACAAAGAACACCCAGCGAGATTCGAACTATAAACCTTGAGCTTGCTAATCTCCAAAGTCTAGCGAGTAAACCGCTGGCTCATATCCGAAATAAATCCTTTCTTTTATAGTTGATTCTACCTACCCAGACGATGCCCAAGAGAAAAGTAGGATAAGAAAGTTGAGAGGACTGACCAACCCTAGAAAGGGGGATCTAAGTTGTTCCCTTGCAAAAAAAATGTGTTTGCCTCTTTTGGAGAGGGTAAAGTTGTCATTTCATTTTATGAAAACATATAGTGGAGTGCGGAGAGGAGTTTTTTTTTTTTTGGAGCGGGAATGGCACTACCCTCTCTTTTAATAGAGATTTGTTAGAATATTTTTTATTCAGATTGTATTTAAATTAAGTGCCCTTGACTAAAGGGACTTAGATCCTCTAAGTTAAATCTTTTCTAAGTTATCCTGAGATGAATTCTTTGCAGAATGACATGTAATATTTTGTGTTAAACTACGTCAACTAATTTAAAGAAATTTTGAAAACTGCACTGTTTTGAAATAAAAAAAATTTATCACACTTTAACAATGTTAACGTCGTTATCTCTCCTCATCTTTTCCCGAAAAAGATCCACTCACTCACTCACTCTCCTCTAACTCATTCCCATGATTGGGGGAATATTTCATGCCAAAAATGAATGTGCAAATTAAGTGTCTCTATAATGGATTTTGTAGTTTAAATTTCATAAAATAGAGGAATTTTGCAATTTAGATTTCAGAAAGAGAGAGTGAACTAGAGCTTCTAGGCACAAAAAATAGTGAGAAAGAACATTCATTTTTGGTGCAAAATATTAAAACGGTGCAGTTTTCAAAAAAAAAATTTATTTCAAAATGATGTATTTATCAAACTTTTTTTAAAATTAATTAATGTAGTTTAACACAAGTAATAGATAAATTTTAAATGTTAGGTGTCAATCTGTAGAGAATTGAAATTACGATAACTTAGAAAAAATTTAATTTAAAAGATACAAGTCCAAAAGTTTAAAGATAATGTGATTGTTTCTTTCCCGAAATCAGCATCGTCTACATCTTCGCCATATGGTACATCCTTATAGGAGAGAACAGTTGGAACATGTATGTTGAGTCTGAATATTCTGTCAGTTTCCATATAAATTTACTTTTCGCAGCTAATTTTTTCATAAAATTTTCTTATAAAAAACACAATGAAATTTTTTTTTTCTTTATAAAGTTTTAAAAGAATGCATAGAATGGCAGACACAATGGTTGTGGGGGCCACTATGAGTGTGTATGGTAAACCCATAAGGCCATCCGCACCAGCCTCTTCGAATTTTGACTCTCTAAAAACGTCACATCAGTTTTTTCAAGAGTTACATTAACAATTCCAAGAGCCACGTCAGTAGTTTTTGCTCTCCAGAAATATGCACTCTATCAAGCTTTCCGAATTTTTGCTCTCCAAAAAAAAATAATAATAAAAAATTAAAATTATTTTTTTTTAATTAAATTATTTTTTTTTAACTTTTCCTAAACGGCTATATTTTTAAGGAAAAAAAACAAAAGCTTTTTGAATTTATTTTTGGCCCAAATAATTTTTTTTTTTAAGGATTACAAAATAAGGATTGAAAATAATGAATTGGAATAAGAAAATAACGATTACAATTTAAAGCAAAAAAAATAATAAAAAACAAAAGAAATTTTAAGGAAAAAAAAAAGCTTTTTGAATTTATTTTTCGCCCATATAATTTTTTTTTAAGGATTACAAAATAAGGATTAAAAATAATGAATTGGAATAAGAAAATAAGGATTACAATTTAAAGCAAAAAAAAAAAAAAAAAAATTTAAAAAAAAAAACAAATTTTAAGGAAAAAAACAAAAAACAAAATAACTAAAGCTTTTTGAATTTATTTTTGGCCCAAATAATATTTTTTTTCCGATAAATAGTGCCTAAACAATATATTTTTTATTTAATGAGTTTTATTTTAAAAAAATTTTTATAAAGGAGCTAAAAATAACCTATTTTTAGGTTTTTTTTTTTAAAAAAAAAAAATCTGCCAAACAGTGCCTAGCGCACTGTGCATAGGCTGGAGAATAGGACAAAATAGCGGCAGCCCAAAACGGCGCCGTTTTGAAGCAAGAAAAAACAAAAAAAAAATTCCAGCGATAGCGGGCCGGCTCGCGATCGCTAGTGGGCCTTACCACTTATAGCTAGCCCTCTATAGCATCCACAGTCCATTTGCTCGCCCAAATTGGGCTTTGAAGAGCCCCGTTGCAAATGGCCTAATCATTGTGTCTTCCTGCAAGTAATCAGAGTTCAAAGTTTTATAAACTTACAATAATGTACTAGGGGTGTTCAAAAATTCCGGTAAATTGAAAAATCGGACCGGATCGAACTGAATTGGGCTAGTTGTATAACGGTTTGGTCTGGTCTTAGGCCCAAAATTATGAAACCGTAATTTTTTGATCCGGTCTTGGTTTAGGGTCCTGCTGGACCAGGCCAGCCTGAACCGAACCGTTACTATGTTATAATATATATATATGTGTGTGTGTGTGTGTGTGTGTGTATCATACCCTAAACTTAAATCAAGTAAAGTTCTCACGTGCCCCCTAAAATTTTAAATTCTAAAATTATCTTAACTTTTTCTTTCTTTTGTTCTTTAAATTCCTTAAATTTCTTTTAAAAAAAGTCAAATTTCCCTTATCAAATATATTTCAATTTTAATTCATTTCCTTTCCTTTCAAATATATCTCAATTTTCTTTCCTTTTTTCTTCCTAAAATTCTTCTTTTTGGCATTATATCAATGTTAGTTGAATTTTTTATTATTATTATTATTTTTTAACTTTGTCCCCTCTGAATTAAAATAAATTAAAAAGAAAATCAACTGAAACCAACAAACTGAACCGAACCAAACCAGTTTTTTGCGGTTTGATTTGGTTCCATGAGCATTAAGGTTCGGTCTGATTTCAAAAATGGTGGAACCATTATAAATGGTTTGGTCTCAAAAGAACTCCCAATCCGGTCCAAACCGGACCGTGTGCTATACATACATACATACATATATATATCTTCTACTATAAACTCACACATCCACGTGTCGCTATGAATACTTGAACTCTGGACTTTTTCCTTTGCAAGGAAGTATAATTAGAGTATAACCTTAATACACTTTCTTTTTACCACCTAACTTTTTAATAAAATTTTACTATATATAAAAAAAAATTACAATGAATTTTGATTTCTTGATAAAATTTTGGATAATGATTTGAAGTTGAAAGTTGTGAGCGAGGGCGTCATTTATATTTATGACATCAATTCCTACTTATATAAAATTATTCGATATCACACTCATTATTATTACTCTAAAATTTATAAACTTATAATACTGCCATTTATTTTTGATAAATTTTATGTTAATTTCTCATAATTTTTAAATATATATATATGACACAATCCAACTAATTGGAAATTTGATCAAATACAATTATTTACATACATAATTCGTTCAAATAAAAGTCAAAACGTTTATCAAGAAAATGAGCACACATGCAATGCTCATATATTTAAGAGATTGCAGTGGATACATGTTCAGATTCCATACTACATATTAAAACAATAAGATCCTCTGTTTTATCCGGATCAGGATCGTATTGTATTCGATTATAGCATCGTTTGGTAAGTTGCCTTTGTATATATTATTAGGTTGTGTAAAAAAAACTTTTGACTTAGAGCAAGTCCAATGGTTCAAAATTCAGCGATTTTGGACCAAATTCCTCAATTGAACTATTCCAATGGACTTGTCAGAAATTGAACCCCACCCATTGGGTTAGAGAATGGCTCGCTAAAAGTAGCTAGCCCTTTGGCGATTCGTGGGCCTGTCATACGGGCTTGCATCAGTTTTTTTTTTTTTTTTTAAATTCTGGCCCGAACTGTGTTTTAGCCCTAGAACACTGTTCCTAAAGGCATGTTTGCCTAAAAAAAAAATAAAAAATAAAAAATTGTGGCTTCTTTTTTTTTCTTTTTCTTTTTTTTTTTTTTCCCCTCAAAATAATTGAACAAAAGAGCCGCTTAGGCACTGTTTGGCTGACCCAAACAGAGGTTTTTTTGGGCAAAAAAAAGTTTTACAAAAATAGAGAAAAGAGTCTTTTTTTTTAAAAAAATTACTTTTTAAAATATTCCTACCGACATTTAGTTGTTTTAGGCACTGTTTGGCTGACCCAAACAGTGCCTTAACGACTATATTGGCACAAAAACCTATTTTTTGATTTTTTAAAAATAATTATATATATATATATATATATATATATTTATTTATTTATTTATTATTTTTTTTTTTAAAAAAAAACCTTTCGTTATTTATTTCAAATGATATTAGAAACCTTTCATTGTTTATTTCAAATATGATTTTTTTTATTAAAAAAAATTTCTTTGTTTTCACTATAAATTAATAAATCAAATGATATTAATCAAGATTTCATACATATTGGCTAAATAATTTAATCAACAAACAATTTAATTTTTATTTCAAAATAAAACATTACACAATAAATATTTCATTACATAAACTTCATAATAATTTAAAAATAAAATAATGCAACATAAATTAAACACGTGCTTCACCAAAGCAGTTCCACAAATTTTCAATTAAAAAAATATATATTAAAATTTTTTAAAATATTAAAATATTAATATTTTTTAGAGTACATGTGATAGCTAAAATTTGGAAACTCTAAAACGCTGACGTGGCTACGGGAAATGATGACATGGCTATAGGAAAATGCTGATGTGGCAAATTCGGTGAGTCCATTAGAGATGCTCTTATACCCCTTATTGCAACTAACCCTAGTGAACTACAATTAACTTCCTCAAACTACTAAATTGTTGCATTTGTATACAAAATTTGCTAAAGATATTTTTGGCCTTTAATAAAACAAAGAAGTTTCACCAATTATCACTTAAAGTGGATGATGTGGGGGGTATGAAATCTCAATACCCAATCAGAATGCGACAACTCATCAACTTTATTTATTTATTTATTTTTTCAAAACCAACATTATACACACACATATACATATACATATACATATACATATATATATACACTAGTAAAAGGCACGTGCGATGCACGTGATGAATGTTTTCTAACTTATATAATTTATATTTTTTCTAATTGTTTATAGTTTTATAAAAAACAGTTTCAGACCCAAAGTGTCTTAGAGAGTAATAATTGTCACCTAAAAATAAGCAAAATAAAAAATATAAAGGGTTGATGATTATGCAAAACAGCAAATTGAAAATAAAATTCTATAATTTACAAAACATTCATAAATAAATACTATATAAAAATTCTATATATTATAAATCCAAAAAGGTACCAACAATTTTTATATTGTAATAATTGTCACCTCAAAAGAAACAAAATAGATTAGAAAATCCAAAACTATAAAGTAATTACAATCATAATAAATATTAATTGCTCTCATGTTCTGTTTCAGCTGTATCTTTTTTATCTTCTTCCATAAGTAAGATTCCACCAAACTTACTCCGATTGTTTCAGCTCGAGTCCCTCGAGGTACAATAGGCAATACTTGTCGAAAGTCTCCACCAAAGACTGTTATTTTTCCTCCAAAAGGTTTCGTGGTACTGAGGATATCTTAAAGAGTCCTGTCAACTACCTCAATTGCATAACGTTTAGCCATTGGTGCTTCATCCCAAATAATGACACTTGTTTTATGCATTAGCTCTGCTATTGAACTTTGCTTTGAAATGTTGCAAACTATGAACTTGATATTAGCCAAAAGGCCGAGAAAGTAGCACTACACTTTATCTTAGCCAAAAAGCTGAGAAAGGTTAGCCAAAAGGCCGAGAAAGTAATACTACACTTTATCTTAGCCAAAAGACCGATAAAGGTTAATCAAAAGGCCGACCCAAAAAAATTTAGTACTTCACTTGATCTTAGCCAAAAGTTCGAGAAATGTTAGCCAAAAAGGCGAGAAAGGTGTGCTTATTATTTATTTAGATCTATAGTTTTATAAGAGACTTTCATGTAATCATTTATAACTTAAAACCGATGTGGGATAAGAAAAATGAATTTTATTAGATATACTTTGATTTGAGGGGTGCACCAAAACTTGGTAGTAGTGCAACACCAAAGAGATGCTAGTATCACTAACCGGACCTAAAAAAATTTAAAACTACACTTGATCTTAGCCAAAAGGCCGAGAAAGGTTAACCAAAAGGTGAGAAATGTGTGATTAATATTTCTTTAGTATTATATATAATTTGAAATATATTTCGTGTTAGAGTTTTAATAAATATTTTATTTGAATTTTATTAGGTAATAATTTTTAGAGTTTCTATAATTTGAAATATATTGATAATTTGTAATTTGAATTAAACACTTTAAATAAATTTTTAAGAATTTTATTAGGTAATTTGTAATTTGAATTAAACTCTTTAAACAATTTTTAGGTAATTTTTTTTTATAAAAACTTTTTTTCTATAGTAAAAAAATTTAGTACTCCACTTGATCTTAGCCGAAAGGCCAAGAAAGGTTAGCCAAAAGGCCGAGAAAGGTAAAATTTAGTACTACGCTTGATCTTAGCCAAAATGCCGAAAAAGGTTAGCCAAAAGGCTGAGAAAGGTGTGACTAATATTTCTTTAGGTCTATAATTTTATAAGAGGCTTCCATGTAATCCTTTATAACTCAAAACCAATGTGGGACAAGAAAAAATGAATTTTATTAGGTACATTTTGATTTGGAGGGTGCACCAAAACTGGGTAGTAGTGCAACACCAAGGAAATGATAGGATCACTAAAGTAGTAAGCTACTCTAGTTGACCAGATCCAAAAAATTTAGTACTACACTTGATCTTAGCCAAAAGGCCAAGAAAGGTTAGCCAAAAGGCCGAGAAATGTGTGATTAATATTTCTTTAGGTCTATAGTTTTATAAGAGGTTTTTATATAATCCTTTATAACTCAAAACTAATGTGGGATAAGAAAAATAAATTTTATTAGGTAATTTGTAATTTGAATTAAAATCTTTAAATTAATTTTTATGAATTTTATTAGGTAATTTGTAATTTGAATTAGACTCGTTAAATAATTTTTAGATATTTTTTTTTATATTAATAAATAAATACTGAAATACTAACGCCGAAAAAGTAGTACTACACTTGATCTTAGCCAAAAGGCCGGTCCAAAAAAAATTAGTACTTCACTTGATCTTAGTTAAAAGGCCGAGAAAGTAGTACTATACTTGATCTTAGCCAAAAGGCCGAGAAAGTAGTACTACACTTGATCTTAGCCAAAAGACCAACAAAGGTTAGCTAAAAGGTCGATCCACAAAAATTTAGTACTACACTTGATCTTAGCCAAAAGGCCAAGAAAAAATTTAGTGCTACACTTGATCTTAGCCAAAAGGCCAAGAAAGGTTAGCTAAAAGGTCGAGAAAAGTGTGATTATTATTTCTTTAGGTCTATAGTTTTATAGGAGGCTTCCATATAATCCTTTTTACTTAAAACTAACCTGGGACAAGAAAAATGAAATTTATTAGGTAATTTGTAATTTGAATTAAACTCTTTAAATAATTTTTAGGTAAATTTTTGTTTATAAAAACACTTTTTTTATATTAATAAATAAATACTGAAATACTGGGACAAAAAAAATGAATTTTATTAGGTAATTTTTAATTTGAATTAAACTCTTTAAATTAATTTTTATGAATTTTATTAAGTAATTTGTAATTTGAATTAGACTCTTTAAATAATTTGAAAGGTTATCCAAAAGGCCGAGAAAGTAAGACTACACTTGATCTTAGCCAAAAGGTTAAGAAAGGTTAGCCAAAAGGCCGAAAAAGGTGTTATTATTATTTCTTTAGGTCTATAGTTTTATAAGAGGTTTCTATTTAATTATTTATAACTCAAACTGATGTGGGATAAGAAAAATGAATTTTATAAGGTAATTTGTAATTTGAATTAAACTCTTTTAATTAATTTTTATGCTGTTTAAATTAAAATTTATGAATTTTATTAGGTAATTTGAAATATATTTCGTATTAGGGTTTTAATAAATATTTTATTTGAATTTTATTAGGTAACAAAATTTTATATTTTATTTGAATTTTAGTAGGTAATTATTTTTAGAGTTTCTATAATTTGAAATGTATTTCGTGTTAGAGTTTTAATAAATATTTTATTTGAATTTTATTAGGTAATAATTTTTAGAGTTTCTATAATTTGTGTTAGAGTTAAAATATATTTTGTGTTAGAGTTTAATAGAAACTCTTTTAAAATCTCTTTTTATATCAATTAATAAATATTTTTTATATTAATAATTCTTGTCTAATTAGATTTTCTTTGATTAAAAAACTCTTAATAAATAGATAAATAGGTAATTTATGTTAGAGTTTTATAGAAACTTTTTTAAAACCTCTTTTTATATCAATTAATAAATAATTTTTATATTAATAATCCTTACCAAATTAGATTTCATTTTATTAAAAAATTCATAATAAATAGATAAATAGGTAATTTGTGTTAGAATAATTTTTAGATTTTTATGTTAGAGTTTTAATAAATATTTTATTTGAATTTTATTGGATAATAATTTTTATATTTTATTTGAATTTTAACAGGTAATAATAAGGCCGAGAAAGTAGTACTACACTTTATCTTAGCATCTAGCTCCTCTGGACCATCCACAAGAGATTGCATTCTGCTTGCAGCCTGCGAGGCACATAATACTCTTCCTCAGAGTGCTGATTTTCCTGCTGATGTGTTTACATCCTGCCTTACTACACCCATCCAGATGGCATTAAGATGGTGACTTGTATTCTTTCGTTATTGTCTGTTTTTATTATTACTTTTAATGCTTCTCTATTTTTTGGAATATCTGCTAACTTCTAGCGAGACTTATAACTATAGCTGTTATGTTCCTTGTCTATGATAGTTCATCTAAGCATTTTAATACGTTTCATAACATTTTCTTTTAACTTTATTTTAATTTTTGTAGTTCTTAATTTCTTTAATTTCATTTGTTATATTTTTCTGAGATTAACATCATTTTTTGGACTTTGGATTAATTGAATTGCTTAGAGAATGCTCGTGTCACCGCTGTTCAATGAGGACCTGTATTGTCATGATTTTAAAGTTTCTATTGCCACGTGTTTGAAGTGTTTACATATATGAAGTATTTGTGGTCCTTAGCCGGCCTATTTTTGAAAAATGACATAGCCAAAAGGGTGAGAAAGGTTAGCTAAAAGGCCAAGAAAGTAGTATTACACTTGATCTTAGCCAAAAGGCCGAGAAAGTAGTACTATACTTAATCTTAACCAAAAAAACTAAGAAAGGTTAGCCAAAAGGCCGACCCAAAAAAATTTAGTACTACACTTGATCTTTAGCAAAAGGCCAAGAAATGTATGATTATTATTTCTTTAGGTCTATATTTTTATAAGAGGCTTTCATGTAATCCTTTTTACTTAAAACTAATGTGGGACAAAAAAAAAAAAAAAAATGAATTTTATTAGATAATTTGTAATTTGAATTAAACTCTTTAAATTAATTTTTATAAATTGTATTAGGTAATTTGTAATTTGAATTAAACTCTTTAAATAATTTTTAGCTAATTTTTTGTTTATAAAAACTCTTTTTTTATATTAATAAATAAATACTGAAAGACTGAAACTCTTTTTTATATCAATTAATAAATAATTTTTGTATTAATAATACTTGTCAAATTAGATTTTATTTTATTAAAAAACTCATAATAAATAGATAAATAGGTAATTTGTGTTAGAATAATTTTTAGAGTTTTGTGTTAGAGTTTTAATAAATATTTAATTTGAATTTTATTAGGTAATAATTTTTATAGTTTCTATAATTTGAAATGTATTTCTTGTTAGAGTTTTAATAAATATTTTATTTGAATTTTATTAGGTAATAATTTTTATATTTTATTTGAATTTTATTAGGTAATAATAAGGCCGAGAAAGTAGTACTACTCTTGATATTAGCTAAAAGGTCGAAAAAGGTTTGCCAAAAGGCCGACCCAAAAAAAATTAGTACTTCACTTGATGTTAGTCAAAAAGTCGAGAAAGGTTAGCCAAAAGGCCGAGAAAGTAGTAATACACTTGATCTTAGCACGATCTTAGCCAAAAGACCGAGAAAGGTTAGCCAAAAGGCCGATAAAGTAGTACTACACTTGATCTTAGCCAAAAGACCGACCAAAAAAATTTAATGGTACACTTGATCTTAGCTAAAAGGTCGAGAAATGTGTAATTATTATTTCTTTAGGTCGATAATTTTATAAAAGGCTTCCATGTAATCCTTTTTATTTAAAACCAATGTGAGACAAGAAAAATGAATTTATTAGGTAATTTGTAATTTGAATTAAACTTTTTAAATTAATTTTTATAAATTTTATTAGGTAATTTATAATTTGAATTAAACTCTTTAAATAATTTTTAGGTAATTTTTTGTTTATAAAAACTCTTTTTTTTTATTAATAAATAAATACTGAAATATTGTAACTCTTTGCACATTTAATAATAGTATAGATATAGATATATATATACCACAACGATCTCCAAATGAGTTCAAGCCACAGGTCAAGTGGTCTGAGCTACTTAAACCCTAATTCAATTTCATCGAGTCATATTAAGATTGGTCCGAACCATTTGGATCGGATTGCACCAAATTTAGCATTTTTGAGTTAGAGAGTACTACATAGAGGTTCCCCGTATCCATGAGTTTATGAGATAGTATTCAATACTAGTCTCAGCTCAGATTCTTTATTTATTATTTATTATTTTATTTTGCATATTTAATTAAAAATATAATTGTATATTTAATTAATTATTTATAAAAATAATGTTAATTATTTTATAACTTAATTTAATATTTGTTATATCTGAAATGTCACGTAAAAAGTATACTTCTCTCAACAAAAACCAAAAAGTGAATTACATACTAAACAAGTAACAACACTGTAACGACCCTAAACTAAATACCGAAAATAATAAAAATTTTAAAAAAATTTCGGCATGATCTCCACTAAAAATGGTGCTACAACAACCTGTTCAAACGAAAAAAAAACAACGGTCTTTCAAGACCTATCCAACCGCCCCAACACACAATACCAAAGAAATATAATGCATTCCCCAATACCACAACATCATCAACCTTCCCAAATTAGCACATCATCGTCATCCCCTTCAACTTAAACATTTACATGGTCTCAGTGTACAATAAAAATAATCAAGTATCTTAGTTATGCTACAGGGCCATGATTTGCAAAAATAAATACTCTTTTACATAGTTTGAGACAATACAAAAAAAATGGGCTTAGGTACAAAAGATAACAAAATACAACTCCTAATCTTCTTCAAGCTTGCGGGGGATTATCATCCGCCACTTCTTTTCAGAGCCCTGAAAAATGTAAAATAATAGGGGTGAGCAAAGTTGCTCAGTAGGTAGTGCCTAAGACACACCTCTTGAGACCCCGTGAATCTACACAATGAATAGGAATAAGGAAATTGGGATCATACCATGCCGGGAGTAAAAGTATAACTACGATACCACATCATTAATTCAATACCACAAATAAATATGCCATGCACTGAGATGCCGTGTCATGTAATGTCACTCCCCATTTTTCCAAAACCATTTCCATTATTATTTTCAAATCGTTAGTGAACCCATCCCATGGCAACTCCATAGCGGCACGAGAGGAGGATTGGCTACTGTCCCTGAACCATGACAACTCCATGGCATCATTTGGGGCCCAGGTAACTTAACCGCACTAGGGCGGTCTCCCTAATCCCCTCTTGGCCTCACTAACACCGCAGTTCCTAAACAACTCCTAAGCGGCCGGGTTTTGCACAAAAATCATTTTCAAAATTCTTTCCCAAAATTCATTTCATTTCTTTCAAATCAATTTTTCTCATTTTTTCCCAATGAATGCATATATGTATTGTGCATTTCAATGACATACCAATAAAGAAATTTTTATTTCTTACAAGTCAAATATTTACAATAGACATGTCTCATAGGAATATTCTAGGAATTTACATCATGCTTCAAAATAATAAAATTCAGCATATAGACATGAAATTTAACATGGTCCTTTATCACATAACAACTAACATGTATATATACACATCTCATATACAACATATAACAAATATGAAAATAACACAAATTAAAACACAAATTAAACATAAATTATGAAAAATAATTCACCAAAATCTAAGAGATTGTGGATTAAATACCCCTACCTCAATTTAAGCCAAAACCCCCAATTTTCACCTCAAACTCTCAAAATGGGTCTCAATTTTCGGACTCCCTAAAATGGCCAAAAGCTGAAATTTTTGGTACAAATGTGTATAGCTCGCCGTGCTCTCCGTTTTGTCGCAAACGGCACTCAAAATTACCAAAAGATGAAAGAGAAATCAAGATTTGAAGGTGTAAAAAAAAAAAAGAAAAGAAGAAAAGGAATCTAGTGAGAGAGAGAGTTGGCCGTGAGAAATGAGAGTCTGCCGATGGTAATGGCTATAAAGCCTTCACAATTGATATAATATCACTTGTTTCCACCTATTTTTATTTTATTTATTTATTTTTTTTTGTTTTGTTTTGTTTTTTTTTTTTTTTTTTTCTCTTTTGCTTTTCTCTGTTTTGTTTTTTTTGTCTCTCTCTCTATATATATAAGCACACCATAATTACACACACACACACATATATATAAAAGAGAAACACAACCATTACAAACACATCAATGACCTCAATGGTAAAGATCAATGGCTTCAATGGTTAAGTAACTCCGAAAATTGGTGAATATTCAGTTCTCTTATATTGTGATATTGGGACTCAAAAATATACACTTTAGTGCTTTACTTATTGATTTTTTTTTTTTTTTTTCTTCGACAAAAACACTCACTTTGTGTCTAGGCATTGATCTTCACTTATTGAATCAAGATATCAAAGAAAGTAGTGGTATATTTAGTTTGTAATTATAAAAATAATTTTTTATTCTCCAATTTGGTTATGTTTGTAACAAGCCAAACCTTTATATTTTTTGAATTCCTTAAAAGAAGCAAGGCCTTCATATTTTTTGAATTATTGAAAACTATCTTTAGAGTTATAAATTTTTCTATTTTTATAAAAGGCCACCCCTAGAATTCCCAAAAGAAGAGGAATTACAAATCATTCCTTTCTGTTCTCACTCGATTACCAAACACAATCAGACTGAGTTGGCCGTTAGGGCTTGCTATGAAGGCAAAGGCTAATATATTTCTCAATGAAATCTGCCATGAATAATAGGAGTAATAGATTAACTACAAAGCTTCTTTTTCTTTATGCCTATTTTTTATTTTTATTTTTATTATTATTTTTTTTAATCAAGAGAAAACACCCACAGCAAATTGATTCCTAGTTTAGCTAGACTGTTCAGGGTGGACAAAACACTAATTTCTTACCCCCTGTTTGGGAGCTGAGAAAACAGGAGAACCGAAAAAAAAAAAACAGGAGAAAGGAAAAGTGAAATCTTAGATCTTAAATTCTCTGTAAATAAATTTCGCGTTCTTATGTTCTTTCCCCTAAACGTAAGCTGTGAATGAACATCTATCAAATTGTTGATTTCATTACCTTTTCCTACGCTTCTTCATCAACCAAACAGTCAAAATTGTCCACCAACCACTCCCTAAAATTCAAGCAAAACCAGAGAAAAAATAAAAAGTAATTTGATTTAGAAGTTTAGAGAAGAAAGTCAGAAATCTCGTGTGGAATGTGCCGCTCACCGCACCAAATTGATGATGCTGCGTTAACACAAAGATTTTCATCATTCTTTCGATCCAATTGCAATATACTTAACATGTATGAACATATACCGATATTGATATATCTATCTATATACACACACATGTGAATTTATACAACAAAACCTCAAATTTGTCGTAAGAATCGCAACTCTTGATCATAGAAGCAAAAACACCCTGCCCTTGCTGAGATGGTTGCTGTGCTTATTTAAGATTGGGTTTTTAACTTTTTATAGAGATTGGGATGTGATGATGACGTCTGCCCTAATTCAAAGTACTGATACCTAGACCGCCGCTAGACGCAAACAAACCTCTGTAGAATTTAGTAAATTAGACCGGACATTTTAAAAAATAAAAATTGAACCGGACATAGTGATAATTTAATACCATACAATTATTTTATTTTATTTATATTTAATATGTATAATTTTTATTTTTTTACAGGAATACAATTTTATATACTACAATATACTCCAGGATAATTAATTATGAATATATGGATTAAGATTACATATTTGTAAAATCGAGTTTTTGAATTTTGATAGGAATGCTCCCAAACAGGTCCTAAGGCTTGTGGTCTATCGGGTCGGACTTACTGGGGTGTTATACAATTTAAAGAAAAGTAAGGGATGCTTCGTGCAAATTCCACCACTATATATGCCTTGGAACTAGGGTTTTAGACAGCCTTACTGAGGAGGTTGAGTGAGTCGCCGCAAGCGGATCTCCCTACATTTCAGAAAGCGCAGGTCCCTTCTTTCTCTCTCGCTGTCTCTCCATGTATATATATTTGTGTATGTATATCTCTATATATATATATATATATATATAATCCATGCTTTCTATTAAGCTGGACATTTGATTTACTAGGAACACCGTTTGATGGTTTTCATCAGATTCATGGAAGTGTTATTTGTTTGTTCGCTAGATTAGGACTTGATTTACTTCATTTTTGTTTTTGTTTGATTACTATGATGTTTTTCAATTACATGACTCTATTTAAATTGCCTTGAAAGCAATAAAGTACATATACGTAGATTCGGAGATTTTCATATGTATATAATATATATGTGGTCGAAATAAAAACTGTTTAAAACTCCATAGATGTTGAATGTAGCTCACTTTTGTTTTTATGTCAATACGTAACCACTTCTGTTTATATATATATGTATGTACTACTTATAAGAAAAGAGTTTTTGTATATATGTACATATTGAGGTAGTGGATGGTGTTGTTTGCATAAAGACATGGTTTGTTTAGAAGATCTATTTTGTGAGTTTTTCAGTTTTTAAATGGAGGGTTATGTCTAAACATGCCTTAATGAGCTAACACCATTCATAGATAAGACTTCATTATCACATTTAATTTGTGTGATTATCAATGTTTTAGATTTTGTGTATATGTACTACTTATAATTTTTTTTTTTTTTGTATGTATTTACATATTTTAGTAGTGGGTGGGGTTGCTTGCATCAAAGCATGGTTTGTTTAGAAGATCTATTTTGTGAGCTTTTCATTTTTTAAAATGGAGGGTTATGTTTAAGCATGCCTTAATGAGCTAACACCATTCATAGATAAGACATTCAATTTATGTCATGATTATCAATGTTTTATATGTAATAATTTAATATTAATCTGTGACATGGCTCTACTGCACATTATTGCTACTGTTAATTATGATTTTGTATTGGAATTTTCTGGGTTGGGAAGCTTGATGCCTCAGGCTATGCTAATAAGATGTCGTGGAACAATTCCATTTTGAATAAATGGACTGTTTATTCATTTATTATTTGTCATGACTGATTTTCCCCTCATCTGGTGTAGGCGGAGAAGAATGTCTCACAGGAAGTTTGAGCACCCAAGGCATGGGTCTCTTGGATTTCTCCCAAGGAAGCGTGCTGCTCGCCATCGAGGAAAAGGTATGTAGATTTGTTTTCATTAATGAAAGTTATTTAGTTTATCTTGAGTTCATTATTGTTTACCGAATGATGAAAAAAATCATTTTCCCATCTGTAATGAAGATGAAAAATGTCTTTGGCTCTTCCTATAACTATATCATTATATACTTGGGCAATTTTATATCTCTGTCCAATGTAGTCCCTGCACTGTTTAGATTCTTGAACCAATTGATTTACCTGTTTATAAAAAAGGTATATATCTTTTATTGTTAAATGATGTTTTTAACTCTGGCTACTTGGTGGAATTTCATATATATACCTCAAGTTACTCTAACTTACTAAGTTGCGGGTATTTATAGCATATTTCTTATTTCACAATTCCCCCTTTTGAATTATTCAAAATACAGATTTCAGATTCTTTTATTTTGGTCTTGTTTGGTGTTTGGATAAACTAGATCATGGAGATTATACTTCGAAGTTCCTAGTTATTAGTCACTGTTGTTCCTAGAAGTGTATATCTGCTGTTATGACTTCTTCTAAATGGTTTAAGATGCCTACTTTTTCATATTTTTGTTAGCATGTTGTCCTTCAATTTTAATTCTTTACCAAATTTTCTGGCTGAGTGTCTCATCCCATATCCTCTTTCAAGAGTTGGAATTTGTGATGGGTGTTTGACTTGATTGATATGCTTTTACATTGTGATGAGGTTTTGGGTAAGCCAAATTCCCTAGATCTTGATATTAGGTACAAGAAAGTGCTTCTATGTACTTATTTGTGCATATGCTTTACTGACCAAATGAGTGTAGATTTTACCATGCATGTCTAAGACAGGCATATGCATATGGCTACCTTTTTTATGTGGTGTTTTGTGAATCAGGGACAATTAAATCATTTTTTTCACTTATTCTTAAATTATATAGTCTTCTCTTTATTACTGATGCTGTTGTGACTTCTTCTGTTCCATGTGCACATAGTATATCAATGATTAGAAAAGCGCTTGGAATATTTTTTATTTTTTTGGATTGTTCCAGGCTATTTGCTCCATTGGTTGGTTTTTTATGACTTTATGTTCCACTGAGTTATACTGAGTTATACGCAATTAAATGTCATTAATTTGTTTTGTTGGTGTCTTGGACTTCTGCAGTGAAGGCTTTCCCTAAGGATGACCCTAACAAGCCTTGCAAACTTACTGCCTTTTTGGGCTATAAGGCCGGGATGACCCATATCGTCAGGGAGGTGGAGAAACCTGGATCAAGTAAGAATTTTTCTGATTAATTGGTACTTGGTAAACTCCAACTGTAGAACTCTCACATGGCATTCAATTTTGCAACCTTGTATTGGTTAATTTGGTTTATTTGGAAGACTTCTTTTCTGTAGTTTCTGGAATTGAATAGGTGGAAAATTTTATTTTTATAATTAAGCATTGCTTGAATGATCATATAATAGAAGGGAAAAAATGTTCACTATAATTTTGGGAGATTTCAAAACTACACAATTATTTTTTTATGCTGTAAGACTCCAAAGTTAAAAAAATGATCACTAGTTAAATGCTTGAATTCTTTGCCCAAGTCTAATATTGACCTTGAACCAGTGTAACTCAAATTTCTTTGTAATCTATTTATTTTGTTTGATTTACAATGGTACACGTTTTGATGACCGTTTGAATTATATATTCTGTAGTTTTTTTTCAAAGTCTTTTTCTTGGGGCTTGAAAACGTTATGGTGCCATGATTTATTATTTAGCATGATGAGAGATGATAAAAACTATCTATTTTAATCTTAATATACAGAATCCACAATATTTGTGTAATATGTCACTATTCTAGTTTAATGTTTCGTGTATCCATTGTTTTTGAAGTCCTAAGGTTTCATTTTCTTCCATAGTGGTACTTCTTCGCCTTCCAAAGTGGAAGTTTGAGGGTTCAAGTCCCCCCATAGAGGTGCATGTGGATGCATGTTATTTGCCAGGATAGAAAAAATTAAGAAGTTTCATTTTCTTCTACTAGATTCACACTTGGCATATCTATTACTGTTGGATATTCTTAGACTATGAAGTTTCATTATTAATGTTGCATCTGATTATATTTGTGTATAGAGCTTCATAAGAAAGAGACCTGCGAGGCTGTTACGATTATTGAAACTCCTCCAATGGTCATTGTTGGAGTGGTGGCTTATGTGAAGACACCACGTGGCCTTCGTTCTTTGAACACTGTTTGGGCTCAGCATCTTAGTGAGGACCTGAGGAGGAGGTTCTACAAGAACTGGTGCAAGTCCAAGAAGAAGGCTTTTACTAAATACTCAAAGAAGTTTGAGTCTGAAGAAGGGAAGAAAGATATCCATTCACAGCTTGAAAAGATGAAAAAATATGCAACTGTCATACGTGTTTTGGCTCACACCCAGGTACTAATATGCAACTGTCATGTGTTTTGGGTCACACTAGTGTTAATATTCAATTGTTTGAACTGTTACCTCACGTATTCAACTCATTTGGCCAAGTTATTTTTTCCTAGAATTATTTGTGGTGTTTAATTTAATTTCATATTCAAACCCGTTTCATGATATGAAAGTATGGCAAGATCCTGGTTATGTTCTTTCTTTTTCTTTCGGTAGAAAGACGGAAGTATCCTTACAATTTGGAAGTTGATGGTAACTAATAGCAGAGCAGATTTATCTATTTTATTAGAGGCAAATAGGGTATTTTTATATTTGTAAGGTTTTTCCCTTGCCTGATGTGGTTACATAATTTCCCAACCACTACATAATCTTGTGTGTTTCCTGTTTCTTTTTTGATTATCCATTTTGACAGTGGTTTTCTCATTGATGGTTACTTAATGATTGAATATTCACATTCATCCTTCCCAATCAACACAATGTCCAATTACAAGTTCTTATTTTTTTAATTTTTTTTTTCCTTCATAATATTTGTTACAGATTAGGAAAATGAAGGGGTTGAAGCAGAAAAAGGCACACTTGATGGAGATCCAGGTCAATGGTGGTACTATTGCTCAGAAAGTGGACTTTGCTTACGGCTTCTTTGAGAAGCAAATTCCTGTGGATGCTGTTTTCGGTAAGGATGAGATGATTGACATAATTGGTGTGACAAAGGGTAAAGGTTATGAAGGTGTCGTCACTCGATGGGGTGTCACCCGCCTTCCCCGTAAGACTCATAGGGGTCTGCGGAAGGTGGCATGTATTGGTGCCTGGCATCCTGCTAGAGTCTCTTTCACAGTCGCGAGGGCAGGACAGAATGGATATCATCACCGAACTGAAATGAACAAAAAGATATACAAACTCGGCAAGGCTGGGCTGGAATCTCACACTGCGATTACTGAGTTTGACAGGTTAGTGCTTCTGCTGAGTTTTCACGAATTTTATGCTAATTTTAAAGAGGAAAGGATGGTGGTTCGAAATGCTAGACGGAGTTAAAGAACTCATGGCATTGATTTCAAGTCATTAAAGTTATGGATGATGTTTGAACTCTTTCTATTTCTTCTTGTTTTTTATGATTTGCATCTATTTGTTTCTTCATCTGAAATTGGCATGGTTGTCTGAGATCCTGTCACCTCCTACATTAACTGTTCTGTACTGTTTCAATTTATCACAGCAGACCTCATGCATGAGTGCCCCCTAAATCCCTACTGCAAAACCACATCATCACTATCTATTAATGGTGGGAAAAAAACAAAAAGTTGAAGTGGAAACAAGATTATGCAAGGATTTCTATTTATTCCTTAATCATAAAAAAATATTTCCTTTTATGTGGCTTGACTGCTCGGCACTCCAATTTTGGAGCCTGCAGTGAGTCCAGTTCTTTGTTAGGTAAAAGAAGGGTCAAAAGGCCATTATTTGGTGTAGTTCTGAAGTCAGTCACTTTGTTCATATAATGCCAATTGGTGTTTTTACTTTTTAATTATTATTATTCATTTTCTCTCTCATTAATTGTGAATCAGGACTGAGAAAGACATCACTCCCATGGGTGGCTTTCCTCACTATGGTGTGGTGAAGGATGATTACTTGTTGATCAAAGGATGCTGTGTTGGGCCAAAGAAGAGGGTTGTCACCCTTCGCCAGTCTCTGCTAACACAAACATCTCGTGTGGCCCTCGAGGAAATCAAACTCAAGTTCATTGACACCTCCTCAAAATTCGGACATGGTCGCTTCCAAACTACACAAGAGAAGCAGAAGATCTATGGGCGCCTCAAGGCATAATAATACACACCATTCAAATTTTGGCTTTTGTCGGATCAATTTAAGTGATTGTGTTTTATGCCTCTGAAATGTTCTTTGAGAACTTAGTCTGTGTGCTTTTTTCATTTTGTTACTGCTTTTTCCGGTGATTGACTTGCTGAGGGCTTGAACTGTTTTTTTGCAATTTTGTTAAATTGGAGATTTTGGACCACATATCTTATATTGTTCTTTAATTTTATATTTGCTGTTCTGTTAGGCAGTGACATGGTTTTCATCTGCATCATCTTAAAAAGGGATTTTATTGCGATCTCGCTTGCGATCATGCTATTTAGGTAAGAAGCAATTTACCCATTCCATGGTGTGGTTCGAATGGATATTTTCTTGTATGTTTATGTGTATACACATGATCATGCATGTTCATGTGCTGTGTTTGTGTATATATATACATATATGTTTAGATGTATATCACACTTGTGTGTGTTCTATGCAGTGTAGCAGTTTAGAATTGGGTTGCCTATTTTGACATGCACGGAAAATATAAGTATATGTGACATGTTATAATTGATCTTTATTCATCTGGATATGAATGGATCTACTTTTGACCGCAGGTATTAATGTATTATACTAGGCAAGAAAACTATATTTAGGCAAAAAATTGTAATATATATAACTGATATATAGGGAAAACGTCATGTGCAACTGACTAAAAACATTTTTTGTCAGAATTTTATATCAAAAATTTTTTCATCCTAATAAACACACTTATATTTTAAATGTAAGCTCTCTCTTTGTTTGGATGTAAAATATTTTTTTATTTTTTGGTGTTTGATTATTGTAAAATATTTACAAAGAAAAAAAATATTAAAATTTAACAAAAATAATTTATTTATTAATTTTAGACAAGTTATTAATTTATTAATGTATATAATTTTTTTTTAGAATTTTATATTTTAAAAATGTAATATGCAATGCATAACTAAATTTTTAGTAAAATAATGATCTCAAGCCCTTCCTTGTTCATTATTTAAAATAAAAAATATAATAGACTTATATTTGTCTAAAATATAAACATTAAAAAGTGTGTTTCTCACTTTGTCCAACTCAATAATATTTAAATTAATTTTATGTTGTGTTTAGTACACAATTTTAATATATCATCCTCAGAGAATAAGATATTACTAGAAGAAATATGACACTAAGTTTATAAAATTGAAATGTAAAAAAAAAAAAAAAAAATAAATACAAGATCGTAAATTAGTAATGAAAAGATGCGTATGCTCTTGATGAAAAATCTGCAAATGCTATTTTTGCTAACAATGATTAATTAAACTATATAACTACATGATTGTACAATTAATAAAAGTTTACAGAATTAGGACATGAACTGGTATATGTTTAAGCCGAAATTTCAAAATTAAAAATTGTAAACATTTTGTATATAACATTGGTTCAGTTTTAACTAAAAAAACATGGAAAATGATAGGATCACCGAATGATTTTTTCGAATAAACCCCGAATCTGACATGTTTTGTGTTTACCTCACCTATTTGAACAGTTTCCAAAAAAATATTATTTAACAAGTGATAAGTGTAGTCAATCACATTAAATTCCAAACTTATTCGGGGATTCCTTTTCGGTTCCCCTATCGTTACTCAAAAAACATTGGTTCAGTTTTAACTAAAAAAACGTTAGTTCGGTTTCAAATTACTGTCAGTTCGGTTCGGTTCAAGGTTTGGCGCCAAAGAACCGGAACCGTTAATCTTCTACACATAGGGTCCCAACCCATTGACCTAATACTTATTACTCTTCGCCTCTCTCGCTCTCAACGCGGCTCACCATTTTTTCCGGTGACATCCACCATCTTCTCCGGCCGATGATTGAACTTGTTGTCCGGTGAGTCTCTCTCTCTGTCTTCACTCTTCACACAAACACGCACACAAAAATTTTGAGAAAAAATGTGAGAAATTCAGTTTATTTTATTTTATTTTTTCCTTATCTGGATTTGTATGTATATGTGTTTTTTCTTGTTAGATTCTTCTGAATAATATTATTATTAAAGTCTCACGATAATTGCATTTTTTTTGTTAAACTTTTTAAAAGGCTCTCCACGAAATCTATAAACTACTTAGTTCTTTCAGCATATAGCATATAGTTATATTCCATTCAATACTCATCTATATATTTTTATATATCTAACATTTAATTACCTCTTGTTAAACACCAATTTTGATCCCCTTGGAGTAAAGATATAACCATATATACAAGATTAAGAATTTTTAATGATTTGATAATCTGAGTTTATAGTTTGTTCAGTGGGCAAGAGTTTCATTTCTTATTACTCTAATTTTATTATTTGATAATATCTAAAAATTCTAGTGCATGGTTGCTTAGCTTTTAATATTTCTATTAATAAATGAGAACTGATTTTCTAGTAAATCACCAAGTAAGAATGCTTAATTTTCTTTAATTTTAGATGTCAACTACTGGAGATAATTGCAGTGTCAGTAAGAATCCTGATACTGCCACCAATGTTTCCACCTCTCCATCTCGAAAGAAGGTATGCACTTCTAAAGAAAATGCCTTTCAATCTGATGTTTGGGATCACTTTACTAAATTTGAGGAGGAAGGGAAACCTGAGGGTGCCAAATGCAATTACTGTAATGCAATTTATGCGCGGGAGAGTATTAACGAGACTAATATGTTAAAAAAACATGTTACTAGGTGTCTCAAATATCCATACCACCTAGACAAAAAACAAAAGCTCCAATCGTTTCAAATGGTGGGAGAAGAAGAAAGCTCCAATAGTAACCATCTTTGTAAATTTGACCAGGAGTTGTGTAGGTATGCACTTGCTAAGATGATCATAATAGATAAATTGCCTTTTAAGTTTCTGGAGCATGAAGGATTCCGTAGTTTTTGTAGTGTGTTGCAACCTGAATTTAAGCTCGTGTCACGGACTAGGGATTGTTTGACAATGTATTTTAGAGAGAAGAAGAAGTTGAGGAACATATTGGAAGAAACAAATCAAAGAATTTCTCTCACTGTAGACTGTTGGACCTCGCTGCAGGACCTCTCTTACATGTGCCTAACGTCTCACTTTATTGATAATGACTGGAAATTGCATAAAAGGATTCTAAACTTTTGTGTGATTTCGAGTGACAAAGGTGAGGCAATTGGTCAGGCAGTTGAGGCATGTTTAATTGAATGGGGTCTTGATAAATTATGCACTCTCACAGTTGATAATGCAAGTTCCAATGATGATGCTATTGCTTACTTGAAAAGAAAATTTTGCGAAAAGAATGTTTTCACATGAGGTGTTCTGCTCACATATTGAATCTTATTGTGAATGATGAGTTAAATAACATTAAGGATTCAATAACTCGTATTCGTGAGGCTGTGAGGTATATTAAGAGTTCTCCACAACGAGAACAACATTTTAAGGCATGTATAGAGAAAGAGAGAATAGCAAGTAAAAGTGTTTTATGCCTTGATGTACAAACTAGGTGGAGCTCCACATTTTTAATGTTAGAAACGGCATTAAAAGTTCAAAAGGCATTTGAGAGGTTAGAGGAGGAAGATCCACATTACAAGTTGGAACTTGGTAATGAACCTCCATCGAAGAGTGATTGGGATGATGCTCGACTTTTGGCCAAATTCTTGCAAAAAATTTATGATACAGCTTTATGGTTGTCTGGATGTTTATATGTCACTTCAAATTCATATTTTCAAGAAGTAATTGGAATTGAAAGTCTTTTATCCAAGTGGGCAAAAAGTTCGGATACTTGTTTAAGTTCCATGGCCTTTAGAATGAAGAGCAAATTTGACAAGTATTGTTGGAGCATTGAAAAAATGGACATAATGTTGTTGGTTGCTCGTGTTGATTCCTCGTTTCAAAATGAAGTATGTGAAGTTTTGCTCTGGTAAACTTTATCCTCCTCACAAGGTAGATGAGCTAACACATAGGGTAAAAGAGGCTATGAGTCATGTTTTTGCTGAGTACTAATTGTATGACTCGCTTAATTCATCTTTGGCCACCTTGACTCAAAATTCAAATGGAATGGCGGTTGATCAACCACTTGGAGAAGCACGTGAGCAAGAACACTTTCTTGACTCTATGTTTGAAAAGTACTTGGAAGAAGAAAACGATATGGATTGCAAATCTGAGGTGGATAGATATTTGGAGGAATCCTGTGAGAAGTGTGTCCCAAGTTTTGAAATATTGAGTTGGTGGAAATTGAATTGCTCCAGGTATAGAGTGTTAGCTCAAGTTGCTAAAGATTTTTTGGCTATTCCTGTGTCTACAGTTTCCTCTGAATCCGCTTTTAGCACTAGAGGTCGTGTTCTTGATCAATTCCGTAGTTCTCTAACGCCCAAACTTGTGGAGTGCTTGATATGTGCACAAGATTGGTTATGGGCTTCACCACTTCCAATCGAAGTTGAAGAAACTATGCAAGAAATTGAAGAATACGAATCAGGTAATTACCAATTGTTAGCTCTTTACTTGTTAGCAACCCTATAACTATGCAATCTTGACCATATTTATTCTTTTGTAGTCATAACTGAGGCTTGAGGAATTTTGGATCTTAAAATTTCAAGGCTCCAATTTTTAAAGTAAGTAAATTTAGCAGATGTTGAGTCCATGTTTATTGGGTGCTGATATTGTGTTTTAGCTACAGTATGCTTTCTGTTATCACAGATTTCACAGTCGTGCTTTGAAATTGATGAATGACTTTATATTGAAATTCTGGAGAGAGTACTGGAAAGCATCAGCGTCTTCCAAAATGTGGTTGAGATGATTTTTTGTTTATCATTACAGATCAGACCCATTCTGGGTGTGCCTCAATTCTTGACTTGTGTGTGGGCCACCTTCTTGGAAATTCAATTGGTCCCATGGAAAAATCTTTGCCCCTATGTCTTAATTTTGTCCAGTAGTATCATGACTTCTGTTCAGCAGAATATATAAGGCAAACTTTTATTCCCTTAAGGCTCTGTTTGGTTGTGGAGTTTGAGTGATTTTGCTGTTGGAGCATTAAAATCGTCACAGATTTCCTTTTCAATTCCTCTTGTATTGTCTACTCACAAGCCAAATAGCACATTTATTTTTTAGTCGGATTGCCACTCTTAGATTGCATGGGACTGATCTCCCTATAATTTCTCGTCCCTTTTTGTTTCTTTAGCTCACTTCTTTCATATTGCAGTTGAATTTAGATTTAATCCAATTTCAAATATCTTCACCTTCCAAACTTACCATTAATGATGTCAAAAATCTGTGTTCTGGCGACTTTCTGGATTGAGCACAGCCCACTTCAGAAACAAAACGTTGTAGTTTCATTTTTACGGATGTTCAAATGTACGATATCTATATAGTTTAAGTTAATTTAGATTGCCTTGAAATGACAGAGACTTGCGAAACTTTAAAGTATCTTAATTTCTCGACGTGCTCTTGAAAGTTTGAAACAATCTGCATATATAGATGATTAGGTATTTTGTGATACTTTCCGAGGTTTAGTCAACAATTTTTTAAGTGATTAGGCATTGGGCCATCTTTTACCATTACAATTCGTTCAGTTGAGTATATATAATATGAAAAATTAAAAGAGAGAAAATTGAGTTGTTCTGGTCAGATACTTATTGTTTGATGAGAATCATTTTCACTTATGTTAACTTGGAAGTGGAATTTTTGGTGGTGCAATATTTTAGTTGTTAGCATCCAATCTCGCCTTGTAAAATTATATGTATCCATGGGTAACACAATGCCTTAATCACTACTTTAAAAATAAGTAGTTCTGCATGATGGACTAAACATGTGAAGCAGACATCATAATAATTGAAAGTTTCTAGCAGTTTTGTATAAAAAAAGTAGGGACTGTTTTATCCTTATCTCGCATGATAACACTTTCAGGTTCCTGTTGTGATGTGTGGTGAGATTGGTTGCTTTCCCGGGCTTTACTGTTCAAGGTAATAGAATATAATGGAGTTCTCTTGAATCAATTTTTTTTGGCTATTATGTATTGCTGCATTGCTGAAATTTTTTTTGAGCATCTATGCGGGCTTTACTAGTTTGTGTAATTATTTAATTTACTATGTCGTTTCCTTGACTGTTTTAGGTAGTAGAAGTGGTAGTGTTATTTATTGTCAAGAAAGTTTAGTTATTTTATGTAATGAATTAGTTTCATGGTTTGACATTATTCTTGTGGAAGTGGTAGTAACAATGCATGGTGGGTTATTTTATTAAAGTTCTTGTTTGTATGCTGGCCCATTTTTTATTGGGCTTTTTCCAAGTCCAAACTGCCAAACCTATCCGATCCACCCGAATCATGTGCACCTCTAGGTATTTCCCATACTTCTGTTCAAATTCAAGGATTATAGGTTTACACACTCTTCAGGAATTGGGTTACTTAGATTATTTGCTGCCAAGTTAAGACGTACCAAGTCTGATAGCTCGCCAATTTTTGGAGGAATGTTGCTTGTAGGTCTTATGTTGCTTAATGTCACGGGCCTAGAGATTTGGCGCAGCGGCACGGCCCGTGCGGCACCAAGGCGTTGCTTCAGCTCGCGCAAGCGCCCTGGTCAGCCACCACGACCTGCCCTCCAAAGGATACATGCTGACTGGTTTCGGCCTGCCATGGCCTCGTCAGGGGAACGGCTCCAGCTCCCGACCAGTTTGTGCAGGGATGGCCAACTCCCTTCTTCATAGTCAAGTCCACGACCAGCGACAAGCACCTCGAACTGAACCGAGTCGACCTGCCTGAACTCTGAAGAGGTACCATCCTGTGCTCCTGCACGCCCCTTCCCTGGAACCATTCCCAGTCAAACTCTGCTCTTTGCCAACCAGCATGCGTGTCTTCCATCCTCCAAGCGTCTTAGGAATCACTTCGTGACATTCTCCCCCACCCAAATCCTGCGACGTCCTCGTCGCAGTGCGGCGCTTCACTACTGCGTCCACTCCCTTCCAAAGTCTGCCTCCATGCGGTATGCTCGCCTTCCCACCATCGCTTCCTTGTGCAGCTCCCTGCACTGCACTCGCCCAATGATAGGCCTCGGACCAAGGGGACGTCCACTCCTCAAGGACGTGACTCTTCTCCGTCATGCCGCCTCCGCGACATCCCGAGCAAGCAATGGCCTTCTGCCGACTTGATGCTCGCCCTTCACAACGGTTTGCACGCCTCTTGAACTTGCAAGAACTTTGGTGCGCGCGGCCCTCCGATGCGCGCGGCCCTCCGGCTTAAAGGACGCATCTTCATGGGGAGATGGAGGCTCTCCTCCAACAGCATTGATTGCCCACCGACGCTCTAGTGCACCGTCTTCATTCTCAAGACCCCCGGATCGACAAGGGGGCACACCTTTGTGCTTTTCCCCAAGTCCGGCTCTGATACCATTTGTCACGGGCCTAGAGATTTGGCGCAGCGGCACGGCCCGTGCGGCACCAAGGCGTTGTTTCAGCTCGCGCAAGCGCCCTAGTCAGCCACCACGACCTGCCCTCCCAAGGATACATGCTGACTGGTTTCGGCCTGCCATGGCCTCGTCAGGGGAACGGCTCCAGCTCCCGACCAGTTTGTGCAGGGATGGCCAACTCCCTTCTTTATAGTCAAGTCCACGACCAGCGACAAGCACCTCGAACTGAACCGAGTCGACCTGCCTGAACTCTGAAGAGGTACCATCCTGTGCTCCTGCACGCCCCTTCCCTGGAACCATTCCCAGTCAAACTCTGCTCTTTGCCAACCAGCATGCGTGTCTTCCATCCTCCAAGCGTCTTAGGAATCACTTCGTGACATTAAGGCAACCTTGATCAATGAGGTTAATTAACCTTCTTAAACTCTTTAGTTGAGTTGCATTTCCCAATTTTGGTTTTATCTCACCATTAATATTGTTGTTGGACACTCATATTATCACTCAAATCAATATAATCTAAGTTTGGATATGTGGCAAAATAAAATATCTTGAAATATTTTCAGAAAGTCAGTTTTGTTAAAGCCTAACTCTGTATAAGCTAGTTCATCATTTCAAACTCTCTGGGATTGGACCTGTGAGATTGTTGCTAGATGCAGTGAAATCCGCAAGTGATCCACTAAGTAAGCTCATTGTCACCTAATTGCAACTCTTTCAAATGGGCAATATTATTCAAGTCTGTAGGTATAAAGCCAGTGAATTTATTCATAAACAAGACTAGATACTCGAGGAATTTCAGCCTCTCTACTTCTCGGGGGATGGAGCCAGATAGTTGATTTTAGAAACAAATTCAAGTTGAAGAGCTTGGTCAAGTTACCAATAGTGGATGGAATGGATCTGGAGAGAGTGGGTCTGTTTGGTTCAGTTTTCTAATAGAGTATTAGAAGGGGTATAATGTTAGACTAAATAGGATAGTGAAACTCTCTCTGCCCAATATTCTACACTTTTTAACATTCCAAGTTTGTTATCCAAAGAACGACAACAAACATATTAAAATTTCAACAACACACTTAGTTAATCCCCATATTGTCTTCTTCCAATTATGAAAACAGGCAAGTATGTTACTGAATAAGAGGAGCTTAAATTGGGCTTATGATGTGCAATATAATGCAAAGATAAATGTGAACAACCATCTACTTCAAAAGCTTAATCTGCTAGAGAGGATACAACTTTTATATTTATATTCTTCAACATGCCTCCTCACGTGTAGCCTTCTTTTTGGCTTAACACGTGTTTTTCAATTTTTTTTAATAGGTTGACGGTGAGGTTTGAACTCGAGACCTTTGGCTCTGATACCATGTTAATAACCATCTACTCCAAAAGCTTAAGCTGTTAGAGAGGATGCAACTTTTATATTTTTATCATTTAACAATAAACATGACAATAAAAACTAAAAATATGCAAAAATGCTCATGACTGATGAAGATCCAATATCAAATAGTTGTCCTATTGTAATCATGTAGAATGGATTACGCAGAGTTGGCCTTTGTTTTGATAGCTCTGTGGAGACTTTTCCCATTGTTGGCTGCAATTGCGGACTGACATGCAAGCATGCTAAAGCTAGCTTGGCAATAAAGACCAATTCCTCAGCCACTTGTTTTGTTGGAGATGAAAGATGTTGATCCAACACATCCTTCAAGAATGTATCTCGGACAAGCAATGTCGGTGGTGGTGGTGGTGCTGATGATGATGAGGCTGATGATGATGGTGATGATAGAGAGGAGATGAACTCGCCTGGATGCTTTCCCATGATCACTTCCAGCACCAGCACTCCAAAGCTATAAACGTCGCATTTCTCATTCACTTCCATTGTGTAAGCAAGCTCTGCAAAGCAATGAATAAATGATAGAGAAATAAAGAGAAATCTGCCAATGCTATTTTTTTTCTTCTAACAATCATTATTTAATCTGCATAACTATTGAACACAAAAAAGTGTGGATGAAGTGAAGATTGAGGATCAAGAGGTACAAAAATTAAACTTTTTTATTATTTAGGCTCAATTATGTGTTTTGAAGGAGAAATTGAAGACAATGTTAGTCATAGAGTGTGACGGAAACACGAACTTTGAGATGGATATGCTGTAAGACCAGAAAGGATAAAATTAGAGATAAAATGACAGATCGGCTAAGATTGTTTGGACATGTGCACAAAAGGCCATTTAAGTATGTCAGTTAAGAATGGTGCATGGCATGATCCATATTGAGGGTAATGCTAGCGGAATGGGAAGACAAAAGTTAATGTACGTAAAATTAGGCAAAAAGGATATAATAACATGTGGTTTGGCTGAATGTATGGCGTTACCTAGAGCGGAATGAAAAAATGTGATTCATGTAGCTGACCCCAAGTAGTTGGCACAAAGGCTATCTTTGTTGTTGTTGTTTTAACTTTTGGTCACAAATTCATGATTGTGCATCCAACAAGTGATAGAAGTACCCCAAGATTACGACATTGGGAAACTATATGGTACATTTTTATGGGGTGAAGTTCAAAAAAACCCTTTGTAGTTTGAAAAGTATGCAAATAACACCCTTGTCGTATGAAAAGTGAGCAAACAAGGGCTTATTGTCTATTAAAAAACTGAGATAGGCAAAAGTATGAAAATGCCCCCTCAAGATTCTCTTTAATTTTGTGTAAGCCCTTTTAAGTAATTTCAATTTCTACTTATCTTAAATCAAATGAAATTTAATGTAAAAAATCAATAAATAATAAAAAAATATGATGTAAAATATATATATCTTTAAATCAAATAAATAATTGTTACTATTATCTTTATCTAAAAAATCAAATGAAATATAATGTAGTATATATGCAATTGGAGTATTATATAAGAAATGATGGAGAAATGAATGAGGGACAATTTGGGAATTCCAAAAAGGTAGTGTTGGTATTAAAGAGCCTTTTTTGGTCACATGACCTGCACATGTCACTTTTTGGGGTCAGAAGTCATTGTTTGGTCACTTTTTCATACTACATGGGTGGAATTTGAACATAAAAGATGTTATTTGCACAATTTTTAAACTACTTGGGTTTTTTTTTTCCACTTCACCCTATTTTTATGCAAAGACTAAATTTCAGATATAAAGATATGAAGATTATACACATCTAATGTATAACCTTAGTTCATTCAATCAGTTTTTAAAATGAATCGTTTCAACAAAAGATTAAAATATAAAAAATACCCAGAGCACCGTACCCAAAGGTCCCCATAAATGAAGTCCAATTAGAAGAATTAGGATTTAGAAGCCTAGCAGTGCCAAAGTTAGAGACGTGAGCCACATATTTAGAATCTAACAAAACATTCTTGCTTGATATGTCTTGATGACTATAGGAGGTGAACAATCATGATGCATATAACACAAAGCATCTGCCACATCTTTAACCACATACACTCTCTTAATCCATCTGTAATGTTTATGATTTTTGCCATTTTTCATTTTTTTTGAATTTTTCTGTTTTACGAGGGTATTTTAGTCTTTTCTCATTTTGCATGCCGGATACCGTGGGGTGTGCCGGGTGTGTCAGAGTGTTGATTGGGATATTTTCTTGGGTTCAGGGCTCGTGGAAATGCAATGGTCGCCATTTCGGTATTTTTTCGTTTTTCGGGCCGAGAGGTCCCACATGGGACCCGTCGTCGGAGTCGTTGAGTACAGGGATTTTATTTTGGGTCCATTGCATCTCATGCATTTTTTATTTAATGCATTTCTATATGGATACATGTTTAATATGTGGTTGTTAATTGGTTGGTGTTTATATATATCTATATGTTATAATTTTAATGTTATATTTAGTGGCCATTGAGACCCACCACTATCCTAGCTTTTAACTAATGACCAAGGGTCATTAGATGACCATTGTTTCAGCATTCTCACGCCATTCCTCTCTGCCAGTATAAGTTTCTGTTTATTTATTTATTTATTTTATTTTCTTCACCATTTCTAGCCTTATCTAGCCATTTTCTTTGAGAATTTGGTATTGCCGCTTAAGGCAAAGTTGGAGAGCTCGTCGAGGCCGTCGTTTTGACAGGAGCCAATCTCCGTTTGGCCACCAATTGGGAATTCGAATTGGGCTGTTTTGGGGCTGATTTGGGGTTTCATTGAGGCTTTGTTTGGGTTGTTCTTCTTGTGAGGTAGGGGTCTCCCTAATGTGTTAAGTTTTGTCTTTGTATTTGAGCAATTTCTATTTACTTTTGTTATATTTCTAAAATTTTAAATATATGAGATTGTGGATTATGAATGTTTTATGTGTTAAAGCATGATATTGTGTACATAATTATATGTTGTGCATGCTTGTGGATGATTCTTGTTCATATATTAGACTTGAGATAATTATGTCCTTGTTTTAAACTTCCAAAGTATGCCATAATCTTAGTTGATAATATAAATGCTATAATGATGTTGTTCTTGATACAATAATGATGAAATTGAAATTATAAGGATGTAAATCATTACATAGCATATCATGGCATAAAGAAGGGGTTCGGAGAAGAGGTGAAAGGGAAAAATTTAATTCTTTTATAGAGTAAAGTTTTTTTTTTTAAAAAAAAAGATGGAAAGGCTTTTTATTTTTTTTATTTTTTAAATGAACCGGATTTCGCGAGCCGGGGCTAACTTGACCTAGGGGAGCGCGGCCAGTGTAGGGCATGAAAAAGTTAATACTAGGCCCTTTAACGGTTGCCGGATTTGGAACCGGGGATAGTTATTAATCTCGCCTCGGTAAAGTCAGTTAACGGATTTTTTTTTTAAAAAGTGTGGGTTGGGTTGGTATAGATCAGATTTGGGATGGGTACATCATATTTCATATCATGCACATCAATTGTGGAATTGTGTTAAGTATTAGGATTGTTGCCTATTGAGTTGAAAATGTTGTATGGGCCCATTGTATGACCCCGATTCCTTTTCTATTCCTTTAAATGTTACGTGGCTCAAGGGAGTCTAAAACTAAAACCTTAGGCGACTTCTACTGAGCTTTATGTTCACCCCATTATTTTTTAACATTTTTCAGGGCACGGGAAAGAAGTGGCGGATGACGTTCCACCATAGGCCTAGTTTGGATTAGAAGATCATTTTGCTATTTTTGTATCTATGTCCCATCATTTTTGTAAAACCTTAGTTTTTTATATTCGGTATAGAGACTTATAAACTCTTGTTACTGTAATTTTGCTTCATGGACAGTAAGTTGATGTAATTGGAGTAAAATTCTAGTATGTGAGCATGGGACTATGTATAAGACAGGTATTTCTATGTTCTGGATGAATGGGATGATGATGATGAACTCTTTTGAGGATGGTGTTGATGTTGTAGATTTTAGTTTAAGGTTTATTATGTACATCTTGAGTTGGAGTATGTTAGTTCAGTTTTGAAGGCCCAAGTGAGGCCATTGCATTTCATATGCATTAAACAGGTTGTAGAAGGACTTTTTTTTGCAGAGGTCATGCCGATTTGTTGGGTCGTTAAACCATCCACACTCCTCCATGGCTTATTCTTTAGTACAGCTCGGGATCTTTTGCAAACTTCCCCCTTCAAAGAACTCGTAAACCAAAAATGAGTGTTGTGGGTGTGAACAAAAACCATAAAGCTTCACAATATTCGGATGCCATCTTTCTCTCAATGTTCAGATTTCACTTGTAAAACTATTTTGATCATTATTGTTATGAAAAAAAAGGATCTAATAGGATTTTATGAGAACAAAGAGAAAAATAATGACAAGAAATTAAAATGGCACACATAAACGAGATAAGGATTTACGTGGTTCGGCTATGCCTACATCCACAGGGAAAAGACAGAACAATATTTCACTATGGAAATAAAGAGATACAAGGCAAAGTGGCTCACACCCAAAACCAAATTACACCCAAACTTTCTCACCCACCAACTGATATTACAAACTCACTCAATTGATTTGGGATGCTTTAACACTATGGAGGGCAAGGCTATTTATAGCCAAAATGGGACACCAAAATGAGGCTACTTGGTGACCACTCAAAAGACTTGCTAGGCACACATTCTTGGAGGCCAAGAATAAAGCTTGATGAACACATATACTTGGAGGCCAAGAAGATGATGTCATGGGTGATGCAAGCCTCAAATTGAGCCACATGTTCAACAAATCTCCACCTTGACGAAAATTCAAATGAGCCACTGTATCTCTGCAAAACAAACTGTCTTCTCCCTAAAACAAATTAATTAAGAATTTTAGTTAAGTTTAAGTCATCCTCAAATTTAACCCTCGGGCTCTCATTCTTCAACCCATACATGTCTTGCGCAGCCACAAGCATACCTCTAGTATTTCTGTCAAACTCTAAATGCTTATCAAAGACACCCTCAGAAATTCCAAGTTTGACATCTTCTTCAGTAACCTTCTCCAACAGCCCACAAACCACCGGCTGGTAATGAAAAGTCATCTTCTCACCCTTGTGGAGAATAGGACGTCCTTGACTTTTCCTCGCATATCTGTTGTGACCAACTACTTGCCTCCCATACATCTTAATGGCACTCGAATGGACTATCTCATTGCCACCAAGATTATTGTAAGTCAATATCACACCTGTCCTCATGGGTCTGCCTCCCTGTAAAGACTGCTGCAATTTCAGTTGCCATCTGAAAACAGATTTCATTCTCCCACCATGTTGTGTAGTCCCCTCACAACCTTTTTGAGAACTAGGATCGTAACTCCTCTTTTGAACTCTTCTTTTGCCAAGACCTGAACGCAGATTTCTGCTAGCTGTAGAAGACCCTGTAGAAGCTCCACCTGTTACTGTATTCCCTTGGAGAAGATACAAAATTTTCACCTTAGTGCCCTGTAGCACTACAAATTTTTCACCTTGGTGCTCTGTTACAACCTTGTAACCTTTGGAGTCTAGCACACCCACTGAAATAAGATTCATCTTCAGATTCGGTACATGTCGCACATCTGACAATGTTCTCACCAACCCATTGTGCGTCTTGATCTTGATTGTTCCAATTCTCAAAATTTTGAAAGCTTTCCTATTTGCCGTCAAAATCGAACCACCTTTCACCTCTTTCTAGGAAGAGAAAGAATTCTTAATGGGACACATATGAACAGAGCAACCAGAATCAAGAATCCAACTGTCATTAAATGACATACCTGAACACGAGGTTGTCATGAGAACATATTCATCACTTTCCGAATCACTCGTTGTAGCAGTTGCCACATAAGCTGTTTCTTGAACCTTTTCTTTGCCATTCCCATTCTTTGCCTTTAGTTTGGGACAGTGCTTGATGATGTGCCCTATCTCGTGACAGTAGTAACATTCCATATTTTTATGAGATCTAGATTTGCCCCTACTAGCAGAACCCTTTGTCCCACCTTTGGCTCTTACAAATAGACCCTCGGCCAGCTCATCTCCAATATTCTTAGACACCTTTTTCCTCAACTCCTAAGAGTTCAATGAGGATTTAACATCCTCCATACTAATAGTGTCTTTTCCATAGAGTAGTGTGATAACAAAATGCTCATATGAAGGAGGCAAAGAACACAACAAAATAAGGGCTTGATCCTCGTCATCAATTTTAATATCAATATTTTTCAAATCCATAATAATAGAATTGAAATTGTCAATATGCTCCTTAAGAGACATACCTTCTTTCATACGAAGGGTGTAGATTCTCTGTTTCAGGTAAAGTCTGTTGGTGAGAGACTTCGTCATATACGGACTCTCTAATTTCAGCCACAACTTTGCTGCCGTGTCTTCATCAATAACTTCGCGCAACACCTCATCAGCTAGATTTAAAATAATCGCACTGCGCGCTTTTTCATCGACCTCATCCTTATTTTCATTGGACATAGTTGTTGGCAACTTGTCCTTCCTGAACAATACCTTCTTTAGACCTTGCTGAGTCAGCAAGGCCTGCATCTTAATGCGCCAAAGATTGAAGTTAATATTGCCATCAAATTTCTCAATCTTGTATCTGGTCGACATCTCAAAAAACTCCCCAAAATATTTCTCGGTGAATAGTACCGTATTTGTGAACAGTACCCGAATAGTATATGTGAACAGTACCGTGCGTGTGAACTGTATCTGTACACGATATACACGAACCCGAGCTCTGATACCAGTTTGTTATGAAAAAAAAGGATCGAATAGGATTTTATGAGAACAAAGAGAAAAATAATGACAAGAAATTAAAATGGCACACACAAATGAGACAAGGATTTACGTGGTTCGGCTATGCCTACATCCACGGGGAGAAGACAGAACAATATTTCACTATGGAAATAAAGAGATACAAGGCAAAATGGCTCACACCCAAAACCCAATTACACCCAAACTCTCTCACCCACTAACTGATATTACAAACTGACTCAATTGATTTGGGATGCTTCAACACTATGGAGGGCAAGGCTATTTATAGCCAAAATGGGACACCAAAATGAGGCTACTTGGTGAGCACTCAAAAGACTTGCTAGGCATACATTCTTGGATGCCAAGAATAAAGCTTGATGAACACATATACTTGGAGGCCAAGAAGATGATGTCATGGGTAATGCAAGCCTCAAATTGAGCCACATGTTCAACAATTAGCCTGTTTGCCATCATCTGTAGCATGAAGTTTCTTCAAAGCAACAACTTGACCACTCGACAACTGAGCTTTAAAAACACTTGCTGATCCTCCTACCCCAATGCAACAATCAGAGCTGAAGTCCTTTGTTGCTTCAATGATGTTCTCATACACCATTTTTCCATTATAGCTCCAAATTTCAAACAAATTCTCACTGTTTACTCTTCTGAGCTCATTTTCTATGCTACCTATTTTTGGGTAAAGAATATAGAAAATCCCAACAATCATAAATGAAAGAAGCAAAATGCCTAAAAGAGGAACTATAATCAAAATCACAAATTTGTTACCATTCTCCCCCTTATTAGCTTCATTGTTCGTTGTGGGGGTGCGTGCAAGCTTTCAAACCAGTGGCATTGCTGCACAAACCTTTATTATTTCTGAATGCATTAAATGGAGCATCTTGAAAGGCTTTATTTTTCGGAAGTGGACCCTTCAACTGATTGTATGACACATCAACAAAAGTCAAACTTGACATACTATCAAAAGTGAATGGGATGGAACCAGAGAGTTTATTGTTGGAGAGATTCATTGCTTCTAAGTTTCCCAATTGTCCAACCTGGTGTGGTATTTCCCCTTTTAATAAATTGTGGCTGACTTCAAGATATTCAAGAGAGTGTAAATTGCCTATGAGAAAAGGAATTTCTTCAACAAGATTAATTATTTATGCTCAAATTCAACTATAATAGTTTCACGCACTCTCCTAATTGTTCAGGAATTGAGCCTCATAGATTATTTGCTGCCAAGTTCAGACATGTCAAGTCTGATAGCTCACCAATTTCTAGAGGAATTTTTCCTGAAAGTCTATTGTTGCTTAAATCGAGGTCTATCAACGAGGTTAACCTTCCTAAAACTCTTTGGAATTTCCCCGATGAGATGGTTTGAAGAGATGTCAAGCACACGTAGGTGAGTTACATTTCCCAATTCAGGTGGTATCTCACCAGAAATATTATTGTTAGACACTCTTAGGCTTGTTAGATTGTGGCACTGGCCCCATTTACCAGAAAGCTCACCATACATTTTATTATCACTCAAATCGATATAATCCAAGTTTGGATATATGCCGAAATCTTTTGATAAATTTCCATAAAGTTGAATTTTTTCAAGCCTAACTCGGAATAACCAAGTGCAACTTTTCAAGCTCTCAGGGATTGGACCTGTGAGATTGTTTGTAGATGCAGTGAAATGTGTAAGTGATCCACCACGGCATATGTTATGTGGTAAATGACCAGCAAGCTTGTTTACGTCTAAATGCAACCTTCTCAAATGGGGAAGATTACTCAACTCAGTCAGTATAGAGCCAGTGAATTTATTGATGAACATGGTTAGATACGAGAGGGATTTCAGCCTTCCTACTTCTCGTGGGATAGAGCCAGATAATTAATTTTCGGAACAAGTAAAGTCAAAGAGCTTGGTCAAGTTCCCAATAGTGGATGGAATGGATCCAGAGAGTTTGTTTTTGTGAAGGTACAATCTGCTTAAGTTACCTAAATTCCCTATAGTGGTAGGAATTGAACCTACTATATTGTTTGTTGACAAGCTTAAATCTACAAGAGAGGTTAGCCTCCCAATTTCTTGAGAGATAGATCCAGAAAGTTTGTTGGCATGAAGGAATAGAAATCTCAAGTTGCTCAAGTTCCACATTGTAGCTGGGATTGGACCTGTGAGATTATTCGCCACGAGTGATATCTCATTGAGTGACCTCAGTTTCCCTATCTCGTGTGGAATTGCTCCAGAGAGAGAATTTACAGACAAGTTAAGCTTGGTAAGCTTGGAAAGGCTACTGATGTGCTTGGGGATTGTCTCATACAGCGAATTGTTATGAATAAATAAGTTGAGGAGATGAGGGAAGCATGAGAAGTTAAGATTGTGAAGTGTACCTCTTAAACCAACATTTTCAAGGCTTATTTGGGTGATACTTCCAACCTTGTTGGAACCAATCCCAACCCAATTACAGGGGATGCTATTTCGAGCCCAAGACGACAGAAAAGATTGGCTTTGTTGTCTAGACTGGCTTTCCACTTTAAAAGGGCCTCTCTTTCCTTTCCTTCTGCCATTTCTTTGGAGCTGCAGAAGAATCACAAGCAGTGAAATGGGAAAGAGAAAGCAACATAAGGAAGATGATGGAAACGAACAAAAGTTGAAATTCAGAAGGAAATTGGTGGTGGAATGGCTTATCTACTAGTAATTTCATTGTGGGTCGGTTTGCTACAATGAACTACAAGAGGGCAATGGTTGGATGATGAAGGGCTCTAGTACTGCATGGAGAAGTATCAATTTATAGAATACATTCATGATACACATTTATTTATATAGAAATGTATCAAAGAAAGATACTACTGTTGGGATTTATATGCCCTGGCATAGCAAATTCCTATCTGGATTATAATGATATATGTTCCTGACATATCTGAAATATTTATGATTTATATAATTGGTGAATTCAATGTATTATGTTTCGATTCACTATGAAATTGATAGTGTCCATGTAATTACAAGAAATATTTATATATATGTATGTGATGGCAATCAATGCATGATATATAAATAGTAATTATAAATTGTTCATAGTCGGTAATTATGGATGGACTCATAATTAATTAAGACTTGAACTGGATCCGCGTTAGGTTGAGATTTATTGCAAGAGCCGTCGTATGCAATTACTCCCTATCACCGTCATGGCATTTGACTCTTAAGTATGAGAAAAGTATAGACTCTTTTATTAATTAATAATTACTTTGATTTGTTCGGCGGATTCTTCGGGATCCTTAGACCGACACTTTGGGTAGTTATGTAATTAATAGTTAGTGGGTTATATTTTCAATATTTGCATCATTGCTACTTGTATTTATTTTGTATTGATTATGGTTGATCACAAAGTAAATTCGAAGGCCTTCGTATGTTTTTAGACAAAATGATTTATTATATATTTATTTATTTAAATTATTATTTTTGTCAAACAAATGTTTTATTGTAATCGAGTCAGAAATAATCAGAGGTACCAAAATAGATATATTAATTAAGTAGTCGGATTGATAACTTTATTTATCCAATAACTAATTATGCATAGAGGGGTCAAAGTGCAATATTGACTTAGAGGTTATTTATTATTTAATTGGAGTTCAATTAATTTCTTTTAGTGGAGTAGAAATTAATTTATGAATTAATTGAATTGGGTCCATGGACCGGGCCAATTATTAATTCATTGTAGCCAATAAAATAATAGGCCCAATGGATTTTCACTCATAGCCCAACTTGATATTGGAATCATATTAGATTTGAGACATATGAATTAGAGATGGAGAAGGATTTGTTGTTTCTTTTTCTTTATTTTTATGTTGCCTATAAATATACATGGTCTATGTATATTTTAGGGGGTGATTTTTAATGAGAAGGAAAAAGGAATTTATTTTCTCTCTCTAGAAAATTAGGGTTTATGTTCTCATCTAATGGAGGCTCCCACAAGCCTAGTTTTCCAAGGTCATTCATGGAGGCTTATGAGTGATTCCTAAAGGCAAAACAATTACCAAGAAGATGGAGATCCAAGGAGAATGCATCTTGTTAAGGGATCTACAATAAGTGAGAACATTCACTTTAGAGGAGAGATCTAAGGTTTACTCAAACCTTGATGTAAGTATTCAATCTTTTTATTGAATGATACATCATGTTTTATTTTTGCATAAAACTTGTCTCTATGTAATGAATCAAGATTTATGAATTTAAATTCTTCAAAAAGTTTTTAAAACTAGCACGTTTCCCAACAACTGCTACTTTGCCTATTTGTTGGACCGCTGGCGCGAACACAGTTCTCATTATTGTGAAGTGGGAGACTTCGCACTCGTTTTCATTATTGGCTCAAATTCAATGCATTAAATGTGGTGACAATGCACTGAATGAACATTAGCTGAAATTAAATGCATTAAATGTGGTGATAATGCAATGAATGAGAAGGATAAAGGTTGAATGTGATTGTGTGTAGTGAGTGTGTATATATGGGGTCTAAGTGTTGTGTGTGCAGGTGCACAATGAATGAAGAAAAGAATTAGAGAAGAAATGAGTTGTAGAAGATTACAGTGTTGTTACTGAATGTACTAATGCAATAAATATATATATATATATATATATATATATATATATATAAGAGAGTTTCACCGCTTTCACCCAAGGTCAAATGAGAGTTTCACCGCTTTCACCCAAGGTCAAATTTTCAGCGCAGCATTGTAATCTTTTTACAACTCATATATATATATATATATATATATATATATATATATATGTCCATTTAGTACATTCAGTAACAACACTGTAATCTTCTACAACTCATTTCTTCTCTAATTCTTTTCTTCATTCATTGTGCACCTGCACACACAACACTTTGACCCCATATATAAACACCTTGGGTGAAAGCGGTGAAACTCTCTTTTATATATATATATATATATATATATATATATATTTGTTGAGTGATTGAAGAAATGAGTGTGCAGAGAAGAATAGCTGAGTGGATTAAAAAAGAGAGAAGACACATAGTTGAAATCTTTACCTCTTGTCCCGCTTATTCTCAGAATTAGGGTGGATTGGGATTTCTTTGTTAATTAATACTTAAATAATTAAATACAATTCTAGACAAACTCGTGATAGATCTTATTTTAAATAAATTTTAATATATCGAAATATTTAAGTAATATAAATCATAAATATTTCTATAAACTTTATAGTTACAAAACTAAAAAAAGCATGAAAAAAAATACAATGAAAAGTTCTAAAACTTGACTAATAAAACATCTCCTTATGTATATTGTTAAAATTAGAAGTTACAAATAGCATACACAATCAAGAATAGAAAGAAAACGTAAAATCACGCACCACACCAAATACTAAGATTCAATGAAAGTAGTTGTATAGTGGGCAAGCCAGGAGGGCAAGTGCCCCCCTGGGCATACATTGGCTCCGCCCCTGTGTGCTTCCATGATGATAAGTCGAATGTAGCTGAAGAAGCATAGAACCCTGAAAACATGAGAGGAGCAGCACCTTTAAGCACATACCTACCTTTACCAGTAAGCAAGCATGACAGGTGAGCAAAATTCTTTCTGTAAATCTAGAAAAAAAAAATCACCATCAGAAACAATCATATATAATATAAGTTCAAATATATATCTACATACACACACACAAACACAAAGGGTTTTTCTCCTTCACTCACTGCTGCTACAATGATAGACTAAACAGACCACTGAAACTCTCTCTTAATTGAAGAATGACAACAAACACATTTAAATCTCAACAACACTGAATTTTGCCCTATATTGTGTTCATCAGCAGGTTACGATAATAGCTATGTATGTTATTGAATAAGAGGAACTTATATTGGTCTTACGATGTGCAATAAAATGCAATGTATCTTACAACAATCTTGGCATCATCCTCATCACACAAGATAAACAGGACAAAGGAATACTACACAGAAACGAAAAAATTGAAAATTTAAAGTGGAAAAAGTAACACAAGAACATAAAAATTAAAAGATGCAAATATGCTCAAGAAGCTAAAGATCCAATATCAAGCACTTGTCCTAGTGTAATCTTGTGGAATGGATTTTGCAGAGTTGGCCTTTGTTTCGATAGCTCCGTGGAGACTTCTCTCATTGTTGGCCGAGATTGGGGACTTGCATGCAAGCATGCAAAAGATAGCTTGGTGATAAAGACTAATTCCTTTGCCATTTGTGCCGCTGGAGATGAAAGACGTTGATCCAACACATCCTTCAAGAGTATATCTCGGACAACCAATGTCGGTGGCGATGATGATGATGATAGAGAGGAGATGAGCTCGCCTGGATGCTTTCCCATGATCACTTCTACTACCAACACTCCAAAGCTTAAAACATCACATTTCTCATTCACTTCCATTGTATAAGCAAGCTCTGCAAAGCAATGAATAAAGGACAAGAAAAGTAAAGAGAAATCTGACAATATAATTTTTTTTCTAACAATCATTGTTCGACATAACTATAGAACACAAAAAACGTGAGGATCAAGAGGTACAAAAAATTGGACATTTTCGCTATTTAGGCTAAATTATCTTTTATGAAAGAGAAATTGGAGATGATGTTAATCATATATCAAGGTAGGATGGGTTAAATGAAGAAGTGCATCTAATATATTGTGTAATTAGTGTATTCCATTAAGATTGAAAGAGGTGTTCTTTAGAACAATAATTGGACCAAAATCATTTAAAATAATGTAATAAGCAAAATTACCTGGAGCAGCATACCCAAAGGTCCCCGTGAATGAAGTCCAATTGGAAGAGTTAGGATTTAGAAGCCTAGCACTGCCAAAGTCAGAGATATGAGCCACATATTCAAAATCTAACAAAACATTCTTGCTTGATATGTCCCGATGAACTATCGGATGTGAACAATCATGATGCATGTAACACAAAGCATCTGCCACGTCTTTTACCACTTTCATTCTCTTAATCCATCCACACTCCTTCCCCCTTCCAAGAACTCATAAACCAAAAACGAGTGTCGTGGGTGCGAACAAAAACCATAAAGCCTCACAATATTCCGATGACGTATTTCTGTTAATGTTCGGATTTCACTTGTAAAACCATTTTGATCATGAGCCCGCCCACCATCATCTTTCGGGGCATGAAGTTTCTTCACAGCAACAACTTGACCACTCGGCAACTGATCCTCCTACCCCAATGCAATGATCAGAGCTGAAGTCCTCTGTTGCTTCAATGATGTTTTCATACACCAGTTTTCCATCATAGCTCCATATTGCAAATAAAATCTCATTGTTTTCTCTTCTTGGCCCATTTTCTACTCTCCCACTTTTGGGTAAAGAAGATTGATAATCCCAATAACCATGAATGAAAGAAGCAAAATTCCTAAAAGAGGAACTATAATCACAAGCTTATTAGCTTCATTGTTCATTGTGGGGGTGCAAACCTCCAAACCAGTGGCATTGCCGCACAAAGCTTTGTTATTACTGAATGAACTTAACGGAGCCTCTTGGAAGGCTTTATTTTTCGGAACAGGACCCTGCAACTGATTGTATGATACATTAACAAAAGTTAAACTTAACATACCCTCAAAAGTCAATGGAATGGATCCAGAAAGCTTATTGTGGGAGAGATTCAATGCTTCTAACTTATCCAATTGTCCAAGTTGGGCTGGTATTTTCCATTTTAGTAAATTGTGGCTGACATCAAGGTTTTCAAGAGAGTGTAAATTGCTTATGCCAAAAGGAATACCTTCAGCAAGAATATTTCTGCTCAAATTCAAATACAATAGTTTCACGCACTCTCCTAATAGTTCCGGAATTGAGCCCTTTAGATTATTTGCTGCCAAATTAAGACGTTCCAAGTCTGACAGCTTGCCGATTTCCAAAGGAATGTTTCCTGAAAGCTTGTTATTGTTTAAATCAAGGGTTATCAATAAGGTTAACCTTCCTAAACTCTTAGGGATTTTTCCGACGAGATGGTTTGAAGAGATGTCAAGTACACGTAACTGAGTTGCATTTCCTAATTCAGGTGGTATCTCACCAGAAATATTGTTGTTGGACACTTTTAGGCTTGTAAGATTATGGCACTGGCCCCATTGACCAGAAAGCTCACCGAATATTTTATTAGCACTCAAATCGATATAATCCAAGTTTGGATATATGCCGAAATCATTTGATATATTTCCAGAAAGTTGGTTCCTATCAACCTTAACTCTGTATAAACTAGTGCAACTCTTCAAGCTCTTAGGGATTGGACCTGTGAGCTTGTTGCCAACTGCAGTGAAATTTACAAGTGATCCACCACGGCATGTGTTATGTGGTAAATGACCAGTAAGCTTGTTCTCACTCAACTGCAAGTTTTTCAAATGGGTAAGATTATTCCACTCTATAGGTATAGATCCAGTGAATTTATTAAACGATAAGGATAGATACTCGAAGGATTTCATCCTTCCTATTTCTCGTGGGATAGAACCAGAAAACTGATTTTCGGATAACAGGAGAACGACAAGAGACCTCAACATTCCAATTTCTTAAGGGATGGGTCTTGAAAGTTTGTTGGAAAAAAGATACAGAGTGGTTAAGTTGACCAAGTTCTTTATCGAAATAGGTATTGAACCTGAGAAGTAGTTCCTGTACAAATCGAGATTGACAAGAGACGTCAACATTCCAATTTCTTGAGGGATGGGTCCTGAAAGTTTGTTGGAAAAAAGATGCAGAGTGGTTAAGTTGACCAAGTTCTTTATAGAAGCAGGTATTGAACCTGAGAAGTTGTTCTCGGACAAATCGAGATCGACAAGAGACCTCAACGTTCCAATTTCTTGAGGGATGGGTCCTGAAAGCTTGTTGATATAAAGACGCAGAACGGTTAAGTTGACCAAGTACTTTATAGAAACAGGTATTGGACCGAAAAAGTTGTTCCTGTACAAATTGAGATTAACAAGAGACGTCAACATTCCAATTTCTTGAGGGATGGGTCCTGAAAGTTTGTTGGAAAAAAGATGCAGAGTGGTTAAGTTGACCAAGTTCTTTATCAAAACAGGTATTGAACTTGAGAAGTTGTTCTCAGACAAATTGAGATCGACAAGAGACCTCAACATTCCAATTTCTTGAGGGATGGTGTAATACCTCTAAATTTAAAAAGGACATAATTGAAATTTTATTTTTTATTTTATTATTCTTAGGTGTTTTCATGACTTTTGTTACATGGCTTCCTATTTTGTTGTTTAAATGAATTAACTATTTAATTATAAGTGTGCGTGATGAAGTGGCATTTGAATGTTAAATTAAATGTATTGTTTTTATTTTATTTTATTTTTAATCGAACTTGGGCTTGGATATGATTAACGGACTATTTGGATAGGGTAAATGGGTACCGTTTTACCCATGGAAGTATATACATGTATATATATGGGTATATATGTATATAGAGTTAGTTTTAATTATTGGTATTTATTAATAATTAAACTTGAGGTATTAATCATAATTTAATATAGGTTATAACTTTAGGGTTACATATATTCTCACGTTTTTAACCGACTTACATTATAACTTTTATGGTTGTTTTTCTTTCTCGGATTAAAATTAGAATTAGGGTTTTAGTTTTTCTAAACCTATAAATATATCATTATGTTGACTTAGGGTTTTAAAAAAAAATATATGTAAACCTTTTTCACGTACCATAGAGATAGAGAGGAATAGAGCGTAAATTGTGAGATAATAACAGAACATCTTTGGTGAGGGTTTCAACTGTGGATAAAGGATTGGTTATACGAGAAGGGAAGGTTGAGCAGTATGAGGCTTGACGGCAGTCATGATCGCCGGAAAAAAAACCTAGGAAGACGGCGACAAGGTTTTGATTCCAAAACCGCAAAGGCAAGTTCTTTCCTTTCTCTCTCCCATTGCCTGTGTTCTGTGCATCTGTAGATAGTCTCTAGGGCTTTAATGGACTAATAAATTGAATCTTAGATACTTAGTATTTGTTTAATCAATTATCTGTATGTAGGCGTGAATTAATTTTGTTAGAGTTCATGCAAGTTTGTTTTGGTTACAGTGCTTGCTCTTTCTAAGCATGTTGGATCGGTAAAAGTTTTAAGTTTTAATTTGATGCAAATTGACTTAAGTAAGGATTTGGGATGGTTTTAGATATACTTAGGACTCCTAGGAACAATTTTAAAAACCAACAAAGGGAGTGGAAGTGGCCGGTGCTGAAGCAGATGGTCGAAAAAACATAGCTGGAGGAGAACAGAGGCTCAGAGGGATGAAGAGCCGGCTCTGGGGATTGAAGAGCCGGCTCCCATCATTCAAGAGCCGGCTCCAATAAGGCATGGAGCCGGCTCCATGCTTGCAAGAGCCTGCTCTTGCATTTTAGAGCAGGCTCTCTCCTATTTTGACGTATTTTAGTGTTTTCTGATTTTCTGGGCACCGTTTGGATGATTTTAATTCTTTCGAATTGTGTTGTGAGGGAATTTGGGTTTTTAATTTAAACCTCAAGTGTATTTAAACCTCTTATTGCATAGTTTATACATTTATGCTAAAGTGTTAAACAGTAGGAAAGTAGATAACTTTTCAGTACTGTTAATGGTTAGAGGAAAGTTAACTTGCGTAGTTTAATTCAGTGATTGAACGGATTATAAAACCAGTTATGGGGATGATTTTGGGTGTAAATAGGATTCTTAAACTCAATATTAAAGATGAACCGAAGGTTGGGAATAGCCGGAGACGAAGCTGAAAGGCGAAACGGAGCAAAACTGGACAGAGGAGGCTCTAAGCCTTTAAGAGCAGGCTCTAAGTTTTTATGGAGCAGGCTCTAAGTTTTTAGAACAGGCTCTAAGTTTTTATAGAGCAGGCTCCATGGTGTAAAGAGCCTACTCTATGATTTTCAAGAGAAGGCTCTTTGGTTAGGTTACGTTTGGTTGCAATCTAGAGCTGTCCGGGAACTGTTTGGGCTATGTTTGGAGTTCTAAATTGTTTTAGGGAGTGAACTAACAATTTTAAAAGTAATTTCAAGAGATCTTAAGCTCTCTAATTGCATAAGTTAGCCTATTATAGGAAGGGAATGATCAGTGTGAAAATTAGACATTTCACATACTGTTAACGGTTGGAAGGGAAGCAGTTGTTAAATTTTTAAATGGGCGACTTAAGTAATTATAACATGATTTTAATCTTGTTTTAAATGCACATTAGGGTCATTTAATTAATAAATTTGATCTGTGCACACTTGGGAATATAATTGTTGAATTATTAAACCCGTTCTGCAATTATGTAGATTAAGGATAGGAAATTACTTGCTTGTTCTAATATGGCAATTTAATGAGTTATAACATGTTTCTAATTTTTGTTTTAGATGCACAGTAGAGTCTTTTAGTTAACAAATTGGACCTGTGCATGCTTTGGATTTTTATATTGCTGAAACATTAATTTTCTTGCAATTACATGAGTGAAAGGTTTGCTTTAAATTGCTGAATTATTAGATACACTTTTCTGCAATTAATTGGTTGAGGGTTTTCAACTGGATGATGGTTTTGGACTTAAATTGCTAAACTAAAACATAGGTTTTGTAATTTACATGGGAGTTAACCTGGACTTAATTGAAGAATTAATTGCATATTTTCTGTCAATTATATGAATGGATTCTGGATTTTAAGTTGACGAACGATTAAGTTTTGTCTCATCAATTTCATGGATATTGTCATGGATATTTAGTTGATAAACTGTTCCAATTTTGTTTTATCAGCTACATGGATTTTTGTGAATTCTATTTGGTGTACTGATTGAGTTAATGCATCATTTACGGATCATATGCATGGTATGTACCGGTATGGGACGGTGACATACGGAGGGACGGATTAGATCAAAACGCTAATTCCAACCCATTCATACATACGGAATGGATTAACTAAAACAGTTAAATCCTACATGATTTCATGTCCTGTCAACTAAAATAGTTGAACGACATATTGGATGGTTATTTATATTTTCTGTTAATAGGAAGGATAGGGATTTAATTAAAATATTTAAATCCTAATTATATGTTGTGTTTTGGCGACGAATAGTTGACCGGCTCAACATTGTATTTGGATGGGTTGTATATACACTTAATTTATGTTAGTCTGTGCGGCTGAACAAGCTGAACGACTAGCTGGATTTCTTATGGTTGGATAGGATCGGACTTTATATATATAATTATGGTACCGCTCTCTGAGCTTGAGTCTCATAGTCGACGGTTAGGGAGCGTATATGCAGTGGGATGCATAGCTAGCTATGTTGGTTGAGGTATACCCTGTTAGGCTTAGGTAGTCATGCCCACTCAGGTGCGTTTTTGCATGTTGCCTTCTATTCAGGTTGAGACCCTCAGCATAGTCTAGTGAGAGTCCTGTAGTGTGGTTATATGTATATATCTATTTACGGATTATATAGATATGGTTGAGACATCTAGGATGTATCTGCGTATCGGGTTTCTGTTTGGATTGTACTTAGGATAGAACTTGTTCGTGGGCCTGACCCACTATTATTTTTCAGGTAACGGACGGTTCCAGGTCTTAGATCTTGTTCGTGCTGAGCAGAGACGACTTCTCATTCTTCCGATGACATAGGCGGTTCCTGTATGGTTTAGCATTGGATTCTTTTTCGGTGGTTCATTTCTTAGTGATGATTTTTATTAGGGGTCCACCAGATGGATTCCCGAGTTGTATTAGAAATGGAGAATTTGGATGTATCAGAATAATTCTTTATTAATTTAATTTTATTAAGAGGTTTCAGTATTTGGTTTATCATTCTAGTTTCTTTTCAGCAAATTTTTATTTATTCCTGTTTCCTTAATTGTATTCTGTGTTCGTTTATTATTAATTTGTTTGATATCCTCGGGTAGTCGGGCGTGGGTCTGGCCAACCCGCATCCGGAAATCCGGGGGTATCACAGATGGGTCCTGAAAGTTTGTTGGAAAAAAGATACAGAGTGGTTAAGTTGACCAAGTTCTTTATCGAAACAGGTATTGAACCTGAGAAGTTGTTCCTGTACAAATTGAGATTGACAAGAGACGTCAACATTCCAATTTCTTGAGGGATGGGTCCTGAAAGTTTGTTGGAAAAAAGATGCAGAATGGTTAAGTTGACCAAGTTCTTTATCGAAACAGGTATTGAACCTGAGAAGTTGTTCTCGGACAAATCGAGATCGACAAGAGACCTTATGTAACGACCCAAGCTAATGCCAAAATTTTTAAAAAAATTTCGGCATAACCTCCCCTAAAAATGGTCCTTCAACAACCTGTCCCAATACACAAAACACATAATATACTCCAGCATCCCATTCATCCATTCATTATACCTCAACATAGTTCCTCTCATGGTGGAATATCCACACACTAATTAATCTAAATTATCATAATTACAGTCCCAAAATACATGGTTAAGATTTAAAGTCTCCGTCTTACAACGTTACATGATACAATTACATGGAAATATATACCATAATTCCATTAGTTTCATTTACATCAAACTAAAGATAAGTTCGTTCTTAAGTTACAAGGCCATGAATACTAACTTAGTTACATTTCCACAACTATGAATATACATAGAATGGTCAAAATACAAAATAGCAAACAACCTTCTAACAACTTTCAAACTTGAGGTGGATTGTCGTCCACCAGTTCATTTCCAAGACCTGAAAAAAATTAATATAAATAGTAGGGTGAGCATAAAGCTCAGCAGGTGACACTTAAGACACACATCTTGTGTCCTTGTGAATCCAAACAAAGCATAGGCCAATGGGAAATGGGGATCATACAATGTCGAGAAATAATACAGCATAATGATTTAATCTCAAGTATATCCAATGCAATGCAATGAGATGCAATGCATGCTAGTGTCGCTCCCCATTTTCATAATCCAAAACATTGTTTCTAAACTGTTAATACAACCCGCCCTTTGGTAGCCTCGCCGCGACACGAGAAGAGGATTGGCTAGTGTCCCTGACCTTTGGTAACCCTGCGGCGTCATTATGGGGCCAGCTAGCTCAACCACGTTAGGGCGACTCCCTAGTCCCCTCTAGGCTATATTAACCTCTGGCCCGTTGGTAACCCCGCAGCAACCGGGTTTCACATAAAACCATTTCATCAAAAACACTTCCCTGAAATTCCCCATGTTTATTTCAAGAACAATTTCCCCCATTTCATGCAAATCCAATAGTATGTGTATGTATATATGTTCCATACATTCAATGTCATGTCATTTAAAATTCTACACCATAAAATTAAACATTCAACATGTTCAACATCTCCCAAGTAATTATTAACACATTAAGATACAACAAAATACATTTAAGCATGCTTTACATATAAAACAACTCACATTTATACACATGAATTTCTCTAGACAATATTTAAAATAATCATTGATACAATTAACTTCTAATTAAGCATGCTTGGCACAACAAAAGATTATAACTCATAATGAAACAAGAAGGTAGTGGATTAAGGTGTTCCTACCTCAAATTTGCACAAAACCCTTAAAATGGGTCTTGAATTTCGAACCCCAAGGAGGGCACCAAGTCTGGAATTGTTCGTATGGATGCGTAGAGCTCGTCGTGAGCTTCGTTTTGCCTCAAACGGTACCATAATCCAATAAGAGATGAGAGAGAAATTAAGCCTTGAAGCTTTGAAGAACAAAAAAAAGAAAAGAAAAGAAAGCTACTGGACAAGAGAGCGAGAGAGTGATACGCAGAGAGGAAGAGATAAGTTATTATATTGGCTTATAATTCATGTAGGCCCCACAGGTGAATAAAATTTTATTTAACTTTAACATATATATATATATATATATATATATATATATATATAAAGTCAAAAAGATTATTATATAAATAAATAGTTACAATATTGTTCTTGGCTCATGCGTCTTTGATCCTTGGACTTGAAGATAATGGGCCTTCATCTTTTTAATGGCGGGGCCAGCGCAACAAATTGATCAAGGAAAAGTCTTCAATTGCTTTTTAATTTGTCCTGAAAAGACTTGCCTCAAAATGTTGGACCAACTTTGGGTCTTTGGGGGACATTTCACATCAGCTAGCTAGCTTTCCTGTCTCATATAGAAATATCAATTTAATGACATATTTTTTTATTAGATTTAAATTCAATTAATTATTATTTAAACTCATAATATAACATTCATTAATTAACTAAACTTACACGAATATATATATAATATGATTATATATATTAAAATTGAAAATTCAAAGGAGAAAAATAACACAAGAACATAAAAAATTAAAAGATACAAAAATGCTCAGGAGGCTAAACATCCAAAATCAAGCAGTTGTCCTAGTGTAATCTTGTGGAATGGATTTTGCAGAGTTGGCCCTTGTTTCGATAGCTCTGTGGAGACTTCTCTCATTGTTGGCCGAGATTGGGGACTTGCATGCAAGCATGCAAAAGCTAGCTTGGTGATAAAGACTAATTCCTCTGCCATTGGAGGTGAAAGACATTGATCCAACACATCCTTCAAGAGTATATCTCGAACAACCAATGTCGGTGGCGATAAAGATGATGATGATAGAGAGGAGATGAGCTCGCCTGGATGCTTTCCCATGATCAATTCTACTACCAACACTCCAAAGCTAAAAACATCACATTTCTCATTCACTTCCATTGTATAAGCAAGTTCTGCAAAGCAATGAATAAAGGACAAGAATAGTAAAAGAAAAATCTGACAACATAATTTTTTTTTTCTAACAATAGTTGTTCAACATAACTATAGAACACAAAAATGTGAGGATCGAGAGGTACAAAAAATTGGATATTTTTGCTATTTAGGCTAAATTATCTTTTATGAACGAGAAATTGGAGATTGGTTAAATGAAGAAGTGCATCTAGTATATTATGTAATTAGTGTATTCCGTTAAGATTGAAGGTGTTTTATAGAACAACAATTGGACCAAAATCATTTAAAATAATACAATAAGCAAAAGTACCTGGAGCAGCATACCCAAAGTGTTGGGATTTATATACCCTGGCATAGCAAATTCCTATCTGGATTATAGTGACATATGTTCCTGACATATCTGAAATATTTATGATTTATATAATTGGTGAATTCAATGTATTGTGTTTCGATTCACTGTGAAATTGATAGTGTCCATGTAATTACAAGAAATATTTATATATATGTATGTGATGGCAATCAATGCATGATATATAAATAGTAATTATAAATTGTTCATAGTCGGTAATTATGGATGGACTCATAATTAATTAAGACTTGAACTGGATCCGCGTTAGGTTGAGATATATTGCGAGAGCCGTCGTATGCAATTACTCCCTATCACCGTCATGGCATTTGACTCTTAAGCATGAGAAAAATATAGACTCTTTTATTAATTAATAATTACTTTGATTTGTTCGGCGGATTCTTCGGGATCCTTAGACCGACACTTTGGGTAGTTATGTAATTAATAGTTAGAGGGTTATATTTTCAATATTTGCATCATTGCTATTTGTATTTATTTTGTATTGATTATGGTTGATCACAAAGTAAATTCGAAGGCCTTCGTGTGTTTTTAGACAAAATGATTTATTATATATTTATTTATTTAAACTATTATTTTTGTCAAACAAATATTTTATTGTGATCGAGCCAGAAATAATCAGAGGTACCAAAATAGATATATTAATTAAGTAGTCGGATTGATGGCTTTATTTATCCGATAACTAATTATGCTTAGAGGGGTCAAAGTGCAATATTGACTTAGAGGTTATTTATTATTTAATTGGAGTTCAATTAATTTCTTTTAGTGGAGTAGAAATTAATTTATGAATTAATTGAATTGGGTCCATGGACCGAGCCAATTATTAATTTATTGTAGCCAATAAAATAATAGGCCCAATGGATTCTCACTCATAGCCCAGCTTGATATTGGAATCATATTAGATTTGAGACATATGAATTAGAGATGGAGAAGGATTTGTTGTTTCTTTTTCTTTATTTTTATGTTGCCTATAAATATACATGGTCTATGTATATTTTAGGGGGTGATTTTTAATGAGAAGGAAAAAGGAATTTATTTTCTCTCTCTAGAAAATTAGGGTTTATGTTCTCATCTAATGGAGGCTCCCACAAGCCTAGTTTTCCAAGGTCATTCATGGAGGTTTATGAGTGATTCCTAAAGGCAAAACAATTACCAAGAAGATGGAGATCCAAGGAGAATGCATCTTGCTAAGGGATCTACAATAAGTGAGAACATTCACTTTAGAGGAGAGATTTAAGGTTTACTCAAACCTTGATGTAAGTATTCAATCTTTTTATTGAATGATACATCATGTTTTATTTTTGCATAAAACTTGTCTCTATGTAATGAATCAAGATCTATGAATTTAAATCCCTCAAAAAGTTTTTAAAACTAGCACGTTTCCCAACAGTGGTATCAGAGTATGGTTTGATTCATTACTAGAGATCATGTTTTTATCAAAATTCATCATTCATGGATCCAAAATTATATTCATATATATTTTTATTGATGTATGTTGATGTATGGTTTAATATGTTGATATATATTGATACATGATGATGTATGGATAATTGTGAATGAATGATGATGTATGGTTGGGCCATGGATGAAGCTTATAGGAATATTGAATGTAATTTTAACTTTGGATGAATGTAATTAAGGCTTTGATTTAGTCGTTTGAAAGTTCAATGATGTAATTTATTTTTCCCATTGTATTTCAAGTTGTAAATATTTTTTTAAAGCCATGTAATATTCATCGAAGGATGCTATGAAGCTTCAAGAAGGTCCAAAAGGGTTAAATTATGCTTCAGTAATTTTCTAAAATTTTTCCAAATTTTTTGGAATTTTTCTGGAATTTTTTGAGGCTTAATTTAATTTTCTGGGAATTTTTTTTTGATTTTCTGGAATTTTCGGCGATTTTCGGGCGACCGGAGCAATGCCGGCGGCGAGGGATAGCGTCGGAAGATGGACGTATAATCCAATGTAGCAGCACCCATGGTGCACTGAAGAGGACAACCAATGGAAAAGCGCGTGAAGTACACACGCTGACAAGGTCAGCATTCTGGCGCGTGAGATACACGCGCCAGACAAAGTCAACCATCCGGCGCGTGAGGAACACGCGCCGGACAAAGGAACCTTCCCCACGCGCGTGCCGGCGCGTGGCAGCGCGTGGCATGCACTGAATCATCTTTCCAGCGCGTGTAAGCGCGTGGGAGAGCGTGGCACGCGCTAGGACTCTCTAGAGGCGCGTGGGAGCGCGTGAATGACCTTCCAGGTGCGTTTCAAGCCTCATTTTGCTTCTCCTAGCGCGTATCAACCTCCTGCGGGTGTTTTCATGCTGATGGAAGACCATCATGCAGTTATTAGAGCAATTAAATGTTAAAAGCTGATTCCATCGGCCATTTTATTTGCTTTATCTGTCATTTATTTATTTATGCGATGTATGAAATGCATGGAATATATAATTGTTAATTAATTATTATTCATGCATTGGATCCATGATATTTATTTAAATGGCTTGATTTATATTAATTAAGTTATGAAAATTAATTGGATCTGATTACTAATTAATTTGAGGGCACTTATTGGGAAACGCAAAATTATTTTTTGTAAATTATTTTTAAAGTGTGCTTCAAATTAAATATTAGTGAATCGTTTAAAGTCCAAATATTTTCTAAATTTAATTGGATTAAAATCAAGACGTTTTGCATGCATTATATCATGTAAATGAATAAAATGAAAACCCTAATTATGGATGATTAAAAATTGAGTGGGAGCGGGGATTTTTATACATTGCCCCATGGCCTTCGTTATTAACACCATTGTAATTAGGTCTTCAAAAATAAGGCCCCACGCATGATTTGAAGAGTCTTAATATTATAAGAATGGTTATCTCATAAAAATAATAATATTAAATGTTCATTGTAATTAGATCTTTAAAAATAAGGCCCTACGCATGATTTAAAGAGTCTAGATTATAATGACAAGATATTTAATGTTTTATTTTTCATTAGAGTATTAATAACGTTATATACTCAATCTAAAATCAATAGTGTTAGCTCCCCAACGGAGTGGTCTATACTAGGTGATTTTAGAAAGGCTAAACATAATCGGAAATCATTTCATATAGATAGACAAGGCATTGTCTTAAGAGATATGGAAATGATGGGATTTGCCTGCCAATAGCAATAATGAACTTCGCCAACCGAATAAATTATTGGCGTATTGGTTATTCGATTTTTCATGGAGTGGTTAAGGGACCCACATATTATTATTTTAATGGAAGTGCTCGCCTAATAGCAAATGAATCTCAATAATAGTAATAATGAACTCCTCCAACAGGATAAGTTATTGACATATTGATTGGTTGATTTATTATGCTACAGAGTTGAGGGACCCGCATTAATTAAAAGGGATTGTTCACCAGTAATGATAATGATCTCTTGTTCGATTGAGATTTATTGTATTATGTGGTTAACAAGCTCATTTTAATTTTAAATATGCATGACATTATTAATAATTCACCTTGCATATTGTATGAATGCATTTATATTCAGATTAATTATGTCTAATCCAGTTTATCTGCTTGCTTACATTTTCAATGTAACTGGATCTCATTAATATTGACCGAGAAAGGAACTTAGATATTTTATTCACAACGTGGTGGTACAAATGTATTTACTACTCCTAAAACCTAATCCTTTTACTTTAAGATACCCAAGAGAACATTAATGCTTTGAATAAGTGAAATAAGGCAAATGAGATGAATTGGTGCAATATTCTAGAGTTTACCTCGAATACGCTCCAAAGCTAACGTTTACATTATTTTATTTTCTTCAAGCATCATGTTAAAATTTAATAAGATGTTTTGGTGAGATTAGATAGAGAGTATGCCAAAGTACTATGTCAGACTTGAATAGCATCAAGATAGCCTAAGGAACTCCAGTATGAAATCGAATTTTGAAAAATGATTGTTTATTATTTAAAAATTAGCTGGAGATCAATAAGGCTGACTTGGGTGGTAAGTTTCAAGTTGACATGATTATTGCTTGGTTACCAAACTCGTTCGACTCTGTTAGAGTGAACTAAATAAGGAATCAGTTTGAGTTCACACTCGCTGATATTCTTATAGAATTGGTAACAGATGAAGGGATAATTAAGAGTATGGGCGTTCCTATAAATCTAACCTAGTCTATACCATCTTCTTCTAGGCCCAAGTGGACGGGCAAAGCAAAGAAGAAGGATGATAATAGGACTAGACTAGCACAAAACATGGGTATTCAAAAAGGTTAAAGGGAATAAGGCAGTGTATGTTGAGGGCGAAGAAAACTGTTTCTTTTGTCGCTAACTAAAACACTAAAGGACGAACTGTTTAAGGAATGACGTGGCATAGGAAAATATATATTTAATCATTGAGCCATGTTATGTGGTTGCGTCTATTAATTCCTGATGGATAGATTCTGGAGCCACTAAACATATTTGCAATTTATTGTAAGGATTTCAGGAATCCAGAAGCCTTGATGATATGGATATATATTTATCTTTTGACCTGATGCCAAGGTTGTAGTTAAGTCAGTGGGAGTATTACATCTGAAATTAGAGAGTATGAGGATATTAGTATTAGAGAACTATCTTTATGCACAGAAGTGAAACGCAATCTCATTCTTATTTCACTTTTGGTTTATAAAAACTGTGTTGTTATTTTGTAAAACTGGTTTTATAAAATTGAATAGATATGCGATTGCTTCTTGTGCATTGAAAGATGGTTAATATACTATAATCACAAACTCTTAAGATTTGCAGGATGTGAAACTAATGTTGCATCTTCTAGATTGAATGTTAAGAGAAAAATTGTTATTCCTGACTCATTGTATTTTTAATGTCTATTTTTGGGTTGTTATCAATCAAAATAAGATTCAAAGATTGGTCAAAGAAGGTTAATTACCTAGTGAGGCAAGGGAGCCTAAACCAAACTTGTGAACCCTGTTTTGAAGGATAGACAACTCTTAGGGCTTAATCAGCCAGATGAAATAGACATAAAGGACAATTGGAGTCGGTACACACTGACACGTGTGGTCTTATGAACATCTAAGCAAGATTACTCACGTTTTGGATAAGTTTATCTGATGCAACACAAGTCTTAAACTCTTGGTATTTTCTGAGAAGGTTAAGACTGATGTGGAACACATATTAGGTAAACTTATCAAGACACTTCGATCTGATCGAGGATATGAGTATTTCTTGGGATAGTGCAAAGACTATATGGTCAATGAGGGTATTATTTACCAGTTTTCCGCAATTGACGCTAAATGTATTTAGGTGTCAAATAGGAATAACAGAATTCCACTTAACATGGTTAGATCTATGATCAGCTATGCTACATTATCTCTTTCATTTAAAAGTTTAGCGTTAATGACATTGATGCGCATTATGAACTGCATTCCATCTTAATCTGTCTCAAGGATACCGTTGAGCTGTGATTTTTACTAAATATTAGTTTGAATCATATGCACATATGGGGTAGTCTTGCACATGTGCGCTTGATATGGACAAGTAAGTTGGAAGCAGATCATAGGCATGCTAGATTTGATAGCTACTCTAAATGTCACTAGGATGGATTATTTTATGATCTCAAAGATAAAAGTTGATTGTTTTCACTCACTGTTTATCTATAGGAGAATCATATTATGAATCACATACCTAGTAGCATAATGTTAGAGAATTTGGTATGAGTACCAGATGTACCACATGTGAACACACTTATTATAGAGATTGAGAATAATATATGAATTCCCTATTGATGCGTTAGCATCATCTACTACACAGATTCTTGCATCGGTACATTGATGTAGTGGGAGGATTATCATCCAATTCGACAGAATCATGTTTTTAGGTGAGACCATTATGGACATCCCTGTTAAACATGAGTTGGACCCAGTAAGCTACACGGAAGCGTGAACCGATGTGGATACAGATCGTTTTGGTGAGTTACTATGAAATCAGAGTTGGAATCTATGTATTCTAATAAATTCTAGGATCTTGTAGAACTTTCTAGTAGGGTGATTCCTATGGAAGGCAAGTTAATCTACAAAAAGATACCAGAAGATTTCTTAGTGAATAAATCAGGAGTGTACAAGGGAATGTCATTATTTTTCTAATTCTATATATATTGATGACATCCTACTCATTTAGAATGATGTGGAAGTTTTGTCATCAATAAAGAGGTAGTTGTTCAATTACTTTTAAATGAAGGATTTTCAGGATGTAAGCTAGATTCCTATGATCAAGCTTTTGCAAGATCAGGTTAAAAGGAAAATAGGCTTATCTTAATAATCCTACATTGATAAAGTTTTGACCAGGTTTGGTATGCATAACTCAAAGAATGAGTTCTTGCTTTATTGATATGGATGGCTCTCTCTAGTAAGTAGTTTTTCAAGACTATCAAAGGAGATTGAGCAAATGAGACTGGAACAATATGTTTCGGCATATGAGAGTCTCATATATGCCATGGTCTATACCAAACAGGACATCCGCTACATAGTAGGGATAGTCAGTAGAGATCAGTCCAATACTGGACTTGACAACTGGTTTATTGTGAAAAATATCATTAGGTACCTAAGGAGAACAAATGATATCATATTCATTTATGGATGTGATGATATGGTCCTAGTCAGGTATGCTAGTTCTGATTTTCAATCAGAAGTAGATACTATGAGGTTCATGACTTAGTGTATGTTCACTTAATGGAAGGGAGATCAGTTGGTAGATTGTTAAGCAGATTTCAACTGCTGACTCAAACCTGTAGGTGGAATATATTGCAGCCTTAAAGGCGGCAAAGGAAGCCTATTAGTTTGATCTCACTGATTTAAAGGTTGTGGAGTATACTAGCCTGCCTATTGAGCTATGTTGTGACAATAGTGCAGAAGTAGTCCAAACCAATGACCCAAGGTTCCATAGAGGAACAAGATACACTGAGAGGAAGTATCATGTTTTACATGATATTGTCCGGCAAGAAAATGCACTTGTAGTTAGAACATTGCATTGGAACACAACTTTGTTGATCCATTATCAAAGGTGTCATTGATCAATAATTTTGATCATCATCTGGATAACATTGGAGTTAGGTGCAATTTGAATTGGCTATGAGGGCAAGTGGGAGCTGTTGGGATTTATATGCCCTGGCATAGCAAATTCCTATCTGGATTATAGTGACATATGTTCCTGACATATCTGAAATATTTATGATTTATATAATTGGTGAATTCAATGTATTGTGTTTCGATTCACTGTGAAATTGATAGTGTCCATGTAATTACAAGAAATATTTATATATATGTATGTGATGGCAATCAATGCATGATATATAAATAGTAATTATAAATTGTTCATAGTCGGTAATTATGGATGGACTCATAATTAATTAAGACTTGAACTGGATCCGCGTTAGGTTGAGATATATTGCGAGAGCCGTCGTATGCAATTACTCCCTATCACCGTCATGGCATTTGACTCTTAAGCATGAGAAAAAGTATAGACTCTTTTATTAATTAATAATTACTTTGATTTGTTCGGCGGATTCTTCGGGATCCTTAGACCGACACTTTGGGTAGTTATGTAATTAGTAGTTAGAGGGTTATATTTTCAATATTTGCATCATTACTACTTGTATTTATTTTGTATTGATTATGGTTGATCACAAAGTAAATTCGAAGGCCTTTGTGTGTTTTTAGACAAAATGATTTATTATATATTTATTTATTTAAACTATTATTTTTGTCAAACAAATGTTTTATTGTGATCGAGCCAGAAATAATCAGAGGTACCAAAATAGATATATTAATTAAGTAGTCGGATTGATGGCTTTATTTATCCGATAACTAATTATGCATAGAGGGGTCAAAGTGCAATATTGACTTAGAGGTTATTTATTATTTAATTGGAGTTCAATTAATTTCTTTTAGTGGAGTAGAAATTAATTTATGAATTAATTGAATTGGGTCCATGGACCGGGCCAATTATTAATTCATTGTAGCCAATAAAATAATAGGCCCAATGGATTCTCACTCATAGCCCAACTTGATATTGGAATCATATTAGATTTGAGACATATGAATTAGAGATGGAGAAGGATTTGTTATTTTCTTTTCTTTATTTTTATGTTGCCTATAAATATACATGGTTTATGTATATTTTAGGGGGTGATTTTTAATGAGAAGGAAAAAGGAATTTATTTTCTCTCTCTAGAAAATTAGGGTTTATGTTCTCATCTAATGGAGGCTCCCATAAGCCTAGTTTTCCAAGGTCATTCATGGAGGCTTATGAGTGATTCCTAAAGGCAAAACAATTACCAAGAAGATGGAGATCCAAGGAGAATGCATCTTGCTAAGGGATCTACAATAAGTGAGAACATTCACTTTAGAGGAGAGATCTAAGGTTTACTTAAACCTTGATGTAAGTATTCAATCTTTTTATTGAATGATACATCATGTTTTATTTTTGCATAAAACTTATCTCTATGTAATGAATCAAGATCTATGAATTTAAATACCTCAAAAAGTTTTTAAAACTAGCACGTGAAGATAAAAAATCCCAACAACCATAAGTGAAATAAGTAAAATGCCTAAAAGAGGGACTATAATCAAAATCACAAGTGTGTTGCTCTTCTCTTTATTAGCATCATTGTTCTTTGTGGGGGCGCAAGCCTTCAAACTAGTGGCATTGCCGCATAAAGCTTTGTTATTACGGAATGCATTAAATGATGCCTCCTGAAAGGCTTTATTTTTTGGAACAGGACCCTGCAACTGATTGTATGATACATCAACAGAAGTCAAACTTAACATACCTTCAAAAGTCAATGGAATGGATCCAGAAAGCTTATTGTGGGAGAGATTCAATGCTTCTAACTTCTCCAATTGTCCAAGTTGGGTTGGTATTTTCCATTTTAATAAATTGTGGCTGACATCAAGGTTTTCAAGAGAGTGTAAATTGCCTATGCCAAAAGGAATACCTTCAGCAAGAATATTTTTGCTCAAATTCAAATACAATAGTTTCACACACTCTCCTAACAGTCCCGGAATTGAGCCCTTTAGATATTTTGCTGCCAAATTAAGACGTTCCAAGTCTGACAGCTCACCAATTTCCAAAGGAATGTTTCCTGAAAGTTTGTTGTTGTTTAAATCAAGGTTTATCAATGAGGTTAACCTTCTTAAACTCTTTGGGATTTTTCCAATGAGATGGTTTGAAGAGATGTCAAGTACACGTAGCTGAGTTGCATTTCCCAATTCAGGTGGTATCTCACCAGAAATATTGTTGTTGGACACTCTTAAGCTTATAAGATTATGGCACTGGCCCCATTTACTAGAAAGCTCACCGAACATTTTATTATCACTCAAATCAATATAATTTAAGTTTTGATATATGCCGAAATCATTTGATATATTTCCAGAAAGTTGGTTTCTTTCAAGCCTAACTCTGAATAAGCTAGTGCAACTCTTCAAGCTGTTAGGGGTTGGACCTGTGAGATTGTTGCCAAATGCAGTGAAATTTACAAGTGTTCCACCACGGCATATGTTATGTGGTAAATGACCAGTAATCTCGTTCTCACTCAACTGCAAGTTTTACAAATGGGTAAGATTATTTAATTCTATAGGTATAGATCCAGTGAATTTATTATCAGATAAGGATAGAGACTCGAGGGATTTCATCCTTCCTATTTCTCGTGGGATAGAGCCAGATAACAGGTTTTCGTACAAACTAAAGCCCAAGACCTTGGTCAAGTTCCCAATAGTGGATGGAATGGATCCAGAGAGTTGATTTTCGTGAAGGGGCAACATGGTTAAGTTGCATAAATTCCCTATCGAAGAAGGTATTGGACCTGAGAAGTTGTTCTCGGACAAATCGAGATTGACAAGAGACCTCAACATTCCAATTTCTTGAGGGATGGGTCCCGATAGTTTATTTTTATAAAGGTATAAAGTGTTTAAGTTGACCAAGTTCTTCATCCAAGCATGTATTGAACCTGAGAAGAAGTTCTCGAACAACTCCAAATCGACAAAAGACCTCAACATTCTAATTTCTTGAGGGATGGGTCCTGAAAGTTTGTTGTCATAAAGGTATAGAACGGTCAAGTTGGTCAAGTTCCACATTGTAGCAGAGATTGGACCTATGAGATTGTTGGTCGCGAGTGACATCTCAGTGAGCGACATCAGTTTCCCTATCTCAGATGGAATTGCTCCAGAGAGAGAATTAAAAGACAAGTCAAGATAGGTGAGCTTGGAAAGGCTAGTGATGTGGTTGGGGATTGTCCCGTAGAGTGAATTGTTATAAAGATCGATGCTACGGAGATGAGGGAAGCATGAGAAGTTGAGATAGTGAAGTGTACCTCTTAAACCAACACTTTGAAGGCGTATGTGGGTGACACTTCCATTACCCTTTTTGCAATGAATCCCAACCCAATTGCAAGGGCTGCTACTGGTGTTTGGAGCCCAGGAGGAGAGAATTAGAGATTGGGTTTGCTTGTGAAGAGCCTCTCTTTCCTTTTCTCTAATTGGAGCTGCAGAATAAGAAGAAGAAGCTTCACAAGCAGTGAAATGGGAAAAAGAAAGCAACACCGCAAGGATGATGATGATGATGGGAAATAATAGACGTTTGAAATTAAAAAGAAATTGGTTGTGGAATTTCATTGTGGGTTTGATACTATAAGAGGGCAATTGGTTGGATGGATGACGAAGGGCTCCAAGTATGGAGAGGCTTTTATAGAATACAATTAGTATGTGAAATATACACACACAAATCCCACTTTGGGCTGCCCCACTGCTTGGGAATTCAACTTCTTGATAATGAAAACATGGTTTTCTATCATGAAATATTATTCTTTTGTCAAAAGTCGGTATCAAAATAGATCTTAATACTATTCTTTTGTCTTTCATGGGTCCATTCAAAAGATCTAATACACACACAAATCCACTTGGGTTTTCAAAAGCCAGTATCATGAAATTCCTTCTTGCATGGTAAAATATTCTCTCCAAAGTACAGGGTTGGTTGGTTTTTTTTTTTGTTTGGTCGGAAGGAATAAAAGGATAATTCTTATATTATTTTTATCAATATAGCCTCATTAGTCACATCTCATTGGGTTTGGGAAGGTTCAAAATGTAAATTAAAATAGATTGATTGAGAAGGTGGATGGATCATCACACCAGTGATGTTGAGAGGACAAAGTATAACACGAGATTTCTCTATCTCTAACAAACTCATGATAGATTTTATTTTAAATATATTTTAATACGAAATATTATAAATCACAAAATATTTCTATTACCTTTAGTTACAAAAGTAATAAAAAAAAATGAAAAACAATGAAAAGAACCAAAACTCGACTAACGAAATAACTATTTATGGATTTTATGAATCAATTAGATTGTCAAAAGTAAAAAAATTATAAAAATATAACAAATTCAGTCTCTCATAATTTTCAATCAACAAGTAGTCACTGAGCTCATTCCATATGCACGAAAAGACTCCAATGAGTTCTACATCAGTGTCCAACTTGCTTATGAGGTTTGAGTTCGTTTAAAATCTAAAATTAGGTTCTTTCGTGAAGTTTTAATGAATTTTAGTAGTGCTTTTGCATTATTTTAAAGTTCACACGATTTTCTAAATTCAGTTTGTTTTGAATTTTTGTGAGCGGTCTATATTTTGAATTTAGACTTATCATTTTTGGTAATTTTAGACATTATTTATTATTAGATATTTTATTTTATTTTACTTAAGTTAGATGCAGCAATAAATAGTTATAATGCTCAGACTTTCGCACAATCACTCTCATCCCCATGTTCAAAAGCACTAAAATTAATACTTTAATCATGTTCTTGACTCATGCGTCTTTGATCCTTGGACTCGAAGATAATGGCCTTCTTCTTTTTAATGGCGGGGCCAGTGCTACAAATTGATCAAGGAAAAGTCTTCAATTGCTCTTTTATTTGTAATACAAAGACTGCCTCAAAATGTTGGACCGACTTTGGGTCTTCGAACATATCACATCATCAATTTTTTTTTTTTATTAAGAGTGATGTTATTCACTTTGACTAGCTTAGTTTAAGAGTGGTTTGTACTCGTACATCAGACATATATATTTTAAACCTGAGTATTTTTGCACCTTGTAAGAATCGAATCTAGTTAGGGTGTCCGAGTTTATAGTTTGTCCCAAGAGAATGAATCCTTATTTACTGAGTCACCCGTGGAGGTTATCATTCTCTTGTTCTTGTGCATTAATCAGAATGATTTATATCATAAGGTATCTAAGATGGTAAAACAAAATTCTTGTAAACAGTCTCAAGTAATTGAAATAAGAGTTATCGGCTCCCTATGGAGCTCGAAACCTATTAAACTAATATTTCGGTGGTTAGAAAACATAACTTTTGATTACTCTCTCTCAAAATAGAATTCTTATAACTGATCTCAAGTAATTGAAATAAGAGTTATCGACTCCCTATATAGCTCGAACCTCATTTCCCTTTTGAGTAGAAGAGATCCATTGGACTAATACTTCAGTGGTTAGAAAACATAACTTTTGATAACCCTCTCTCAAAACAATTCTTGTAATCGATCTCAAGTAATTAAAATAAGAGTTATCGGCTCCCAATATAGGTCGAACCTCTCTTTTTCCTTTCGAGTAGAAGGGACCCGTTTGACTAATATTTCAATAGTTAGAAAACGTAACTTTTGATTATGCGTGTCATATAATTTTGATAAACAATACTCGTCTATGTTTTTTTTCTTCTCTTGGTTGTCAATTTCAACATTTCTTTGTCAAAGTGGGGTCAACTTTTTATTTTTATTAAATGATGGCGTGTAAGATTAATTACCATTTCAAGCTAATTACTTGAACACACCTTGGTGGTATCTTTCTATGACATACGTAATGTGTTCACATGAGCATAAATTATTGTTCTTGCTATAAATGTGTGTGCTAACCATCAAAATTAATTTTCCCCATGTTCAAAAGCACTAAAATCAATCCTTTAATCATGTATAATCTTCACAAAAATCCTTACCGACAGAAAAAAAATGCTCTCACCTCTCTCTACCTTTCTCTCTCTAACCAAACAGTCGTCTTCTTCCTTCTGCACTCCTCGCTCCCTTCCATGGGAGTGGGGAGCTGCTAGCTTCCTCCCACAGTTACACTAAACCTGGCTTGTTCGAATAAGTACGCTCCGTGGGTTTTGTTTACTCCATTATTTTTGGCCCAATGGAAAGGCGACATGTGACGAGTTCCAATGGAACTTACCATACTGAATTGCAACTCTAATAAGTTATTATTAGAAGCTATGTAATATTACGTAGTAATTGAAATCAAAAACAAGTGGGCAATACAATCCTACTATGTGGGGTTCTATTTTAAAAGGAAAGAGGTGGGACTTGCCACCTTTAAAGCAAGGGCACACATCTTCCTATATGGAATGAATTTTTCCACACATGGCGAGTTCTATGAAACTTACCATGAAATATTTCAATACTTTTAGGAATTGTTTGTTTGTTATAAAGATTTTAGGGGGCCAAAGATTGTATATTCCTAAGTAAAAAGAAGACTTACCAAAGGTGGCAAGACTAAAAGTTGACTAAGCAAGGTAATGGGGCCGGATTTTCTCCTAAATTATAGGAGGCTTCAACAGATAATTTGGCTAAGTCAACTACGTGGCTAATAAGAAGGAAGTTGGGTGATGGATATATATATATATATATATATATATATATATATATATATATATATATATATATTGAAATACAATCCACGATGAAGAGCTGCTGAAATTAAGGAGTCCATGGCGCCATGGATTCCAAACTCAGAAACGAAAGTCTAAAGGAGGGAAGTTACCAAAAATTCAAGGAAACGTGGGTTTACAGAAGAATAAGGGACGTGGGGAATATCTGTATTTATGGATATATATTTATGTATATATATTTATATATCAGATATAACTCATGAAAGGGAAATCACTGAAAGAAGAGACCACGACGCCATGAATGGAATATTTCCCACGATGAAGAAGTTACTGAAATTCAGGGACCACGACTCCATCAAGCAAGAAGGGAAAGTCTGATTAAGGAAGGTTACTAAAATATGGAGATCATGGTCAGTAGACATGGGGGATGATGTATTCATGGATATATATATTTACATATATATTACCCATGATGAAGAAATCACTGAAAGAAAGGGGCCACGGTGTCATGATACAAAGACTAGAATGGAAAGTCCAACCAGAAGAGGTTACCTAAAGCCAAGGGAACGTGGGTATATGAATAATTTTTATATACATGCATGATCTATATAGAAATTATACAGAAGGAACGTTCTACAAAAAGGGAAGACTATTAGAAATCGTGGGACACTTGGCCAAACAAGAATACGTCAGTTGAAAGTGGTGGAACTTCATCTGGTAACTACCACTAACTGAGGGAGTGTTTGAAGATAATGGATGATATAGCTAAATTAGGGGAATCATGGTCTAAAATAAAAGAGAAGACCATGCATGAGGGAGAAGACTAAGGAAGACATAGGACAGGTGGCACGATCCGGACCTTCCAGGTAGAAGTTCTCAATTGCTGCTGGAAACCGCTGCCTTTCCATCTAGGCAGTTCCAAAACGTGGGAGAAGGCTTACAAGCATGTATTCAACCACCAAACCCACTATCTATCAGTTATAAATCATGGGAGAATTTGGTTTTATGCTTGGCAACATTTAAAGAAAGTTGAAAGATCATGGGGCACATGACAGTCCGAAATTTGGCCACGTAGAAGTTGCTGAAGCTGCCACACCAAGCTGCTGCATGCAAAGAAGCTCTATAAATAGAGCACTCAAGGCTAGTTTGCAAGGTTTGCCTGCCCAGCCTAAACAACACATCAACACAAGCACCTTTGCTTTTATGTATCTCTCATTTCAACAATGAATTTACATTATGTCTAAACTTAGCACTTTGTTAGTACATGTATTTCCATTCTAGCAATGAATACATATTATTTTATGTTGAGTCCAGCACTTTGCTATTCTATATAGCTTTAATTTCATGCGATGAATTTTCAGTCATGTACTCTTTTTGCTACTTTTAGCCAAGCACTGCACTTCAGTTATCTTAATTTCCAGTCCTGCATTTCAATTATTCTAATTTCCAGTCATGCACCTTCAATACCGTCTTCATTTCCATTAGTCATAGAATAGTTTGAAGCCCTTGTTCAAAGGAAAAAAAGACCCTTCGAATGTGGTCATTCCAGATCGTCGTATAATCGCCTGATCCCTACAACTTTCCAACTGGATAATCGTTTGGATTTTTCTACTTTGGAACTACCGTAGTTCCTGGCACGCTCGCACACCACACTATTCTACTCACACTTCTACTATTCTAAGCAATCCAAAAAGCGGAACCAGCGTTTTTTCGCGAGCCGAACATATTGGCAAGCTCGGCGGGACATCTAGACAGATTGTTCAATGGCCGGTGGAAAAAGGCAAGGCAAATCTGTCCAAGACCCTGCCAAAATTGAAGAGTTGCAGGCCAGTGACCTTCCAACTGAGGTTCACAGTTTGCACTTGATGAAAGTGACATGGTGGAAAAGTTTGCCCAAACCATGGCAAATGGACTTATCATGGATAATATCCGCATGATGGCCATGCAACAAGATAGGTTTGCACAAGACCAAGCAAGAGTCGCCCAAGACTTAGCCAGAGTTGCGCAAGACCAGTCTAAGGCTAGCCAAGATCATCAAAAAGCTACTCTTGCTAACGAACGGAAGTTAGAAGAAATGGTAGACCGAATCCAAGGTTCGAGTTTATATTAGAATGGACCCTTGGAAGCTCAAACCAAGGTTTGGCCCCTCGGCCAAACCACTCTGAAGGGTCTCAACAGTCGGCCTTCCAAGCTAATAGGCCGGCTACATATGTTGAAGGTAGTTATTCTCAACAGCAAGTGGGGCCATTCCCTTCAATTCAGCAGGAGGTGCAATCCTTTCCAATGGCACAGACCTACATTCCATTTGCACTTGTAACTACTCCAGTGGCACAAATAACTGTTCCACAAACGGTGCCATACCAACCATCCAGCAAGTTCAGAATCCTCTACCTGTGGCATTTCCATAGCAGACATGGCATGATCAGCCTGGTCAACCATGGCTATACCACATCACTCAAGTACAATAGAATGTTCTAACTGTGAGCATTCAGCCAGCCGCACCTGCACCTCCAAGGCCACATGTGGCAATGCGATGGCAGTTGGGGGGCAACCTTTTCCAAGGGAGCCCCTCCTAGACCAAGGGGGAATAAACCGTTGGAGGAATAACCTTTTTGATGCCAACCCACCACCAATAGCAGGTAGGGGGCATCAAGGAATTAACCAACCTTAAGAAAGGCCAGACAACAACTTTCCACAGCATATGGCACTTGATAGAGGCCAGTTTGTAGAATTTCTCCAACAGCAATTTGGCCTAACTCGAAGCCTACAGAAAGCCCTATCTGGAGTTCATCGACGAAGTTGAATATCCAAGAAATTTCATAATTTCATAATTCACGGCATTCAATGGAGAGGGTGAACAGTCAACATTGGAACATATCAACCGTTTCACTATCCAATGTGGAGGAGTAACAGCCAATCCATGGCTGAAGGTACGTTTGTTTCTAAATACATTGATCGGCTATGCTTTCAGGTGGTATTCCAACTTGTTAGCCAACTCCATCCAAAAGTTGGCAGCAATTTGAGGACTTGTTCCATACTTAGTTCTACAGTAACGAGCCTGAGGTATCCATGACAGATCTTTCCAGACTTCATCAGTTACCTGGAGAGTCGGTGATCAGTTTCCTTTCTAGCTTCAGAAGGGCTAAACACAAATGCAATTTCTCCTTGCCACCAGAAGAGTATGTTAAAATGGCTATCAATGGCTTGGAATTTGAGCTTCGTAAGAAGTTTGAAGGAGTACATTTCCATGATTTATTTAATTTGGCCAGCAGAGTGGCTAAGTACGAAGACTTCCTTCGCGAAGAGCAAGACCGTAAGTTTTCTTCCAAGGGTACTTACTATCGTGATCCTAACTATGAGGTGTTTAATATGGAAACAGAGGGAGATTTGGAAGTTAATATAACTGAGCTCAACATAAAGAAGGCCTATACTTGTGAGGCTTTGCCAAAACCAAAATCAGCCACGGCCAACTTGTAAGCCGCCTCTGGTTCCAAGTGGAAGGGGGCAGACCCTTCCAGAAGTTACTCATATGATATTTCTAAAGCTGAGAAAATTTTTGATTTGCTCATGGTTGACAAACAACTGATCTTTATAGCAGGCTACAAGATGCCAACGGCTTTTGAAATGACCGAGAAGGAGTATTTCAAATTCCACAATGTTTGGAGCCATTCCACTAACAATTGCGTGGTTTTTCGTAATATTGTGCAGAAAGCAATTGAAGATGGCAGGCTGAAGTTTCCAGAAAAATCAGAGGTGGTGGGTGTTGATGGAAATCCTTTCCGCAAGGTCGTTTCAACGAACGTTGCTTCTATGGTTCCAGAACATCCTAAAAAGAAGGTGGACTTGACAGGTCCAACAGCCAGTGGAAAACTAGAACTTCCTATGGTAGCAGCATCCATGGAGAAAATAGTGGCTGAGTTGGAAAAGCAACTCCGAGAGGCTCAGATTGCCTTAATTCAGCAAGGTTGTTGCCCCAAGTGTAAAATTCAAAATGAAGGTTACCAAAGAGATTTTTCAAAGGAGATGTTTTCCAATGACGACCGAGGTCAGAAAAGGAAGATATATGACCGGCTAACTTTCCAAAAGGTGAAAAACACAGTTATTGTAACTATTCCAGAGAAGGAAAGCCGAGTCTATACAGAAAAAAAGGGCAGCAGAAAGGAGACCAGAATTCTTTTCAAGGAGTTTGGAAAGGAGTAAGGTTCCTTATGAGGCAAGGCCTCATCCTAACAGAAGATATGAAAGCAGCAAATGGCGTGGCAGAACCTCTGAGGGTGACAGCTATTCCAGGCCAAAAATAGCCTTAGAAGTATGGGTTAAAAAGGGGAATGAGTATCTCCAGCCAAGAATGGTTAAGCCTCCCATCTCGCAAAGTAACAGGTGGGAAAGGCTTGATCATCCCAAGTTCCCTATTCATGATGATTCATATATGACCTGTACATAAAAGCGAAGGCAACAAAAGAAGAGGGCTAATAGAAGTAAATTATGGGAGAAAGACCATGGTTGGTCCAACTAGCCAAAGAAGACTACTAAGACATTAGATTTGTCGGAACTTCCAGTTAAAGGAAAGGAAAGAGATCTTGATGACTTGCAAGACCTGGATTCAGAAGTTAGAAATTCTTTAAAGATAGATGGCCCTCCTACAAAAGAGGAAACAGATTTGGAAATCTCTAACAGTTCCAACAGCAGCAAGAAAATTTGTTTTGGCAGCCTTCCGGGTGAGTTTACTTGCAATATGGTAGTGATTCTTCCTTTATTTTTTGAGCCACAACCAAACCAGCCAACTGCAATGGAATGAGATGTAGTAGACATAAGTCCTCCCTTGGAAAGCCCTGGACAGTCTAGCTCCATGCCATTTATAATTGAACCGAATAAGGGTATCCATATAGAAGAGGTTTTTGAAGGCGAAGCTGAGCATCTCCAGCAATTAAAGGGAGTTATGATTGAAGAAAATAGTCCCATAAAACCAAAGAAAATTGTATTGGAAAAGCCACCATATGGCATGACTCAGTAGCTCAAACCTTTATATATCAAGGTACTGGTGGAAGGGAGGCCCATGGCAAGAGTTCTGGTGGATAATAGTTCAATATTGAACGTTATTCCAGTCAATGTCATGCGTATGCTTGGAAAGTCACCTAAAGACATCATTCCAATTGATGTATCCATTAGTGAGTTCACGGGAGGAATAGTGAAGACGCAAGGAATTCTACTGTTGGAGTTGACAGTGGGAGATAGAACTTCCACCATAACCTTTTTTGTCATTGAGTCCACAGCGGCCTATAGTTTATTTTTAAGCCGCGAATGGATTCATCCAAACTTTTGCATTTCATCTTCACTCCATCAAATGTTAATATTTTGGGATGGAGATAAGGTAAAAGTAATGGAGGCTGATAACTGGCCATTTGTAGCAAGGGTCTACCATGCAGATGCCGAACTATATAGCGAAGAATTCGTTCTTATCAGATTTATTGAAAATGATAGGAAAGGCCGTCCAAGGAAGGTCACTATGAGACGACCTCTCACAGAAGAAGATGTAAGGGAGCTCTTCCAAGGAACATCAAGGCCAACAGTTCTAGCTAAGGCCGGTGTTCAGCACTACATTTCAGACAAAAGTTTTTATAGAAGGGAAGCCTAAAGAAGATAGAATACTTGGCCAGGCGGTTAATTGATGCCTTGCCAGGTTGAAAGCATATCTGGCTGAGCTACGGCTGGAAAGGACTGCAGATGGTAGTACTTCATTTTCAACCAATGTTTTGGAGATTATGGAAGATACTAAAGACAAGTTAGATGTTATCCAACTAACAGACTTGAAGGCAGCACCAGTGAAGCTTGATGATCTTAAGGTCAAAGTGCAAGATCCGCTTTTTGAAGTTAATCTTGGAACGGAGCAAGACCCTCAGCCTACCTACATGATGAGCGCTGAAAAGTGCGTATTTAAACCCCTTAAGCTTAGGCATTCTAGTACCTTTATTTATCTTACTTTACCGTTTTAAGATTGATTTCATATTATTTCCATTTTCAGGCGCTTATCCCGAAAATAAGCCAACTCAGCCAAATAAGAGCTTAATTGAAGCAATTCTGGGATTAAACAAAGAAAGGAGCAAAGTGGAGAAAGAAAGAAGCAAATGAAGCCAAAGGTGACAAGCAGCAAAGTTCGATCGATCCAAGTTCAAGGTTCGATCGATCGAACAATGATCGATCTCAGCACTTTAAGATAAATCCAAGCCTAGACCCAAAAGCATAAATTCCAAAAGTTCGATCGATCCAACACCATCCTTCGATTGATTGAACACTTTTGTCCTTATTCAAATAATTGATCCTATCCACAGCTGTACCACCCACTAACCACTTTTGTCTTTTTCCCATAAATATCTCTCCAAAATATCTCGGATTTGTCTTTTTCCAAAAAGCTCAGCTAGTTAGATCGATCTAGCCTAAGTTCGATAGATCTTAGCCAGTTCGATCGATCCAAGTCCAAGGTTCGATCGATCAAACTTCCTCCAGTGCGAAAAAGTTAAATTTTCATCTCATTGAAAGTTGTCCTTTATCCAATCATTAGGGAATATTGTGTGCATGACCCCAACTCACTTTAGGTGTCATTTTGACCTACCTATATAAGGATAAGGATTACTTTTTACAAAGGAGCCAATATTGTTTTCATATCATCTCTTGGAGAGGAAGCTTAGAGGAAGAGGAGACTAGAGACACCATAGGAGATTCTTCATCAACAAGGAACAGATTTTAACCATGGAATTAGCCCTTGAGGGTTGGAGCATCATCACCATGAGTGGCTAGACATCCTCTTGGGGCTAGAGTTAGCCCCAAACATGCTTTCTATATCTTAATCTTATGTATTATTGAGGGATTAGTGTTGTAATTAATGTTTTGACATTTTAATATATTTAAATCTTGTTTATTCAATGATTTATATGGTTTAATGCTTTCAATTGATCATTTCATTCTATCCATATGTCTGTGTATGCTAGAATAGATGTTCATGTGCTTGTCTCTAGATTTTGTGTTATTGATGCATGTCTATGTGTATTGATGCTATAGATTTTGGGATTGTCAAAACAAAGTGCTTAAATGAATGCTCTTGTGATTCTCTTGATGGTTCATACTTACTCTTTAATGGATTGTGCCTCTCCCCTAGTTTATTTTCATGCTAGTAATGTAGATGTAGTGTAGTTGTAGTATAGTGCTAAATGGGAGGACAATCGATGCTTGTTGTTTGATGATCCAAGCTTTTGAATGCAAGTAGCATATGTCTCTATCCTTGTGTTATATTTGGATTGTGAGCTTAATGAAATGATTAATGACTTATTTTGATCTATTGTGCCTTTCACATGTTGTTTAGACAATACATGCTTAACTAGTCATCATTGCTTATTGAATCAACCAAACACACACACACCAATATTGCAACACACCATTTGCCCTCATTAATCACTTGGTAATGATATAGAAATGCATTGCTTGGTGGTGATCTCTAAACCCCAAGATCTCTCTCTCTTACTTACTCTTAATTGCATTCTTTTGCTATCACTTAGTTTAATTTAGTTGTTCTTTAATCAACCAACCAATCATTTGTTTGATCACTAGACCTACTAGCCCTAATAACGATTCCACAACATTTCTCGATCCTCATAATCCCTTGGGACGATCCCTACTCGCCCTAGCTATATATATAGTGAAAGGTAGTAGTGGCTTCTATAAATGTAAAACTCTTGGTCCTCGCCTTAATGCACACTCTTAAGCTTGTGGTGTAGCGACACTCAAAGAGAACCAACAACACTACATTAGTAAGCTTTTGGAACCAACCTTTAGAGAAGAATTGATTTCCTTATTCGAAGAATACAAAGATTGCTTTGCATGGACATATGAGGAAATGCTAGGACTTTCTAGAGAGCTGGTAGAGTATAAGTTGCCAATCAAGGAAGGTTTCAAGCCTTTTAAGCAGCCTCCAAGAAGGATATCCCAGGAAGTTGTTCTATTGGTCAAAGAAGAAATAGAAAGGTTACACAAGGCTGGTTTTATAAGAACTGCCAGGTATGTTGACTGGATTTCCAACATAGTTCCAGTTAATAAGAAGAATGACAAGTTAAAGGTATGTGTGGATTTCCGGAATATAAATCTTGCAACTCCAAAAGGTAAATACCCCATGCCTGTTGCTGACCAGTTAGTAAATTCTACTGCCAAGAATGAAATTCTTTCATTTATGGATGGACATCCGGGTACAACTATATTTACATTGCAGAGGAAGATATTTCTAAGACAGCCTTCAGATGTCCAGGTTCTATTGAAACTTTTGAATAGGTTGTCATGCCATTTGGGTTGAAGAATGCCGGAGTGACATATCAAAGGGCCATGAATGCTATTTTCCATGACATGATCGGCCATTTTCTGGAAGTCTACATTAATGATGTAGTCATCAAGTCCTCGGCCAAAGCACAACATCTCCATAATTTAAAGATGGCTTTTAAAAGAATGAGGCAGCATAAATTGAAGATGAATCCCTTGAAGTGCACTTTTGGGTTTCAGCTGGAAACTTCCTGGGTTTCCTAGTCCACCAAAGGGGTATTGAGATAGACCAAAATAAAGCAAAGACAATTATTGAAGCAAAGTCGCCGGCTACTAAGAAAGAACTACAAAGATTTCTTGGCCAGGTTGGATATTTGAGGAGGTTCATTACCAACCATGCTGGAAAGACTCATTTTTTCTCCCCATTGCTAAAATTGAAAGGTGTTGAGGAATTTAAGTGGACGGAACAGCACCAGCAAGCCTTTGAAGGTTTGAAAAGTTACCTGGCCAACCCTCTAGTGATGATGCCTCCAATTAAGAAGCAGTCTTTAAGATTATACTTATCGACCGCTGATGAATCCATTAGAACTCTTCTAGCTCAGAACAATGAATGGAGAAAGGAGCAAGCCATCTATTATCTAAGTAGGGTGCTCACTCCAGTGGAATGTAGGTACACTTCCATTGAAAAGTTGTCTTTCCTTATATTATGCAGCTATGAAGTTGAGAACCTACATGTTGCCAGTAGCTGTGTATATCATTTCTCAAACAGATTTGATTAAGTATATGCTTTCGAGGCCTTTGATTACTGGGCAGATTGGAAAGTGGTCGTTGGCCTTGATGGAGTTTTCTTTCAAATATATTCCACAAAAGGCGGTCAAAGGAAGTGCAGTGGCAGAATTTCTAGCAGATCATCCTTTCACCAAGATTGATTCTGAAGTATGTGAGGAGGTGGATAATATCTACCTTGACTATACACCTTAGGTCAAGCAGCATTGATGGAGGAGGAGCTGGAATAGTTATCATTTTACTAAAAGGAAGAAAAACCACATTTTCTTTCTTCTTGGATTTTAAGTGTACAAACAACCAAGCTGAATATGAGGCACTAATCATTGGGTTGGAAATCCTGCTAGAGCTAAAGGTGGATAAGGTCCAGATTATTGGAGATTCTAACTTGATACTTAGCCAACTTTCTGAAGAATATAGATGTCTCAACTGGCATTTAAAGCCTTTCCATTCTTTGGCCTTAGAATTACTTTGTCAGTTTGACGATTTCTAACTCAAATATTGGCCAAGGCATTTAAACAGTGAGGTTGATGATTTAGCACAACTAGCCTCCCGTGTGAAAGTCCCACCGGGTGTAGAAGAAACTTTGATCACAATCAAAAGAAAGAATTTCCCTTCTATAGAATTATGGCATGAGATGACAGGTTATTTCCAAACGGATGGGCCAGAAAGAATTAAACCTGCCAAGAAGATATGGGAGATTTTCAATGTTGATATAGACAGTTTAGACTTAGAAGATTAGAGAACACCAATTATCCATTTCTTGCAGGAGCCTAGTACCAATGTGATAAGAGAATTCAGCTTTTGGCCCCTCATTATATTCTGATTGATGGAAATCTCTACAAAAAGAGTTAAGAAGATGGACTTTTGCTAAGATGCCTTGGCAGGAACGAATCCATGAGAGTAATGGCAGAATCACACCTTGGAATATGCGGAGCACACCAAGTTAGAATCAAAATGAGGTGGCTTCTTAGAAGGTACGGTTATTATTGGAAAGGCATATTAAAAGACTGCATAGAGTTTGCAAAAACCTGCATTGCATGTCAAGAACATGGCCCGCTCTAAAGAGTTCCGCTATAAACATGTAACCAATAGTGAAAATATAGCCATTCAGAGGGTGGGCTTTGGACTTCATTGGAAAGTTAAGGTCACCATCCGCAGATGGCCACACTTATATGGTAGTTGCAACAGATTATTTCACAAAGTGGGTGGAGGTCATTCCATTAAAGACTTGTGAGCAATCAATAGCACATTATACATAGATTTGGAATTCCAGAGACTCTCACCATAGATAGAAACCTTTCCTTTATTAGAAGTGAGGTTATTGACTATTGTGTTGAATGTGGCGTTCAAGTAATCAACTCCGCTCCATATTTTGCCAAAGCAAATGGACAGGCAGAAGCTTCCAACAAAGTGATTTTCAACATCCTTGAAAAGATGATTGAGAATCATCCAAGCGAGTGACATCACCTTCTTTCTGAGGCCTTTTGGGCTTACAGGAATTCAAAAAGATCAAGTACGGGTGTCACACCATATATGCTTACATATGGACATAATGTTGTTCTTCCAATGGAAATGACCATTAGGTCTACAAGGGTGGCTTTCCAAAATAAGCTAACTCCAGCAGATTACAACCATGCCATGTTGGTGGAATTGGAAGACCTTGATGAAGTTCGTCTTAATGCCTTGACCATATTATTGCTCAAAAGAAGAAAGTTATGCGGGCATACAACAAGAAGGTTAAGGCAAAGACGTTTGTTTAAGGAAACTTGGTATGGCAAGTCAAATTTCCACCTGGAGTTAAAACCTTGGAATATGAAAAATGGACACCTAACTGGGATGGTCCTTACTTGGTGGAAAAAGTCCTTGGAAGAGGGGCTTATAGATTGATGGACGTAGATGGAGGATCCCACAAGCATCCTGTGAATGGTGTGTACTTGAAAGAGTATCACCCTTCCATCTATGAAGATTAGAAAGACACAGTTGTTCAACCAGCCACATAATGTGGCTTGTACGTTCCTTTCCAAGTAAACCGGAAAGTTGGAAAGGAAGTGTAATGGCCATACTTTGGCCATTCCAAGAAGGAATAGCTAAATACTTAAAAAGTACATTGGCTAAAGTTATGAAGTAGACTTAGCTGAATTTCCAAGATTAGCTAATTTCCTAAGTATGGAGCATTTCATTGAGAAAGAGACTACACTACATAGTCCAGATTCTATTCATACTGGAAATTACTCATCTTGCTTCTATATACATGCATTTCCATGTTAGCAATTCCAAGTTAAGTTCAGCCATATTGAAAGTACCTGAGAAACTTTTTCTTATCCCTTTACTTTATACAAAACATCATCTTCTTCTTCTAGTACTTCCACTTCTTTTCTTTTAATTTTCATTTTCTTCTTCTTTATGATAGCAGAATCAAATCCTATGCCTTATCCTCAAGTTGTTCCGCAAGGCATGGAATTTGAGGGGTATATGTTTACTTCATTATTTTTGGCCCAATGGAAATGCGACATGTGGCGAGTTCCAATGGAACTTACCACGCTGGATCGTAACTGTAATAAGTTATTATTAGAAGCTATGTAATATTGCATAGTAATTGAAATAAAAAACCAGTGGGCAATACAATCCTACTATGTGGGGTTCTATTTTAAAAGGAAAGAGGTGAGTCCTATTAAGACTTGTCACCTTTAAAGCAAGGGCCCACATCTTCTTATATGGAATGAATTTTTCCACACATGGCGAGTTCTATGAAACTTACCATGAAATATTTTAATTCTTTTAGGAATTGTTTATTTGTTATAAAGATTTTAGGGGGCCAAAGATCGTATATTCCAAAGTAAAAGGAAGACTTATCAAAGGTGGCAAGACCAAAGTTGACTAAGCAAGGTAATGGGGCCGGATTTTCTCCTAAATTATAGGAGGCTTCAACAGATAATTTGGCTAAGTCAACTACGTGGCTAATAAGAAGGAAGTTGGGTGATGGATATATATATATATATATATATATATATATATATATATATATATATATATATAAAATACAATCCACGATGAAGAGCTGCTAAAATTAAGGAGTCCATGGCGCCATGGATTCCAAACTCAGAAAGGAAAGTCTAAATGAGGGAAGTTACCAAAAATTCAAGGAAACGTGGGCTTACTAAAGAATAAGGGACGTGGGGAATATCTGTATTTATGGATATATATTTATGTATATATATTTATATATCAGATATAACTCATGAAAGGGAAATCGCTGAAAGAAGAGACCACGACGCCATGAATGGAATATTTCCCATGATGAAGAAGTTACTGAAATTCAGGGACCACGACGCCATTAAGCAAGAAGGGAAAGTCTGATTAAGGAAGGTTACTAAAATATGGAGATCATGGTCAGTAGACGTGGAGGATGATGTATTCATGGATATATATATTTACATATATATTACCCATGATGAAGAAATCACTAAAAGAAAGGGGCCACGGCGTCATGATACAAAGACCAGAATGGAAAGTCTAACCAGAAGAGGTTACCTAAAGCCAAGGGAACGTGGGTATATGAATAATTTTTATATACATGCATGATATATATAGAAATTATACAGAAGGAAGGTTCTACAGAAGGGGAAGACTATTAGAAATCGTGGGACATTTGGCTAAACTAGAATACGTCGGTTGAAAGTGGTGGAACTTCATATGGTAACTACCACTAACTGAGGGAGTGTTTGAAGATAATGGATGACATGGCTAAATTAGGGGAATCATGGTCTGAAATAAAAGAGAAGACCACGCATGATGGAGAAGACTAAGGAAGACATGGGACAAGTGGCACGATCCGAAATTTTCAAGTGGTAGTTCTCAATTGCTGCTGGAAACCGCTGCCTTTCCATCTAGGTAGTTCCAGAACGTGGGAGAAGGCTTGCAAGCATGTATTCAACCACCAAGCCTATTATTTATCAGTTATAAATCATGGGAGATTATGGTTTTACACTTGACAATATTTAGAGAAGGATGAAAGATCATAGGACACATGGTAGTCCGAAATTAGGCCACGTGGAAGCTGCTGAAGCTGCCACACCAAGCTGCTGCATGCAAAGAAGTTCTATAAATAGAGCACTCAAGGCTAGTTTGCAAGGTCTGCCTGCCCAGCCCAAACAACACATCAACACAAGCATATTTGCTTTCATGTATCTCTCATTTCAACAATGAATTTACATTATGTCTAAACCTAGTACTTTGCTAGTACATGTATTTCCATTCGAGCAATGAATACATATTATTTTATGTTGAGTCCAGCACTTTGCTATTCTATATAACTTTCATTCCATGCGATGAATTTTCAGTCCTGTACTCCTTTTGTTACTTTTAGCCAAGCACTGCACTTCAATTATCTTAATTTTCAGTCCTGCATTTCAATTATTCTAATTTCCAGTCATGCACCTTAATTCAATACCGTTTTCATTTCCATTAGTTATAGAATAGTTTGAAGTCCTTGTTCAAAGGCAAAAAAAAACCCTTCGAAGGTGGTCATTCTAGACCTTCATACAATCGTCTGATCCCTACAACTTTCTAACTGGATAATAGTTCAGATTTTTCTACTTTGGAACTACTGTAGTTCCTGGCACGCCCGCACACCACACTATTCTACTCACACCCTTACCATTCCAAGCAACCCGGAAAGCGGAATTAGCGTTTTCTCACGAGCCGAACAGGTTTTTTTGCGCCGGTTTTGTTTTTGTTCGGCTAGATCTGCTCTTGTTTGTTTTGTTTTCGACTCACCTGGACAGATCTATTGTTTTCTCCGGCTAGATCTCTGATCTAGGCCGGTTTTGGGGTTTTTCTCCGCTTAGATTTGATCATTTTCTCCTTAATTAGATCTTGTGCGGGGTTTGTGTGTCGGAGCGCCTTGTTGTTGTAATTTTGGAGCGGTAACCGTGCTGATGGTCAGACCTTCAGGTCTCTCCAATTTGCTACTTTCTCCTATGGTGATTCCGTTTTGTTTCCTCTACAAATCTGGTGCCTGTTCTTCATATATTTGCTTTGCTTCAATATTTGTATGCCTCTTCTGGCTTGGCTTTATGCCTCTGTATTGCCATCTTGACTTTAAACCTTTGAGCCTTTGAATGACCCAAAAATAAAAAAAAATAAAAAAAAAATCTTTAATCATGTTCTTGACTCATGCGTCTCTGATCCTTGGACTTGAAGATAATGGCCTTCATCTTTTTTAATGGCGGGGCCAGTGCTACAAATTTACCAAGGAAAAATCTTCAATTGCTATTTAATTTGTCTTCAAAATGTTGGACCGACTTTGGGTCTTCGGGGACATATCACATCAGCTAGCTGTCTCATATAAAAATATGAATTATTGTCTCCAAAGGACAGTTAACTAATTTATTTAAAATAACAGTTTTTAGTTTTTTCAACACCCACACACTGAAAGAGTGAGAAATGCATGTTTTTATTGTATTTTCACTAACGCAAGGAAACAGAGAGTTGAAAATATTTTTTAAAGGGGTTTGCTATTAGTTGCTTTATACATTTCTTCTTAATTCAATGGAAATTCAGTGGCTCCTATGTTGGGTACAAAATACAAATATGACTATAAAATCAGACAAGTCTTCTTCAGTTCTTCAGAATTTTCGTAAAGACGTGGTTATTGTTTGGAGAATGTACTACCACAAGTTGACCGACTTTTAGTGATGGTGATGCTGCATGTGTAGACTAAGTTACACCACAAATGGACGGTCAGCAACATTTCTAAAATTCTAACCCCTCCATTACTCATCAAAATTAATTTTCACCGTATCCAAAAGAACTAAAATCAATACTTTAATCATGTTCTTGACTCATGCGTCTTTGATCCTTGGACTTGAAGATAAATGGCCTTCATCTTTTTTAATGGCGGGGCCAGTGCAACAAATTTACCAAGGAAAAATCTTCAATTGCTCTTTAATTTGTCCTCAAAATGTTGCTTTTAAATTTGTCTTCGGGGACATATCACATCAGCTAGCTTTCTCATATAAAACTATCGATTTAATGACATTTTTTACTTCAAGTGAGAAATATCAATTTCTCACCCATGCTTAGTAGGGTTTCAAAAGTCTTTAATTGGAAGACGTTTTTGTCATCTTGATACCCCACTCCTGAATAATTACATTTAATATATAGAAACATGCAATGTTTACCAATTCAATTTCAATTGTCAAGGGGGTTGGACAAATTCATAGTTTAGGGCTGAAAAGTCAGGTGGAGCTCCTTTCAGGATTTGAATCCTGAGTCAATGATTTTACACCACCTTTTTGGATTCATTAAGCGACTCCATAAGATTTTACCAAGACAATACGAAACAGAGTGAAAGCGCTTATATATAGTTATTTATAGTTAATTGCCATTTCACGTGTTTACTTTTGTTCCCACCGGTTACTTAGGGCACGTTTGATACACTTTTTGGTTTTGATTTTGTATTTTTACTTTAATTCAAAATAAAAATAAATATTTTGTTATATAATGTTTTAAGGCAAAGTGATGTGTGAGTAATGTGTGAGTTTCTTTCTCATGACAAATATATATATACATACATACATACATACATACATACATACATACAGTGGTGAGTAGGGAGTAATAATATACTTATTTTTAATCTTGACCTTAGAATTTAATCCTACGGTAATTAATCAGTCAGTGTTTTCTTTTTATATTTAAGGCAATTGCTTCTTTCTTTTATTACCATTATATATTATTAATAGGAAATAACAAAATTAGACATGTTTTTAATAGGGATAAAGTAAAACCAAATTGGTTAGGATTTTCTTTTATACGAATTCATTTCTATCCGAATTCTCAAAGCATACCAATTAAAAATAAATTAATTAATTATTTCCAATCCCTTCAACTATAGAAGGTTGAAACATAGAAGGCAACCATATCTGAAAAAAATAAATGAAATTTCCAATCCCATTAATTTTGAATTGTCACGGCGCATTCCACATGCGGATGTGGCAGCAGTGGTGGGGTAGGTGGTGGTGGCTGCGGCGGCGGTGGAGGTGGCGGTGCGGTGGTGGAGGTGACGGCAATGCTAGTGTAGGTGGTGGAGGTGGTCCATTCCCTTTCTCTTTCATATTTTTTATATTGGGTTACATGATTTGATGATTTTGTTTGTTTTTGAATTCATTTTTATGCACACACATACAAATAAACATATTTTGAGAGTACAACATTCCTTTGTAATTGGATTATTCAGTAAGTAATTGTTTCACAAACATAAATTAATTGCAAAGTTGAGAAGGGGACTATTGTTCGTTAATTAAAATAGAATATTAAATTTTTTTTTTTCGTCTTAAGAAAGTATTACTTATAGTAATTTCACAATTAATATTAATTAAAACAATGATAATTTTGGCCCTACAAATGAAAGAAAAAAAAAATTTATTTATTTATTTATTATTATTATTATTTTTTTCTAATTGGTATGTTTTGAGAATTCTCTGGCTGAATGGATAGGAACGAAGGTTCCTTCTATCGTTAATTTTTTTCAGATGTGGTTACCTCTATGTTTCAACCTTCCATCGTTGTTTGTTTTTTCAGATGTGGTTGCCTTTTATGTTTCAACCTTCGTTGAATGGATTGGGAATAATTATTATTTTTTTATTTTTAATGCTTTGAGAATTCAAATTAGAAGGAATTCGTATAAAAAAAAATCCTAACCAATTTGGTTTTAGTTTATTTCCATTAAAAACATGTTTAGTTTTGTTATTTCCTAGTAATAATATATAAGGGTAATAAAAGAAAGAAGCAATTGCCTTAAATATAAACAAGAAACATCTATTAATTAATTGACATAGGATTAGATTCTAAGGTGAGGATTAAAAATGAGTATACTACGCTCTCCTTACTAGGGAGCAATTGAACGCCACTATATATATATATATACAATAATGAAAAACATATTTGGTAATGTCTATTTATTGCAAAAAATAATTACAAGCAAAAATATAAAAACGTATATGATAAAAAAATGTTGAATCAATGACTAGTTTAAAAAGGGCATTTAAGAGTTTTTTAAATTTTTTTGAATATTGTTCATTGCTAAAGTACCATTGCTATATTGTGAAAACATGTAAAAATATCAAATTGGTGTTTCAACTTTTGACCACTATTCACAAAACGTTTCGGCACTATACAAAACTAAACATTTTTTTACCAAATACCTTTTTTTTAATTTTTTATTTTATTGTTCACTGTTATAGTACTCAAAAAAACTAAAAACACCATAAACAAAATATGTAATAAACGCGCCCTTAGCTCATACACATTTGTGGTTCCTCAATATTTACTACTTTCAGCATGAATGTATCATGTTTTATGAAAGATTGTTAAAAGATTAACCTTACCTACCATGTCAACAACCAACTTTATTAAAAATTCTAACCAAAAAAACATAAAATGTATATATATATATATATATATATATATATATATATATATATATATATATAGTTTGTCAAACAAATATTAATATTTACTTAATTTCAAATTAAAATGAACATGGCTTGCAAAAAAAATATAATTTGGATACCAGTTTGAATGTTCTTCTAAACTACACATCAGAAGAAAAAACTTATGCTTAATATCAAAATAAACATTGCTGTGTTTCGTATAAAATTAATATCCCGAAAAGTATTGAGATTCATACAGAGAAATCCTCCAATTTTTTTTATTAGGATGCAAGTTATAGATTTGAGATGGTCAACCTTAAGCACAATCAATTTTCTAAGCTTAGGTTTGTCCGGTTAAACATGAGTTATGTTTGGGTTACCTAATACTTTAATTAAAAATAAATAAAAATATCCTTGGTCAAGTCAAAATGGGTTGGTCACGCCTCAAATAAAGCCCAACTTGAATTGAGCTCAACATAAGTCCAATCTAGGCAATAAAAAAAAATTGTTTAAGCCCATACAAAAATCAGATTAGACTCTGGTAGCTCATTTAGGTTTTACGGATCAGAACTTGATCTGCATCCAATTCAAATCCGATTTAATTATTTAAATATGGATTGAATTAAAAAAATTTGATAATCCATTATCTTAACAAATTAAATATGAATTAATAGTATAAATTAATTATCTAACTTTAAATTTATATATTAATTACATTTGGTTGCATAATTCTATGATACACCGTTCTATATATTAACAACTCTACACTCTATTTAAAGTTATAAGGGTAAATTACACTCAGACTCCTTGAGGCTAGGTCATTTATCACCTAAATGAAGATTTTAGTTTTAATTTTCACTCATATTTGAAAGAGTGATTTTGTATTTTACTTACACTCCAAATATCAATTTGTGATGATGTCAGACTACTTTTTAGGTATAAAATGACTATACTACCATTAACCTCCTATTAATTATTTTTGACCATTGTTGTGACCAATCTAACCCAAGCACAATAACCACCGCCCCACCTCTCTGTTTTTCCACCGGCATGGCCTTCTCTCTCCTCTCCTCTTCTTCCTCAACTACACCCATCAATCTTTCACAATTTTTTATCTTTAAAAAAAAACACTACACCCATCAATCCTGCTCGTCCATCACCCAAATCCCACCTCACCAATCTCCGATGGGCCTTCCACCGGAGTACCCCGATTCACTTTGCTCCATTGACGGCCACCACGAACCCATCGCCAAACCACCATGGGCGTCGACGACAAAATCAAGGCATAGAGCTCGAAAATGTAGGGGTTCATCGACGACGATTAGGGCTGCAACTTGGGCGGGCTAACCCAGCCCAACCCAAGCCCAACCCGTAATTTTGAAAATTGGGTTTTAAATTCCCAAATCGGTTTCATGTTCGGGTTGGGTTTTGTTAAAACCCAGGCATATTTGGGTTGGGCTCGGGCTCAACCCGAACCCAACCCGAAACCCAATTTTTTTTTTTTTCCTTTCTCTCTCCTCTCTCTTCTTTTTCTCTCTCTTCTTTCTCTTTCTCTCTCCGCCACTTGAGAGTTGAGAGACAACGGCGACTCCACCGGTGCCAGGAAAGCCTCCAGAGACAGCGACCTCTGCCGGATAAACGAGAATATCGCCAGATCTGTCAACACAAATCTTCCCACTTTCTGCAACTTGTAATTTGTTGACAAAGAGGAAATGAAATTCCTTTTTTCCAAACAGAGAGGGGGTAAGCTTGAGAGTTGAGAGACAGCGGCTGAAGCTTGCGAACGGCGAACCCGAACTGGAACAACGGGCGATGGAAACTGAAAGATCTCGGTTTTTATTTTTTGAACAATCTGAAATGATATGCCGATCTGGTTTTGATTTTTTAAACAATCTGAAATGATATGCCGTGGGTTTTGAACTTTTGATTCTTACAGACAGATAGATAAAACTGAAATATAGGTTTTGAACTTCTGATGATTCTTGTAGATTTTGTAATTTACAGTTGGAGAGGGAGAGAGAGAGAGAGAAGAGAGAGAGAGGGTTCAGAGAGAATGGAGATGGAGGCGATAGGGGAGGCTGAAGTGATTTGCCTTAAAAATATTTTGCTTTAATATATAATATTTTATATATATTATATTATATAAATATAATATTATATATGTATA